>NC_141857.1:4858333-5549166 GCF_024713525.1 Acromyrmex echinatior
AACAAGATCCACACATATATGAAAATACAACACATATATATATATATATTTCATGATGTGCATAATGCATCATTTATTCTTGTTCAATATTCGATAAATAACAAGGATAAATGATAAAATAAGGATGATGCATCATGCATATGTCTACATAGTAATTAATAAAAAACATAAATCTCAATAAATTAATATTATAAACAAACCTATCTCCGAATACTTGATAAGTCATCTCTGGTTTGAAGATAGCTTCTTCCGAATGCAAGTCATCGAGGTTGCGGATTAATCTAAGTTCCAGGGCTTCGTTACTGTCTGCAACTAGCTTCTTTAGACGTGCTATTGTCGAATCTTCCATTTTTGAGCAACAGTAGAACTGAGGAAAATAATATATGGTCGTTAAAACTCCGGTTCTTCTTAACTTTAAAGATTCGACCTTGGAAATAAAGATCAAAATAGGTTAGGACACTGCAAGCAAACAACGTCGAGATGTCGGCGCAAAAGGACAAATACCTGGTATTAATGATTAAACCGTGTAATGGTGATACACGGTTGGATGAACCGATTGAAACCTTTTACGTCAATCCTTGACTCCCAAACACGATTTGGCGCCAAAAGCGGCGGTTTCGAGCAAAGTGATTTCCGAATGGAACCGTTCGCAGTTACTTCCTCAATCATCGACAAAGTATTATAAAGACTAGTTTTATTTAAGTTTGCATGCTACTAAAATTTGGATGATTATCCTGTGATTACTTTATAATGTACAATATTAATTTTATGATTTATTATTAATGTTTCATAGATAAGCATTATTTTCGATTGATATCCGATATTGAACCGATTTTTATTAAAAATTTCACTTTCATTGTTATTATCCATACATGATAATTGTGAAGAAAATACAATTTCGTGACAACACATAATATATATATTATTATATCTCTATAAATATGCTTATTTATAAAAAATCTAATATAATAATAAATCTCTCATAAATTTAATACATATTTTATTATGAATATATTTTTTTAATTTTTTATGTCTCCAGTTGGTAACGTCGAACTCTTTAATTATCTCCAAGCCCATTCGATAGTCATGTAAATTTATTTAATAAAGTCGACTCTCTCTAGCATCAGAAGACACGGTAGTGTCTCGGCGCTAATTTTAATAATTTTAATACATATGTGTGTATATTCTGTCCAATTATAAAATTTTATTCCGAATTTTGGCAGAAATGATAAATTGTTTAAAGCGGATTTTATTCTGTATATCTAAATTTAAATCGTTCAACACTTACTTTATAAAAAAATCAAATATCAATTTAATTATAAATAAAGACATGTAAAAATTAAGACATTAAATAGATAAGTGTATGCATTTAAGATAAGTGTATGCCTTCTGATTAGAATGTCAAAATACTAGAAATTGAACATAATTATAAAAAAAAAACTAATCACGAAGATGATTCACATAAAAGAATAAAAAATGGTATCAATTGTATGAAAGATATTAAGTTGTTGGATGGAGCATATTTTGACATACTACAAGAACTTTCACATGTGCCAGCCAATAGCGTTTTCTCTCTCACTAGTTGTAATATTGTAACCAATAACGATCAAGCTTATACAAAATATTGTGAGTCTCTTTATGTAAGTATAATATGATACACTGTCTGAGTGTTATCTTAGTCGATAATCTTTATTATATTCTATTAGTACATTACAGTTGCAATTATCAAGACTTTAATTTATTACTGATTACTATTGTTGAATTCTTTTTTCAAAATTACATGTTACGTAAGTTTAACCAATATTTTATTTTAAAAAAGACAGTTTTTTTCAATAATACGCATTCATAATTCAAAAAATTAATTTAATTTAGAACAATTTTATATCTTGGCTCATATTACAGGACTAGCACACAGAGGACTAACACGATCGATTGTCAAACGGGGATCTAGTTCGAATAATTTGACTGTTATATATTTGTTTTGAACATAGTGTGACAAAAATTATTTCGACTATAATAATCTTGAAGAGAACGGATGATATCTTTTAAAATGTCACCTTATTTTGACATGTTAGATTGTAGAATTTAATATTTTTATTAATTTAATTGTATCATATTTTATTGAGGAAGACTGTAAGTCGAAACGTTTATCGAATTATTTTATATATTAACTATAATTAAATTATTATTATTCTAACATCTTTTTTTGTTCGTTTATTGATCGTTATCAAAAATTTTTATATTGCTTTGCAAATTGTTGAGCGTTATTATACTTGTTTTTTTTATTTATATTTTATTTTACTATATTATTTTTAGATTGAGAGAGAGAAAGAGAGAGAGAGAGAGAGAGAACTCCATGTCATTCCTATGAATGAATAAAAATGCATTCAGGATTGAAAAGGATTCATTTTAACATTCATGAAACCGTATTTCTGAAAATCTGAATCTATTTTAATCTATTTCAATCCATTCTCGTTTGCTATATCGTTAATAATAATAATGTATCGTTTTATTCCTTCTTTATTATTCAGTGAACAATAGAGACAAATAATGCATCATGCGTTTCTTCATGTGTGAACTTGACCCTAAGATGTACCGTTACCAGGGAGATGTAAACAATTCTGTATAAATTATGAATCAATTGGTCTGTTTGCTGTTCTTGCACTAGACTGCACTAGAACTCTCTTTCTCGCTTTTGACAAATATCAAACATATACCTATCTCATTTTAATTTTCAAAAGTGTACATTTGCAGCCGTAGAAAACAAACTTCATTTGTCTTTTTCAGGTGCATTCCATATATCTTTGCATTTGAAATGGAGTATGTTTATATTCGAATAAAGAAAAAAAGGAGAAAACTTGTGAAAAAATTGTGGAAAATATAGTTAAGAAAGGAAAGTGTTCTTAGATAGTGTGTTTAGATACCAGTGTTTTTAGATACAAGAGAAAAGTTATAATAATTTTTCGTAAAAAGTAGCTCTCGAGCGAGATGGCTGTATCCCTGCAAACTCGCGTTTTTTACGGTTTGAGGACAGACATTGCCAACAATGCGCATTACATCACAGATGCGGAAGTTTTATATCCAGTCGGCAATGCACTGGCCATTCACAATATTCTTCAGCGTCAGCAGAAGCTGATTCGATTACCTGAAAGATATTATGACGCAAATGGCATTTGTGTCTCGCCCAACAAGTGAGTAAATTTGATGAAGTATATGACAAGCACATTTGTCCATAAAAAAAAAACAAAATAAAATAAAGAGAAATTCATTCAACCATATGAAACCGAATTAATTGAAGCAAACTTTCATATTTTCAATTTTAATAAAAACCCTGATATATAGAAAACACAATTTATTGACACAATATTGATTTCATGTTAGCTCAATATTGGTTCAATATATCCTTAAGTTTAATAGATCTATTCTTTTTAGCTGAATTTCTTGCACAGTTCATCAATTCTTTTCAATATGAAAAAAAAGGAAAGAGAGAGACGAACTGTACAAGAAATTCTGCTAAAAAGAGTCTAATGTATCGCTAATAAATTGTTATTAGGAAAGAAACATAACAATTTACAAAGATGGAAATATAAAAAGATAATTTCATAAGGTATAAGATGTTTGTGGATACATTTTAATCTTTCTTTATTTTTTTACATACAGATTGTAATTAAATAATCTATAATTTCAGGAAATTTGTTGCTTTATCCGATATAGGAGACAAACCTACCATATCTATTTATGATATCAGCTCTCTGAAGCGTAGGAAGCTGCTTGGGATACCTTATGACGCTCCAGGAGTAACCAGATTTACGTGTATGAGTTTTACTTTCGATAGTAAGAATCTGATAGCAATTACTGGCGAACCCGATCAAACGATGCTCCTTTACAACTGGGAAAAGGGCAAGGTCGAGTCGACATTTAAGCTGATCAATTCACAAAATCCATTGGCGATCGCTGACGTGTTAGCTTGCAATCCAACAGACGCGACAGTGGTAGCAGTCGGTGGTGCTTATACCTTTAAGTTTCTTATCGTTTCTGAGACGGTGTGGCGCCCATTTGGTTTCGCTAAAGCGGAGAACCTCCTTGTCTGTTCGATGGCTTGGCTGGACGGCGACAGACTCATGGTTGGCACCGAGGACGGCCGCATGCTCTACCTGGAGAACGGCGATCTTAAAAACGTGTACAGGATGACTGATACCGTGACGATGAATCTCAAGATTCGCGAGGAGTACGTTATGCCCACCACTGCCAGCTCACAGATAACACTAGCAATCAGTGAGGACATTATGTGGCAACAAAACGTGCGCTGCTTGATCGCATTTCCACGTGGATTTGCCTACGCGTACGGCGGAGGGATCATCATACTTTTTGAAAAAGAAGGGAAACACAAGTATACGAAGAGAAACGTTTACGTGATTCCACAGCGAATGGTGAAGGACGACGACCCGAATCTTTACAAGATCCATACGATCAATGTGAATCCCAGCTTTGACCGATTGATCGTCACCACCGGCTGGTCCCAACTGTATTATGCGACGCTGTGGGGTCGAACTCTGCAGATGGATCCGGAACCACAGGAAATGCAGATCATGGGCCAGCTGTTACACCATGGTCCCATTAGTGACCTCTCCATGTGTGCATGGAAGCCGGTCTTCATGACATGCGGCGAATTTGATCACAGTGTTCGACTGTGGGATTTTGAAACAGAAAGTCTTATTATGCTGAAGCAGTATGATGAAGATATATCCAGCATCGCATTGCATCCGATGGGACTATTCTGTCTAATTGGCTTCACCGACAAATTACGCTTCATGAGCATCCTGATCGACGATCTGCTACCAATGCATGAGATCGCCATCAGAAATTGTAAGATAGTTCGCTTTAGTCACAATGGTCATCTATTCGCCGCGGTCAACGGCAACATCATACAGGTGTACACCACTATTAGTTTCTACAATCCCTTTATCCTCAAGGGACACATTGGCAAGGTGAAGGCGCTTCTCTGGTCGCAGACGGACCTAAAAATACTAAGCATGGGTGCGGAAGGTTCTATATATGAGTGGAACATGACCTCTGGCACGCGAACCAGCGAGTTTATTTTGAAAACCGTCGTTCTACACGACATTGCACTTTCCTCGGACGCGTCGTTCATTTACTGCATCGCACAGGACGATCAGATACGCGAAATCAAGGAGAGTGAGGTATATTGATATCTTTTATTTTTATTTTTAAAATTATGCGATTGCTTTTGGAATTATATCTTTTACTCAATCAGCCAAGTCGAAAATAAATTTTGTCAAATGCTCGCTATACATTTTGTGAATAAAAAAACGTTAAATTTGATGCAAATTCTGTTATATTCAATGATTCAGCAAATTGATGGCAAATATACAACAAAATCTGCTGACGTAATATAAGAACGAATTATCGACCGGCAAAAACAAGTTTGCTAAATTGTAAGAATCGATCAAAACTTCCTCAGTCTTTGTCGACAATTTGATTTTACATTGTGTTAGTAAGCCTTGGCCGCAAAACACAAGCTTAATGCGAATATAATTGATATCAATTTGCTAATATTTTTTATCAAATTTGCATCAATTTGTAAGCAAATTGCTAACATTTTGCTGACTGGAATATATTCTTATCAGATAGTACGAGAGTTTCGATTGCCTGGCAAAGAAATGCAACAAATTATCATGGGGAAAGATGACCTAATGTTATTCATAACTTCTCCCAGTGGTATCATCATTTCGTTGAAAAGTCCGCTTCAAACTCCAATAGAATCAATGGATTTCCACATACACTGCGTCGATATTACGAGGGTATCTTTCTCTTAATACAGTGAGAATAAATGAAGATATAAATTGTTCTCCTAAATCATTCTATTTCCTTCTTTCTTAGATCGCATTTTCTTACAATGAAAATTATTTGATCTCAGTTGCAAAGGACGGTAGTTTATGCATTTGGAAGTTATACTTTCCCGAAGGGAAAATCATAAAGATGAGAGATTTGCCGTACACGAACGAAGTATTAATCGGTAAAGGTGACTTAGAGGAAAAGATACATAGCATCAAAAATCTGACAGTGAGACTAAGAGAATTGGAAATGGAACACGCATATAAACTGCGGCAAATTGATATTCAGCACAATGATAAATTACGTGAGGTGCACCAAGGCTATAGCGAAGCTATCAAGGAACTTGTAGACAAAATAGATAAGGATCGGGAGGATCACAGAAATGAGGTGAATAATATGAACGTGAATATCATGAGGATGAAAGCGTCGCATGAGGACGCAATGCAACAAATGGAAAATGATTATGAGGCCAAGTTGATTACGGAATATGACAAGTATCAGGCATTTGAAGAACGTACCAATGCTATGCGAGAGAACTACGAGAAGCAATTAAAAGATCTTGAGAAACGCGACGCGGAACGATTACAAAAAACCGTGACGGAATATGAAGCTTTGCTTCACGAGAAGAAAATACAACTGGAAGAAACATTTGACGAAATGAGGCATAAGGAGCGCGTTCATGAACGTTTGATGGCACAAGTAGAGGATGACGCGGATCGTGAGATTCTCGAGATACGTACGAAATACGAAAACCTCCTATACGAGGAGAAGCAGATCAGTTTGAAACTGAAGGGAGAGGCCGGAGTAATGCGAAACAAATTATTGGCCAGTCAGAGAGACGTTGATGATCTAAAAAGGCAAGTAAATCGGGTGCAAAGCGAATATGCACAGTTTTACAAAAATATACAAGATCTTGAGAAGCAAATAGTAGATCTAAAGAAGGAAATCATCGAGAGGGACGCTACTATTCGGAATAAAGAGCAACAGATATATGATATAAAGCGAACGAATCAGGAATTGGAGAAATTCAAGTTTGTGTTGAATTTTAAGATTGATGAGTTGAGGAGTCAGATACAACCGAGAGATCAGGAGATACAGGAGCTGAAGGATAGTATTCGAAACATGGAGGAAGAGCTCATGAGTCTCCAAAAGACAAATGAAAAATTGGAGCTGCAACTACACGAAGAGAGGGAGAAATTGCGGATCACACGCCGAGAAATCGACCGCGAAATCCATAAGAACAAGAGGTGTCAGCAGCTGTTACGAAAAATTCGCATCGACATTCTTGAACTCTCGGAACTCATACAAGAACCGAACGCTCTAAAAACCGCAGTGACCAATTTATATCACAAATATAGCGCGGATGATGAAATCCTACGTAGTCGCAAAGCGGACATAGATGCGCAATACGAATTCAATAGGCAAAAGGATCAACTGGAAAAAACTATCGCGTCTCTGAAGAAGCAGATGTTCCAGGATACGTATACCGGTGACAAAGAATTGAGGATGATAGAGGAAAACAGTATGCTTATTGTGGAATTGAATGCATTGAGGGAAGAGTTGAAGCAAGCACAAGAACAGGTTTTTTATATGGAGAATCTGCTGGGATTACCACAAAAAGACGTGCGATCTACAGAAGCGAGAAAAATCTTGAAACAAGCATTTCACGGATACCAGGAGTTGCAGGAGAAATATATGAAGCAAATACAAGAATATCAGCAGGTTATTTCAAATCTAAAGAAAGATATCAAGCAATTGTTGAGCAAGATTCCTTGTGAAGAAAAGGAAGAAAAAAAGATATCATTTTGAACAAGTTTGTGACATTTAATCATTTTTTCAGGAACTTAAATATTGTAAAGTTTTTAATGATAAATTAATGTTTTAGCATATTTTTCATAATTAAAAATAATTATATATATAATAATTATATATATGTTTCTTTTATATTGTAATTATATACGTATATATATTTGTTCAAAGAAATAAGAGCGCTGTATATCACTCCACGTTTGTAACATATATTATTTCATAAAACAGAAATGAACCTCCCCCTAAGACTTGTATAAAAATAAAAAATTGGAATTAAAATGCTTATATATCTTTTGTTGTTTTTTACAGACTTCACTTTTTACTAGAAAGTGACACTATTATTGATTACATGTTCGTCATAATTACTAAGCTTAATATTCCTTAAAAACAAAAAAACAAAAAAAGTAACAAAGTAAAATCAACATTGTATCATGAATACCGATATTTTGTAAATAAATGCCTTGATTTAAAGAATGAACGGAATGATGGCTTTGCGGTTTTTCGGATAATGCGAGAATTCTTTCTTGTACGCCTTGTGCTTGCCCAGTGCCCACACGGTCATTTGATATGCACCGGCAAGCGTGAACAGACCAGCTGAAAATTAAAACATAAGACTCGTATAACCGTTTCATTTATGTTCGATGTTAAAGATCAAATAATCACATAAAATTTCAGCTATAAGCATACCTGGAAGACATGACGTCATTACAGTAAAACCGATCCAACTGCCTATCTCATACGTATAATTAGGACAGGAGACAAGTAAGAAGAGTGCGGTAAAAGGATTCTTAGTCGGCATTGGGACTTTCCTGACCGTAGTGCCTGGTGGTCTCAAATTCCTCAGAGCTAAGTGGATACTGAGATTGCCCAACTCGCACAGCACAAATATTATCGAACCAATGTGGAATTGGAATTTGGAAGGAGCTGTATATAATGGATGGTTTGTATGATACGCTACATACATAGCAAAAAGCCAATAGTAAGAGCAATTTTTGAATAGGTTATGCAACGGCATTGTTGCATGACTAAAACGGTGAACAAATATAGTCTCTAAGAGACGCTTAACGTAATGTATCGACCAGGCACCTGCTGCACACCTGAAAAAGAAAAAAATTGCTTATATATAATAAGTACAACAAAAGAAATGCTTATATAAAATATATATTATATATGAATATAGATTATAATTTTAATAAAATGTTACATAATTACAGTGACTTACTTAGCTATATAGTGAAAATTACTGGTATTCACGTTTCCATAAAACAGCCAGGGACGTTGATACAACCAAAGATACACCACCAGAGGCCCTGCATACTCCAACAGGAATACAGTCTTCCAACCGATCTGAGGACCGAGATCCTTATAATATAACTTTCCACCCGTTTTCAGCGACAAGGATTTAATTGTCTCTGAGTCTGACAATGATTTTCCCTTAGCATCCAATCTCAGACTCTGTCTATTGACGTTTGCTGCCTTTTTTAATTTATATAACTCCTGTTTCACTTCGCCTATCGTAGTGTTCGCATTTACCTGCAATAAAGATACAAGTCATGTAAATAAAGTCATAGATTTTTTTCGAAAAACAATCGATCGAATTTCGAATTATCATATTCCATTCAAATTTCACTTAATTATCCGATTTTACAGTTATTGCGCTTTACTTACATTCACGTTAGCTATCACCTTCGATGATTTCGTCGACAGTATTTCGATCTGAAAGTAGAAAACATGATAAGTGCAGTTGTCGAACTCACGAATCCTTCGCGTAATGACGATTTCAGGAATTTTTACCTCCATTTTCGTCGATGCAGACAACTCTCACGCGTAAAGAACACTGTCCTTTTATATGGCGGTCGGACTTCTTTTACAGTCTCACTAGTCACCGCCGTTGCTCCGGTCAGCTCCGATTGTTCGGTTTTCGTCGTCTGGAGAGTAACTTCTTGCGGTTAGCGCCGCATGGCGTCGTATCGCAGTCACGTGATTCCGCGCGGCCTATTTCTTTTCGATGACATTCCGTTTGTTCCTTTCCAAAAATCCGATAAGTGAGTCGCGGCGATAACCCGCGTGTCGTCGAGGAAAGTAAAATTAATAATTTTGGTAATCAAATTATCACCAGCTTATATAACAAATGCAATTATTGCCGATGATGATCCGGATCGCGCATGCAAAAGTGAATTGATTGATCCACAATTATGAGTACAAAATTTGCATATGTATGTGCACGTATTGCGTATGCATAATTTTATTACGGAATGACGCGACAATTCCATGTAATTACATACATAAAGAAAAAAAATAAAAAGAACGCGGATGAATATTCTGTTTAAACATTATTTTATCTTCCTTCTGTTTGTCCATGCTGCGCATGGAGTGATCACGCACGCTTAACGCATGATTTATGATAATTATGTATTACAATATATTTACATATAGCGTGTTATTACTAATACATTGTATACATGCATAATAGCACTTATCGATTTACGTCATAAGGTAAACGTCCCAGTGACCGGACACATTTTACAAAATTTATTATTATTAACCTAAAATATTTTTTTTTATTACAACATTCTAACTTAATTGTATTCAAAGATTAAATTACAATATTATATTTAAAAAAGTATTTGAGATTAATAATAATGTAAGAAAATATAATTAAAGTTTCATTTGTGCATATGTGTTTAATTACGATGTTTCATCATGGAAATAATTATTGCATAAAACTGAAAATTCCAAGTCATCTAATTAATTTACTTAATTCATACACGGAGGTAGACCTTTGAACCACCTTATGAACACGGTTTCTATACTAGGAAAAAAAGAACACTTGTTAAAAAAAGATCCACTTTTGAGAAATGTAGAAAACAGCGAATTTTCTACCTACTGAATGCGAAGGTGCTATTAGTTCTTATTGAAAATGTGAGGCATGTCATTTTTCAGGTTAAAGTCCTCATTGTTATCAAAAACAAGACTTTAATCTGAAAAAACGCAGTATCATCGTGCATAAATGAATATTAAAATTAATGTTATTAACATTAATAGGCAAATTTATGTACTTTAATATAAACTGCAGTTAAATTTATGATAATAGACTAATAATATTTTATTGTCAAAGATTATTGAATAGGCTATTTTTTTTAGCGTGCTGTTTAATTAAGAAATAATTTCAAAAGATTACGCATATATTGTGCGTCGAAGAATACAAAAACGCGACAAAAAATGTATACACATATAATAATGGTTATTCTACAATGTGCTTTTTGTTTCCTGTTTCTATCTTTTTGCTTTTTTTTACATCTTGTTTTTTTGCTTCTTATCCGATTGTTTTTGTTTTATGTCGTCTAAGATAAAAGTTAACGAACTTTGGAAGAAACAGGAAACACATAGCAAGAAATAGAATTGTCGATAAAACGATTGTAAAGAGAGAAGAAGCAAGAAGCAAAAAGAAATAGGAAACAAAGAGCACATTGTAGAATCGGCTTAAAAATGTATTTTGTTAGAAACAATATTTATTTTTAAAATTTCACAGTCGATAAAGTTAACTTTACCGACAAATGACAATAGATCATTTTATTGTATTTATAATATTTTATTAATTGCGTGTGGCTGCTCCACTAGTTTCTCGAGATCTCTCATAGATAGCGCATCGTGTCACATTATACAAAAACGCACCGATTTTGCAAAATGTATTTTTAAAATCTTTATAATTTCCGAAATATACTAATTAAGTTATATATTAGAAACTAAATTAAATATAGAATGGAATACTCAATTTTTTTACAGTTCATTTATAAAAAATAATTGAAAATAGAAAAGGAAAATTGAAATGCGTGCGGATATAAAATAAAGAGTTAAATTGACGAAAATCTCGATTATTTTGAAAACATTCAGATATCATTTTACATGCAAATTGTTATTTAAAAAAAATTCTTATTAATTATATATATAAATAATATATAATACAAATCTCTGGTAATAAAATTAACATGAGCAAAATAATATTCAAAAAATAGTGATATCGTTACAGATACGCGCAGACCATAATATAATAAATATTAGCGGGATCTGTAGAGTTCTCAATCGATCTCGCCGTTAACGTCACGTCGTGAAATAAATAATGCGGCCCAAAGTCACCACGATGGCTTCCTTTAAATTACTCCTGTGGCTTTTCTGTATTGACCGAAATGTTCTAGATACTGTTGTATCGTGTCCATCGGCTGATAAATTTCGTTCATTCGATTCTACAAAATTTATTTAAAAAAAAAAACTTAATTACATATCGAGACTTTTTCAGTAAAATTACTTAAAAGTTTTATTCTCAATACATGAAAAAAACGCTTTTATTGAAATATCTAAAAATTTAATTAGATATAGATCTGAAAGTAATTTTGTTAGACCAAAATAATTATATACTCTCTAAAATTTTTTGAGTGAATTCCGAAGAGTGAAATGTCAATCTTAAAGATTGAAAATGCAGTTAGTTTTTTTCAAAATTGTCTCAATTTTCACTCTTTAAAGTGAGATTCCATTCTTTAGAGTGAGATTCTAAAGAATTTAGAGAGTAGGAATCTCAAGCATGATAAGCAACGCTGCAATAAATTTTGACATTCTAGCAACCAATTTGTGCGTCCTATGAACATAATTATTTTCAAGTCTAATTTTTATATTTATTAAACAAACAAAGCCATTCTTTTCATGCACGAAGACGCATTTTTCTAATACTAAATATTTACCTGTAAATATTGAGGAGCTTGATTAGACACGGTTGAACCCAAGAATCCCTGCAGAAATTCACGAATGAGTTCCCACGCGCTCGCTGGCACGACGCAGGGTCTATACTCGACCTGGGGATCCACAAATGAAAAAAATGTATATATCACAGGATTATACCTAGTCGAGTACCATCAGATCGTGATGTATGTCAAATCAACACACGACATCGTTAGTACTTATCGAGAAACGACGACAGTGTTTGCGCGACTCATAATCAGTCGCGAGCGCGGCCGCGGCTGGATTTTACGATCTGAAGACGAAATGTCCGCGATATGGACCTCGTATGTCTCTCACGTAATCCGGCTTACGATGTGTATGTGTGCGTTGATGATGTCGCGAAGGAATCGTGGGAGGAAACAGAATGTATAATCAGGGGCTCGCGTGACGAACTTCGATGGGCAGCGATGGAAAACGAACGGACGCTTATGATAATCCGCTTGAAACCATCGTATGGAATATCCATAAGTAAGCATACTGAGAGAAATGTTTTGTATAATATGTGACTCACACAAAAACTTTCTTACTTTTTAATTAAAAAATTTTCTTGTCCTCTCAAATAAAAATTTAGAATAATCAAATTTATAACAACAAAATGTTTAATTCATAAAGACTTTATTATTTTTTAATTTAAAAATTTTGATCAAAATAAAATTTTTTAATTAACAAGTAAGAAAGTTTTTGTAAGTTACATAAAAATAATCATACAAAAAAATTTCTCTCAATGCATAAATAAGAGACTCAGTCTCCGTTGTGTGTCGTCTTCGAATAAACAGTTTGCAGCGTGACGCGGAGTCCTCTTTGGAAGAAAAGTCAATCTCTAAAAATGTCAAAAATTCGGTTTCGCACGTCGTTGGATACTATCGGCCATTCGGAAAACTTGACGAGAATCTGGATATGTCCGGATTGAACGGGGATATATACGGCAATATTGATGTGGGGATGTCGGTTTCTCATCCTATTTTCAATTCTCTCTCCATTTCTCTCTTTCCATTCCGCAAGCCTTACAGCTTCGGCTATGTTAAGGAAGCTCGGCTAAAAGTTAATATCGCTGGAAATTGGTACTTCGGTCGAGCAACTCGATAAACGCGGAACGAAGTTGGAAAAATGGGAAACGCGAAGATTCACCGAAAGATAGAAAGAGAGTGGCGGCAACTGTTATTCTTCGACTTATAAAAATTTGCTCAATAATTTTAAATCTAAAATCCAATTTCACGAATTTGTCCGGACGATAAACTTTTCGCGCGACCGTTATTCTTCATAAACATTTTTTGTAGAACAAACGTGTTATTGATCTATAATACAAGATAGTAAACGTGGAGAATATTTACACGATTGGCTGCGCAAGACTTTTCAGAAATAAATTAATAATAAAATAAAGGTATAATACATATACGTTTAATTTCTTTTACTTTAATTACGTCACAGCTGATTCATTTATCAGATGAAGTTTCTCAGGTGAAACTTGGAATTCCCGAGATTATTCTGGACCCAGGGACGCCAATTAAACGAAAATCTGCGGAATTCGCCAGCAACTCGACCATGCATGGCCGCATAGCGATTCGAAATCACGGACGAGATGACATTATTCCGGACCGAGCCACCACATTCAACGGCAGCAGGGTAAATTTCGATTCAAACGATAAATCGCGATTGCGAATCCGAGAAAGCGCAAATCGAATCGGGAATGCGTTTGTTACGCGAGTTACGCAACCCAGTTCGCTCCGCGTACTAAAAAACGGCGAGTTGAAAAATTTGTGTTAAATTTAACATTTCCACGTGTTCCAAACGATCCACTCAAATTTTTGCCTTAATTTTATACACGAATATATTAGAAAGTAACATAAATATTACGTAAAAATATTAATACAAATGTAACAAAAAATGAAATACAATTTGTACTGGAAAAAAATTGCTAAATCTTAAATTACAAACTTCTTTAAATAGTACTAAGGAAATGTTTACTTTTTATTGAATAAATATTTATTTACTTACAGTAAAAAAAATGATAGTTAAATTAAATTAACGATTTTTGTATCAAATAAATATATGTTTACATTCAGTAAATAGTTATTTAGAACTACTTAAACAAATACTTATTAAAGTTTAATATTTTTTTCAGTGTAAACAAATTGTGGAAGCATATTTTTTGAATAAAATTAATATTTATAATATGTTAAATTAACAAAAATTTTATTCATTTTTATCTCAGAATTTACGTATTAAAACATTATTTTTATATTATTTGTTCACTTACTTATAAATTGTGTTATTTTTTAAAAAAAATTTATGAATATCAATTTAACACAAAAAATTTAAATAACATAATCACATTATGTTAAATTAACGATCAAATATGTTAAAAATTCAACACAAAATTTTAAGTGGATCAATTTCAATATAAATACAAAATGTTTTTTAATGTGAATAAAAAGTTTTTTTTCTGGGTCATGAGTGTTTGCGATGTATGTTCAATGTGTTGATAAGTGATTGCAGTCAAGTGCGGGAGTCGCAGCGGCGAATAAGAGGGCGGAAGGAAGGAAGCGTTCGCCGTTGCTGGTGCAGGAAGCCGTCCGGGAGAAAAGTGTTCGTTCGAGGGTCGACGAGGGAGGTAGAGCGAGGGAGCGAAGATTTAACACGAGTCTCTCTCTCTCTCTCTCTCTCTCGCGCGCGCGCGCGGGGGAGTTTCACCATTGAAATTAATGGGGGGAGTCGGGGGTTATCGTGACGTATTTGACGTCGTGGTCGCTGTACAAACGGCGCAGTTACCGATACGAATGGCTGCTGCTGGAGCATTTAAAGCCGGTGTCGCACTGGGTGTGTGTACAGGGTACACACGCGAACGTGCAATGTACGTGTCGCTGTACAGCCAGATGAATCTGTCGAAGGGGAAAGGGCGGCTGCGGAAGATATACAGGAAGCATCGTCGAGGTAACGCTGCGAAGTCTGGGTGAAGATCGTCGATGCGAAAAAAGGGAAGGAAACAACTCGACGAGATTTCTTTCATGATTCTTGAGAGTAGGGCTTGGAAGTGCTGTCCGCGCATTGTCCGTGTTGCGCCTACTTCTTGGGGTGAAGAAATGCAATCCGCAGAAATATTTATTCGACTACTTATACACTGAAAACAAATTTACTAAATCTTAATAATATATATATTTCTTTGAATAGTATTATGTCTAGTATTAAGTAACCGTTTATTTACAGTAAATAAATATTAATTCAATAAAAAAAAAAAATAGTTAAATCAAATTAATAATTTTTGTATTAAATAAATATGTTTACATTTAGTATATATTTATTTAGAAAAAATATCAAATTTTAATAAATATTAATTCATATTTATTAAAATTTCATATTTTTTTCAACATGTTCAACTTACGCGATTTATGCGAGGAAGTTAACGTATTAAGCTATTTAGACGAGTAAAACTCCGTTCGATCTCGCGAATTAATAATTCGTAAGCCGATTAAGTTGTTAGATAACGGGTATTAATGGGCAAAGCAAATACAAAAACGATTTAATTTCAGAGCATACGCCGTATTAGCGAGATTGTAATTCCGTGTTAAACGTACATAGGTGCTCGACAAGCCTCGGGGTATCGGCAAAGCGAATACAATTCGTAATGACGTTCCGTATCGGTATGCGCGTATGTATCTTGCATGTTTACAGATATCTACGCGACAAGTGCATCCGAGTGGCATCCGATAACTCGCTTTTGTGTGTGTACGTGAGATACGTTGCACGCTGATGCGAAATCTTCCCACATGTCTTCAATTCGCATAAAAACGATCTTTGATCCGACATTACTATATAATCCAATCCCACTCGTTAATTACGAAGCATTATTAGTTCATCTTATTATTACTTCATCATATTAATTATTAAAAACAAGAAAAAGCTTTAATGACAATTAGTTTTCAAATTTATTTTTATCTACTACACAAAAAGAACAATTTTGTTGAAATATCTATCAATTTAATCGTTAGATATAGAAAGAAAAAATAAAAAATTATTTATGTTGAAATAAGAATTTGTAAAAATTTATAAAAATGACTAAAAATAATTCGCTTTTTAATTCCTTCTCTCTCTAAAAAGGTTTTTTTTAAAATTTTTAAAGACTGATAATTTTTTCCTATGATTTCTTCCTACTTCCTTTCGTCTACTTCCTTTACTATTAGGTGTTGGAATTAATTCGTAGCGTTTTACAAGTGATGGAAAGTACTTTCATTAATGTATTTTTTAATGCTCATGTGAAATAAATAACATTCTTTCATTAAAAACGCTACGAATTAATTCCAACACCTAATATATAAGAGAGTACTCATACAGTCAAACAGGATTGATGTAACATCAATAGGACGATTTATCGTTAGCATCCGGACTTAATTACTCGATTATTCCTCTGTTCTCTTGATCAGCAGTGATACGTCGATGGCATGAAATATCTCGGGCGTGCCGAGTTTGACACGCGAGACACGTATTCGCCATGCGGCGCGATGAGGAATCAAAGGGTGCGTGGTGTCCATGTTTCGCTTCTAAAATATACCTATTGTATAACTGGCTATGTACATACACGATTTACGCGGGTGGAGCTCTCGTGACCGAGTTATCAATCGATAATGCACGCTCGTCGCATGAATGACAGAGAAGACAACGGAAGCAGCAGGGGACTCGTCTCAAAATGTCTCTCCCCAAAGAATTTGTTACGGATTCGGGGGATCAGAAAATCGACGTTGTTCACTTCCGGATTTGAATGACACAGAGAACAACCTATCTTCGTTTTCCGAACGATCAAAGGGGGAAAGCAAAATGACAATCGTGAGCGAAAAGCGATATTCCGAATGAGCTTTCTATGTGAAGATAAAACAGATTTTAGCGTGAGGGAATTTTTATGAGAGAATCAAGGCCGAATTAAAAATACCGAAAACGACGATCCGTCAGAGAATCGAAATGAAAAATATATCACTTTAAAAAGCTGGAGGATCAAAAGAGGACAGTTGGACTGATAATTTTTCAATGTCATTTTTAGAGAGTTTCTTTTCATTTTGAAAAGAAATACGGAGTATCACTTACTTCTACCAAGACGCCTTTGAAATTCTGGCTCATCGTCACGCTGCCCAATTTGACGCAGAAGTCGCCGATCTCGAATCGCGGTCCTTTGGATTCGATCTTCGTTTGCTTCTTACTGGTGTAGATAGTCGTCATTTTCATCATCAGCAGATCGAACAAGCCGTCCGCTATCAGTGGCACTACTTTGCTGCCCGACTCGAGGAGAGCGAACACCGAGGCTGGCTGCTCCGAATTGTGCAGCACATGCACGGTCCTTTGAACGCCTGCAAAGTGCAAACGAGCGTCGTGTTTAAGTACAAATTTTGTTACATTGTTCATCAACTATATGTTAAACTGTACAAGGAGTAACAAGAAATAATAAGCATCGGATTCGAATAAAAGTGACCCTTTATTACCGTTAATGTATTGCTAGAATTTATCTTCATTTAATGTCACCAAATAGAGATAAACAAATCAAGATTTTTTTTACGCCGAATCAAATCGAATTTTATTTTTTTCTTTAGCCATTAAGAAAGTAAGAAATAAGGAAATGATAATAAGATCTGGTTAACTTGTGGATTAGACTTAACGTCACTTAACTTAATGATAAAGTGTAAAATTTGTGTTTTTCTAGCTACGATTAATCACTAAACTGGTTTCGTAGTAATTTAATGAGATAAGTAACTTTACAAGTTACTTACTATAAAACCATCAGTTTAGTAATTAATCGTAGCAAAAAAATTAAGTTTGATCAAAAGTTAACCAGCACATGAGCGTCCAGAGGAAGGGGGAGAGGGAGCTTTGCCGCTCCCCATGATCGACGCGTGTTGAATACAAACGCGTTTTAGAGTGATTAGTAGCAAAGTGATAAACAAATTTAAGCAGAACGAGAGAAAATTAGAGAAAATTCTCGTTTGAGGAAAGTGAAAAAATGAAAAAAATTAATAAGGAATAAAAAACCTACTACAAAATAAAAATGACAAAAAAATTTTTAAATATAAAAATACAAAAAAAAACCCAAACAAACGAAATACCTTCCTCAACGTACACTTACCGTGTTATGATGAGGAAGCTTTTAACTAAAAAGTGTATACATTAGTGATGGTGTACAATAAATGACGAAAAAAAAGGTCAGTCATTAACTCGATACTGTAGGGATTGTAGGGTCACCACGGAAAGAAATATTTGAATAGACTGCCCCCCCCTCCCTTGCTAGAAAAAAATCCTGCGGATCTTTCGACCATAGTAAAAAAGAGTGACGACATTATTGTCCGCAAGATTTTTTTCTAAGGGGAGGAGTCTTGCTACACATAAGGAAAAAATGTTCATAGTCCTACTGGAAATAAAAAACTAGAAGGTAGAACTAAGGAAGGTGAGTGAGAAATGTTTAACAATTAACAAACAAGAAAATATGTAGATTTTTAAAAATGTATTAATCTTAACTTACTATTTTAATTTTTAACTAAATATGATTAAAAATATGTTCTGGTATGAGAATATATTTCTATCATCACACACAAGTTTACGATTTATTAATCATTATTAATGTAAGTAATTATATTTTAAATTATATATTAAATTCTAATTTAAAGAGTGAGCAAGAATGAGCAAGAGTGAGGTCTTTGCGTGCATTACGTCTTCAACGACGGAAGCCCCATGTGCGCATATATTACGATCGCGAGGTAAAGTCAGGTGCAGCTTAAACTTCAACCCCCGTCGTTGAAGTTACATCTAGTCGGCTTCTCCGGGATCTCAATATTGCGCGAGTAATAATAATCCTGCTTAATAACTAGGCCGACAGTCAATTCCGCGATTCGTCGCAGATTGCAGCGAGTGAACTATTAGCAGCCAAGATAAGCTCGTAACGAGATTAGAAAAAAAAGAGGAAATGCATCACTGGAATGGTTATACCATTACACGTCCATTGTTCATCCGTAAAGCAGAAACATGCGACGAGTTTAAATTTACGACGTGTGAAACTCTTCTGAATATTCATAATTCGTCCACTACCACCTCGCTCAGCTACGTGCTTCGTCCACGTAATGGCAGGGTACGGGTGTAGGCCCTAACGTATGAATAATTTATCTGTTAAATTATAACGCGCCCTTTTAGCGCAACACGTCCGAATGACACGATTTTTTATCCTGCGAGGCGAACGACCGCGGACAGTTTTATGCGCTCTAATTTCGGGTTGCCGGTCAATGTATTTATCGTTGCGGTGATATTCGATCTAACGCCCTCCGGGATGCTCGGATATCATTTCTACCTATCTATAACGTCAAAATCCAACGTCATTAAAATCAGGTATAGATATGGAACAATAAAGTATCAAATAAATACAAATAATTCTACTAATGAACAACAACGCTGCTATATAGTTGGCATATTTCTGACATTTTGTAAAATTGTTATCGGAAACTCGGAACCGGGACTGTGCCGGTCAGATATCATTTCCACCTGGTACTACATCCGCGTCCATGTAACGCAAATAATTCGGCTGGCACAGGCGAAATGTAATTCGTGCTCGTACTCTAAGCAGCTTTACGCGCGTTCTAATACATACGCGGCTTTTGCAAAACGATGAACGTGTATATCTCATTCGCGCTCGAACGACCACAGATTAACGAACGACCGGATTGCTCTTACTCTCTCTCTCCATCGTCGGATCGTCCTCCTTCTCCTCCTTACCCTCTCGCTGCAATTTGCACCAACGATCATACGGTACTATGACGCGCCGCATGCCGCATACCGCATCGTCTACATCGCACGTTATGCGACGCCGTTACGCGAACGCACCGCAGGAGCCGCAAACGCAGATCCCGTCGTCATCTGCGATCGCAAAAAGGGGAGAGGAAAGACGAATAAGATATCTCTTCCACTTAGAGATTCTTAATAAGGAAACGTGCTATCCTGCAGAAGTGATGTCAAAAAAGACTTAACGTTGTACCGGATTATATCAGGTTTGAAATAAGTATTCTGGATAGTCAAATCTTGGGTACAAAATCCTTTGGATTTTGTACTCAAACATGGGATCGGAAAATGTTTGACCATTTCAACTTATAACTGTTGGATATCTCGAGAACAGTACAGTTTGAAAAAAAAAAAAAGTTTTAAATAAGGGTTATAGGATTTGAAGAGGATTATGAAATGAGCTATTTAGATTTTAAATCTAGGAACTTATTGGTCCACTGTGCGAGTTAATAAATCCCTGGACTCAAAATCTAAGAGTAACTCATTTAGATTCATAGGAGAGATTTGACAATCTAGAACACCTATTTCTTTCAACTGGTAGCGTTAGTTTTCTGATATTACTTTTGTAACGTAGCACGTTTCCTTGTAAGTCAGATCGATCCTTCTTCTCTCCACGGAACATCGGCTATAGTTCTTGAATGATTAACGGTTGAGAATAATGGGCTTCCGACAAATTGAGGATCGAGGAAAAGAGAAAGAGCACGGATGGTAAGATCTTCGGTTAATTTCAGATGGATTTTACTTGGATGGAATTTTAACGTGGAGCTCGTACAATGGCGAAAATATATTACATAATTAGGAGTAACAAATGGTAATGTCTTTTCGAGACCGAGAAAATTGTTGACCAGAGAAGTTGCTGTAGAAGCTGATTTTGTGTATCATATTTTGTTTATATGTCAAACTGCAAACTGATTTCTCTCTTCCCTTCATGTTTTTGACGAGCTACTCGATTTAAAATTATTGCTAAAATTCCATTATCCGTCTCTGCACGTGCATTCATTAATATGAAAATACGTTCGAACATAATGCGATCACGCATCATCGTCAAACGCATTACTTTGATTTCGCCAGTCATGCGACGCGTGTCAATTATCAGGAAATAATACCGAGAACAGGTAATGTTCGTTTATTATAGCTATAGCATTTATCAATCGGCCGAAATGCAGTATTTTGCTAATTCGTTTGATAAGAGGCGAAAATTAACGCTGACAAAATTTTCGCATTCATCGAGTTGTATCCATCTTAATGCAAACATTTTTAATTATATACGGACATACATAAAATATAGATTGTATTTAAATATTAATTACTTTTTTGGAGTATTTCAAAAACTCATACATCCGCAAATCTATTATAAGTTCATCACAAGCGTCAAATTCATTCAAAATATATTCTGAATTCTAGTGAATTTCATATTTTAATCAAGATTATTAAATTCAAATAAATTCAATTTGCTTATTATATGTACAAAATCTTTTTCCATAAAATGTTAAAATATTTTTCAAAAGAGAATAAATTCTTATTTAAAAAAAATAATAATTTTTCAAAGATTGCTGTAAGTACATTTTTAAGACTTTATCAAGAAAATATTTTTATTAAAAATCTTATTTTTAAAGTTGTTTTTGACAAAGAATATTTTCTTAATAATACTTAAAAGAAAAGGTTATTTAAACTAAAAGTATATTGAGTACTTCATCATTTCTCTTAGCAGTAAAATAATATTTTTCTATCTATATATAATATGCAATAAAAAAACATTCAAGCGTATATCTACACAAAACGCAAATGTAAAAATATAAGATCGTCTTAATGCAAAACAGATATATTAATCGTATAGACTCAGCCAACTAATTATCCCGTCATGTACTCTTTCTTTCGCTTACATCGATGTTTTCCTCAACGAGAAAGCGATAAAATGTCATTCGCTCATAAACGTAATTTTTAAGAATCTCACATCGCGTCAGATCGCGTTTCCCTTATCTTTCTCTCATCGACGCGTGTCCGCGGTAATTAATTACTCTTATTGAGTCGCTCATGCTCCAGGTTGCACCTGCTTTGTCGCTCGACGACCGCCGAGCCGCTGATCCAATTTCAAGCATCGAGCGCCTTGCCGGAATCGCCGCCGCTCACGAGGGGGAGAGAGATGTTATTGATGAAGCATTACTATATAAAGCGCCGCATTATTCGTGCGATAAATCAAATGTAATTTCGGACGCGTCGCAAAATATACGTCGGACGGGTTGTACGCCGTACAATGCCTCCGGAGAGCCTTATAATTAAAACAAGAGCGCGGAGAATTTGTGGTTAGAAGAGGAGATGAATTTCGCAATTATTCAGCTTCCGGTTCGTGCATCAAGAATATTTCAAAATGCATCAGTCAGCGATAGAACGAATGATTCCCGACATACAAATCGCGAAGTCAAATTTTTATATCTATACCTATGGAAATATTAAATTTTTAATTATTAGATGGAATTGCTCAAGAATTTATGCGTATTTTTAAGGGGAGTTTAAAAATAAATTCAAGAATTTATGCATATTATTTAAGAGAAATTTAGAGATAAACAAGATAAAACACATTTATTTAGTTTATTAACATTCCTTATTTAATGATTCTCTCTAATATATAATACACAAATTTTCAAAGAGCGTGACTGTTTGTCGGTAAATTCTCCGGAGATAGAATACGGTAAATACTCGCGTAATAAATTTGTTAATTAATACGACGTAAAATATTTAATGTTAAATATGAACGTGGCGTTACATTTCACAACAGGTGTCTTTATCATGTTCAATTAATATATTTAAGTTATAGCGCGACTAATGGTTAATCGATATTTGAAAAAGCGTTCAATTTAACTTAATGTGATATTATAGAAATTGGACGAGTGCATTGAAAAAAAAATCTCAATATATTTTTTTTGAATAGTAAATAAATGTTTACTTACAATAATTAAATATTTATTTTATTAAAAAATGATAGTTAAATTAATACTTTTGTATCAAATAAATATATATTTAATATTTATATGTAAAATTTATAATTAATATTTATATTTAGTAAATATTTACCTAGAACCATTTAAACAAATATTTAATAAAATTTAGTATTTTTTTCAGTGTGGGACGGATCGATGGGGATCGTTTTCTTCCCTCTCCTTTCGATTCTGCCGTCGGGGAGATTCGCCAAGAGGGGAGATTCGCGATCGCTTTATTAAAAGTTTCAGCTGCTACCCAGCGGTCTGTGCAACGGACGATCCACCACCCAGTGAAAGTTCATGAAGTCACTTTGTACATCAGCGAGCGAAAAACGATAGAGAAATCGCATTTGACGCCGCCGGAGATGCTCGCGAATCTTGATGCGTCCACATCTTACACGCGATATTATTAATAGACCAAGGTGAAACCTTGCTGATAATCACAGATTTATCTTGTCGGGTTTGTTAGTCGGAATGTATCAAGATATCTGTGAATGAATGTCTAAGTCGTACGAATCGAAAACGTTCGAATCGAAGCGTGACATCGTTACGTGAGAGCGCAATTCTCTCTTGCAGAGACGAGAAACAATGACGTGTGCAAAGCAGTTTGTCGCAATATCATAACAAATTGATGTTCAAATGTTCGGGCGGGTCAGTCGAATTGGCAGGCGCGAGGACGAGATTTCTCGATTAGTTTCGACTACGCGGGGATTCCTTCAATGACGAGAATTTCGACCGTGATGCGGTAGGGTTGGATCGATAAAGAAAGAGAGAGAGAGAGAGAGAGAGTCGGTCGCGAGTCCACCCTTTTTCGATTCCAGCCCTCATCTCCTCCCGTAGTTTGTGTGACGTAAACAACTTGGAGCATCACAAGGCGCCATTGTATTTTAGACCCCCAGGGTATTCCGATTCACCATATATATCCACCCCAATTCCAAAACGTGGAACCCAACAGGAGGCCCAGGGGGAGGCTACGAGACTTTATTGTTGAGCAATTTATCCTCCATTCAGCTCGTCGTGCCGAGAAAGAGCTTTTCACTGGGTGTGTCCGCGTGATCCTTTCCCCTTCCTTCCCCCTTCCTCCCCCTTCGTATTTTATCGAGACATTAATTAGAATCAACGTATGAAGTTGTTACGTTTACGATATTATCGCGTCCCCGTAGCTCGTTTTACGAGTGTAATTCAAGGATAAAATCATACCGCGCGTCCTTCTACGTCGTCGTTACATTCGTCGGAGAACGTCCAGTGAAAATGCAAAGTGTCGCATCGATACGTATTTATCTCGTTATATCTCCGCCGCGCGAATTAATTAGCAACTATTTATACTGGTCTCGGTCTCGGACGGCGTTCCATCGTCATGAGGTGATTCGCTCGTTCATAATCTCCTCGGATCGATCCGGATTAAGCCGTTGTACACAAGCTGGTCGCGATACGTTAAATCTCCCTCCGATTCTCTAGGTCCCGGCCTTTTATTTTCTCCCTCCAGAGAGTGTGTCTCATGTAACAGACCGCAACAGACGCGTATAATCGTTCGCTTCTAATCGTATTTGCAATCGCGATCAAATTGCGAACATAGTGAATCTAAATAAGCCGCAAATAAAAAGGGTAGTCCCATCTGAGGCACAAAACATGGTTGCCACAAATTCTTCGTCCTAAAATTCCATAATTTTTCTCGGATTTTCATCAAAATTTCATTATTTTCCCTAACTTTCAATAATATTTTGAAACTTTTTGTATTTTTGCCTTAATTTGGAACCCATTAAATATTTTGTTGAGAGTGTAATTTAACATAGCAATGTAAATATTATTAATGTTGCTAACCCTGCATTTAATTATTAAATTAATAGTATTTCAAAACTGTGTAGATGTGATGTACGCATATCAAACTTTTTTAAAATCCAGAATTTTTATTTTCCAGAAAATTCTCTAATATTTTCCTGATTACCCTGATCTAATATTTTGCAATTTTCCTGACATTTCCTTGATTTCTAGTTTTGCGGCAATTCTGATAAAGGACGTTTTTATCCAACTCTTTACCAAAGAAAATAAATACTCTTGGATATTTCTCTTTCAAAAATTATTTTATTCTCGGTACTGAAAACTCGGTTCTGATGTATCGAGTCTTTATTCTAGTTCGCGATGTCCTTATACCTAAATTATTCGATTTCAGAAAACCCCGGATCTCGTCCTGCGAGAAAGCGATATGTGCGAAACGAAGAACCAACAGCCACTTAAAAAAGCGAAGTATTACATCGATTGAAAAATATACGCCGGAAACTTTCCAAACAGGCCGACAAATGTCACCCACTTCCGTTCTTTCCTAACCGTGGGACGCCTCGACCTACCCTTTTCCGTACATTGTAAGGATCCCCGATCCATCTGAACTAACCCAGACCTAACCCAGTAACTCCACTCGCGGTCATTGTAACCCTGAGGCAGTCCAACTCCCCTTCCCCCCTTCTCTCTCTCAACATCGCGTCTCTCCGGGTTTCCTCTTCACAATCCCCCCTTTCCTCTTACCTCCTCGTCCCCTATTTACCCCCGCACGTACAAAACATGCGGATCCGTACGCGGAGGCGACGGGGTGGTTGTCAGGGGGGAAAAGGGGGTTATGCGCAGGGGGTTTTCGTGCGCGATGCCACAGCCAACCCGACGGGGTAGTGTCTAGGGGGCTGCGTTCTCTCCCTCTCTCAGTTGGCCGCGATTCATCGCCGGGTATGTACGTCCCGGTCGTCGTGCTGGCCGGGTGGCACGCCAGCAGCAGGTCGAGGAAGCGCGAGAGGGTGGACTTTGGGTCGCGCTTCCGTCGCAACCCTCGTTCTCCACCTCCTTTTCCATCGTCTCCTCCTTCGGTTCCTCTACCTTCTGCTTTCTCGCGTTGTGCTCCGAGAGAGGGTTAAAGTCGCTCTGCACGATTCACGGGGGACTTTTTTTTTCACGGAGGAGCGAAAACAGCGCTGCTCTCGCGACTGCGATAGGCACAACGCTGGTGCCAGACCGATGCGACGCGAGTGCGGCGAGCTGGTGATACTCACGCATACACAATACACACACACGCTAAACAACAACGGACGAGGTGTGTGCAATAATCAAGAAAGTAACGCGGGTATCTTCGTAACTGCATGAATGCTACGGTATAACATCTTAAAATCGTTATATGAAATTGCCTCGACCAACGCCGAGGCTCGAGATCGTACAATCCACTAATCAATTAATTCCACGATCGATAAAATCGATCAGGCTTTCTTCGATCTCGTGATGTGAATTTTTCGCTTCGAAGTGCTTTCGAGATTATCCCGTTCCCTTTGGTGTTCCGGAGTCGCTCGGAGTCGTTGGGAAATTGTGCAGGTAGCTGGCGGATAAATCGGGCGGAGAGGAGAAAATCAAACATCTCCAGAAGCGACAGTGTCATATGATCGATCGTCGACGTACGCATAATAATTGCCGAAGCTAATGTGACGCAAGTTGCACTTGGTCGCTCCATGTCGATTTAACTGAGATTCGGCTAGATTCGGTCGTCGCTCTATAAAGCGACGATCAGAAAGAATTTATTCGTGCTTGATTAAAGAAGAGTGTTTCGGATCCAGTAATCTCTGTAGAAACGCGAGACTACTCTCGGCGCGACAATTAACGCTTCGAGGGAATTTCTTGAATCGCGCGACCCATGAATTAATGGAGCATTTACATTCCCGGGGAAAATGCGAGAAGTAAATGAAATTGCGGAATCAATTGCACGCGAAATTTCGAACCAGGGAAAATCAGGATTAAATGACCAGCAGCTGATCGATTAACCATTAGGTAAACGCTTAACGATCGATTCTGTTCTCTTCCTCTCTCGTAAAAACAAAAACGATCGAGAAATAAGAAGCATCGTAAAAGCTGTGAAAATGAAGAGTTACAGAACGAATCTTTCCTGTTTGCGCAAAAACACTTAATTAACAAAGCTAAAGATACAGATGAAAGATAAATGAAAATATTCGTTCGTTGAATTATTTTTTTTATTAACCTTGATATATTAAGATAAGCATTTTGAGATAATTACGAGTATAAGAACTGCCAATACGATCAACGTGCGTCTGTGTTTGGGGCTAATACGGTAACAGATCTCGTCGAGCACGATGCCTCGGAAAGAAAAATTTCCTTTTACCGAGGCAAGCTTCTTAAAGACAGGATTTAAATTCATCCATCTGTACATCCGGCTTTCAAAAGTTGGATCTTCAAGTTTCTCTCTCGTATATCCTCAAATTTCAAAATTAATAAACGCTCCATCCACATCCTAATATCAAAATATTTTTATAAATATTTGTGGATTTTCAATAATATTTATCTTTCACGGTGTGTCGCGTACGTACACTGAAAAAAAATGTACACTAAATTTTTTAATAAATATTTATTCAGAACTAACTAGAACGTTTACATTTTTTATTCGGTAAATAAATATTTACTGAATAAAAAAATTATAATTAAATCAAATTAATAGTTTGAAATAAATATACCTTTATATTTAATAAATATTTAGTTAATTCAAATATTTAGTCACAAATATTAATTTTTTTCTATTCAAATATTTACTAAAATTTGGAACATTTTTTCAATGCACGGAATTGGGAAAACAGTTCATTGCGTCACGCGCAAACGACCAAGTGCATTCGCGTCGCTGCGGATGGCTTTAACGATTATACTCGTTACGCGGCCAAAACCGGCGATACGGCGTGATCTCGACCTCGCGAGGCTAACAACTCGCGCCTCTCGATTCCACAGAGCGTTCGGGAGGAGAATACTCGATCCGGCCGATAATGGATGGAGGTGAACGCGCAAGTACATTTCGCGGAACGAGTACCAGCGACGAGTACGAACGACGAGCAAGACGGCTTTGCATAATCCGCCGCGCGCCGACCTGCCTCGTCGAGAGAGAAGCGGAGGACGGGATGATTCCACACGGCGCGACGAGGATCGCATTTTTATTACGACGGTCGATCGCGCGATCGGTTGGTCCTCGGTAGAGAAGAGCGAGAACGAGAGAATCCCGCAGAGGAGATCTGGTCGCGTGGCACGGAACGAACGAATGAACTCTCGTCGTCGATTCCGCGAGACTGAAAAATCGTGGACTGGTCGCCGCTACAAGGAGAGGAGATCTTTCTTTTCTTTTTTCTTTTCCGCCTTCGTTCCCTTTTTACGGCGTCGCGCGCGCAATGCGGACTACCAGGGGGAAGGAAGTGCATCTCGTCGAAACCGGAGCAAGGTGATTAATCACCCGCCGCTGCGGATGCATTGACCAGTCGATGCAGCTGCACCCGCGTGCCGCGACTCGCCCACGCAATCTTCTCAGTCTCGTCTCGCAGCCGATCGGGAATGCATGAGAATCGCGCGGCGTAGGTAGGTGAGACGCAAACGACTATTCGTTGCGAGCGAAGCGAGAGAGATTAGAAGTGGCACGGAATCGTCAGATCGGGGGTCTTAGTCGTCGATCGGTCACGGATCTCACATTGATCTCGAGGAAACGCCGTGACTAAACGGTATTGGGATGATTAATGGTTTTTTGCGAGAGATGCACGCGACGATATCGATGTTACACTATATCGGAGTTTAAGACGCGGGTTTAAGGCTATGCCAGCAAAATCGTTTACGTTTGAGGCGCAGACTGCGATTTCTCTTTTACACATGTATATGTTATATAAAACAGGGAACATCACTGTTAAATCAAAGGAGCAATCGTAAACTCAATCCCTCGAAGACGTTTTAATTAATGTTTTGTTATTTTTAACCTCCATGTATTAAAATGTAAATCAATCCATTTCTGTTAGTTTCAAAGTAAATAACATTATTGACATGTACATTTAGTAAACTAAATTTCAATCAGATTTAATACATTCTTTTTAGTTAAATCATTTAAATCTATTGTTTTAATTAAATTAACGACATATCGAGTGAGATCACTTATAGAAATGATTAAAAATAACTCAAATTATGTGTAACTTAATATTAAGGATTTAACAATGATTATTTATTCGAAATTAAAATGTAACACGCAAAAAGAAAGACTTATGAGAAATTGGAACGGCGAGATGAATTGTATCAATAAATATAAACTAACGGGATTCTCGACGCTGATTAAAGAGGCATAGCTAAGAGACAAAATGAGAAATTAGTTTTCTAATTGGTTGGAAAGTTGATAGATATCGATACGAATTATTTTCGATGAAGGGGCACGGAGTGGTTTGGGTGTCCGGGCGGGATCGCGGGGCTTCATGTCGCTTTAAAAAGAAGAGCATGTCGGTGCAGTGTTGCACATCGGTCCATCAGTAACAGCTGCATCATGGACGCGCGTTGCATTGTCTCGCGTCAGCAAAAATTCACTGGCACGAGAGGCTTACTTATTGTACACCGGCGCGACCTTTTCCCCGCCGTTTTATATCCCGGTCGCGTAAGCTCCGGCGATGTGCGAGGTTTATCATACGATTTAATAGCGTTCTGGAAGGTTATTGGTCCGTACAAACTTGGAACGTTACGAGGGACTTAGAGAAGAACTCCCACTCTTGCTCTCTCTCTACCTCTACCCTGTAGATCCTTTCATTTTACGTTCGGCGATCGATCGAAGAATTTAATCTGCAGAGAAAGAGCAGACCGGCCGCTTTCTCTCTCTCTCTCGCTCTCTTTCTCTCTCTCGTTTCATTATCAATAGCGACCGCTGATTTTCCGCTCCACGGCCATAGGCGATAACATTAAGTTACGCGCTCGCGATGATCGTTAAGTTATTACAGTATTTATCATTTCCACTGACACGCCATAAATATTTTAATGCGATATGCATTATAATCTCAATGCGGATAAAAAGAAAAGCTTTAAATCTACTTTAAATTGGACCTCTTTAGATTAGGATCATTTTAAAGCTTTAAATTCCGTTATTTAACTTGAGCAGAATAAAATTCATAAAAATAAATATTTGATTTAAAATGACACGTATTATAGTGAACTAAAAACGAAAAATCGGTTATGCAGTGACTGTGATAAAGAATTGGTAAAATTTCCGCGAGGATTGCACGTCCATTGCCAAGCTGATGTCAATTAAAGCAAATGTCAGATATCGACCTTTGTAGAGTGGAATATCGAATTCCGCGTTGCGGCTCCGATACACTGACCTTCGCAACATTTGTGTCCACGATTTTTGCACGATGTATTTTTCATAAGGTGTTCTCAGTACTTAGGAAATGAAGATCTTAAATTCTCGCCCTAAATTCTAGCATGAGATTTCTGCGCGCGTACGTGCGTGCGTGCTTGCATGTTAATTTAAATTAATCGTCGCTGCAGCGACAACTGATTTAATGCGTGGCTCAATCCGGCCTCTGACACGTTCACGAGGGATGAGTTACGGTAATTCGCGTGCAAGACAGAATCCATTTACAATGGAGACATTTACAGAGTAGATACATACGCGCAATTCCACGTGGGTGTTTAATGCATCGGGGCTTTTGTGTTCCTACACTCTATCTGCATTATCGTTGCGTGTTGCGCGATTTTTCGCGAGAACATGATTTCTCTGTTCCGCGTAAAATCACGGCGATCATGCTCGCGATAACCGAGCGGTAAAATCGGTAAGATTAATGTTCGCAACACGTGGTAAGAACATACCGTATCGCAGTCCGTATTCGATTATCAGTTAGAATTAATCCAAGATCGATAATAATATTGTAATATTCTCAGATAAATGCAGTGCACAATGGACAGAGTTCTTTTCCATTTGACGGACAAATTTTTTAAAATTTGATTTCACTATGTAATGAAATGAGTAAAATTTATTTAATACGCAAATGTACAATAGTTGCCAAAAATTTTACAAATAATTTTTGTCAATTTATTTCTCAAAAATTTATATTGTAAATTATTAAAAATTTTTTATACTCAACTTAAGAACATAATATTTTAACTTAAGAACATAATATTTTAACTTAAGAACATAATATCATATATTAAATATATTATAAAATATTTGTGTGAACTTTTATTTGTAAACATTTTTTTATCTCAAAATAAGCAATACAATAAAATTATTTATTGATCGGAGACTTTTGGCAGCTACTGTATATATGTCCAGTAAATTTCACAATATTACAATTCGACTCACTGATACGTGATTATTCCTTTGTATGACAGGCTTATCCGGCTATCCTCGGCTTACGTGAGAGAACTATGGTTGCTTTTTTTTTTAAAAAGAAAATTCGTAATTAAAATTTGGAAGCACGTTTCGGACCTCACATGCAAGAGAGATAATTCGAACACGCGGACGTGCGACGCGTTTGTAAATTGTACGTCAGAGAATAGCGTCGATGGGAGAAAAGTAAACGAAAGATGATCCTGTATACACGTATCTATGTCTGTGTGAACGATAAATTTCGGATTCACGATGCTGCAGATTGCGCTTGTATAGTTGGGCGTATGTATGATGCTTTCACCAAAGTACTTTCCACTTTCCTCTCACTGAGCTTATGGAAAAAGTTTAGTTTTGGTGCCGATATATAGTCGTCGTTTTGATTTTTCGCGTGTGTAGCGATGAAAGAGGAAAATGACGATGCGACTCGAACGAATACTAAACTTAGGTGACAAATCAATTACTCAGAAATTCAATCGTCTACGACGCAACAGCTCACAGAGAAAAATGTTAAGTGTAATATGCGCTAGAATTCTATGATAAATTTTCTGGAATTGGGGAAGATTCTGTAAAGTAAATCTATAAGTAATACATTTTAATAGAATTTACTTTATCGACGAGTATTTTTTGCCTTACTGCTAAAATTTACTGCGTAATAAAAAATACAATGTATAAAGCCTTGAGTTATTCATGCTTATCAGAGAGTTGAGCATAATATAATTTACTGTAAAGTAATAATTACTGGATTTACTATAATCGTAATGTACTTTTTACTTTACACCTCCGACATTTTTACTTTCAAGTACACTGAGAAAAAAACATATATATATCCTAAATTTCAATAAATATTTATTTGAACAGTACCTAAATATTTATTAAATATAAGAATATATTTCTTTAATACAAAAAAATATTAATTTGATTTAACAATCATTTTTTTTTATTAAGTAAATATTTATTTATATAAATGTTTAGTTGGCAGTATTCAAATAAATATTTATTTAAATTTAGGCTTTTTTTTCTCAGTGCAAGTAAAGTTTGTCATAAGTTCGGCAAAAATAGTCAGAATATTTTTACTAGTCTTATAAAGTAAAAATTATTCAATCATTTGTCTCCGTGAAGGATTTTTCCTCTCTCTGCATTTCAATGGAAGACTTATAAGTTGCTAATTGCGGCTAATTAGAGTTAATGATAATATAAACGAGCAAGATGAAGTAATTAGTAAATATATAGATGGAGAACAACAAACGAGACAAATTGGCGGAGATTTAATCTGATGAGTGGTTGCAAAGATACTTGATGGTAATGTTTATCGCGCAAATATTTCTCGAGCGAAAAGGTAATTCTGGAAACGCGAAAATATCTCGGCATTCGTTCGTGAAATCAGTCTGTGGTCGTAATGAAACATTGGTGAACGTTCGACGACGGCGACGATCGATCGACATCAATAAACTCGTAATTAGACCATTCATAATGGCGGATCCGGCATGATTTAACGGATCTACGGTAGATCGTCCTCTTTGCTCTCTGCTCACAAAAACTCACGCGCCACGCGTTGCAATAGGTTTCCGATTGAGTATAATTGAACGTGACGTCGAGTAGCATTTCCCGATATTAAACAAACACGCTAACGAATATCATTCACGGTTATTACATCGACATTAAATACAATCGAAGCGACCGTGCACATCGAAATACTCTATACGAACACGGTTAACAGTATCCTGAACCGTGGAAAATATAACTGTGCACACATCATAATAAGTAGGTAATTATAACGTCAAGTGAACAATACGATTGCGGGACGACGCAATAACGGTAATAACGGTTATTGGATTTTACGATCGCCGAGCATTGTAACTTTCGCACATTCGCGAATTCTCGTAATCGGCAAATTTTTGCGAAGGAGATTTCGTGAATTTTTAATATAATAGAATTATACTCGCGACGATCAATGAGAGATCGCGAGAGATTCGCTTGTCGGCGATTTATCCGCGTCCAAGTAATTCTGATCGATTGTGAAGTCACGCGGAAGTGCCTGGTTTCATTCATGCATAAGAAGAACGGATTGTCATTTTCGTGGCGTGATTGCGGTCGTATCCTTCACGCGACGCGAATGGAAAGGTCGCCTTGGAGAGGCACCGCGTCGTAAGAATCTCCTCGTAGCGGTACAGGGATCAAAACTTTTCAGCCAGCCAGAGCCAGCCGGCGTCTCATAATTTATTCTCCCGCGAACGAGATGGAGGAGAAAAAGAGAGAAACGCTTTGAACACTTAAAAACCTGCCACAGAGTGTAAAGAGAAGAGTATAAGGGATATCTCCCCTCTTCTTTCTCTCTATCTTTGCGTCCCCTTTTTTATATCCTCTCAGTAGCGTCACAAATCCTACAAACGAGTCGGAACGTATTACTCCGGTCCGTCTGTTCGTCCCTCTTTCTTACGCGTTTTCTCATTTTTCTTCCCCCTAACTGCCGTGGCATATCGCGGCCGCAATTCGCGACGTTTATCGTCGAGAGAGAATAAATATCTAATGTAGGACTGAACCTTAGTTGGACGTTGGATCACAATAACCGTAAACAATAATTTAATCCTAGGACGAAGATATATGACGGTTATGCACTAGGCATTACGTGATGGTTACGTTGGAACGTACGTGGATTAAAAGAGGATTGCAGCTGAGTATCAACAGCTGTAGAGAGAAAGAGAGCAAGAGAGAAAGAGAGATGATGTATGTTTTTTAAATTAATGACCGACGTGGACCGGTGGAATTCCGCCGCGGGCGTTGCGGAAAATACTACGTTTCTGCCGGCGTCACGTGTTCTGCGTAATTGATGTTCGATCGATCGATCGATCGATCGATCGCTAGTCGCGCTAGATAGACACGCTGCGCCGATTACGCTTTATGGAGATCGGAAATAAATCGTTCGCGATAAAATCGACCGATTTCCTCCCAACGCGAACAATGTACCCCGATGCAAAGGCACTACTTGCAGCCAATTTTGTAAAAATATTGCATAAACAATGCGTCATCGTAAGTTTGCAATACTCGATAAATGGAATCGCTGATAACCGATTGAAAGATAGCGTGTATTTAGCTTTAAATTATCTTTTACCGTTACGTAAAAGATAATTATTCATATTACGTGGCCGTACAATACTGATTAATGAAGAGGATTACTTGGCGCTGTTGCGATATGGGAGACAGGTGAAAATTTTTGAATTTTAATAAATACTTAGTTAAATATAGTGCCACCTAAATATTGATTAAATATAAAGATATATTTATTTGGTAACAAGAACCATTAGTTTGATTTAACAATCATTTTATTTACTGAATAGAAATTTGTTTGCTATAAGGAAACGTTTAGTTGGCAGTATTAAACTAAATATTTATTAAAATTGACTATATATTTTACTCGGTGTAAAAAAAATGCAATTTTATGCTGAAAGAATTCGACGTGCCAACTCTCGCTATCGACTGTCGGTTTTAAAGTTAAATCGTATTGAAAAAACAGGACCAATGGATCGATCAAAGTTCGTACCTGCAATCGAGCAACTTATATGCATCCTCAATCGTTTAATTATTTAATACAAATCTTACTCTTCTTCGAAAAGTTACTCGTGTTGAATGAAAATTTCATTACATGTGCCGGTAAAGTACATAATAAAATTATACAATTTCATGAATTGTTATCGTCATTTCGCTTTTTTAATTGTATATTAGAAGGTTGAAACTAAGTAAAATTATGATTGAAAACCATATCATGATGTAACCATTTAATAAAAGCATAAAACGGGGATGATCTTACTGGTGAGAAATAAAAAATAAGAGAGAGATAAAGTAAGGGACAAGATCAAAAGACAGAACAAATCGCTCGACGAAATCAAACTTTGTCAAACGTTTTGTTTTAGCGTACGGGATGGCGACCCCGTGAATCAAAATCGCCAGTTAATCCGACGGTAATTACGGGTAAATTCAATCGAATTAATGGTCGTCGTCAGTGCGTCGCGTGAGTTATCGGCTGGCTGCTGCCAGGGACATGAGGCTGGACTTCGTGACCCGATATTGCGTCGACAGTCCCGATATTGGCAACGGCAGCAGCAGCAGCAGCATCATTTCGTAGTCTTGGAACGAGAGGAACAATAGTCAGCACGATACGCGAGTCGCGTATCTATCTTTGACGCCGCCGATCTCTCTAACCGGCAGAATTCCATCGCGTCGGATTGCGAAAAATATTTTGCAAGATTGCCCTCAAGACCACGAGCTTGCCGATAATTATTGGATAAACATTTCTATCAATCTTCAGCAGGCAAATAACTAGTCGCACTAGAAAAAAAATTTAGCACGCTTCCAGCAAAACTATTTACTTCAGTCGAGGCAATTGTAATAAAACATCTTGTTTACGTAATAAAAAATGTAGTTGCCTACGAAATACATTCCTTTATAAATAACAAAAATATTTGTTCATATCGACCGAACAATTTAGTTTGCGTAAAATTACAATTTTATTCGATATATTTTAAATAAGAATTTTTCTTCGGCATATTTTAACTTTTAAAATTTTTGTTTTGTTATAGCAAAATTTTAGTTCATGGTACCAAATATTTTTCTAAGTGCGATATTGATTACTCGTCTTTTGTAAAAATTCGTATAGTATTAATAATAAAATAATAACGAGATAGAAAAAGAAATTGTTATGTCGAACAAATCTTATTTTCTGTCATCGAAAGATAGCTTTCCGTTATGTAAAATGGACAGCTGATAAAAAGCGCATGATCACGTCGGCGGAATATTTCGAGGAATCGTGTCACGCTTTGCATGCCGACGGACGCGGTATTTTTTAAAACGCCTCGGACGGGCCATAAGGCATACTCTCCGTGTCGCGTCCGATTTTATTTCCGTTTCGTTACGGACAGCACGGATAATAACAGCCGGACCGTGCATTCCTCGACCGCGGGCGCGGAGAAGCGCGTTGAATTTTTGCATCGCGCCGCGCGAAGTGACGTCGCATCGTCGACGGCCAATGGACGACTGCTAATGGACTGCGACGTTTTTTCAGGCGGAGTTAAAAGCCCCGACCGGTGACGTTTTGCATGCACACTATATTTATACTTGTGCACTATTAGCCAACCCGATACGATAAGACACGGGTCGTGGACGACCGAGAAAAGATGTTAGAAATGCGAACCGTGTTCGCGTAGAAGTGCTTGACAACGATACAATCGATACAATCGAAAAAATATATATCTTAAAATATATGTGAGAAATTTCTTATCTTTCATGTTTCCATTTATTTCATTAAAAAAAAAATGTATAAAATAAATTGATAAATAATATTTAAACAATACCTTTGTAATATAACGCATTCGGTTTTTTTTCAAATTTTTTTGCATTGTTTTTTCCATTGCTTGCAACTCTTTTTTAGTAACAAAGATCGTATCTACATTTGCTTGATATAAACTTATTGTAACTATTCGTTCCAAACACAACGCCAGTAATTATGAAAATAATGAATGAAATAAAATTATAACAAGTTTATCTTTACGAAAATTATAAGAGACGTTTTAAATAAAACTATATTGTCAAAGTATAAGCATCAAATATAATTTTTCTGTCTCTATCGTCGTATATAATTTAATATATTTTATTCGCGAAAGAGAGAGAGAGAGAGAGAGAGAGAGAGAGAGAATTTCTTTCACATCAAAATATACGTAACATTTCTGCCTCCGAGTCCGCATTAAAATTTTTATTATTTGTAATATTTTCCAGCGCGAGCGAATCACCAAGCATCTCATGAATTTAACTCGACTTGGAGGAACAGTAAATATTAAATAAAAGCGTGGCTTTTGCAGTTAAAACGCAGTTTCGCTCCTGACTAGAAACGAAAAAATGCGGTCGCGCGATTCCGTGCCGACTTCGAGATGAATTTCAAGCGCAATGTTCTTCAACACTCTGGGGTCCTTTTCGCAGGGCAGCCTTTCGGACGACAAAATAAAATCTGTGCCACGTAGATGCGAGAGAATCGAGAAGAAACGAGATAGCTCGACGACAACGACGTATGACCCAGATGTATAGGAAACAATCGCAAGCAAAAGCGACAATAATGACGACGCTAGAGATAAGTGTGGAATCCAGACAATAAATATATAAGACTGATATCGCGCCCCCGAGGAAAGGATAACACTGCCCATGTGGGAAGGAGATAGCAACGTATCGATTGCACGCGCGAAATATCCTCTGTTGTTCCCGCGTGGAGGAGACGCTCGTTTCTCGAGAAACTTCACTCCTTCGTGTACCTTTCCGCGAAGACAGAGCACTTCGAAAACACCTGGGACACTTCGAATATCGACTAGCTAGCGAACGAAGAGAAGAGGTATGGAAATCGTGAGACCCACCGATCGCGACTCTGTGAAGATCTCCGTGACACGCTAATTCCTAGGCGAGGACAGTGGCCGACGAAGATACGAAGAAGAGATGTCACTGAATCACAGATATTACGTAAGTAATTTGGATCTGTTTTCAGGAGAAATGGGAGAGGATATAAAATGTCGTAATGACGATGAGATATGACTTTTATGTGGGATACTAAAATAGTGACATGTTCTATCCGGCGCTTAAGTTAAAATTGTCGGAAACGCGAATAACGAGAGGTTTCTTTTTATGAGAAATATAATGAGGGGAGATTATGAGAACAAACCCATCCTTTACGAAATTCTTATACCTAGTTTACAAGTACACTAATAATAAAAATCTAAACAATTCAGATATAAAATAAGTGTCTAATAACAGTGTCTAAGTTAAGCACATGGCAAACTAAAAATAAAGTAATATAAGAAGAACCCAAAAAAATGGTCGCATCCTCGGCACTAATTGTATGCTTACTAATTTATGCTGAACTTAATTAAATTAAGCGTCATATCTCTATAATACTATAACGAGAAAATTTTCAAATTCAAACGTTTACTCAGAAGATAAGCCGATTTTTTTCGTACTAGCGAGACACGCCCCGATTTGCGTCGTTGTATTCATTCTAATGCGGGGAAAAGTTTTTAGTCGCGAGAGCGCCGCTAGAAGAAGAGCACTCGTCGCTGTAAACTTCAAAGTCGATTAGTGGATACATCGTGTTGATCTCGCGCACGTCAAAGATGCGAGACAAATATTAAATTTAACCGCAAGATGCAAATTTAAGTAACCTCAATCATTTTCCTCTCGAAAACAGATTTTTTTAGTTATGACAATATTATATTCATGGACGCAGTCACTCGAAAAAAATCTATAAAGATATAAATTAAACATTTAGGTCTATTTTCATAACGTATGATTCAATTTCATGACTCTAGTTATTGTTTGAATTTCTGAGTGTCTTGACTAGAATGTTTGATAGATTTAATTATATAGCCCGTTTTCACAATGTAAGTATAGTTACCCAAAGATGAAAGATTACCGAGAAATTAATTAACAAAATTCATTCAAATTAAAATAAATATAATTTTGTGACTCTAAGAATAAATCAAATATATAAAAGTAAATTGTATATTTAAGCTTCCGCAGATGTTAATGTATAAATAATATAAGCCGATAAAATATAATTCGTAAAAAAATTGGAATGCACTCTCTTACCAACAAAATTAATTACAAACGTTTCAACTCTAAATTTGAGTCCTCTTCAGTGCAGAAGTCAAGTACAAGCTGCACTTTGTTCATTTCATGATAACCTTTAATTTTTAGGTAACCGCATATTGTGAAAATGGGTTATATAATTAAACCCATCAAACATTCTAGTCGAGATAACCAGAACTTCAATTACAATAACTAGAGTTTTGCTTGGAATGTAATCAGAATGCATTTTGTTCGCATCTCTTGTTGATACAATCGGAACATTTTTCTCACCATTGTAATTACGAATAGCAGTACATTAAACTATTTTCGGAGTAAGAAACTCTGCTTCTCTTTCTGTTGCGCAAATTACGTTGGCCCAGTTAATAAAGTATGCCGAGATTACACGGCTGTTTCGCGCCAGTGCTACAATGCGGCGTACTGGACGACAAATTCGAATCTCACCGCAGTACGGTGGTTATTGTTCGCAATGGCCGTATCCAGAACATAATAGATAAGCGTGGACCTCGCAGGCCGAGCGACAGCCTTGCCGCTGGATATCGACCGCTGCTGTCTCCTATCCTTCCTGTGCATCTCCCGTGGCGCAACTGCGTCCGAGAAATTAAAGCTATCCGTTTTAAAACCCCTTCATCCTCGTTGTAATATGTCTAAACGGACGGAAAACGTATCCCACGTGCGCTCGGATAATTATGAATAATTCAAGTAGTTTCTTCTTTATTACGTTTCCTTCTGCGTGCGAATTTTTTCCTGCTACTTCTACAAAATATACCATCGAGTTGTATCTCCATATCATTACATAATGTCATTAATATATGATCTACGTACATTTTGCGTAACCAATACGTTTCGTCACGGCACGCAGGCGAACGATGGCGTTTGATTTCTTTTCTCGACGCGACATCGGAAGTATCGCTCATACGCCGAGTGGAGAGAAATTATTTATGTATGTATGCATCTTGTATATCGATTCTCGCACGCCAACACGACGTATATTATTATTATTACCTTCCCGTGTTTGACGAGGAGACGCAGCGCGCATCAAGAGCAGCTGCAACGACGCGGTCGTGCATGCGGGCGGACATATAAAATATAGCGGTAAAAGTGTCGCTGACACGTTAGAAAAATCGCTACTGCAGCCGAAGGAATAAATTATCGATATACGTCTCTTGTTCCCTACTAAGCCATCGTGCAGAGTTCGTAAAATTAAAGCGGATCGCGTCAAATTTTTTCTGAGAGATAGGCATCGATACCGGTCGAAATTTATGGATTTTCATGCCTATTTCGTTCGTAGGAGCGTTAAGGAAGCTGCGGATATGTCGAAGCTAGAGATCCTTAAAAGATTGGACACTGATTAGGTAACTTCTGATTAATTCACCGTACTTTTCAAGACTTGCTTAAGATAGAATGAGATAGATGCATAAGAAAAAATGAGATATCATTCTATCTTATGTACAATCGATCTCATTCCATCTTAAGCAGGTCTCGAAAAATATGGCGGACCAAGCATGGTGTCCAATTTCTTACTTGAGGATCTCTAATCGAGATAATTATCATCGGGATAAGGAGAAACGATGACACCGGGAAAATTAATGTTCGCTAAAAATTTGATTAGTAAAGTTGTGTTGATTAGTTAAGTTATTATTACGATTGATTATTTTATAAAATGTTTTCTGAACGAAAGAAAAGATCAGCTAAACAGTTTTCTATAAAGTTATCTTCTCTTCGTTTTGACAGAAATAATTAATTGCAACGTGAGGAAAGAATTGATATTAAAAATAGCTAAAGAGCAAATAACTAAGAAGTAATTTAAATGATAGACTCAATTGAGCGAAGAATTGCGAGTGGGAAATATCGGAGCAGAAGAAATTTCTATTGTTTATATTCTGTCTCTGTTTAAAATAGGTTCTACAATTAACAGACCGTCTACTAGAGACGAACAACAGCGGTAATAAGTTCAACTCTTTTAAGACGCACGGTGTTCCGCGAATTCTGCAGGGAGGACATCAAAGTCGTTATTGTTAGCTGGCAAGAATACTTAGCACTTAACAACAACGAACAAAGGTATCGGACATCAAAGACTCTTTGTCGGGAAAAATTATTACATAGGATACTTACATAAGTATTCATATATACGTACAGATTGTTTAAAAGCCCTGCATTTAAATCGCTGCTTCAAATCATAGAGACATTAGACGGCAATATTCTTTGGCAGGAATCCCAAGAAGTTTCAAGTTACAAGTGATTAAGAATTAATCATTCCACCGAATTAAAATCTGAAGACTGAAACTGCAGACGCGAGCGATTGAAGTATTAATTCCTATGGAGGTATATTAATTCTTAACATACGGGCTATTAAGAAGTTTTAAGTCATAAGGGACTAAAAATTAATCAATTCGCTGAATTAAGATCTGAAGCTGCGGACGATCAATTGAAGTATTAATTCCTGCGGTGATATATTAAGTTTCTTAGCACGCGGGATAGCAAGAAGTTTTAAATTATGACCAATTAAAAAATGATCGTTTCGCCAAATTAAGATCTGAAATGATTGATTGTATAAAATATTAATATCTGCAGATGTATATTAAACCTTAGTACGCAAAAATATTACTAATATGGTCAAGGACAGTGGTTCATTTCTCAAACGCACGTCAGTCGATCTCGTACGAATTGATGACCGTATCGATATTTCGCATTTCACGTTCGTGAAATCCAGGTGATCGGTGTCGAATGATCTGCAGGTTCGCGCACGTTTATTCATAGACAGCTCGGGCATCACGTGCGATGCAGACGCTCGTTAAACACGCGTGCAAACCTGCTTTGCGTGTTGCACACGCGCGACAATCCTCTGTGCCGATCGTGCTGTATTGTTCTTTTGCTCTGTCGGCCGAGACGCTTTAAAGGCAGCTGAATCATCTCCTATTCGTAGACGAGGGTGCGCGCTAAGCATCAGAAATGACTCTAATAATCATTAAAACTGAAATATCATGTTTATGCTAATATATTTCAGGATTGTACGCGCTCATCTCACCATAGTACGGAGGATAGACAATCGAAGATTACCATTTGACATTAGGTTTTGGATATAAAGTCATATGTAAAGAGATTCAGATTTGAGATACAATCTCACGTTCATTTTCTTTCTTTTCACATTTCCTTTTTATATGAAATTTCTCATTTCATTACGAATAATTGATATGTAACTTTTCACATAAAATATACTCATTTTGTTATGAATATAAATCGTGACATATAAATATTCTAAGGAAAGTGCATCATTCATGCCAGTTTCCATTAATGTAGGTTAACAATGTAAATTAATTTTGGCCAAATTCCTCGTTTTAAAATTCCATAATTGTTCCAGATAAAATTTTATGATTTTTTTCCTTATTCAATAATAATTTGAAATTTTTTGTATTTTTCATTTGGAAACCGTTAAATAATTTTTTGCAACAGCAATTTAACTAATTTAATAGTAACGTAAATTACTATTAATGTTACTAACACTTGCATTTAATTGTTGAGTTAATATTTCAAAACTACATCATAATGTACGCATATCAAATTTCTTTAAAATCGAGAATTTCTAATTTCCAGAAAATTTTGCAAAATTCCTGACTTTCCCTTGATTTCCTTAACGGTTTTCAATTTCCCTGACATTTCCCTAATCCCCTTAATTTCCATTTTTGTGACAATCCTGACTAATTTTAATCTCGTTTCGACTTACTCTTTGTCCTTTTCTAATTCTAAGAATTCGAAAAAGACGAAAAGTCAAGTTGAACCGAGATTAAAGTTAATCTACATTGGTGGAAATGGGCATTAAGATGTCAAATTTACGCGGACAAGATTGCGACTGTCGACGTCCATCGTCGTCGTTTGTTGCACTCGTGTAAGCTTGCGAAAGCCCACTCTCGGGCTTCTGCTTTTTTTAGTCCTCTCGATTTTCCGTTCGTAAGCTGATTGACGCGCATGGCGATCGGCACACTGCCTTCGCGATACTTTTCCAACGACGCGACGCGACGCGACGCGACGCGACGCGACACGGCGAGACACGACGTCAGTAACTTCTCTCGAAATGGCACGGCGCGGGACGGCGGCGCAAATATAGATTCGCAAATTGATTCACGTTTGCGCGCACGTAGATCCGCATTAACCCATTTTCCTTTGCGCACGCCCCCGCGTGTGCCATCGTCCGCTTTCGATAGAAACGTTCGCTCCGCGAGTTTTAAGTTCGCAAACAATCAAATGCGACTCACGTGGATTTCCTACAAGATATAAATGATTTTCAGGGAAAAATATTTTCACGTTTCCATCAGATATATCCGACGTTTTTTTTTTTTTTTTTTTTTTTTTTTGGGTCGAGTTCACAGTACAAACTTGATGCTATTTCGAACGGTTAAAATTACGAAGCTAAAGATAAAAAGTGATAAGAAAAATAGTCACGAAGCCACATTGTATTTAAATATTTTCCAGCTAATTCCTTCGAATATACGTTAAGACACGTGATCAATCTATCGTGATCAAACGACCATGGATCGATGGAATCTGAGACGAGAGGCGATCGCTATCGTGTACGTATCCTCGAAGGGTATTATAGTCGATTGATTGAGTTCTAACGGGATTAAGTGCCGCCACAATAGAGGGTTGAATTATCAATATCGCTACGTGGCACGTAGCCGATCGAGGGATTCGCGAGGAACTTGGTCAGAACTCCGCGTGAATTTACGAGAGATGAATTATATGTATAGGGACTTCCGATGGCGAGTGATCTAACGACATTAGTCTTGCCGAGTGCGAACTTTCGTCGTTACCGTCAACGTGTCACGGCGGTGTCTACGATGTTATTGTAATAAATACTACACGCCACAGAGCTCGGGACGCTAATGAAATGTTCAGCTAACACGCACGGGAATTTGACATGTGGGTCAACAACGGATTTTACCTTTACACAGCCGTTAATAGCTATTAGACTGATAGCGTTACAGCAATTGGAAGAGAGATTCGTGATATTTAATTGCCCGTCACAATTCAAAGCGCACCAAGGATATCGAGTTCCCGAAATTGTCCCGAATTGTCTTCGCAGTACATTCTCTATGGGGCTCTCTAAATCTGAATCAGTAAATATTCACTAATATCAGCCCCCAGTATACTATCTGGGGGGGGGGGGGGGGAGGAAATTCTATTGAAAAAGAAAGAAGTTTGAAATTCTATAATTAAAATACTATTTGTACGTCAATTCCAATACCATAGAATATATATATATTAAAGCAAGAAATGCTACGTTTCATTAATTCTTTAGTTGAATTTCACTAGGAATTTACTGATTACTCATTAATATACTTGAAAAATTTAATGCAAATTCCTTCTTTAAATCTGAATCAATGGATAATCATTGAGATTCATCAATGAGTGCATTAAATTTTGACCAAAATACTATATTATTGTCACTGTTCTAATTGCTGGAAACGCGACTGTCGAAGAAAAAAAAATTTCAATTTTTTTTTTCTATAAAAAAATTATTCAGTCATCGTGCATTTTGACGCAGCATATCGAATGCTTTGACACACGAATATTGAGAACAACCAGTGCCAATCCCTTTATCGTAACGAACCCTTGACGAAAGCGTAGGATTTAATAGGGTTCGAGACTAATGCAATGGTCCGATAATACGGTCGGAAAATTTTGTTTGGGTCAACAACGCGTTACGCCGTATTTACGCGGCATTAATAGCTATTAGACCGATCGCGCCGCAACGATCGATCGAGCCGATGAAAAGGATATTTAATATTCCCGTCGTAATCTCGCCGCAACATAAAACGTATTATTATCCGATACAAAATAATCTTCTGGGCAATTTTTCAGAAAATGACGTCCGTTCAAACTTCGTTCAAAATGTTATTAAAGTAATGATGAGATTTCTATATAATGAGCTAATAACTTTATAAAGAACTATCTTACGATGTAATAGACAAATATCTCATGGTGCAGAAGAGAATGTATCGAGGATTGAAATTTGCGTAAATCTGTGGTGGGTATGGAACGAGTTGCGTCTCGATGAAAGGGGGGAGGGGAGGGGGTGGTGATGGTGCAGAAAGGAGGCCGGGGAGGGTGTGGGCCGCACTGCCAAAACCTGCGACCTAGATACCGATCGACCCACCAACACACATTAGAGCAGAGAGAGGGGGGGGGGGCGAGAGAAGAAAGAGAGGGAAGGGCGCAAAGGAGCAAAAGGAAGAAAAACTTAATGCAGAAATGCAAGCAAAAAAGTAAAGAGGAAAGAAAAAAGGAATGAATCTTCCCTCCTTAGGCTGCACATCGCGGAAGGAGAGAAAATTCATTTCTTTAACGCGTTTCTGAGCTAAAACGTATCTCTCTTTAAAACACGTTTTCCTCGTGCTTCTTCTCTTTTTCGATAACGCGTACTCGATGCGATTAATGCGTCCGTTGCATTTTACGTGGACGCGTGCAAGCGCGAAAATGCGGATGCGTGTTATCAGACCAGCTTATACTTTCGTGGAGCAGCGATGCATTTTACTTGAAGTGTGAAGTGGCAAAGTGCTCTTAAACGCCCTGTTGTATCCGCAGCTCTTTTCTTCTTTCTCTTCCGCATCTCACGCGAGACTTACTGGTGCTTAGAATAATTTCAAGAACGTTGGATGTGCGACGCAGGCAAAAGCATTCTCTTTCTTTCCGATTAATTGATAGGCTTTCAAGCGAAAGCTATGAAGATTCATTGTCTTACTTCTCTGTAATCATATATACGAATAATTGTAACTTGTTCGAGATACAATAAATTATTCTTGGTCGTCTATAAAGAAACTAAAAGAATAAAGAAGATTCCTTTTAATTTCTTCACTAAAATAATCTTATAAATTTTTTTGGTACTTTTTTAGATTGCTGGTAGTTATATTTAATCATGTTACAATAGGAAGTACGACTGTTCATTAAAGGATGGTGATGACGTTGATAACAGAGTACGGTCTCGAATCAGTCGTCGTTGCGATAAACTTAACTCGTACAAGTTTGTGGGACAATCCATTTATGCATATTACCATATTCTAAAGATGGTACTGGAATTATAGGACTTCGTGTCTCATAAAATGTAACGTCAGTACGCTAAAGTTCAAGATTACGTGCCTCCTACGTAACCGCTCGTATCGTCGCTCACGCAACCGTGATATCAATTCACTTGCCGAGATCGCAGTCACACAATATTCTGCAAGTTTGTAATCAACGCGCTCAAAAAAGTTATAAATAAAATATAGCCAAGTACAGCACAAAGAATAATAAATAGATACGAGATGTAATTGAAGTGTTTAAAATTATATTACTGAGAGAAGTGTCCGATATTTGTATATAATTGTATGGTAAAATAATTATGATTAAGAGCTTCGTTTTCATGATTATCACTGCTATAATATTAGCAATAATAATAATAATTTTACATTATTATTTATATACATACTTACATACATACTGGCACTAAAAAGTGACTATACACGGAAAAAAATTTTTTCTTAGAATTTACCCTAAAAATATGACAGTCGTGAGATAATATTGTATTTCGAAAAATTTTAATGTAAATCTCTCATTCAATAATATTGGGTCATTTAAAAAGTATCCGCGGTTTTTTCATTCAAAAATTGAACAAAAAACCGCGGATACTTTTTAAATGACCTAATAAAATAATCTACAATAAAGGATTAAAATAAGTGATCAATTTCACTAAAGAGAGTACATGGTAAAATATTGTGTTGTACCACAAATATCATATTTTTAGGGAACATTTTAAAAGAAAATTCTCTTCGTGTAATAACTATTATGATAATTTTCAATGCCAACTATATATTTTTTTGATATGTAGAATATATAATACTATATAAATACAATTATCATTTACTGACAATATAACAGTAACGATAAAAATAGCTGAATTTATCATTTATTATTAACAGTAACCATAAAAATAGAGCTTTGAGTAATTTTACCATGTAATTGTAGTGACAAATACCAAACACTTTTCTCTCAGAGTAGATTATGAAACCTGGACAGATGAAGTCATGATAGATAAACGTCTTCAGATAAATCTTCGTAAGTATAAAAGCGACGAGGAAAGAATCAGCCACCAAAAAGAAGCGCGAGCGGAAGCAACGTGGGATGTCGTATCGCACTTCCAGCAAGATCGAAGACTTTTCTCGTTCATGGAGAGAAGAACAAAAGCTTGTTTTTCAAAACTTATTTATCAACGTCCAGAAGAGAGAGTAAGGAGAAACACTCGCTCGTGTGAGTAGTGGCGGGACGCGAAACCCACGTAGAAGAATGGCACGCTTCTTATCATTGTTATTAAGGAACGAAAGAGGAACTCGTCGAGTTGACGCAGCGATCGTTAAAAACGTACCTCGCGCGGAAAACACGCGCTGGCTGATCCTTCTTGAGGCACGGATAATGCACGGAGGAAAATACTTGGCGCGAGTCATCGCGTCGTAAACCGACCCGTTTAATTAGCGTCATAATTTCGCTCGTGAATTGTGTACGCCCGGGCCGTTTGTAAAATATCACCGGGAGCGGTTGGCTGCCGGCCAGAGAGGAATAATGTAACAGAGAAGAGAGTTCTTACAATGAAAGAAGTATCGGAACCTGCGGATATAATCGAAAAAGATGAAAGAGCAATAATCTCGTTGATTTGTTGACAGCGTTTAAATTTATTAACGTGGTTTATTACGACGAAGGGTAATTCGAATTCGTCAACAACAACGACTATACATAGATCGACCAAGTATTCTGTAGCTTAAAGTCGGAAGATGGCAGTTTAACACACCCTTCATTGACATACTGGGTGTGAACCATCCACAAAATTATTTTTACTCTCTGGAACTCGATTTTTTTTTATTTTGTAGAATAAAAATACAATATATTTATTTAAAAAATCTCTGTTTTTTTTTAATTCCCAAAATAGCCTACATTCAATATGCAAAATAAGTATCATATCTGAACAACAATTCTGTAAATTTTTAACTTTTAATATTAAATTTTTTAAAAGTTACAATTTTTCAAAGATTTCAAAGATTACTCGTTTTTTCTCTATTCATTGAACTCAAGAATTTTTTTCACAAAAACTGTAATGAAATTTCAATCAAAAACTATATTTGATTGTATTCTACAGACCTTGAAACTGACCCACAATTTTTTCATATTGATTGGATTTTTTAAATAAGAATGTCAGTTGTATAAACATTGGGTGTAAGTCATTCAGTGTGTCAAAAAGCAAACCGAAAAAAAGAGGTGTGTCAACGAAGGGTTAACAGAGTGGATCCTCTTTGCTGTCTTGAGGGAAAACTCTTGACAGTTGTAAGATAGAATGAGATAACACGGATCCTCAACAGTCACTTAAACTGTCAATTTCCAGTTTCATCTCCCACCACTAAAAAACATGGAAATGCTTGGTCTATATATTGGTCTACAAGCTCGAAAATTTAAAGGAAGCCTGAAATAATTTCGGAGTATGATAAAGGGACACTCAGCGTGTAGGATTAAGGACAAAATGTGAATGCGACGAAGCAGAGAGGAGACAGTCTCCCTGTCGACTCCACCTTAGTATGCACATGATGCATGTAGTTTACACCGGTTATATTATGCCTACGAGCAAGTTTCCATAAAAGTAAAACGAAATTCTCGGGTTACGTTCCGGATTAGGAACAGAAATGCGAGCAGTCTCGCCATTTCTCCTCGATGAGGACGAGCCGCCCTTATCAAATCCGCTCTGCGGCAAAACGGAATATATTTATAACGCTTTATCGAAGTGTTGTAATAAATTGAAAGAAGAACGATATCGTTTATCATCTTTAATTAAGATGGCATATACGCGCGTGTGTGTGTGTGTGTGTGTGTGTGTGTGTGTGTGTGTGTGATAAAGAGAGAAAGCGCGGTCGCGGAGCGTCATTTTCTAATCGAGAAGTTCGATAAACAAGCGCGAGTAAACCTGTGTATCGAGAGACGTTCTCGGGGCTCGCTTGCTTAACTCCATCATCGTCAGACGCGATCCAATAGCAGGGTGAGAAAGCGGCCGAATGACAATCAATAATAATCGACGTCGCGTCGGCGAGGCGCGGAAGAAAAGCCCGGGGAAAGTTCGGTCTTTTCTTCGCTCGCTCGCTCGCTCGCTCGGGAAAAACGTATCGGTTTTCAGGCTAACTCGATTCGACTCCCGAGACGAGATTGCAGCCGGCGTAACTAGGTTAAGCGACGAACTCAGCAGGGGGGCTGAATATCTACGAAATATGCGACCTTGCAATATTCGCATCCCCGCACTTTTTCCTCGAGCAGCCCTTGAGAACAGATGAAGGGTCTGGCAACTTTCGGGTTCGATAAAACGTCGAGTGGTACAGTCTAAAAGAGAATCACCGAAAGGAATCGGAAGTTTCTGCAAAATTATACGCACTAAACCATTTTGCGGACTTAATCAAACTTCCCTCTTTGGGGAATTAACCGGATTAAAACTCGAAACGTCGCGGGCACTCGCCTAGCTCCACTCGTTATCGTTTTCGTAACGACGCGAGAACGAAGAAGTTCCCGGGATCGTTTCTGGTCCAATTAAATCTAGACAATGTCCAGATTACCGCGGCTCACGGACGCTCGTTACTGTATTTCGGCGAGAGATGAAAGGAAAACGGTCCGCTGTAACGAACGGTGAATTTTTGAACGGTCCATTCAAGAAAACTACATCTTTGATTGATTTCTAATGATGTAAGTAATGCAGTTTAATAAAACAATTTATTGCAGTAAAGAAAGAATTCATGTTTTAATTTGCCTTAATTAAAAATATGTGGTTCGAACTTGTAAGATTATTGCGCTCTATTTATCGCGCTTCCCACTCTAATCATTTGTCTAATTTTCTCACTGTTATCTTAATTTATTTCTCACTTACTCCCATTTATTGTAACGCGAAAAAGAGAAATTATTAAAGAAATAACAAGACGGTACTTAAACTAAAAAATATGTATCTGTTAGCCCGTTTATCATATTTATTTTTGCAGTAAACGCTGTCGAGAGAACCTCCTTCGAAGTTCTCTCTAAAAATCACGTTCGCGCAGCCTGCGCATAAAATAGAAGGGGCGGACTGACTCTACCCGAGGCGAATTGTTATCGCCTCCTTGTTCGAGGAGAGAGCTTAGACTAAGACCCTTCGAAAAAGTTCGCGAGGAGATCGGGTTGCGAGGGCGGTGCGATGTAGTCTCGCTGAATGCGTTACGAACGCTTGGAGATGCGGTCGTACCAGCTGTAAAGTAACGAGGTCCATGTATACGTAGAAGGGTTCAGTACGCGCACGTTATGTCGGGACCTGATTTATGAAACGATTTCCCTTCTCCGAGGAAGCCCGACGAGATCCAAGCATTAAACTCATCCAAGTCTGTCAACAATGTCTTCTTCTACCTGCCCTTTTCGAACTTCGCAAATGTTTTCCCTGTAAAGGTTCGTTCCTATTAAAACCGATCATGCCGAATCATCATGGTTTCTTCTTCCTTTTTATACAAATATAAGAAAAAGTCAGTATTGCTTCAGTGAAGACGAACCTTAAGACATGGATTCGTTGCAAAGAGACGACCTTGCGGTTCCAAGTTCCTCGGGCTCATCGAGATAACCTGCATACCGAGATGTCATTCCGAGCAATAAAATGTCAGGAATCATGTCTCGTATTTTTTACATCGATTTCATGTTATATTTTTCCTGGATCTCCCTCCACACCGCGTGCACGTCAATTTTATTGTGCGATCATACAAGATTGTCGTTGAAAAATTAGCTATTATACATACTGACAACCCGGATACGACTCTGACAACTAACTGGCTAATGCCTCTCGCGATACGATCGACGATCCGTATTGTTGCGACATTAATGTACACGCTTGGGAACAAGCTGCACAACGTGAATGCTCGCGTATAGAAATAACTCTTCCGCAGATCTTCATTGTGCGGTAACGAGACATCTCTCCGCGGGGGATGGAGAGATGAACAGTCGTAAAACGGAGTTACTTGTAGAACTCAATGGCATCGAGAAAGAGAGAGCAGGTGGGAAGATGTGATATTACTGTACGCCTCTGAGCCAATAGTTGGTCATAATATGAGCTAATCGAATACTAATATATAAAGCACTTATGACATTGTATTATAATTTATCCGATAACCTCTGGAGATTATTTAGCCGCTTCGGATATTGTTGCCAATTAACCCTCCACTGATCAAGGATTTCGAAAACACAATCGATTTGATGACGTGAATTGTGAAAGATTAAAAATTTATAAAAAATAAATAAAATACAATTCGATTTCTGTAATAGTACAAACTCGTTAAAGCTTTTACAAATATGCAAGAATTTCAGATTGTTAATAAAAAGTCCGGAACGATATACAAAAATCTGCATTAAGTTCAAAAATGCAACTTATAGACGGATAATGCAAAATTCCATATGATTGATGGGGGATTAAATATTTTCGCATATTTCCTTAGATAAATTGATTTGGTTTAATGTAAGAAGAGGAATCAAATTTTTCTCCGATTCACTTGTATCTGCGGCACAAACTCACAAAGTAAGTTTATTGTAAATATAATGCTCGTTTTATCGGAAGCGTACAATAGTGGTTCTCGTTTTGCTCGTTAAATTGCAACAGAAATCGAATTCGCTCCAGAAACGTCGAATCCACAAAACTGTCGAATCTATATACGTACGCAAGCGACGTGGCGTTCCTGTTTTGCATTTTCAATAGAACGGTTCGCCGTTTTCTCGGCAACGAGCGACGCTTTGCACAATGAATATTTTCTAGCGCCGTTCCTCGAAAGAAATTAAAGTCAACGGCGAAAAATGGAACCGTCGAACGCGATGCTCCTGCTGGACCATCGATTGCTGTCCGATACTATCGAGAAACGCGAGTTGCACAAGCTCGTTGTTACGTGTCCCCGTGATACACTTTTCACGTCGCAATGTATGTCACAGTTGCCAGTGTCGCTAGCTTGTTTCCGGAAGGAAATTAAATGTGTGGACGAAGAATGCGAGTTCAACGAGATCCCGGCACGATTTCAACAGAGAGAAACGCGAAAGAATATGATAGTTATCTCTCCTATAGTTCGCTTTTCGAATTTAACAACTATTTTATTTCTTACCTTTTTAAAGTTAAAAATGAGTGCGATGATAAATTGTAACACGACGTGTAGAGATGTTCTGCGGCTGCAGTTAACGATTTACGGCAGAGTCAGAGTCGTTCGAGAACATGGAAGCTGAAGAGGCTGAAATCGTCGTACGATTTCATTGAGCTTCCGGTTGTAAAACGACAGACCGATCGATCGACGACGAGGAGGATATCAAGTGACCCGAATAATCTGCCGATTGAATTTGGCTGTCATTATTTATTTAGGTGGATCTCATCTCGGCCGAGCAATCTCGAGACACTCGAGAAACTAGGGACGACGAAAGGAAAAGGACGGAACGGTGGGATCTCGCTGAGATACGGGCGAGTCAATGATCGATTTTAATTTCCGCCTGTTGGAGGAAATAAATTGCGCCTGCCTGTGTATAGAGAGATAAATCGCGTAGGTATACTTACGTGTATGTGTATACGTGCCATTCTGTACTGTCACGCTAAATGCACAAAGTGGCGGTACGTGAATGGTCAAATTACTCGAACGGCACGCGTTAGAATGGCTCGCAGACTCGGAAGTTGGATGAACACGTCGTTTACTATTAGTCTGCGAAAATATCGGTGGTATTGCAAAATTTATTCAATAAGCGAATATCAATATTTAATAAACGACGGTTTCTTCGTGCAGTAATTACTTCAACCTCGTTAATAAGTAGATTTTCTTTATTAACGTAATATTTTCCACGTTATATAATAAGATAAAAAATATTTAAAAAGAAATAACATTACGTTATATATTTCTCTACGTTTTTTCATCATTCAAAATCGACCATAGTTATTGTAGCAAATGGATACGTTATTAGATTTATTTGAAGCGCAACGATGCGATTTATTCCTTCACTGATTGGCTTTACCGTCGTATAACGAGATTATTTTCGACGAAGACTTCTCTCATAACAGCTGATATTTTGCAGAGAGGGATTGGAACGTTTCCACTCGAAAAGGGGCGCGGACGTTTGTTCTGAAGCGAAATCAGGACGAACGATCAGAATGGAGTCATCGGTGAAGGGTAGCCGGGAACGCGAAGGGTACTTTATCACGTGGAACAAGCGGTGGCGATCAGTGTAATTTTTAATTTAATCTCAACAGCGTACACAAAAAGCGGGATTGCTTCTGCGATATATGTTTTATTGCTTTGCGATTTATGAAAATAAGAAAATCTTCAATGTTTTTGCATCATGAATCGAATATTTTCTCGTTGTCGAACTATGAATGCAATAATGCGATAATGCAATACAAAATAATAAGAAAATTCCTATGAGGATAAATTTCTATAAGAAATTTAGAAGCCGAGATATTAGTTTTCATTTCCCTTTTCCCCTTATTGCAAAAATCCATTTTGCCATTCGCGTTTTTATTTCCCGTTTTTCCTGAAACAGTCGTATTTATCAAGCACGTCCTGTAATTTTATCGAGAACTACAATCTCTCTTTTATTTCAATACAACGTAAACGATTTTTTTTTTTTGCGGAAAAAAAATGTCGGAGCGCGACGATTGAAGCGGTCACGAGGGAGATTGATGAGAGCGAAGATGAAAGGATGAGAAGGAGAGAGAGCGAACAAAGGAGGGGACGGACAAAGGAGAGCGACTGAAATAAAAGAAGAAACTGTCGAGTAGAACACCGCGATGTGACTGAATTAATTATCGGTTTTTGCCGCGACCTCGCCCACTCCGTATTTTTTTGTCGGCAAGCGCATTTGTATCTCTTCTCCGTCCCACCTTCCATCTTTCGCAGCGAACGCACGAATCGCGTTTAACCCAGAAAGGCTACATACCGAACGAAGTGTGCTCGGTGCAGCTTCTCTTCCCTCTACTCGCCGCACATTTCTCATTCTACCCTTCCTGTTTTTCGTTGCTTCGATTTTTCCTGTTTTCCTTCGTTCGAAAGTAATACTACCTTTTTTATCCGCGCTTCAGATACCCCCCGTCTTTCAGAGTCCGGCAATTAGTCTACGACAATGCCATATTTTACATATTTTTAGTGAACGTTCATCTTCGAGTGGAAGGAAAAGGAGAATAATATTTCAACGTCGTGACTTTTATGTGCGTAAGAAATCGTGCGTGTATTATATACTCGATTCAAGGGCATCTCGAGGGCAGTGGTTACTTTATCAAAAGTAATGAAGCAATTAAGGATTTAGTAATAAGTCAGTCGTCACCATAAGCAACTGATCCATCGGAAAAAAATTTCTTTCTTTTTTTTTTTCTTGCCGAGGCGTGTTTTACCGAAGAGACCAACGCCAATAAATGCCGGCACGGTCGATTATTACGCGCCCCTGATTTTGCCCACGGCGTTAATTCATTTGAGCGTGGTTCTCGATTTTCCATCTTCGAAAATGCACCAATGTCCGCCCGGCGCTACTTCACTCAATTTATTCCGCCATGAACGAAAATATTTTTGCCTGTCGCCGCGAGCTGCTCGAAAAGTGCGAACCGTTTCAACAACTAAATTAAAACGCACACCTTTTTAAAAGGCAGTCAATATCCGAGCTCCGCTCGGATCGATCGAAAGAAATTTTGATTATTTTAAAATTCAGGCAACAAGAAATCGAAAGATCTAAGTATTTAACTATTACATCTCTTTGATGTGAATAAAAGATCGTTTCAATTATTTAACATATTAGCTTGATTATGAACAAATATTATGTACTAAAAGTTTTGTCGCACAAGATTAATTTACCGTTCTCACAATCTTTTCTTGAATTGCGGATATAACCTTTACGGAAATCTAAAAGAAATCCTCGCGGAAACAGCATGGATAATCGAAAGCATTATAGAAATCGTAAATCACTCGTAAAAACGGGTAGCTCATTAATAAAAGACGCTTATACTGGGGTGAGAAAGTGGCGTCCGCTACTGTGGCAAAATTGGCAAAGTACCAAGTCACGAACAATATACCTAGAAATTCCGACACGTTATCCATTCGAGCTAATCAAAGGCGGTTCGCTCGTCTTGTCTGAAAAATATCGTGATCTCGATGTAGTATACGTGTCGCCTGTCGTCGCTCGCAAATCCAAACACGAAATTGCGATTAAGCCAGCAAATAGCAACGAAGACTCACGATTCCGGATAAATTAGATTTCGTTAATCAAACCGACATTTACCGAGCACAGCGCATAGTACAGTACTGCGATCAAACATTTGTTCTAATTTTTAAACAAAAATTTATCGCATTAATTTTGATTTAAAATTATGATTGTTGGCACAGTTATCTTTATAATGCAAAAATCATTAAGACTGTGACACATAAAAAAGGTAAAGCCAGTAAAACGTAAGCGAAGTGGGCAATTACAAAGAAATCGCAGAGAAAGCAATAATGTAAATAATGACAAATACAAAATGTTGATTCGCTTACTACTTACGTTGTTTTGCGTGTCTGAATAATAGAAAGCTTGAAACTGATCGAAATTTGGAATAATTAGCCGCGTAGCGGCTACAATATTGTCCAGCCGAGATCAAAGTTCCCTTACTTCCTTTAATGTGTCATAGCTTACGGCTATAATCGCACTGTGTGCATGTATATGCATATAACAGTGCTAGCATGCATACCAAAGCGGGCGCGTATGTTATCCATCCGTAATAGCGGGTTTCAAGCCACACCGAGAGCTTTGTGGCCAAACAGGAAACAGGCCACACCGCTGAATACTCCGTATGAATCTCTCCTCGTACCTCGTCGCCCCCTTGCTCTATTCATTTCTTCCCGTATCACTTTAATAACTCGAGTAAAAAACGTTCGGATGACCCGATCGGGATTGAGCAAGGTCTAACAACGCACAGTGCGCTATTTCCCAATCCTAGAGAGACAAAAGTATTCTACGCGGGGAAAGGATTTGTTGATACAACAAATATCGTAGCTCTCTTCGTTAGTTATTATATAGCCAACGAAGGATCTATTAAGAAGACTAATCAAGAATAAAAAGTCCTTATAATTTTTTTTTTGGCTGAACAAAAAATATTTTGCGATAAATAAAATGCGAGAATATTAATGAAATAATAAATAGTGATACATAAATGTTAATTTAATAGAAATAGACACTATATAATAATATTTAATACTTACACAAATAAATAATTAAAAATTTACTAAATCTTAATACATGTTTCTTCAAATAGTACTAAGTAAACATTTACTTACCGAGTAAATAAATATTTATTTAATAAAAAAAAATGATAGCTAAATCAGATCAATGATCAATTCTGTATCAAATAAATAATGTATGTTTACATTTAGTAAATATTTATTCAGAACTATTCGAACAAATATTTACAAAAATTTAGTATTTTCTTTTCGGTGTAACTGTTTCAATAGTCTCCGAGTTCAGATGGGGCAATATTATTTGCACTAACATTGTGAGAACTCAATCACTCCTTTGTCGTGGCTTTCATAAGGGTGGCGCGCTAACGCTTAAGTGAATTTCCCTCAAGTGCGATGACAATCCTCCCTCAGAGCTTGGCGTACCGATCTTTCGGGGTTTGTGATTGCATCGGGACGAACATTGGCGAGACGGCTTTAGTTTCCGTTCAATACGAACGTCAACTCGGTTGCTCGCTAACCAGCAGAACGTTTTAAAGGATTTCCCGTTGTATTTACCGTCAAGTTACTACGACGTGAGAGGTATGGAACGCAACACGCTAAGCTGTTTGCATCTGCTTGATTGGATCTGCGTCTGCACTTCCAAATGCAGTTAGGTTAATTATCTACGTTACACATCAGTCGAGAATTGGAGCGTCATATATATGTATACGATCAAAGTGAAAACCGTAATTCCTAAGGTAATGTATTTTCCGAGAAATTACGAGAGTAAATGGAAAACCGTCGAACCGTACGTTCCGCAAGTTTGCGCAGAAAAAAAAAAAGAATAAAAAAAAAGTAGGGGGTCTAGGAATCTCTTTTCTCTCCGGAAAGAAAAAACCGTGTCGGTTGCAATAAAGATGCCGAGTACATTTATAACTTTGGGCATTGATCGCGATCATAAATATCGAGCTAATGCGATAATTGCGACACGCAGGTAGACAAAAGGAGCTCTAAGCTCCGTCTTGATTGGTCAATTTGTCCAAATAGGTGCTTTCCTTGGACGTGGGCTTCTTATTTTCACACGGAACCGCCCCGGAGCGAAGGAGGGCGAAGCTACGGAATAACGGCAATTAGAATTGTCGGACCTTTTTTCGTAGAAAGCCGGCTCTCGCGTCTCTCGGATGTGCGTCCCACCGCCCACGGCGCGGTATGATTGAACGCCGGTCCATTTAGGGGATTTAGAAATCGGACCGTTGCGACGGTCGAGAAAGGGAAGAACCTGTTCCCTCGTGATGTTTTATTGAACTCGATATTAATACCGCGTGTATCGTTCTTTCCCCCGAGATTAGACGAGATTATGTAAAGCGACACGGACGATTGCATCGCTTTGTATATTTATGTACGTGAGATCTCTATTATTATCTTGCAATAAAATATTTATGAAGTGATATTATTTACGTGTCGCTTGATGTATTATATTTCTGATGCCCAAAAAATCGACAATATTTTATCGACAAATATTAATTATAATAAATAAATATAATGTTAACTACATAATATTATATTTGCCAACAATGTGACTTTGGTATGAATTAAAATAAAAGTCGCTGCTTCTCGCGCAATCCGCAGTGACAGAGATGCGGAAGTCGGTCAAATCGATGATGGCTATCTCCCTCGTTTCGATGATGAAGCCCCCGTTTCGGCTGCACTTAACTTGATGAAAAATTTTACAGCGCAAATATCTAGCAAATATCATGGTACATAATGCAATATCGTGAAAGCCCGCGTTTGAAATGTCATTTGAGAATGGTCTGAGAATGTCTTTTTAATCTTTGGAGGTCCCCCCTGGACGTGTTTTCCTAAACTCCTTCGGAGTGTCACTGAAACGACAGATTTAGCGCTTGTACGTTGCGAGATATCTTGGGTATTTATTTAGCTGCCTTCTCGCGAGAACCTAAGAGCTAATAAATTCAATGAAAAACTGGCGCGAGTTTATTTCGATCCTCCAGATAAGGTCGCATAATTCACGATGAAAGAAATACATACGTGAGTACACAAAAGAGGGAGAGGGAGAAGGGGGAAGAGAAAGGGAAGGAAAGCACATTTTCGGCTGAGATATGCATATTACTGTGACACACGAAAAGATGAAGCCAAAGGAGTTTGAAGGAGATTCCTCGGATTTCCTTAAGCGCCTTATATCTTCATTCATTTCTTATCCAGGATGCGTTCCTCGGTGCCAATTGTCACTTGACATATTTGAGCGAACGAGTAAGAACTTCGGCGAACATCGATCAAAGCAGAATATCTTCAGAGAATAGACAATATAATTGTGAGATGCGGTTAAAATAGTTGAATGATATACGCACTAAGATATGCGTGTATTTAAAAAAGCTAATTAATGCATAATTAATATACACCTTCTTAAGCAACGTTCCATTTGATCTATCAAAAGCAACGCTGAAATTATTTCATCCTTGCTGTTTATCGAATGTTAAGCAAGAACGAATAATACTCGCGAGCGCCAAGTGGAATGACGCATCCATAGAAATAAAAATAATTAACAAATATCTTAACAAATAAAAATAAATATTCTCAAAGATATCTATAATTATATCTCTAATAAAAATTCTGATATTCATTCTGCACTGCAGAATAATTGGAAAAATTAAGAAAGGGAACAAGGGGAGGATCTAGAATCCAGATCTGCGATCAGTAAATTCGTAGCTTCCATGTGCGGCCAGTGTGCGGTTTCTGTCAATGCGAGTAGATAATTTTCTTGTTTCGGCAGAGCAAGGCAGGAAATCGGCAAAAGAAAAAGCGAACAGGCAAGCGAGCAGGCAAACAGGCGAGCAGACAGGGTGGTCCAGTCTCAGATATTGCGGGCACCGCGTTTGGAAGGAAGACAAAGCGCCGAACCTCTTTTCTTTTTCAACAAAATGTGGCCCTCGAGTGCTTGCATACGTTTTTTCAGTTTTGCAATCTAAGACGAGCTATCCTTTCCTTTTTTAAAAATAAATATGCGTCTGCGTCTCTTGTGTAACGACATTTTTATTTCGCGTTTGACGTTGGACAGACCCGCCCGGGCTTGTTGTGTGTTCAAAGATCTCTTTTTCCGAAATTCACGACTGCTATGCTTCCCGAGGTCCCCGCGAGGACCATCCACTTATTGGCACGAATAACTTCGAGCACGAGTTTGATACATTAATAATTAAACGTGAGAAATAGACACTCTTGAACCACACGTGCTTCCTCCCCTCCCCCCCCTCTCTCTCTCTCTTTCTTTCTTTCTCTCAAATGTCGATTACTCAAAAGGTTCTCATTTCCGAATGTTTTTCGCGGAAAATGCACCTGATGAGTCTTCATCAGTTCACAGACATTAAAAGTTTATCCATTATTTCATAAATGCGACGTAATTCTAAAATATTTTTTGGATAATAAAAATTCCATTGTAACATCCCATTAGCTGATGAAATATCCGAAGGGGGAGATTATGAGCTTGTTTTCAAATCGGCTTTAAATAGTTACAGATTCATAGATGCACGGTCGTTTAACTGTCATGCAAATTAAGATTGCCAATTGCTCGCTAACATGATTATATTGACGATTATACTCGATCCGCCTGCTTATCAGCGAGTTAATGTGTCACGCAGGATCCACATTGCATTCAATTGCGATCTGACGTGACCGCGAAGGGATCATTGGGGATGCAGATTGGATCAACAGTCATCAGAAATAAACGCGGAATGGCGCTAAAATTTATACTACGTTCGCTGAATATTTATCAAGCGTTTAATGAACGTTATATAAACGTGACGACTTAGAAACCATCGGGAAAGCAGCGCGCTTAACAGCAGAACAAAAGGAACTTCGCGGAGAATCGCTGACTTAATTGGCGGCATTTAGCATAATAGCTACGGCAGGTCTGACCCCATAGTTTGAACGAGTCTTCTTTCCCGCATTGCTGTTGTAACCAATTATTGTGCGCACGTCCAACAATGGGCTCTACTACACAATATTAACGGCCGGACATGGGCGATAGGCATGGCGCGAAATATCGCGTAAAAGTTCCGACGTGCATTTCCACCTCTCCGTTTCGCAAGCCCGACTTTACATTCTCGTCCGTTATTTCAACCGAAAATACGCGCAGTCATTCGTCCATTATATTATTTTTGGAATAACCGTGGAACTTTTCCCTTTCTTGCACGACGCAAGGTGTATATGTTAAAAATATGGCGTAATAAAAAAAATTTATAGTAATATAAATCAAGTAAAAAATATTTAAATTTTCAATTTTTGTTTCCTCGGCAATATCGTTATGATAAAGTAAAGACGTGGGACGGAAGGAAACAAATTATAGCACGATAATGCTGAGAGAAAAGAGAAAGAGGCGCATCGCGCGATTATGATCGACCTCCCAAGTGTTTCCGAATAATGTGGCATAAAAAACGGAAAAGACAAGAGGCCCGATCCTCGTCAAAGTCACGCACAGACTTAAAGCGAGGGTTAATGGAAACGTTAACGTCGACACGAAATGCTGTCTTCTTTCGAAAAGAGTTTCGGGCGTGATATCTTTCTTTTTTTGTATGTTACAAATTATACGGATGCTGCTCCGCGGCAAGAACGGCATCCCGAATTCAACGTGCCATATGCAGAAGAGATTTGTAATAATTGCTTCGTCAAGCGTAAGATTTCGTGTTTAAATCTTTCTGATAGCTTCTAAAATATCTATGACGTATATTTTATCAATATTTTAACATCAATTTGAAAGATTACTTTGAATTAAAAATTTAAAATTAATGATAGCAAAAAAATATTTGTCATACAATATACATAAAATATATATATATATATATATATATATATATATATAATTAATATATATATAAATTCTTAATCAAAATATAATTCGATACATGGAAAAAATGATTTTGCTGAAGTAAATAAATTTTTATGAATACAAATCTGAAAATAATAAAAAATAGATTTGCACAGATATAATTGAACGATTCGCTCAAAACTCGTAATGTTTCGAACATTATTACAACTCTCTAATTCTGAATTAATGAAATTCAACTGAAAAAAGAAAAGGAATCTGAGTATTATACAATTGAAATTTCGATATTTACATGTCAACTCCAACCATTTACATATTAAAGCAAGATTAGCTTGGTTAGGTTATTCCATGTTTCATTGATATTTTAGTTCACTCTAAAAAATTTCACTCTAAATTCATTGATAATCCAGTGACATACTTGGAACTGAATCAGTGATTATTCTGATTCAGATTTAGAGATAACAAATAAATTTCGAATGGCAAAGAATTTTAATAAATCACCGATGTGTACGAACATAGAATTTATTCTACGTACAATTCACAAATATTAAAATACCGAGTTAATTGTATCACAGTGTAATTGCAACTATACAGTGATATATTAATTCATACTCTTGACCTGAAAAAGCCTGTGTTCAAATTACATTTTAATCAATGAAAAATTCAAAACGTGATACGAGGTATATTGGCGATTGATAGAACGTTAATTTATTATTACGCGATTTAACCAAACAGTTGAGATTCAATAATATCTGTTCTGTCGGGATATATTTGAATCGTCGAATCTCATCAAAACTTGTATCGTTCTCTTTCAGTCTCTCTATATTTATGGGATTTCATCGAAATAACTTGCGCACGATAGCGGCAGAGTTTATTAACCGATTTCGTGGAGCTCTTCAAAACAATTCTGCTCCAATATCATCGATAAAAATTCGCACGAGAAGCTCATCAGTTTCGTGTGTACGGATTTAAAAATACGTGCCGGATCGTCACGGACATACGATCGTGTCGCACGATTACAGTACGAATGCACTTCGCTCGACATGCATAGCGATTCATTGTTCCCGTTTAATTGGTTTTCGCTTGCAATACCTACAAAAATCGCTGCGCGAAACTCGCACCATGTGTTGGTCTTGATTGATTCCCCCCCCCCCAAAAAAAAAAAAAAAAAAATTCATTCTTCCTCTGGCAAGCTCTATCTCAGTTGGAGATCCAGGCGATACTACGAATACGAGGTTTCCGAGTTTCCACGAGATTGGATTTCCCGCACATCGAGCGAAGGAATATGCAGAAATGCACGGATAAAGATGGGCGTCACCGCTACGTCTCCTCGTATAGATCATTTCACGCTCGAGATTATACGTTGTGTCGATACAAAAAAACAGGACGAGACGGCTCGACTTGATGCGACGCCTGGATATTCTCATTTCGATGAGCAGCGTAACAGGACCTCTCAGATAATTCATCTGTCGCGCCTCGATGTAGACGTGAAGTAAAAAGCAATTGTCTCGAGTGAGAATAAGAGACAGAGAGAGAGAGAGAGAATAAGAGTTTTATAAATCATATATATGTGTGTGTATATTCTTTGACTTTCAAAATGAATTGTCACTCTGAAGAGCGAATCTCGCTCTTAAATATTGAAAATTGAGCCACTCTTTCAAGATTGGCTCAATTGTCACTTTTTAGAATGAGGTTCCACTTTCAAAGAATTTAGAGAGAGTGTATATATATATATATATATATATTTTTTTTAAATAAATATAAATATTAACAAATATATATACTAAAATTTACTGTACGCTAAATTGTCATGAACACACTTTTAATATGCAAACTTTAACATGTGCTGCAGCATATATTTTAATAATGTTTGCCTCCAAAATGTTTCGAAGTAAGAGACAAATTAAATATTAACTATTCCGTAATGGAATGAAATTTCCAAGGCTTGCTCCCCAACCTTCGCTCTCTCGAAATAAGCATCTTTCACTAAGGGCGAGTTATTCTGTAGCTTTGTTTCGCTGTTGACGAATTCGTGAATTCCAAGTGCTCTCGGAACGGGTGTCATTTGCCCTGGCGCGCCTTTCGAGAGGAAAGTTTATTTTCGATCGTCGTCGCGGGACAATCGTGGCGGATATGCCTTCGGCAACCGGATTTAATTAAAACTTTTACGACAATAGAGACGACGATAGTGGCGACGACAAAAATAGAGGAAGAATGAAATAGAGGAAGACCTTACCATCGACTAATCAATCGACATCGAGGTAATCAAGGAAAAAGTATATGCTTGGGTGATCCTACCGAGTTAGAGGGAAAGAGAATCAGAATTAGAATTCTCTCATTTATTAGATGCTCTGGAATTATCTTAAAGCGTATAAGCTTCATAATAAAAAAAGCAGTAGTACTACAATTACGACGTAAGATGCGAAAAAAAAATAAAATAAAAAAAGAAAAAATAAATCATGACAGATAATAAAAATTTTAAAAATATATATATGTGAAGGGGAGAAGAGAGATGTGTACAAGAGGGAGGAAGAAGGCAAAGGGGAAGGTAATGAATAAGCGGAAGAGTTATAACGAGTCGCTCTTCCGGTTCCATACGAAACGAGTGGAAAAGTTTGCTTTTGTGCCGCTATAACTACGACCAAAGTGCAAACCAACGCAAGTGCGTTCTACATGCATGCGTGTCCGTACGTGTGCGTGTGCGCGCATGGTGGGCTGGTTAACGAGCATAAAATTGGTGGCGATCGATCGTGAAAAAGATCGAGCGGAAAGCTCTCCGGTGCGCGGCGACGGGATTTTTTTTATCCGGAAGGGTCGACGAACCGTCTCCGTTCACATCGCGAAATTGCAGTTCGCGCCGTCGACCATTGTGGGGGAGGGTCAAGGGCTCGAATATTTAACGGCGGGCTCTTAAACAGGCAGTAAAGTGGCATAATGCGCGTCTGTCGGCCAGAAGTTGATCGATGATTTTCTTGGGACAAAGGGCCATATCGATTTTATTGCCTCGAACCTACTTCGACGTGTCTGGGACACGCAGCATTGATTTTGCATATATTCTTTTGGTTATTCTTTACCGGCTGAAAATGTCTGGCGTGGTTGATTCTAAATGAGTCCAGGGGAAAAGGAGAGACAGTGTAAAATAAAATGACATCGCTGTGCCAGACGCGGAATAGTCCCGGTCAGCCTTAGCGCTCGCAGCATGTTTTTACATCGATTTCATGAAGTTAAATCGTTATTTAAATAGCAAATTATACATAAGAGCGTTGAGAGCGACACAATAAATTGTAGTTATTTCATTGAGAATAAGCTAATCAAACGTACGAGATAAGAAAAACTAATCCTTGCGCGTAAGAAAGTAAGTTAGTAAAGCGGAATAAATTTCTCTTGCTGCGCATAAATTTAACATCCGTTAATTATTCGAGGTAATTCTTCTCTATCTTTTTAGACACAATATATATATAAAAAATATAAAATCGTAAGTTTTATGTTGTAATATTATTTGTAAGACAAATGTAACATTCTCACGGATGAGCAGTGTAGGCAATCAATCAAATTTGATTCCAAATATTGAAAAAATATGGCTGCGAACATTTCAGAAAATAGTGACATGTCATTTTTTACGTTATATAAAAAAATCACAAGTGATGGAATTATATATGGAAATATAAAAATGCATTTATATAGCTGATTATATTGCATATTGAATAATTACAACGGTTTAGATGTTCGCACAAAAAATATTTCCCGAATTTCGCAAGTTGAGTTCGAACTTGATTGGCTGGTCCAACATATTACCACCATATACAATGTTGCACTTGTTTTTTTTACATCATGGCAAATTCTATCTATTTACTGAAATCAACACAAGTTTAATTTTCCTTTGATATTTGAAATATAACGGTGTCAAGAATGCACCTTCTCGACAGTGATTGCAACGTGAACGTAATTCAAGCAACGCGCAACACCATCGTGTGGATTCGTTATTACGACATTGCTGTTACATGGTCGTCTATTTTCCCGACTCGGGAAATTTAGGAAATTTACATAGGCGCCCGTCAGAGCGACGTACTGCCAAGTATTCTTCGGTTCCCGTAATAAATAGTACAACTTCATCTCGCACGCCCCTAGTAAACGTCTGTAACTTATGCCGGTAACTACGCGGACACGCGTCCTTTGACGCGGCAAACGGCTTTGAAGTCGAGAATCCAGGGAACTTTTCCTAGCGCGCGATCATTCGTTTCGTTGGCAGGCTAGACTCGCTTTTAGCATCAGTCCTGCAGGCTGGAGACAGTTCGTCGCCACCGCGGCACGATCGAGATCGTGAACAAATGGAGACACACAGTAAAACAAATAGATCCTTGAGCAAAGAAAAATCCCTCAGCATTTTTTCAAACCGCATTTTTCGATTCGCTTCGTTTTATTTATTTTTTTATTTTTTTCCTTTCTTTACTTCTTGTTTCTTTTAATTTATCTTGTGATAGAACGACAAGTACGATACTTGTCAGCCGAACGTAATTTCGGACGGGGCGACAAGCTAAAAGTTTGGTCTTTAGGGAGAACGAGACGCATAGCAATTAATATTCAGCAGGCGCGCGTTGCATAGTCACACTTTATAAACGTCACGTACATGGAAAACGTCTACACGCGGAAGAGATACCAAAACAGGAAGGAGAGCCGAGGCCTTTCACCCCTACGATCCTTTTTCGACTGCTATGCAATTTAAAACGGAATGGCGTGGCTCTCATTACGAGATAACAGCGTTTTTTTCGCTTTGCGATTCATGCAATCGCGAAAATAACGGGAAAGTATTTCATTAAAATTTTATCAAATGAAAAATAGTCACAAATCGTTCGCAAATTATCTTTGGACAATTAGGGGAAAAAATTTATTCGCGTAATATATAATCATAGGTCTCTTATTTTTTGTCACATGGAAAGAACGATTTTATCTAATGTAACATCTAAAAATTTTGCCAGACACAAATCTGAGAAAATAATTTTTGTTAGACCATCAAAATAATTATTAATGAAATTTAGAGTGTACACTAATTCGCCACAAGGAACGAACTTCAACTTTGCTAGTAATCAGATTTTTTTTCGTTTCTAAACTGCAATCAAATCACTATCGACGCGGATTTCTCCCTAACTCTTCTACACAGGAGAACGTAATAAATCACATGCACTCGTGTTTCACGAGATGCACATCCAAGCGAATATAACGCTATCCACTTAGGCTAAAGTACCGAGTTCTCCCGGAGGCCCGGAACAAGTTTAAGCGGGGAACGAATTTAAAATCACGGATCTCCAGAGACTCATCCCTCATTCTTTCGTTCCCTCTACGAGGACGAGAAACGAGAAGGAAAAAAAAAAGAGCTGTTAGTTTACGAGGATAGTAGATACACGTAATACGAGTGCAAACCAGCTGCGTCGGTCGTGATAAGACCCTTGTCACGTTTCTTCCGAGTCACAAAATCAAATCAAACATCAGCCAGCGCGAGTCGCGCGTTTAAGGGCGCTGAAAGCGTTCGAGAGGAGAGCCTCGAGAGTTCGTTCTTCAAATGCGTATAAGGAGCCCGTTGAGATGTTATTACTACAAATATTATCTTTTGGGACGTCCCTATTCTCTGTTATGCTCGCGTAGAAGCACAGATTTCCACACGCGCACTTTCGGGACCTTAGTAAGGACTTTCTTCCGCGGGCGACCCTTTTACTTTTGTCGCCCTTTCACTTCTTCGAAGAAAGTCGCTCTCCGGAGATGACGAAGTGTTTAATCGTCCTGACCGATTATCCTCAAATTTCTCTCTCTTTCTCTTCGCAGTCAAAACGGATTCAGTCAAACCTCGTTCTCTAAAGTTACATCGATAAACCTCTTATAGTTATTTCTCTGGTGGAGACATTTGACCATCGCAGACGGACTTAAAATGAATAAAACAGTAATTATGATAAATATATATACGAATGAAGAAAATTTTCTGTTTATATCTTTCCTTTTTGCTAACACAAACCGGTACTCAGCTGGCTATCGATCAAATTGATTTATCGATCATAATCTGTATCTCTCTACAACGAAGCTAATCTAACTTTACAAACGTAAATCGTACGCATCTGTGAATATCGGGATTTTATATGGATTTGCGTGCATTATTATACGGATTATTATACGGATGGTGCATCGACTATTAATAAATCAACAGCGCAATGCCGTTTCACGTATTATGCATCGTTGAACAAGCCAAATACGTATTTAAATTTTCGTCTCAGTTATTATGAACCTATTTCGCGCAAATTGCGTTTTCCCCTATTTCGCTTTATTTATATATAATTATACATTTGCTTTATGAAGATATCGTTTCATCGAAATAGCGGATTTTACTTATAATTAATCGTAAATGTGAAATGAATTTCATATCGTAATATAAAATATAATATATATATATATATCAATTGAAGACACACTGACTAGATATATGTATTTTAATATAAAATATGTGTATAGTTTATACTCGTACAGGACATTTAATTTAAAATATATATAATATTTTGTTGTTACCAACTATGTGACATTCACATACCGAAAGAAATTGCATTCATTTTTCAGACGAGCTGAAAAGCTTTATCGCACGGATCGATGGGCGCTACGTGTTTTTCTTTGGAACATACCTATAGCAGAATACAAAAGCGACGTAATCTTTCGAGAAAAAAAGATTGTAAAATCATAATAAATACAAAACAAACATTTTTTTTTCTAATGCACAAAATTTCACACAAAAGATATTTAGAGAAAAAAAAAATAAAGGAAATAGAAGAAAAAAATAGAGGAAAAAAAACGAAATTAAATCGTAAAATATCCTTTCAAAAATAAGACATCTTTCTACAATGAAGTCATAAAGTATGCATTTTTTATTGAAAGAGGATTGTCAAACGGTCCATTGAACGTGCATTTACGATGCATTTATTTGCGCGGCAAAGCATCTGGAAAACGAGTCTAGGACTGAATGGTCGAGCGAAAGGCACCGTTTTCTCAACATCCTTGGAAACGTCTTCAGCGTCGGAAATCGCACGTCTATCACCTCGTACAGGACATTTTGCGCGAAGCGCGCGATGCGCATACATATTTGTGAGCACTATTCAGTGCTCTCTCCTTTTCTTGATGATCATCATTCAACAAACGTGTCACGAGTTAGAGTCATCAATGGAATTTCGTTTCAAAATTCCTTCGCAAATCGATCGTCAATTAAAGTTCTGAGAAAAATCACTCCTGACCTCCATATTATAAAGCTTTAAATCACTCATTGATTTCAAGATTAATTAATCTAAAATTCATTAAAACACAAAGATAAATAAAAATAAGCAGCTTTTGACAAAGATTAAAATCTTTAGTCGTGAAAACGTTCATAAAAAAGCATCGTAAAAAAATCCACACGAGGTTCCTTAATACCTTCAATTAACGAAGCGAAAGTGATAATTAGGCATGCTCAATTACATAACCGTCGAGTAGCGCGATAAGTGACTCTTAATAGAGTCGACGACGGGGGATGCCCACATTTTAAATTCGATTACAAAGAAACGCAAGGAGAGTCCTTCCTGTGTCCATAACGGCACGCGGCCAGGCACTTAATGCATATGCGAGTATTTGTCAATTTGCATTTATATTTGACCGACGCAGCGATGCGGACGCTACTACGAACGGCGCCGCGGCGCGCATCGCATAAATGACCGCGTGCATTTTTCCGATAATCGTCGTACGACCTTAATATCGCTCCAACCAGAGTTTTACAGACGGCTGGAGGCTCGCCGAAAATAAAATCAAACCGACGAGACCGGTAAGATCAAAGTTCGCCTAAAAAATCTCAATAACGAGACGAATCGAAATGAAATCCTTCGCGAGAAGAAATCTCTTCCATCCGCTTTCCCGCAATTCAATTTATGTCTTCTGACAATTCATAATACTTATCAAAATTAATTCAATTACAAATTCAAGAAAAGATGAAGCTTCACATTTTAATTTTTAACGTTAGAAAAGAACGATTTTTCTGAAGTATTAAAAAATTTAGAACGCAGAAAATAATTTCTTGGATTATCAAAATAATTGTATAAAATATTCAAATTGATTGCTAAAAATGTTAAAATTTTTCGCAGCATTGCTCATCATGCTTGAGTTTATTATTTGGTTAACTATCTCTGGTCCAACAAAATTATTTTAGATCTATCTGTATCTATCTAAATTTTTAGATACTTCAGCAAAATCATTCTTTCCATGAGAAGTGGTTATGAGAATATAATAATTATGAATATAATTATATATTTTTGTCAGAAGACTGATGCATAAATTTTCAAACATTATTTGAAAAATATCTTATACATAAAGATACCTTCCGTATAGACAGATTCCTTTACTTCTTACATACTTTAATCCACTCTTTAACATCCGCATCCATAATTCCACTTGACGCATATTCTCTCGAGTGATTCACTGCGGAGACAGCACCCGTAAATCGACGCGTGTATTTCTGGTATGACTTTAATCGGTTCGTAATAATCAGTCGATTTATATTCCGGTACGCTTCACGCCGTGCTCGCAATCGGCAAACACTTTATTGAAACAAATGAAAGAATCAAGGAGCGAGTTGATAATTGTTGGAACACACACGTGGATTATACGTAGGACTGACAATAAACAACACGTGTATTTAATTTGGCAATTGTGCAATTAACTCGTAAACAGATTATTACACAAAGTTAATTTTTTAACGATGCTTGTAATCGAGTATTGGCATCACGACGACAAAACGCCGTCGTTTATATGAACCATCATTTTTCCGTGTTAAACCTCTCTCACTTAGATTTATTCACAATCTAAATATAAATTCTTTTATGTTCACTTATTCACTCTTTTCAACGGAAAAGCCGCAGTTCCACCTGCGTTTATTGAACTCATTGCATTTATTACAAAGTAGTCATGAAATTCGACGGATAACTAAACGACGTGTAAAAATTTGCAAGCACGTAATTTCGACTCCAAGGATAGACTTGAATTTATTTCTGACTCAAATAAGAGAGTTTCTCCACCCCATGATGCTTTTTCCTTTCATCCTTTCATTCTACTAAAGATATGACTGTGGAATAAGGAGGCGACTTTTTTATTTGATATAAAAATCCACGCGCTAACCCTTTCGTGTCGCTTTTCAATTCTTTTAAGATTCTTAATGCGCCGTGTCGCGACGTCCCGTCTACGAACCCGCGTTCCGCGCGACAAATCCTCGCAATTTGTCGACGAAAAAAAAAAGCGCGAAATAAATTCGCACCCGAAAGCTAGTTTGGTATCGCAAGACCGGTTTTTTTTTTTCCTTTCGTCGACGGCGCGGAAAAGGACCACGCATGCTATGCGTATCGCCACGTGCATTACACGCGTGGACATTCACAGAGACAGTTCAGCTCCTCCTCCTTCCCTCTCTAGGAGGAAAAGAGAAAAAAAGAGATTCTGGGGAACACGAGGGAGGAAGAGTGACGACGGGCGGGAGTCGGAGGGACCGAGACAGGTTCGACGAAGAGAGCGAGAGAGCGCGTGCTGCTCCGAAGCCCTATAGCCGTCGGTCGAAAGAGAGCTCGGTGTTCAGTGCTACGATGGTCACCAAGCGGACAGGTCGCAGCCTCTCTCAGCCTTCTCCGCTACGGTCCATGTGACGGTCCTCCTCCATCCACCGTCTATCCACCTCTCGTCTACCCGACCGGTCGGCCGTTCGTCCAACTGTCAAGCGAGCGCGCGCGTCTCGCTTAATCGCGTCTAATTAAGACGAGCCGAGCGTTTATCCGGAGCCTCGCAAGTGCACTGCGTGCGACGCACTGTCATTGACCGTCTGTGGCAAGCGCGCTCGCCGTAAATCATCAAGGCTCTCACCCGCGGCGAAGATAGAGAGATAGAGAGAGAGAGACTGCCGCGTAATTGTGTCACGGTTGATGTATGGATTTATTTTCGTCTACGAGATTCGCCGTCGTTTTCATTATCGTCTTCGGAGTTATCGTTAGAATCGTCGTCGTCGTCGTCGTCGTCGTCGTCGCTCGGTCGACTCTCTTTTATCCATAGTGAAGCGATACGATTATCGACTATTCGCAGACCCGACGCGCGCGAAAACGGTCGAGATAGAGCGTTCTATCGAGGCGACTCTAAGAGCCCGTGAGTGCGCTTCATACGAGATCAAAGGACCGATAAGTGAAGCTAGAAGCGGATAAATGAGAAGGAATATCGTACACGCCGACGGAAGAGATGCGCGATTATACCCGATGATATCCGCGAGCCGCTGTAAAGAGATCGGAGCGCGTGTACTTCTCTCCGCCGGCGAGGAAAGTTCGCACGTGCTTCTGCCGCAGCCTCCCACCTCTCCGTGCGAAGCACGTGGTTGCCGCCAGGAGACTTCTTTCCACACGACGTAAGATCAAAGCGAGATTGTCGTTTTCCTGTTGCGGTTTACGGCGTTACTTGCGCGTTCATTGAAGACATGGATACGAAGGCGGCTTTAACGAAAGATGAGGTCTTCCAGGTAATTGCGATCAAAATTAATCTTCAATTTTTTTCAGTATTAGATCGTTAAGTAAAATAGATCTGTTTTCTTTGACTAATTATTATACATTTTTGAAAAGTGAGATGGATTATGTGTTTGATATTTGATGAAAGCGAGAAAGAGAGTTTTAATACAGAAATCTACAGATCTAATTTCTTCCATAAAAAAGAAGAAGATCCTTTTAAAACCATTCCGACATTTGTATTCTAAAAGCAGCAATGTGAACGGCCTCGCCAGACTGCCTTGGTTAGCTGCTAGGTCAGCCGTGTAATTTCTGGGCCGTACGTAATTTAACGCAGTTGCACTTACGTCATATGATTACACGGTTTCCGTGAATATCCGTGTTCTGTTGTTTGTTTCGATTGTCTGTTCCATTAAAGGGAAACGATTGTAATATGCGTTCTGCTTTCTGCTGTTCGCTTTGATATTACGAACGCCAAAAGTGTATTACGCTTTTGAATAAACGACTGTTATTTTGGATATTTCACATAAATACGTACATTATTAGATATCAAAGAAACAATGACAACCCAAGTTCATGAGTTAAGTGACACTTTGTTATTTTTAACTTCCTTGTGTCAAAATATAAATCAGTCCATTTCTGTGGTTAGTTTCAAAGTAAACAACGATCACATTAATACACTTATGCATATATATATGTTACATATGCAAGTACATATTATAGCATATATGTAATTCAAGATTGAATTATTTAAGCAATGAAGATCCAGCTTCGACCGTTGTATGCATTTAGTAAATAATAAACAAAATTTTAGTCAAATTTAATACTTTTTAATTTATTCATTGATTATTTTAATTAAATTGACGACATATATGAATAGCGACCTACAGAAACGATTAAAAATAACTTAAATGGGATATAATTTGACATTACGAATTTAACAACGTAATGATTCTCGGACCAAGGATTTTCCATTTTAAATATTCGATTCGACTGTGACTTAACTGTGTAAAACGGGTTGATAAAAACTTATGGGACAGTCAGGAACCAGGAGATAAGAAGAATATATTTATGAATGATATTCTGACAGCTCGTCACTCTAGACCGGTGATAATGTCCCGAGTTCAGTTATCTGTTAGGATTAGTGAAAGTAACACAAGAATTAATGTTGAAATTCCATTTTTTAATTACTCGCGACTTCTGTTTATGTAAGTATGTATCGTATTTTCATAGATATTATTGATATTCGAATGGGAGAAGAGGTCGTCGACCTCTAACCGAATCTTGTGGCCACTTGCGTCAACACTGATCGATTTCAGTTCGAAAGCAGACGTGCCTCTCACAATGCACGCTACTCATATTAGATCACGCGCAGACATACAAGTTTTAAACCTTTTCGAGAAAGTCTCGAAAAATAATTATGCAAGGTATTCATCGTGAACAGGAATCAAAATAGAAATGTACTATGCATTAACTAAAAATAACATATATACTCGAAATAGCAAGGTGTGGTAGTAAGTATTTAAAGAAAGTACATGGCGTGAAAATAAATACGTACAGTGAATTTCACGCCTAGAATTTCATGCTGTAAATCAGGAACGTTACTTTACAAGCGAACCCATATTGCCTCGGTCAATTACGTCATGTAATTAATACGGCCTGCGCTACGGTATCCGCCTAGCTCGTTTCATCTCCGGAAGCTGCTGAATTCCCGCGGCGATAGATGTCGGCGGGGATCTTCATTTTAAGCGAATCTTCTTATTTTATCGCTGACTTAAACACAGATCGATTCGCGATGAGAAATTATGCGCGATAAGGCACGCTCTCATCTATGAGCATATCGAGAAACTTGTGTGCGTTGTCTATGTACATATATGCATACGTACGTGACATTCTTGTCGTGTAATCCGGTGAGTTGACATGTGCTGAGTTGCTTGAAAGATCTTTACTTATTTCAATAGATTGTCTTGTCGGAAGTATCACTCAACGAGTACTTCCTATGATAAAAGACTAAAAAAATGTAAATATGCATCGAGTCCATAGATTTACAACTTCTTATCTGTATTGCTTTTTGTCCATACACGCGATATTATAGCAAATTAATATTTACTCGTTAACAAGCGAAGATCTGATTGATGTAATAGATTCGATATCGCGTTATTATTAATACCTCAGGCTACAGTTAGGAATACATTACTATCGCAATGTACATAAAATTTTCATTATAATCCCTATAATTTATTAATATTTCTCTCTCTCTCTCTCTCTCTCTCTCTCTCTCTCTCTCTCTCTCTCTCTCTTCATATTAGTCTAAAAACTACAAAAGCTTATTGTATATCTCTCATACAGTTTTCAATTTAATTATCTAAATAAATTTTAATTCTACACAGAAAGTATTATAAAATTTCACGTGTATTTTTTGCTCTTTCTAAATATATATTTTTTAATAATAACTTTTTTGTTCGATTAAATTCTCGTATTACGTAAAATGAGCGGTTTTAACAAAAACACACGCGGCATTGTCGTTTAATATTCTGAAATGGGCTCCCCCGAAAAATTTCCGTTTATAACCCTAATAACAGAGTGATGTTTGCAAACTGGTTGCAGAAGAATAGAATGCTGTTCGGCGTAATTCGTACCCTCCCGTGAAAAGTGGAGCACGTGCTTTCGTGCATTTTTTTACGAGTCGAACAAAGAAACCAAATTTCTATATAGTCACCCGGATGGTAATCAAGTCGAATCCTTTTTTTTTTTAAATATCATCAATGTTTACATTCGGTTTTTTTTTTCAAATTTATGTAAATTTTTCAATTCGCTAAAAATATGACAGACGAGAAATCACTTAAAATGACTAATGTGTCAGTAATCACAAGTGTACGAGTGCCATTGTGTGAGAGAAGAACGAGGACCGAAAGAAGAGCGCTTTTATTAATTGATACGGTCTTTATCTCCGAGGCGTGACCACCATGAATTAAAACATCAGCTGTGAACATCTCGCGTCGCGATAGATCACTCGTGATGCAAAAGGGAAAAACTTTGCGCATCACGCAGCGCGATCGCGGCGCAATTTGCCAATTTTATGCACACTTCGCGAATAATGATCGAAAGTAGAACACGTGACCGCGGCACGGCATTGTTCGCAGCGTGACAATGGAATCGGATGTTTTGTTGGGGATAATAGAGCGCGTGGCCTACACGCTAATGAAAGGGTTGCACCTTTGAATACATCGAATGCATATATACCGGCGTATCTAGGGCTCAGCGGTGCTCAGATCGCGTATCCCAAGCCAGCCATGAAAGGATCCCGGGGCCGAGTCCACGATCGATACACGTTCGACGTGTAGGCGACACTTTTCCCGCCCTTCTCAAGTTTTGGACGATTTTATTTTACCGCGCTCGCTCGGATTTCATTTCACCGCGTAAAAGTATTATAACGACGATTTACTCGCGCTTTAATGATGAACGTTCACGTCTCACGTGGAAAGTTTTAATTTTCCCGTACACTTGGGCCGCTCCTAATTTTTCTTTTATTACTGTCTCATAAGGTGACTTGATGCATAAAAAATCATCCCTATTATGCATATCAGCCCTGCGCATGCAAAGAGTAACGATGCATGAAGGATTATCTTTACTATGCATATAAACGTCAATTACTCCGGCGGCGCATATACAGGTCCGTGGTTCCTGTTTTACAATAAGAAATATTCAAGGCTCGAGGTCTGTGTATCAGGGTCACGTAATGCATATCAATGTCGAATGAGCACCGTCTGGACGGGCGTACGCGGTACGTCTATTATAACATAACCCTCTGAGAGCGCGCCGAGGCCAATGTCAGAGTTCGAATGTGTTCTTTAAAATGCCCGTAGAACAATGATGACCGGGGGTGTCCGGGGACGATGCAGAAGTGCCACTGCACATTTGCAAGTCCCAATTGTGCGTACGCATACAAATGCATGCGCCGAGGTTTATATCGCGTACAATATCGAATAGAGGAAATCAAGAGTGCGATTACCATTGAAGAGGACCGAGAACCTTTCTCGCTACAGTTATCTCTCACTGTCGCTATTACTCATTGTCGCCACTACGTTGTAGGTCGAAGATGCAGTCGCGGGTATTGGAACAAACGCCAAGAGAGGCCTAGTTAAATCGTTCCTGACCGGGTTATACGTTGAAAGGGAAACATCTTATCTTTCGGACATTAAATATCGCGGTAATAACGCGATAAATAATAAATCTGTATAATAATTTATGTTTCTCGATGAATATTATACACATTAATAACGACATAAATGCATAAGAGTTTTTTTTTCCAAAACTATGTCAAGAAAGAAGTCTTTTAATCAAGATGTAAATATTACGTCTGGCTCGTGTATCTATTAAACATTTTGTTAGCTCGCTTCCGTGATCCAAGTGATAGGATAAATGATGTTTTGTACGAGACATTATTTATTCACGGCGTCACATATTCTACGTTCCACATTTAGAATATCCCGTCTACGGAGTTGTAGTGAATGACTTCCGTTGCTGCATAAACATTCGCATTATGGGAACACATTTCACTTTATCTCAGGCTTGATGGGAATCAAACGTGTAGGACGAATGACAACCCATCTCTTCGAGCTTCTAAAGGTATGATGTAATTTGAATAAAAAAAGATGCATCATAAGTTCCTTGCTAATTAATTCTATTATAATTACAACATTTTAATTTTCTAGCAATTATATTATAATATAAAAAGGTTCTAATTAAACCAACAAAAGGATCATAAGAAGTTTGATGAGACCGAACAGAATTTTTGGTTGTCATTGATCCTGCTATTCTTATTGAGCTTTTTTATTAGTTTAATTAGAAATGTTCGATGCATTCCTAATATTTCGTAAAAGGCACAATCGCATTTCAAGAAAAGATAATGTTTACGTATAAGATTTCCGTACTCCAATAAATCTGATCTGAAGAAGCGGTTACAAGAGAGAAGTAGGTGTGACCTGCAAATATTTGCTCGACAAGGGAAAAAGGGTGAATATCCACATAGTAACCCAATGCTCGGTATTTCTCAACAAATGTAAGACAAGTTGCTAGATATCGGATTGTTCGAGCTTTTTCATCTTCTTAAGACGTTTTTGCATTCATAGCACGAATTCCTAAAATTTAATATTATTTCAGTTTATCTGCAAATATTATAAATAACAAATAAATAGGACGTGAATACATATTATGCATAAAGGCTAAAATATGCGTTTTCGGGAAATAATGGATGATGAGATTAAACTAATTACGTTGGATTTCACATTGCCTGCGTCTGTTAATATTATATCATCGAAACAGCACGAACGTCATTTACACAATTCTCTCGTGTGTCCCAGTTATGCAATATAGATATATCGCACTATCGTTATCTTTTATAATACCGTATCATATTTCTCTTTCACAACACCGTAACGTTCTTTAATATTTATCTATATTATATTTTCGTCATAATATTTATATTTAACTGCATTCATATGTTTACGTTATTTTATTGGACATATGAGAAACAGGCTCCAGTAACCAACGTAAATAGACGACCTCTTTTCTAGCCCGGGACTAGTTTCGAATTAACGTCAAGGTACTCAAGACGCTTGATAACTCTATTCAATGCTGAACAGTTGTTTCGTATCCATGGTTAGTCAGCGTGAAGTGTAAATTTATTTTTAAACACTCAACTTGCAGACGTGACGACTAACTGGAAGTTTCGGACATAGTTGAAATTCCGAGTCATTCGCGCGCTTGTTGTAATACAGTCCGCTCTCTGTGCGGTTAAATCAACGCTTCATTATAGTGATTAGATTGAAACACAATATCTCCTGCCGAAAAATATTCCAGATATTGCGTCACTTGATACTCGACATCGCAATGGTTTATTATCTGCTTATATAAGATGAAAGATGTATGTAAAAGTTATACATCGATAAGTATTGTTTAAAATAAGATCATCAGCAAGAACTTCGATTTAGAATTATAATAGTAATATAATTACTACTAATAATTATACTTTAAAGTATGACTAAAGTATAATTTTGATATATCTACTTTCCTACAGCGATCAAGTATTTAATTTTCAATTTAAGGACGACTATGTTTCACGTGGGAACAACGTAATTGGAACTCGAACAGCTCGATTCCAAATATCGTCTGTTTGAACATGTAAAGTCGCAAGATGTCGAAATAGGACACCGATTCGAGAGACGAAGGGTCGACAGGTCAGAAACGCTCCCCTGTACTCGTATGTGGTTCGTATAAGGTGGTTACCGTAGAAATGCAACGAAAGGAAGATGTGTCTCCCCGTCGACAGAGAAATTACATCGCGTTGCATCGTATCACGTGCACAGTAAACGATACTTCAAAGTATCGCGCCAACAAGATGCAAAATGAACGTTAAGAGACCACGAGATTTGACATAATTCGTTTTAGAGATACATTTTACATATTATTGCAATATCTTGAATTACACAGCGAGACACATTCCGTTTTATTTATGTTGAAAACGATCCACTCAGGTCTTTGTTAAAATTTTATATTGAATTTTTATATTCGAATGTTAATTTAATACAATGTGATTATATTATTTAAATAGTTTGTGTTAAATTGATATTTCTTAGTGTCAAAATAACACAATTTATGAGTAAACAAATAACAGAAATAATGCAATAATTTCAAAACCTAAATTATAAGATGAATAAAATGTGTGTTAACTTAATATATTATAAATGTTCATTTTACTGAAAAAATATGCTTCCACAATTTGTTTACAAACTTCTATTACATAATATTTGCGTAATTTTCTAACATATTCATCTTGTTAAATTAATACAAATTTGAATGGACCATTTGGGACATGAAATGTGTTAAACTTAACACAAATTTCTCAGTATACGATGAAAAGCTCTCATCGACAAATAGATCAACAAGAAACAAAAAAGATCGAATTCTAAAATCCAACGTCGACTGCGTAGGAAGTCGATGAGGAAGTGTCGCGACGGTGCGACCTTTCGCGAGTGCGCTATCGCGCAAAATCGGAACAGGACCCCCGATGAAATACGGTCTGTGCATCCTTCGTACCAACTCGACTCCGATATCCGTCCGATACACGTCAATTCCGTCGCACCGATGAAATAGCACGCTAGCTGTTACGTCTGGTAACAGCGTATAAGTCTCCCAACGCGCGATTAGTTATCAGCGGCGGCCACCGTAGGCACAGGAGAAAGAGAGATCCACGAGAGAGCCTAATCGAGCAGGATTTATTCATAGATCGCCACGCGCCACGTGGATGGATAATTCTCTCTCTCATACGCGTGTCTGGTGTCCACCTCCTTGTCTTGACTGATTCGCGCGGCGTTCTTCCACGTGCTTTCTTTCGCCGTGAAACCAGTCGTTCAAGCAGGCCAACATGCAACGAAGTTGAGATAAATATTGCCGACGACCGACACGCCGCCTGCCGTATGAGTGAGATGAGAGAATTATTATCTCCTCGAGAGAGAAGGTTCAATTGTACGCATCAATGGATCGCGAGTTACAGAAGCTGTCTAGAAGCGAGTACTAGATTCAACATGCGTGGCACGTGGCGTCGTAGATTTATTCTTAGCATAGACTCCGAACGTGCCACCTGAGATTCCTCTCTGAAGCAAAATACAGACGGACTGTCCCAAGAAAATTGTTATAAATAGAGAATAAGAGAAAAAAATATATTCACGTATGGAAATATACAGGGTGAACAAAAAGTTGGGAATATTTAGCCAGTACTGGCTAAATATCTCGTAAATAAAACATTTGAGAAAAAAATGTTTCATACAAAAGTTGTAGGATTTCATTTAATGCATCAAAAGGTAATATTCATTTGACTTTGAGCGTACAAAAGAGTCCGCAGTTATAAATGTTTTATGGGAATTCTAATTTTTTATTCGACAATCTTGTAGCTGACATTAAAATCTTTTAATGCTATAATGAATCGTTTTTTTTTGTTAAATACTTTCCGAAGTCTTTACGTACCTGTACTTTTTGATAAAAAAATTAAGATATCTCTAAAAGCTTTCTTTTATACCTGTGTTTAGTCAAATAGGTATTGCTGTTTGATGCATTTGATAAAACTCTACAATTTTTGAAATATTTCTTCCTCTATAGTCTTGTTTTTAAAATATTTAGCCGGTCCAATATTTTTTCGTTATCTTGTATATATAAATTATACTATATTAATAAATTATTACTATATTTGACATTTATTCATATTTTTAATATTTTTAATTTTTTATAACCGTCCTTTAAATATTTTGATATTTTCATTAAGTTTCAAATCATCATGTTCTCTCTCCTTTCTCTGTAATTTCTGTGATTCTAAAATTCATAACATTTCTTCACCTCCATATGCTATATTATTTCAGTGTCGTCTAAATTAGGAGGTTTATTGTTTTGATAACAGCATCTCTCTTGAAGCTATTTCGAAGTAACATTCGTGCTGTGTCAACCTCGACCCCTTAATGATCCTTATAACTGAATGGTGAGGAGAAGTACGAGGAGATGAGAGGATGGAGGAGACCTTGCGCTGGGAACGTGGAAGTGAAGAACGAAAAGTGTTTACCCCCCCCGTAATACTGGAGATCGTGACTTACATCGAGTTCTGGTCATTACCCATGAAGTTCAAGCCTAAATGTATCGTGTATCCCGGGGGATTACGGGGTAAATACGCTTTGAGCGTTCGAATCCGCCTTCGCGTCGATTCATAATTCCATGAGAATTTATTACCGAAGCAAACAAGACGAGACGCATTCTCTTTCTCTACTTTGGCCTTTCTCCCTGTCTTTCCCTCTCCTCTTCGCGTTCCCCAAAAGGTTCATCCGAATTTAAAGATCGCAACGATTTTAATCGTCATCGAAACAAATTATGGTAAATTATGGCGAAAATGAAGATTAACAGTAATTCACGTTGAAAGTTTTACAATTACTCTTCTCCGTGCAGCAATTATCAGAAGATGATTTAATGCGGAACTAAAAGAATTTATCTTAAATACGAAAAATCTTATTTTTCGAAACAGATTCGATCTCAGTATTTAAATATTTTTTTTTGTGATTTTTTTTATATACATATCTGATTTTGCAAACCGAAAAATGAAATCTTTTTCAGTCTTGAAACGCAATTATAAACAGAATCAGACAAGTGATTTAATAATTTTTTAATAAGCATCTTTATGTAAGAATATTAATAATCTGAGACCTAAGATGAAAATCTTAAACCTGCGAATAATTTTTATTGCGAAAAATATTGTCTCGGTCTGAAAGAATTAATTTCTGGTAATTGAATCAGCCCACCCTCGGCGATAAATAACAGTGCAGGACAAAAAGCGGCTATTTAGAAACAGAGAATCTGTATATGATGGCGTATCGCAGCGTACAACGCAAATGATGCGCGTAACGCGCGTTTTATCGGGGCGGTCGTTAAAACGCCAGCTGGAACCAAGTGTTTTCGCTCGAGCACACCTCGTATAAGCTGCGAAAAAGGGACGGACGTGCATAAGTTACTCGAAGTCATCTTTTCGCGCGGACCTCTCGACGTAATGTCGCGTGCGCCAGCTATCACCCGCGCGACAAATGGCCGTTTCGGAAAAAAAAAAGAAAGGAAGAGAGCGGACGGACAGGGATGAAATATGACGGACAAATTGGCCGGTTGCTTTAGACGGTCGCCCTTAGATATATATGGTATTCATAGCTACTTGACCCGAATGCGCGCGCAAAAGGCGCGGGATAGCGAGCTGGGCGAAGAATAGTCTAATAGAACGTAAAGTATAGAGAACGTAAGTCGTATTTTATAGCTCTCCTTCGGTGCATCCAAATCTCGAGTCCAAATCGAGAGTCGAACAGACGAATCTGCCAGCTGTTTTCCTTCTCTCGTTGTCCCACCTTCCTGCTTCCTTCCGCTTGCTGTCACTTTCCGCGCGCGCGCGTGTTTGTTCGCGACGGAAACAAAAATCAACCCTGCGAGAAAGAATATCGCTGCCCGGATCAACGACTCGCAGGAATGGAGTTCGCGAGAAAGAGTGTTGTACATCGCGTCAACGTTGCTACTCTTTTTCGACCGAATCGACCGAGCCGAATCGCTTTCAGCTGTGAACGCGCGAACACGTAAAAAAAAATTCCCTCTGACACATCGTCGTGCTGACGTGATGAAAGAGATAAAGGCGAGGGAACGATAAAAGAGCTGGCAGGAGATTCAACGCCTCCTCTCAGTGAATTTAATTGTCTGCGAATCTCTGCGCTGTTATTATGAATTTCTTTGATTAAGTACACTGTCCTACATGGCGTTTCAATAAATTTAATAATAAATAAAAAACAATTTAAAAAAACAAGTATATCGACTTTGCATTTAATTTATTAAATTAAATTTGCGTAGATCAATGTTTTTCAATCTTTTTCAATTCGGGACATATAAAAATAATAACCAAATTTATTGATATTAAGGCTCCTGAGTAGTCATCATGCGATTCAAAATCACAATCGGCGGCCTGGCGAAATGTGACGAAATCGGTAGTCACACGCACAAGCACAAACCCATGTAATGATGCACTAAAAGCGAGCACATGTATATGGGCTCGTGTTTGTGTGTGTATTACAGCGCCTCGTCACGATAAATGGCTGAACTTATAGGCGTGGAAAAGTGACGTTATGACGACGAAATTTGTGCTGCATGCCATTTCATTATTATTTGCTTAATTGTGAAAATGTGACGTGTCTCGTAATTATGGAAGTCCTAAAAATGGGCAGAAACTGTAGTTATCTTGGAATTTGATACATAAAAGTGTATATTTCATTCATTTCAACAGCTGTTCAAACCGTGTGTTTCTGCCCGAAATTAGGCTCACTTTACCTGCCTTTTACGATCATTTACTGACTATTAAGGGAGAAAAAGACAGTTTCTACCCATTTTTACAGGTATTTTAAAACACTCTCGTCATTTAGATTTATCCAAATTGTCTTTATTTACAAATGGCTTGCAGCATAAATTTACGTGTCATTCCTCGCTCCTGACATCACGATTCCAATATGGCCGCCGCGACTCAAGAGCCTTAAATGCACATATTTCAGCACTCAGCGGATCTTTATTAGATACAGCCAACATGACATTCAAAAATAAGTAAATATTTTAAAGCTCTTATTTTTTTTTATTAACAATATTAAGTGAATTTTAATTTATTATATAGGATTTCTCTTATTTAATTTGATTTCTCATCGATCCAAATTCATATCATTCTTTTATCTTATTGTTTAAAAAATTATTTTATTGCAATGACGATATCGTTTATTAAAATATTTAGAGAGTAAACACAATATAATTTAAATAATTTTTGAAATATTTTTTACTTGCTTTTTAATTATTATATTTCTAAATTTTTTGGCTTCTTTTACTGTCTCTAAAATTTTCACGACACCCTTGCAGCACCACCGGTTGAGAAACCTTGGCATAGATAATCCCAAAATATACGGCAGACCAATTAAAAAAATCTCGACAGAGAATATTCAGAAGCGCAGGCAGTAAAAGAAGGTTGTGGCCTTTTAATTTCGTCGATTGTGCGAGTGTTACGAAATTAATTGCCGTAGAGACACCGAATCGCTAAATTTTCCCACGATAGAGAGGAAAACATTACGGTTTTATGGAAATAACGATGAAATAACGTTGCGAGAAACTCGAAGCTCGCGAGCTGAAATTAAACTTTCTAATGAATGAACCGTAGTCTTGGCTGAGTAATGTAACGCGCCGCAGCAGTTGCGTGTATATGCATGTATAATTAATGGCCACGAGTTTAAAGACAACTTTGCGCGATTAAGCAATGCGAATGCGAACGTTACACCTCGCTTGAAGAACGGCGAAATGCCCGACCGAATTTACAGAACTCTCGTTAAATTGCAGAAGTGTAGTTTTTAATTCCGAATGTAAAGCCATGATTAAAATTTGTTTTCTAGAATGTTTTTTACAACGTCAGGAAGTATCCTCGAATGCGGGATGTTAAATGTTTTTAAAAGGTGGAATCCTTTTGAGGCTTTCTTTCATGTCATCCGGCTGCGACGAATGAAAGGGTCTCTCGCTTAGCAAAATTCCAGCAATTAAGTGTATTACGCGCATTTTATTTCAACGGATACACGCCTTTCGCGAGCAGTCACGAGTTTTACATGAAGAGCGGCGACCCGCGCGGAGCAACGAATGATATCTCCGGTGTTCATTCCGCCGCCTTGTGTTTTTGTACAAGGCAGGAACGCTTACGTTAATGAAAACCGTCCGTAGAAGATCCCCTCGTAAAAGCTAGTAACGAACGCTAAAGCAAAAAGCGTTGAAATTAAAAGCTGCGACCTCTCGATTCTTGACATTTGCCGTGCCACTGGATGCATTCATTAAAATATTTCCGCTTTAATTAGGACTAGATTTTTTTTATATTAAATTATTCGTTAAAATAAGCAAGTAAGATTATTCCATTACAAGATTCCATTAAAATTCGATATACGGATCAATTTAGCGAAAAAGATGGTAATGATACTTTATTTATACAAAGTAATATTTTTCGCAATAAAATTATTTATAGGTTTCATGGTGCTTATCTGTAGCATCAGATTATTAAGATCTGCCTATGAGCATCAATATTCATCATTAAATTGCTTGATTAAAAAAATTTAATTTGTAATATTACTACTCTAGTTCTATTAGAATTGCGTTTGAAGAACTAAAATTAAATTCGGCGCTCAGTTCCAGAATTAGATATGTAGTGTATAAATTCACACCGAATTATTTAAGCACTAAAGTTTCAACTTGACAGTTTAGACCCTTTATTTTCTATTTGTTGTGTACTCGCATTAATTAAAAGACACTTTTGTTTAATATTATTTATACTCTCTTCTTTTTCGCTTCGCGAAAGAGATACGTGAGCGGAACGAGAAATGACAGTAGAGAATAGCGTGCGTTGCGCAATTCCATTATAATTTGCCGTAATTGTCGCACGTGAATTAGTGCAATTACGAGCGGTGTACGGACCTGAGTATCGTAGATGTCTCGGTAAGAAATGTCGGAACACGCGGATCGATACTGCACGAGAGCGTATAAAACCTTTTGTCCCACACTAATACGAGCGACATGTAATATGTTCTCATAAACGTCACGTGTGGATTAATCACGTCTCTATTTGATGTTTACATTGCAAGTGATATACGTCGAGTAAGTACAGTCGCTCACTATCTCATGATTCGTCGCGTGTATGGCAATTACGGAGACGCTGGGCTTATCTTTCATTAAAAATCGTCCCCTACAGAGAGTTTAATCTCCAATTATTAAATTGCCAAGTTGGAAATTAATTACTTCAAGTTGGTTACTTCAAGAAAGACCCAGCTACTTTGGCGCAAGAGGAGAATATCGCGGGCGGAATTAAAAAGATCCCCACCTTAGGTACTTGGGTTTATATATCGTTATACACCACAGTGTGCACTTAAGCCCGTATATCGCGTTATTATTCCGCTGCTCGTCCTCGGCGCAGTGATAAAATTCTAATAGCGCGATTATATATACGTAGCCCGATTCTGTATGTATTTCCTCTCGCCGGCGGAGATCGTCCTACACAAGCGGCCTTCCTCATTTATTTCTCGTTGGTCGGAACATGGAGCTTCTCACCTTATCGCAAAAATCAGTAATTAAGTTACGTTTCTCCCGGTACCCTCGAAGAACGAACGCGCGATGGAAACGATTTCGAAACGGCAGCGGCCAACCCCTTTTTAGCTCGCGGCATAGCTGTTCTTCGTGGCGAGAGCGCGCGGCATCTCTTATTAAATCTCGGCGCGAAATTATTATTAAGCGTGCACTATCCGTAGGATCCGCCGAGTACGATCCTTCGAGGCGCACGTTGCACAGATTTATTCGCGACTACAAACGTTCTAGGCTATACGTCCTTCGCGAAGTTTCACCGCGCGAGATTTATTAATTTCCGGATTATCCCGCCCGCGATTTCCGTCGTACAAATGCGATTTCAATTAATCAATAACGAATACAATTTCCTTCGAGGCCGAGGTAAATGCGATCGGTATTGAATTATAAATTCAGAGACGCAAGCAGCAGGACGAACGTTTTCGTCCAGGCGTAGCTTTTACCGCTTCGCGCTTTTTCGCGCTCGCCGTTCAATTATAGCCGCGCAGCGATATAGCTATGCAAAAAGGCCCGTTTTACTCTCGTTATCTTTGGTCCTGCATTTACAAAGAAAAAGAGCGGTCAAAGCGAAATTTATAGTACGAAGCGTTTTAACGACGTTTTTACGCCGCTCCGCTTTGGAAAGATAAATTGCGGAGCCGGCGCTCGCGACTCGTGCCCGTTTTTATCGATATTCCGATATTCCATGGAATATTGTATTACCATTTCAAAACGTAACAACGAAAATGTGATATAAACTGTCATTATTGTTGTGTGAAATTATTGTTCGTACAAAGAAAATCTCACGTTTCACATTTCGTTGGGCGCGCGATAATCATTTTTACACGAGTTTTCACGAGAGAGTACTTTCCATATATATACGAAAGAAAGCGTCAGCCATCCTTCCATCCTTTCATTCTTATTCCCGTTCCCTCCTGCGATAGGATTTTTCACGGCGATACGAATGGGACGGAAGTTAGTGTTACATACCGCACAGTTCGCGAACTATCTGCAAACTCTATTCCGACGTGATCGTCCTCACGTGGAATTCCCTAGCGTATCTCGAGATATTGATTTTGCGACACGATTTGCCGGAGGATGCCCACAGCGCTGCACACTCCGGGAAATAAATCCGCGAATGGAATCTAGGTGGAGGAAACATGAGAAATCGCATTTGCTAGATTCTATGAGACTTATCTGCCATCTTGTCGATTATTGAAAATCGGCTAACTCATTCGTCACGCTGGTGATGCCATGCCCAAGGAGAGAAGCGATAAAAAAGGAAGGGAGGGCAAAGTGAAATAGACTAATCGGAGATTCGATGACGGGGGATAAAAAAAAACCGCAAATTCCGTGGAATCTCAACTCGCATGAATAATCATCAAGAGACTCGCATTAAGTGGGAAACATTCCCATCGTTCGCCATCGCCTTATGCTTCCTTATTGATTTTCGCTGATGTACTCTGCTATTAGCTCGTACCGTCGCTTCATGCTAACTAAAACGATTATACGCTCGTCAGAGGATATTTGAAACATTTTCGCACTTTATAAAGATGTCAACATTACTAGACAAAATTTCTAGTTTATGCAAAGTATAATTTTTTTCTTAAATAAAAAAAAGAATCTTAAATTTGCGTCTCTCAGAGGATATTTGAAACTTGCTCGTCAGAGGATATTTGAAACATTTTCGCACTTTATAAAGATGTCAACATTACTAGACAAAATTTCTAGTTTATGCAAAGTCTAATTTTTTTCTTAAATAAAAAAAAAGAATCTTAAATTTGCGTCTCTCAATTGTATTGAAACAAATGTGATAAAAAAAAAAAAAAAAAAAAAAAACATTCAAAGAATGTCATTTTGATGTATCAGAATTTTTTTTCAATACAACTGAGGCAAGTTTTAAGATCTTTTTATTTTTTATCTCACCAAAATGCCATTCCTCTCGAGTGCTTTTGTTAGTTTAAACATCAGAATATTTTTTCAGTGTATAATTAAAGCACATGAGTTTCAAGATTTTTTTCTTGCTTAAGAAAAGTTAAACTTTCCACAGAAATTCTGTTTACCAGATATAACCAGAAACCCTGTTTGGTCTCAACAAAAAATACATTCTTGTTAAATTCTTTTGTTGATTTAACATTTTTCTCGGTGTATCAATAAGAATATTTTCTTTGTCAAGCATTAGATTTTTTATAAATACATGCGTTTTAAATCTCATGTAACAATACTCGTGCGAGCGTTAGTTGAATAGGCGTGCAATATTTTGTTAGACAGAACCAGTTCATCGTAAATCACGAAAGGCGTGAACGGAACGACTTTCGGTATAACTCATGCGATTGTGCAATATCGAAAAGTCCTCAAGTGTCATTGGATATCTGATGTCGTCTTAAATACACACGCCGTTGCGAGCGTTGAGTTGCAAGCAATGACAACCTAACTCGAAGTCTAAACTACCGAAGGAATCAGATCCCGCCGTCAGGTGTGCATAAATAAACAATGAGAAGGATACGCCTTCGGGAGATCCGCCTAAGAGATCCATTCTTAATGAAGAAAATACTTGACAATGATTTAGATACCGTCATTTTACGGCGGCCTGATCTAACGACTACTTACTGACGCCTGACTCTATATTTTATGTCTCAAGGTTACTCGAGCGTATTACAGCAGCCGTCGCGTACGCAAGTGTAATATATTCATAGCCTGTAATGAGACTATAATTAAGCTGTACCATGGAATTATATAATTAAATTTAATGAGTGATTTAATTTATCAGCGTTCGTGCATATTGATTAATCATCGTAATCTGCAAAAAGATTGTAAAAGATGTAAGAGAAAGACTTAACGCAGAGCATCTCGCTCGACTTTAATGAAAACGGAGAAATTTTAGGGTGAGCTTTTTAAAAGAAGTGAAAGCTTCGGGAGTTCTCTAAAGGAAATTCGCCGGTATTAAGGTCGACGTCCATATTGATGAAAGTCCTCGAACAATAACGACCGTCGATCGTTAAATCCGTACGAGCGTAATAAAGCGACCGTCTCTGATACGCATAAATCCGGATTATCGCGCGTTTACTCCCACGTCTTCGCCAAACGATCAATGCATAAAATGTGGGTAATAATTTTAGCCACTAAAATACAACATATCTAAATAACTTGCACTTCCGTGTATTTAATGGGCTCTAAGCCATAGATATCTTTTCGTTATTCGATTCAATGAGCTTGACACGATAACCAAGATGACAGCTTTAACAGAAGCAACATCTCTTAAGCTTAAGCCACTCGGCTATTGCCTAAATGACTTGTGTTTGAGTTGGTAAGATAATACAAATGATTGACGGTCCACTCCCGTCCCCAAAGGGCAGTTAATGTGATCAGCAGACTGGAAGAGAAAGGGCGGGAAAGCGTGCTATCAGCAAAAAGAAAGTTTCGTGATGAAAATATTAGTCATATACTTTCTCATCAAAGTGATTTAGAAAGATTCTTGGAATAACTCTCTTTCTCCGAAGAGAAAGAGAATTATTTCAAGAGTCTTTTGATTCTAGGAGTTTTAAAAAGAATTTAAAATGAAATATGCGTATAAACATAGTACGATTGGAAAATAACTGGAAATACGCGAGTCAAAATTAAAGTAAATAGGCTCGTACGATTGCAGCACAATTTAACAGTATCGTGGCTTATTTCGAGCTTTTTAAATAATCTATTGACTGAAGAACTTTTTTCTTCTCATCTTAATATTTCGAAATAACACACTATACTGATTTATCAGAACTAGACACATCGCCACTGTTATAATAAGTATTATTTGAATAATTATTCGTTAAGGAGATTATGATATTATTCTTATCACTAAAGAAGGCTTTGTAAGTCAAAACGTTTGTATATTGAATTAATTGTATTCTTATCTATTTAAATATATTATTTCTAAGTCACCTGTTTAAAAATCTCGAAATAACGATACTGTTAAATTGCAAAATAAAAAAAAACCAATTCGATGGCTGCCTTAGTTATCTGTGATATTGATTGCCATTTGCATTTTGTTGCAGGTAACAACGATACCCGACGAGGGCGAGGACAATTTTAAAATGCCCAGAGCTTCCGTGGTACACATGACGTCGACGGCAACGAGGCCGCATCACATGTCACAAGTATATATCATTAATAAATACTGTCATTAGTTCGTTAAGTTTAATAATAAACGATTAGTTAATCAGCTAATAATAGAGGATCATCTTTACATCTTTAAATAAGATGGCTATTGTATAGCATGTACTTATATTTTAGAAATTTGTTAATGAGACATACAAAAATGGAAAACACAGAAAGAACGGTTTTACTGGAGTATCTAAAAAAATTGGACATTTGTTAAACCTTCAAAATAATTATTTGGAACATTTAAGCATGATAATTTTGCAAAAAATTTTGACATTCTACCACACTGAAAGAAATGATTTTGTTATAAGAACAAATCAAGGGAAAGCAAATGTGACATTTGTTAAAAAAACGATCGATTTGTTACGATTGTAAATTAATTCGTCTATGAAACAAATAATCAATAGCTAGCAAATAAGAAGCTCATATATATATAAAAGTCGTAGACGGTTGCAAGGTCTCAAATCGTAAGAAATTAACCAATTCTAGTTAAGTATTTTTCCTTATATTAGACTGTGCTTGGTCGGTTTCCTACGACTTAAGATTCCACGATCATCTACGAATTCTATGTAAACGAGCCTAAAGTTTATCCAAAAAATAGGTTAGATTCTATATAATTTGTTTCTGTTACTAATAATATTGGTTGATATAGCAGACTAGCAGTAATCACAACAAAATTTGTTGTCACATATTTACCGATCACCGGTTAAAAGTACCGGTGGCTTGTTAAATTAAGAAAATCCTTTCTCTCAGTGCATCATCAATTTAAATATTCTATTATTTTATTGGTCCAACAAAATTGTTTTCAAAATTGTATCTAACTGAATGTTTAGATGCTTTAGCAAAATCGTTCTTTTCGTATAAAGCAGCGTCTACAATGAGATTTTAAGGGATGAAACTTAAGTTTCAAGCCTCAGACTATCTTAATTGACCAATCATAGTCGAATGTGAGGAGAATATTTGATTATTTGGTTAATTTCTTACGACTTAAGGCTTAAAGCTTAAAATTTCATTTTAGACGCCGCTTAAAAATGGTAACTAAAGAACAGTTCGTCGAAAGTGCTTTAGTGTGACTTTAGTGTGTCTTTCCCACGATACCTAACTATACTGAATTTACAACGATCATAAGTATATATATATATATATATATTCAGCGAACGCGTAATGTCCTTCAACAATTTATATTTCTCCGCCATCGGTAGAACGCGGTTCTTAAATAATCAAGCGAGATAGTGAGACGAATCTTTTTATCTGTGGTTGGCAAGGGGCCATATTGATATGCAAACACCGAAGACGGCACCGAGCGTAATTGAGTGGTCCGGTTTAAAATGGATATCGTGTACACGGAGGCCTTTCGGGAGGGCAGGAGAAGACCGCCATCGTACACCCACATATACCGAGTTGCACACTTAACACAGCATCCGACCGACCATCCTCATAATCGTATAAGCGGGAAGACGACTTTTAAAGCTCGTTTTTCCTCTCCCTTTCTCTCTAGCCTTTACCCCTCGACTAATAGTTTTAAGCTAATGGCTCCCTCGGTTAACTTCGATCCGACACTCTGACGCACATCCCCGCGCTTGTGGAACTGCTCCGAGTATTTCGCACGGCTTGATGCAAACGAGCTTTTAACGTCGTGTCCGAGAATGAGAAAGGAATAGCAGAAGGAGGAAGAGAAGTGTAAAAGAAGGGTGAAAGAACGCCCAAAAATAATATCGCCAGAAGCGTTTCCGAACGCAAATTTCTTACGTTCGAAAGAAAAATACGCTCTCGCGTGAGAATATGTGTTTTTTTTAGCTCGTTAAAAACTGTTCGCCATTACTGCGATATTGCGAATATGCGGCGGATCGCGCAGATAAACGCGCCTCGTATATTCTTAACGCATCTCGTAAACCGTAATTAATATACCAAATTCTCCACCGTCGCTCTAAGAAACGGGAAACATATCGGCGCTCGTTACCGTGCCCAACGTTTTCCTGAATGCGCTATTCATCGCGTGGCTCGATAATTAGTCGAAGAAAGCGATTCAGGCGAGCGCGCTCGTAAACTCGTGTTCATTACCGCTGTTGCTGTTCGCGCATATCGTATTATACGAATAATTAGGATTGATGACGTCCAACTATTTTCCGCGGGGCCTCTGAGAATATTCTCTAAAAAAAGCGGTAGTTGCATAAAAATTATTATAGAGATTAACTCTCCTGGCCTGTTCAAATTTATACTGTGAGAAAAATTTATCTGGTTGAAAACGAATAAACTAAAAAGTTCTAATTGTACCAATCAAAATTTTATTATGACGAACTAAATTTCTAGTAGATTTAACCAGAAAATTCTGAGATTCGTTCAGGTTCAATCAGAATTTTAATTAGTCCAACCAGACATTTTCCTCACAATCTGTACTCCATGTAATCATATCGTTTGTGTCAATATAATTAAAAAGCTCTAAAAATAATAAATCTTTATAGAAAAAAGATCATAAATTAATAGACGAAGTCATCAAAGAAAAAGTTTTTTAGTAAAATATTGGTAAAAAATTACATTCTCAATAGATCAAATAGAATAGACTAACAGGATTATAAAAACATCCTGGTGATAACTAATAAATCCAAAAGCTGCGTACAATGCAATTCGCTTTTAACTGCGAGATATGTAAATAGTTTGAATTCTCGCGACACGTCGGCCGAACTTACAGCTCGATGTACTCTATCGTAATTACAAATCTCGAATGGAAAGTGAGAATATAATCGTAAATTTGTCCCTCTTCGAAGTCAAGACTTTATATTCGTATTCCAATCAATCGATAAGGCGCACAAAATTATGTCTCGGATCGCATTATAATTTTCGCCCTCAGTCATTGGGCGTAGATGAAGGAAAGAAAAAGTCTAATTGCAAAGTGGCGCTTGACGTCCCACGCATTATTGTCGACTAGAGAAACAACGGTATCATGAGCCTCTCTGGCGAGACGATAGAAAGGTTACACATGGCGACACGTCTAATCGCGCACTACGACCGTTTACGCTCGCTGCTCCTAATGGCGAGAGAGATAATTGAAAGTGCATGCAAATTTATGTGGGATCGGCGGCGCCGCTTGAAATTCCTTATCGAATATACGCTCGTCGTTCCGCACGTCACGAATATGAGTTACAAGTCATTACGCATTAAAACTGAAAAACGCAACCGTTTTTCACAGAACACTACTATTGTAGCTTCTTAATCAACGTGTTTAATTAATTGGTCACATAACAATCTTGGCCGCTTACAAGATTCACAGAACAGTACAGACACTCGCGAGACGGAAAAATAAATTTTGCTTATAGCGGAAAAACAAATTTTGCTTTTCGAAGCAAAAAAAAAAACAATCAAACGTAAGCTCACATTCAAGAAACATGAAACAGTAATCGAAGTGGATCCGCGCTCGATTATCACGATTTCATTCAATGTCATTTAAGCACAATTAATATATATCCTATCAAAAACTTAAAACGGAACTATCGGCAATTTCGTTGTTCGTATTACACTATAAATTATTGTCGATATCGATATGACTCGTATTAAACTTTTACTTATCGCAATGTTGACGTTATAAATTATAAACGCCAATATTGCGATGAGCAAAAGTTTAATACAAAATAAGTATCGACGAATTTTTATAATGATTATTGTGGATAACGTGGATTTATGGATCGATGTGAGCGCGTTGTATTTTGTGGTGCAAGATAAATGATACTAAGTTGTCTAACAAACGCTATCGCTTGCAAGACTTATAGTGGAAGTCGAAGCAAAAAAAAATAATAAAACATCAAGCTTATATTCAAGAAATATGAAACACACAGTAATCAAAGTGAATCCATGATCGATATGATTACGAATTCACTCAACACCATGTAGGTACAATTAATATATATATATATCCTAACAAAAACTTAAAACCGAACTATCGGCAATTTCGTTGTTCGTATTACACTATAAATTACTGTCGATATCGATATAACTCGTATTAAACTTTTACTTATCGCAATGTTGACGTTATAAATTATAAACGCTAATATTGCGATGAGCAAAAGTTTAATACAAAATATTGATGAATATTTATAATGATTATTGTGGATAAGATGGATTTATGAATCAATGTGAGCGCGTTGTATTTTATGCAAGATACTAAGTTATTTAACAATAAACAAATAGATTAGCTAATAACACGAATTAAAAAACTAAAGTCGTTCAAGTTATGAAAAGAAAGTTATCTCGAGCAAAAATTTGTAGTATGCAAAATCGAGAATATCATACATTACAGAATATATTTAATATTAAAAAATCGAGAACGACGAATATCTTCTGACTTACCGCAATGCATTCTCATACTAGCATAACAAATAGAAATTACATAATATTTTAATTTTATACTTGCATGAATTTAATACCGTCATTTTCTCATAATAGTTTTCTGCAGTCGTTTGACCTATTTCTAAAAAGATGGGAATCGGAATACCAATAAGACAAATAATGTCGCATTCAGATTAGAAGATCCGTGCATCGCAAAAAGTGCATGTACCGCATAAAGATACGTTTACTGAACACAAAGAAATAGACACGTAGGAACATAGACTTCGCGCAGATATCTTATGTCATCATTCGCCGTAAGATCGTGGATGCTGAGCGTGCATGCGGTGACAAAGATAACACTGGAAGGTCTTACATTGAGATTTAAATTTTAATGAGTCAATGAAAAGAATCACGAATTTATACCCGTAGAAAAAAAAACAACATCGCCATTAGATATTTTCATCACCATAAAATCATTATAAAATACTGAATCTCATACTTGCACATTTTCTTCGCGCGAGTTCATTCCTCGCAAAATTATATATCGTTGTTTGGAAAAGCGATATACGCGCCCATAGTTTCATATAAAGAGGAACTTACATGCGTCGCGCGAAGGATGCGTATTATAGGCGTCGACATATATGGATACGCGGTACTTTGAAATTGAATCTGTATATGTGCAGATGTATACATATGCATGCACATAAATGCGGGGCCACGCGAAATGTTTAGTATTCCTCGTGAGGGTCCAAGCCCAGCTTTCAATTTGCGGCTAGCAATTTGTTCGCCAGTTGCACCCCCGTGTAGCACAAATACGCGATGCATTCTGGATGTATGTATGCATCGTAGCAAAGCATCATAGTGCGCAATGGACGGATTTATATCTAACGTTACGGTTTCAACGCTGTTCAGAGTGCTTCTCGATTAGGGGACGTTACAAGATGGAGATTCGATAAAAGAGAACTCTATGTTTCTATATCGATGGATTTTCGATAACATGGATATAGCAAATTGAATGCTTTTAAATTGAAAACGTGCGCGCAATGCAGAAATATTTCACGAGGTGAACGTAGAACGCATTGTGGAAGTAACGACTCCTTTCAACGTCGCCGGACTCTGTGATATAGAGCGGTACGCGTCACACAAAGAACGCGGTAAAAGGAATACACAGGCGTAAATTTCAGTCACTTGCCAACGTAAAATAAACGAAGTTGACGTTCGCACCGCTGTGTTATACCGCGTTCCTGCATAAATTCTTTCGCGTCAACGTAAAAAGACCATTTCACGCGTGAGTTCATTAGAGCCTGTTTATCTTGATAGGTACTGGCGACCCTGGCACTATCTATGGGAACTCTCTCCTCCGGTTTGGCCAAGGGTTACACCTCGCCCGCGTTAGACTCCATATTGGATAATCAACCGCCCCATCTTTATCAATCACCCAACAATGACACGTGGTAAGAATTCGAATGTTTAATAACTAGATTATATAGGTCTGTTTTCTATAAATAATAATAAGACTCTTAATATAAAAACAATAATAATAAATCAAGATATTAAGGATATGTAAGATTCAAAAGTTGGTGCGCTTCTATTTTCTATAATTAAACTAGTGTATACTTTTGGAATTTAAAGTGGAATAGTATATGTTTGATTATTTAACAAAAGCCAAAAGGAGTTCAAGTACAGTCTAGTGCAGAAATAATAAACAGACCTTATATTAGACGATTCCATGACAATCAAGTTTAAATGGTGTGGTTGAAACATAAACATGTAATCTTTTGGCCCATTTTTTTACATTTATATCATTACTCAATCTGGATTTAAATATGTAATATCTCATAGCTGTTAATATAAACATATTTTTATTTGATTCGCAATAAAAAGAAAAAAGAGCATATTTTATTATTTTCATCATCGTAATAACATTACCAAAACCAATAAAATTACTTGTGTAATTTATCAGTGATAGAGAGCACCGTAAATTTTACAAATAATTTGATCAGTTTTTGTTATTATCACAAATGAAAGTAATGAAGTATGCAGCATCAAATATACTCTTTTTCATCTTCTCTCATTCAATCGAATGAAAAAGATGTTTATGTTAAGATTATACGTTTATGATTTAGCGCCATTTAAACTTGATCTTAGGAACTCTTATGGAATCATTTAATTGATCTAATGATGCATGTAAGAAATTCACTGTTCCGTGTTACACGAACAAAAGTTTCGTCTTGTTAAATAATATCGGATTTCAATCCGAAACGTCGACATGGACAATTATATCCACGCGGTGGCTTATTCGAGCATCACGTTCCTGGTTGCTAATTCCGGGATGCGTTTACTGCGACGACAACATGCAAACTCTACTGGGAAGTAGAGCTGTTCACAAATAATACTCGACAACTGAGACACGGCTGCCAAGAGAGATTACGTTTGCACCTGACGTCTACTTTGGCATTCTGAGAACAATACCCAATACATCGAGAGGGTCTCCTGGACGCGTCTGAATTACGCCAAGAGTTCAGACAATATAATGCCGCGCGATTTTAATCACATTTACGCTTTCTTGTGTAGGTTGGCTTTTTCGGTTACGCAACAGGAAGCTTCGTGGGTTGCATCGCTGTCCATGCTGGGCGCATGGTTCGGTGCCATGATCGGTGACTGGATAATGCGGAGAGGTCGTCGTTTGGCCTTACGCATGACATCCTTGCCTCTGGCAGGAGCCTGGGTCTTAACGGGCGTCGCACCGTGCGTGGAGTTGGTGTACGTCACGAGTTTCATCGGCGGGCTTTGCTGTTCAGTCATCACCATGGTGGCGCAGGTAAAAAAAAAAAAAGAGATTCGATTCGATTGATTTAAAAATTAAATCTTAGTCGACGCATGAGCAAATTCTTTTGGTACTTTTGACAGGTGTACATATCGGAAATCTCGATGCCGGGTATTCGCGGATGTTTGTCAGCGATGTTGAAGGTGCTCGGTCACGTTGGTGTCTTGCTGTCGTACATAGCCGGCACATATCTGAATTGGCGGCAAAGCGCACTACTAGTGGCCGTCGCGCCGTCAATGCTCTTTTTGGGGACCCTCTTTATACCCGAGACACCATCGTATCTCGTACTAAACGGCAAAGATGACGAGGCTGCCAACAGTTTGCAGTGGCTGCGCGGAGAACACGTTGATATAAGACACGAATTGCAGGTAATTTTCAAAGTTTATGAAAAATGAATAACTTCAAATCATTGTTTAATCCATAATATCAAATTACACGGCTTAAATTGCTTTTAATCATCTCTATAGGTCACTGCTTTTACTCAATATATCGTTAATTTAATTAAAACAATGAAGTTAAATGATTTAACCCAAGAAAATTAAATTCAACTCAAATGTATTAAGCTCGACTCTTATTACTAATTTATTATTTACCCAGTGAATACGTTAATATAAATGTTGTTTATTTCGAAACTGAAGATTGATTTACATTTTTGAAAGTCATTTACAAAAATAGCAAAAGGGATTGAGTTACCATTACTCCTTTGATAAACTGACAGTAAATAGAGCGGCTGTCTTCTCATATATCTTTCGACGCAAATCAGCGAGCGTCAATCGCAAATAATGTTCGATATAAATTTGCAATTAACGATATGCCTTCAGGTCATCAAAACGAATATTCTGGCTTCGAGGGCTAAGCAGTACGAGCTAAGTTTTAAGAACAGCATGTTTACACCGAGACTATATAAACCCATTGCTATCACGTGCGGTCTGATGTTCTTCCAACGATTCTCCGGCGCGAATGCGTTTAATTATTATGCGGTACTTATTTTTCGTCAAACCCTAGGTGGAATGAATCCTCACGGAGCGACCATAGCGATCGGATTTGTACAGCTATTGGCTTCTTTACTGTCAGGTACATTAAATAATTTCAAACAATACTCAGTATATTACTCGATAATACTCAAATAATAACAATAAAATTAAATTCCATAATTAATAAGATTGTGATGTGAATAAAATAAATTATTCTCTTTTTTATTAGATATATCTGCGTTTATCATACTTAATCGAATTCATATCACTCGCAGGATTTTTGATTGATATAGTCGGCAGACTACCGCTTTTGATAGCCAGCACCGTTTTCATGTCATTGGCGCTCGCCGGTTTCGGCAGCTACGCGTATTATGTGTCTCAAACGCAAAATCTTGGCTACGTGGACTCGGCGGTGGTGGGCCAACATGACTGGATACCGCTACTCTGCGTACTCGTGTTTACGACCGCTCTCGCCCTGGGCATATCGCCAATTTCTTGGCTATTGATTGGCGAACTATTTCCGCTGGAGTACCGCGGCCTCGGCTCTAGCATTAGCACGAGCTTTAGCTACTTTTGCGCGTTTTTCGGGATCAAGCTCTTTATGGACTTCCAGCAGGTGAGGAGGTTTTCATTTTCTTTTTAAAATATTAACAAGTTACTACAAGTTACTACAAGTTAGACTTTAAAGACTGAGTTAGAAACTAAGTTCGAGATTCTTCGAAGTAAGATTTTAAATGAAAAAATTCATAACAAGGATGGTTTTCATGGCGTTTTAAGTAACATTATTTTGCTGGAGTAATTTGCCCAGATATAACATTTTATTCATACAACATTATTCTCTACCCAATTAATCAATGACGAACTTCTGTAATCATGCAATTAATAACTTAAGTTGTGAGAACTTCTTCTCTTTTTAGAGTCTCGGTCTACATGGAGCCTTTTGGTTTTATGCCGCCGTGGCGGTCTGCGGACTGTGCTTCGTAGTCTGCTGCGTGCCTGAGACGAAGGGCAAGCAGCTGGACGAGATGAATCCGGATTATGCGCAAGCACGGTAGTATAAGGCCTCGCTGACGGGGGGTCTCTCGAACTTAGAGAAGGCGAACAAGCCTTTACCGGGTGGTGCTTATCCGAACGAGCACGATCCGCGGGATCTCTACCGCAACGATCCGTCAATAGCGACTTCCAGCATCGCGATGCCGTCTGCGCGCGTCGCTCACCGCAAATTGTCGGATTACTGCGGTATCTTCGCCGAGAAGACCAATAGAATCGGTAGAAATGTGGAGAGCTTTATGCAGTCTCGCGGTTTGCTACCGATTCGTCGCTTGGTCGACGAAACACCGCGTCGTGACGCGCTCGGGATTAACGGCGACGTGATCAGGAACGACCCTCCGTCGCGAGTTGATCGAGAAATAAGCGAGAACCGTCGTCGCCAGTACGAGAGTCTTGATTACGAGCGGCCACGGAGGATCGGCGGTCAGAAGAAACGCGTGGCGTACTCCAACAGCACTTATCCCCGGGACCCAATGCGAGCAGACGCGAGTTACGTTCGTCGTTTCAACGCCACGGAGGCACCCCGTCGTGCCAACAGGCGCGAGTACGCAGAAACGGATTACGACGCGACGGACACCTGGAGACGAGACTTGGACCTCGCGAGGGGAGGTCTCTATGTCTCCAAGCCGATTTTAAGAAATGGCATCAATCATAGTGGAGACGAGAGGCTGTATTACTCGACTCTACCGCGGCGCAGCAGAACCATCAACTTTAAGGATCAAGCACGCGACTCCCCGGAGGGAGAACGACGGCGCACGTATCCGAAGAGCCTACAGGATCTAACGGATTTAGAACTCGATGACGTCACGTATCTCCCATCCGCCCGCGATGGGAATGATACTCGAGAGGAGAGACTCGACGACAATTATCGTCGACGTAACAGGTATCGTCGAGAGGAGGGCGAATTACCCTTCGACGATGATTATCTCAAGCTCTGCAGAAGCCTGTCGAGATTAGATAAGTATCCGCGAGGCAGTAGATATGGACCAGGTCAAGTACACTATGAGAGAGAATGCAGAACATTCGGCAAGGATACGGTCGCCTTTATCTACTATAAGACGTGCTATTTATGATCTAAAAAGAAAAGCGATACAAACGAGTGGTCGGGGGTTCTCTCATCGATAGACCGTCCATCGATATCCATGGCTCACGATCTCAAGCAGAAATGCGCATATGGCCGATATTGGTCGTTTCGAATCTTTTGTTCCGGATGCATTTAACGAGCAGAAGTATTTTCTACTCGATAAAATGGCATAGGGTTTTGTGTTGAACTGACAACTACAAAATTTATCAGTAGTGAATCGTATTACAGAAAAAAATCCCTTCAAATTCATATCTTCTTAATGATAACATATCTTTATCAGGATGTAAAGAGGATACTTGCGTGAGGAAAAAAAGATCTGTATAAAAAAACAACCGAGTAACCGAATCACAAATTGCCTTCACGTCTGGCTTTAATAATTAAATCGTTTCTCGACTGATAATGAAATTGTATCATCGAGCTTTAAATAGTAACTTCTTACGTATAGTAACTTCTCTAAAAAAAAAAAAAACATGATATCACTTTTTTTCAGAAATCATCTTACAGAGCTAGATAAGTTTTTTTTTTTTTAAATAAACGACATAAATTTTTATGCTCATTCCACACTAATTATTCAGTATCGTATCTCTTTGAGATGTTTTTGAAGATATAAAGGATAATTATAAAAAATGATCAAAAACGATACCAAATAATATCTAAATAAATACTAGCATCAGATTAGATCTACGTAAAATCGCACCGTGTAAACTATTTTATGCTTATCGTATTATGTCCAACTTTATATTAATTTCCGGAAATACGGTTTTTTTCGGATTGAATTATATTATTTACTAATAAATTTTTAATATTCAAAGCTTATTCAAGTCAAGAGGCAATGCTATCATACCGTACTTTCCAAGAAAGCGCGACAATATTTTACGCGAAAAAATGTGTATACCACAAGTAAACAATTTAACAGAGTCCTTAGAATAGGCTCGATAGACTGCTCGTAGACTGCCAAGCTAGTCTTTCTGTAAAGTAGTCAGTATATGCAATAAGTTGCAATAATTTCTGCAGCTATATTTTCAGCCGTTAATGGTGTTCGAGCACCATTTCTTTCGAGAATATCGCGAATAAACCTCAAGAGAAAAGGTAAAAGACAATTACCAACGCTAAAAACGATGTTTTTACAGCTAATGTGCTGCAGGGACATTCGCGTTATTAAACAAGTTTACGACAATATATAGAGTATACTTTTGCGGACGTAAGCAAAATACTTTTTGCTAACTTCAGAATATCGAGGCCTCGTTGCATAGCACAGGCATCATTGACTTAACTACGACAATATCGATTTGTAGATATATCTACATATGTTTCGTATAAGATGCGTATTGTGTACATTGGTTATTGTATATTATATACATATATCTCTGTCGTATTCGTGGAACTTACGCAATTAGTGACGATACGATGCGATATAGCCGATAAACAAATTCCCGACAATACCACAAATTGCTAATTTCGCGAAGCCGGTAGAGCGAAATTCGGTACTATTAGCTTTATGAAAATATTAATGCATATGTACTACGTGTAACGTTGAAAGCAGCTATACCTAACACTAAATATCTGCGGGATCGAGGGTGAGTTCCTCATCTGTATAACTAATCTTGATTATTTATCTAAGTCTTCTGCTTTCGACGATTTCCTGCATTTCTCAAAAGTGTAGCCATTCGAATGGCGGAGTCGCGATTATAGACGAAAGTCTCCATAATGATGTACGTATTTTATATTTTTATATAGTTTGTAGAATAACGTTGAGAGAGAGAGAGAGAGAGAGAGAGAGAGAGAGAAAGAGAGCGATTCACATGACGAAGTATTTGTTAGAAGTTGATTACACTTTGCGGATCACAGCTTGTATATCTGTGATAATCCATGCGGGAAAAAAATTTCCTTAAAATATCTATCGAAACTATATAATATCAACGAAAAACAAAATGCCGAACGTAATATAACGAATTTGATTTGAGAGACAAATACAATACGAAGAGGAAATTTTTCGTCGCGTGGGTCGCGCAAACAGAAATTATCACATCTGTAATTATCTATCGAACCCGTGAGTCATATCCCTGCCATATCCTATACGTAACGAAGTGTATGAAAGTCGCGGAAGCACATTAAATCCCTGTACTTAAATATTTCCGCGTGTTTCTGTAGACAGTGATCGATCGATACGATGCGGGGGAGAGAAAAATCTGCGTTTGCGCAAAACTATATTGATTCGTAAAAAATACATTCCATTTTTTATATATATATATAAATTACACGTATGCGGTACGCGAGGAAAATAATGTTGCCAACGTCGAAATCGTAAATTCGTAAAACGACATATCACGTATAAGAGAAATAATATTTTGGTATCGGCATTACTGTCTACAAGAAGCGAGTACACGCACTTTCCTATCAAGAAAAATATCTTGCTAAATATATTACATAAAGTGTTTTGAAAAAATATATACCAGCATATCCTAATTAATACTTTATTGTGAAAAAATTTTAGTATAATTATTATTTTTCATTTTTTTATATTAAATGTAAGCGTTGGTGATCAAATTATATTTTTGCTACAAGAAATAATCAATTATCTAAAATATGAGACTATTTATCTAAAATATAATTTGTCGAATTAGTAACATATTTGAATGTTTAAGCTAGTCATTTTACAGTGGTATATATATTTTCAAAGCATTGTATATTTTATGCTCAAGGGCTTGGATACAGTATTGGGTAATGTCTATAATTAGTTTTAACGCGGTGCAATGCTCGTGAAACGAGTGTACATAAGATATACGATTAACTTCCGAATTTTACGTAAATCATAAAAAAAGTTCTCGATAAGATTATATCGTTCTTAGTATATACCGCCGAATAAGCGAGCTTTACTATTTGCCGAGTGGCATATTATATATTCACAGCGACCACCTTGCGTCAGATCTTCCATGTAATAAGAAAAAAAAAGAAAATCTCTCCTTTCCCTTGTAGGTATGTTAAACTATATAAAACAAAAATCTGCACTGTGCACTCTCGTGAATTGAAAATTTATCGTAACATGTAGCGGTAATAGTGAAATTCAGGATCAAGATTTCGCATTACTGCATGTTTAGGGTCACGATAGTTCCGATAAAATGTCTGTATATCGCGTACGCGGATACGTATGTGTTCGTGTGCAAGAAAACTCACGAATGAGTGGCGTGTAATTGCGGGTGACGATGACAGCTTTTAGATGTACGCCACGCATGTAGATTTATCCCTTTATTCCTCTTTTATGCGAAAATGGCAAACATTAGAGGTTGACAAAGACTATAACTCGAGATTGAAATATTAATCTGCATTAGCAAATTAAAAGTACGTACTTAGCACGTGCAATCAGATTACAGCAAATAAGGATTCAATCTAGGAATTCGAATTTATATACATATGTTACTACACGCGATATATTATATTATCTGAACGTGATGAAAAAGCTTTATGGAAAGAATCACGTTATAATTCTACTTAACGACAATAAATTCACTATACAATTTATCGACAATAAATAGTTCAAATGGGAATTAGCGCTGGCCGTCGCTAAGATGATTAAATCTTATATTATATCATCACAGATACTAAAATTATGAGGACGTATTTTCAATGAAGGAAAAAAAAGAGAAAAAGAGAAAGAGAAAGAAAAAGAGGAAAGAGAACAGAATAAATAAGAAGAAATAAATATATATGCATACACCGATCTTGTCTATAACGAGCCACGTTTAGCTTCGCTTGCTAGATTTAATATTTTTGTAATGATGCCTAGGAATGTATAGCTGATGTATTTGTACCTTCATAGAGTTAACATTTAGATTATACTCTCTATAAATGTTGCATCTTCAATGCGATGCAACGGAGAAATCAACTCTTATATAACGCGATGGAATATAATATTGTATAAAATATATAAGAATGATTTCTGTGCAAGAAGTGAGACAAGACTGTGCGTCGGTTTCTCGCGAATACGAACTCGAATTCTATCATCGAATATAGAAAATATCGATTCTCCTACGCTTTCTCTTCGATGTAACGAAAACACCAACGGGAATTCTTTGATTTATTTCAGAGGCCGGCCATTACGTTCGTTAATTAAAATAATATGAGGTAGCACAAACGTGATCTTGCCGATACGATGATTTATTTTAGGAGGGTAGATAAGACACCCTCAACAATACCGTGTATTTATGTTACGTATAAGTATTGTACTTAAGTGATTTTTGTTAGCGTTTGCGTTTACACTTCTCTAGAAATAATAAATGACGTATCGAATATATACAATCGCTAATAACACTTCTGGCGGAACCAACACTTGCGTGTTTGTATAGAGACCTATATACAAATGTATAAACGTCAAAAGAAAAGACGAATTATGAGAAAAAATAAGTGTTTTTATTAATTCGTTGCCTGAATCTCATAAATTCTTTAAACACTGTTGAAAGAGTGTGACTCAAAAACTATAAAAAAATTAAATAAATCTCTCACATTTGAAAGTGGAAAAGTTTTTCTGTGAAAATTTTAAAAGTTTTATGACATCTAAAGTGTTTTTAAAAATATCATTAAATTGTATGCGAAAATCAATATTTTTGCATGACTAGAATAAATAAGAAAAAGAAAAAATTATTTCAATTATTTTTTTTTTAAATATCGTTTAATAATTTTATAATTCGAATAAACTCATTATTCGATTTTATTATTTTTTTTAATCGTTTTGAGACTTACATATTTTCTGTTTTACTTTATGTCTTCTAAAAGTTTTCAACAATTTGAAAACTAACACAATATCGATTTTTAGAAGTCGAATAAAATTTATGTGTTCGATTTCTCAAAGTTAAAAGCAGGATTGAAAGTATCAATTTTATCTTTTTGCGAGAGCACGTATTTTTATCCGAAGGCAAGTTCATTGTACGAATAACTCTGTTGCGAAAAACTTTATAAAATCTGCTTTTTATAGCTGAACTAGTGTACACTTTCTATACTTAAAAGATTTGTTCTTTTTAGCTAAACTTCTTGTGCATAGCTCACACATCTTGTCTCTTTCCTTCAACGCGAAAAGAAAATAAACATTCTGCTGAACGCAGATCATTCAATGTAAAGTAAACAAAGCAAGTCGCAATAAATAACACGTCTAAAGCCTGTGGCACAAGATGTTATTTTCCCGCTGGATTTCTTGTGTTTTTTAAAGAAAATTATTGAAATTGCATCACACAGAATACAGAATTATTCCTAGTAATTTACAAAAACGCACACAGGAAAATATGCATCGTATGCCGCAGGTTTAAAAAAATCGCTAGAAAAGTCACTTGCATAAACATATGCATAAAGAAAATCATCCAATCGTATTTTACATTTGTCTTTATGACAGAAATGTGATTGGATATTTTTCTTTATGCATATGCTTATGCGTTGTATGCAAGTTTGTGTGGAATGGCCCTAACATCACGTAGTACTCAAAGGGTTAACAAAAATTACACAAATAACAATACCAAATAACAAAAGGCATCTTTAAACGGCCAAGCAACGGCCATCTGTGCCAACAGTCGCGTACTAACCGATACAACAACCGAAACTTGAACATGAAACCTGAACATGAAAGTTTCGAATCCGCCAAACTTGCGGACAAAATAGCGTACAGAAAACGCACTTACCAAGCTGCGGCACCGACATGTATGTCTCGCAATCCACCAGGAACTGCCCCACCTGCACCGCGCCGAGAGCGACGATTCTCTTCGTCAGGAACTCGATGGTCTGCGGGCCGGTCCGGTTCTCAATCATCGGGTACTGTTGCAACCTGTCAACAGCATATGCAAATCATTCACTGCTACAAACTCAGACGAGCGTTGTCGATTACCATTTATCCCGCAGCGGCACGCGTGCGACATAACCTAACTTCTGCGCGTCTGCCGGAGAGACGCGACGCATGCATTTCTCTTTCGTGATTGATCGTGCGACGAAGAATCATGTGAATGTTTAGAGACACGAATACTACTTACACGGTGACACCCATTCTATGAGCTACGTCGTTATTACACAATGAGTTTCGAATAGAACAAACGTCGCGAAACAGACACTACGTCACTACCCGGCGAACACTTGTCGCGTCTTGTTCAGTCCTGTTGTCTTCGTGTCAACTGCAATTCGCGCGCGATTTAAAACATGTCACGCCGGCGCGCCATCTGATTTTCGAATCGAGAAACGTTTTACCAAGCAGGAATTTCGTGAGAAGAGCGTCGATATTATATCCATTATTTATTATTTTAGGTCTAAAATATAATAGTATTATTAGTATTATTTATATTAATATATTTTAATATTAAAAAATAGAATAAGTAAAAATTAATAAAAGATTAACTAAAAAATATGGTGTTTTTTCAAAAGAGAGGCTCTTTGCCTTCAATTTCAGATTTTTTTGTTTCGCGTCGAATGAGAAATCGAAGATAGAGGCGTGTTCTGAAAATTAGTAATTAATAATAATTATTAATATATTTAATGTTTATAAAAATATATTAATGTATTTTTAATATTTTCATTGTTTTTTTTCAGGTTTAATTACTCCAATTTTTAGTTATTTATATTCATAATACATATTCTGTATTACGTGTCAATCTATAATAAAACTAAATAATATACATACAAAAAATTATCATTAAAAAGTATATAACAAAATCGAAGACTATTGATATGTTATCCGCCGAAAATTTGTACATAGTTCGTACATAGTTCAACATGCACGTTTTAGAGGCGCCAGTAAACAAATTCCACATAAACAAACAAGCAGCAGCGCACTTAGCAGTTCCGCGATGAATTAACGAGGAATAGCAAGGAATGGTAGTCGATCTTCGTCAGTCTGTTTCTGTTAAATGTCAAACACTAGCGAGGATCGCGGAATAGCGATTTGTTCGTGACGTTCTCGGTTGTAGAGATGGCCGCGAAAGAGTCGATCGTTGTCGAATCGATCGATAGCGGCATAGCCGAGCCCGGGATCGAGCCCGGCGCCTCCACGGAGACGATGCTTGTCACCACTGATAGCTTCGATGAGTACGAGCAGGAGATGAGCGGCAGCATCGACAGTGACAGGCAGATGAAGGAAAGTATCACCAGCACTATCTCTGAGATCCAGGAGGACGTTGTGCAAGACGATTCCACGACGTCCACTACCGCCGATCCGGGAGAATCCGAGAAAAACCTTTCCTTGGACGACGCAGAGATGGTTAGGCTTTTTTTGTACGGAATCGCCTGTTTTTTTCATAAATTTGGGTTGCACATCAATATTGTACATTAAACCGGATGAATTGTCACATTTTAGGATGATGTCGCACATCGTTTGGGCCAAAGTAACCTAGACGGAGACCCGTTGCGTTGCAAAGCGTGGCTGGCACAGAAAAAGCATATTTTTATTTTAAGTCAGGCGGGGAAACCGATATATTCTAGATACAGTTCAGAAGACAAACTAGTCACAGTTATGGGAGTCATGCAAGCTTTAGTGTCATTTGTTCAAGCCGGAAGCGATATGATTAGATCGGTACATGCTGGCGACACGAACTTTGTTTTTGTTGTAAAGGGTCCATTGATCTTAGTAGCAGTGTCCAAAACCTTGGAAAGCGTACCTCAGCTCACTTTACAATTAACGTACATGTTATTTAAAATGATATCCTTGCTTTTTAATAAAATATCTGATACTTATACATATTTAATTCCAGATATGTATATAATCAGATAATCTCTGTGTTGACACAATCTCAATTAAATAGAGTATACGATCAAAGAAGAAACTTTGATCTACGAAGGTTATTAAGTGGTAGCGAAAGACTGATAGATCATTTATTGAACTTTATGGACAGAGAGCCTGCTTTCTTTCTAGGAGCCATTAAATGTTTGCCCTTACTTCCTTCTATGAGAAGTTCCATTACACAGACTATCATTCAAACTTGTGCTAAGATCAAGGTATAAAAGCATTTATGGAATATGCTAAACATTTGTGAAATCGGAATGAATTCAAATGTTTTATTAAGAGAAATTTGTCTTTCAGAATTTAGTATTTGCCATACTTTTAGCTAACAATCAGTTGGTTACACTAGTTAGAATGAATAAATTTTTCCTGCATCCAATGGATCTACACATAATACAAAATCTGGTGGACAGTTCCGAGTCACTCAAAACTGCTGAGAGCTGGACACCGATATGTCTACCGAAATTTGATTCCAACGGATACATGCATGGTCACGTATCTTATCTGGCAGAAGATTGTCAGGCATGTTTATTGCTACTCACCGTTGATAGGGATGTATTTTTTGTGCTATCGGAAGCCAAACAAGTAAGAATTATTGCAGAAAATAAAATTGATTAAATAAATTGAAAAATCATTTATATAAATGTCAATTTGATGTTAAATGTTTGATAGAAAATTGTGGAGAAATTGCGGCGAACAAATTGTCTAGAAGCAATAAATGAGTCCATGAATAAACCGACGGTAACAACTGCTGACATTGGGTTACCCGAGATGCGACACGTTTTATACAAATGTAAAAGCACCGCGCAATTCTGGAGTCCTGGACTTCAACCACCTTACACAACGGATGATGAGATAGAACGGTAAAAATTGATTTTTTTTAAATATATGGTTGAAATTAAAAAGGACATGTAAGAATCAAATATAAAAATTCAATATAATAATCTAAGATATTATAATTTTCTTACATGCCCTTTCTAATTTCGATTGTTTTTGTGTATTAAGAGTTCTTCATCCTTGTTTAATTTAAATAAACGATGTAACATCTATATGATAAAAAAATACATTTTGTTTTTAGATTATTGGGACTTTATCAGTGTTTGCATCACAGATTGCATTCTCCTAGTCGACCCTTGAAACTTATATTTCAACAGCTAGATAAAGAGACAATGTTAGCATGGGTAAGTAAAAATTTATATGATCTATTTGATCGCGAAATTTTTTCTTTAATTAAAAAAAAAAAATTATTTCTAGGTGGCTTCTGGTTTTGAATTATATGTAACATTTGAACCTCTGGTCACGAAACCAGATGCTATCGAGGCAGTGAGTAAGCTATTAAAGTGGATAAAGAAGGAAGAAGAGAGATTATTCATTCTAAACTCTCCTACGTTTTAAACATTGCCAAGTATTTTGTTTTTACAAAATACATAGAGAAGCTAATATGTAAAATTGATAGAAATATTTGTCGATCAAATTTTGAAAATGTGTGAGAAGCATCAAGGATTCCAAAGTAAAACATCTTTACATATACGTTCCAAAAAAGGCAGGAATATAGTTATTCGTCCATTATTAAGCATTGATATATAATCGATATCGCTATTTTGTTATTTAAGAAAGCAATTGTAATATAACACAAATAATGTGAAAATGTACATACATTTGAATATGTTACAACGGATGATTCCGGGTACACGTTGTAGTTTTAATACCGAATTCTTGTCATATACTGACACTAAAAATATACGAGCATTGATAAGAGCATATAAGAAAAGTTAAATATTACCCATTCATCTCTCATATAAAATTTGACCAAAAGATTTTCCATATCGTCGCACTTCAATCTTAATCTTAATGTCTAGTTCTGTCGCGTTCTCTTCTACGATCACGGTCCCTTTCTCTTTCTCGTTCTCTCTCCCTCTCTCTATCATCTCTTCTATGACGATCTCTATCCCTATCCTTATCTTTGTGCGACGTTGAATGAGATTTTGGTGATTTGCTACGTTTACGTTCTCTCCTATCTCTATCTCTGTCTCTTTCCCTGCTTCTCGATCTTTGCTTCTCCTTCTCGGATTTCTTCTCTGTTCGAGAATGCCTTTTATCTCTTTCTCTATGACGATCTCTATCCCGTTCATGTTCATCCGGTCTCTTGCGTGGTAATTCCTTTATCGGTGGAATCTCTTCTTCCTCTGATGATTCAATACCATCATCCATATCATCTTCCAATGCTGATATCTTCGCTTCTACATAAGATAAATAAATATATAATAAAAAATTAGTTTAGGAATAAAAGTAACTAATGTAGGAATAAAAGTAATTAATATATAGAAAATACTTAACATACCTAACTCATTATTTTCTTCTAAAACGTGCCTCTTTTGAATTCTTGGTAAAATAACATCACAACACCTTTCATCTCTAAGAAGATTGTCAATGAATTCGTCCATGTGTACGAGCTCGAATACACCCTGTTTATTCTGAATTCTGAGCTTTCTGTTGTCATTGAATAACGGTTCGAGATATTTATAACAGTCTAAGGAAGAACCAGTCAATCTCATGTACAGTGCACCCAAAGCCCGAACATATTTAAACTCTTCGTTCTTTATAAATTCAACTATAATGTCCTTTTCAGGTTGTATTTGGAGCATTTTTAATATGAGGCAAAGAAAAGGAGTAGGCTTCACATTGCCGCCATAAACTCCTCCTAGAAATCTAAAAGAAAAAATATAATTAATTAGAAAAAACACTTCTTACACGTATTAACATTTATTTCTGTAAGTTTATCCATTAAGTACATAAAAAAAATAATATTATTAGTAAAAGAAATTATTGTGTAGAGGTTATATTTTAGTTTTACTAACCTCAACTCCATTGCCTTGTCGACTAACAGTTCGGCTGTTAAAGCAAAACATTCTTCTTTCCAGTATTTAGAGTCGTATATCCGAGATCTGATAATCTTCTCAATCAAATATTGTGGATTTGTTCCGCGAATAGATTTAGCATCTTTTACCGTGCGATTTGCCATTTTCGAATTCAACTACTTACATTCAACCAATTCGACTATGACAGACTTGCTATCAATCTTCAGTTGGAAGTCACCAGAGGACACTGATTTGCCGAAAATGTATTGTATTTTGCGCGAATAATAAAAAACTTTGCATCGAATTCATTTCTGACGCACGAATTAGGTAAAAAAGAATAAACAGTGCACAGAGATTATTTAACGCAGAAACTGAATAAAAAATATTTTTTTATTAATGTGTAATTATTTAAAATATTTTACTTGCAAATATTCGATAATTCTATATAGAAAAGTTTTGAATTAAAGAAAGATATTAATATTATTTTTTATGAAAAAAATGTTGTTTTTCTTTCAGAACTCTGAAATATTTAGTATTCTACTGTCTATTATAATAAATCCATTATAAATGTACAAATAAAAAACTAATATATGTGCATAAATAATTTTATACGATATATTTAATATATTATTTATATAATTTCCAAGGAAGATATATATATGTGTCAAATTATTTTCTCTTCGCTCTGAAGATTCATTAAAAATCTAAAATATATTATGATTGATTAACAAAATATTAAGTATAATACATACATATATTTTATCTTAACTAGAGAAAATAGTTCTTCAGATTTGTAAGTCTAACGAATGAACCCGTTATGTTCGGACGGAGAAATCCGACAAAGCAATACACAGCGGCGTGCAACCTTTTTGGTGTCACCTTTCTCTTTACGGCTGCTTGGAGTCCATGAGGGGACCCCTCACGACAGTCTCCTCTCTCCGGAGTCTCACTCTTTCTCTGTCTTTCTCTCTCTCTCTATTTCCCTTCCTCGCACCTTCACCTGGCAACCTGGCTCACCTGAACGGCCATCTTGAAGCGCGCCGTCGTATCGCGTTCCTCGTCTTTCCACCAAGTCGCATTTTCCGCTCATCCTTGTAGCCGGCCGTTCGTCGCATGTGCCGTAAGCTGCATGTGCAAAACCTCGCGACGTGCAGCAAGGCACCAGTGATCGCGCCGGTAACGTTTTGGCACTTTATAATCGTGCCTGGCTTCCACCTGGCTCGCTTTCTTTCCCTTCGCATATTCCGATAAGGTCCTGACATTGCTGACGTCATTAGTGTATACTTTGGAACTTATCCAAGATTCTCAAGGAAGTGCCGTCTCTGTTACGGTAAGTTGGTTTTTCTGCCGGGCGAAAATTCACACGCGCAGCCAAACTATATTTAATCATCATTAGTGAATAATAGTCGCGTTATTTATTTTTTAGGTCTAGAGATAACAAATTAGATTTTGGATACGTGTACATACATGTATACATATACAGGGTGTCCCATAATAATCGTAACAACACTATTTCTAAGATTATTTTAATACAAAAATTCTAATACTTAAATGTTGAGATTATACAGTGCAAAAAGAGATTATACAGTGTTTAAAATGTTTAAAAGATCTCAATTTTAAATATTTTAATGTTTTAAAGCCGAACATAGTGTTTATTGAAAAAGTTTAAAACTAAAACATCTTTAAGTATTTAAAAAACGGCAGACAAGAATAAAACATTTTAATATCTTAAAATTAAACACTTCTTTTATGAGTTTATAAATAATATTTACAAACATTTAAAGATGGCGAATAATATCACTCCAAATTTGCGCGTTCAGATATGGTCCACCACAAAATAAGAACTATAATCGTCGCCTCTTGTTAATATTAATAAAAAAAAATATTTAAAATTTTATTTAAACTTATGTCAATTTATTCAAGATTGAAATGAGCATATTATAATCATGATCAAATTGAACAATTATCTCTTAGCAAGTGTTATTTAATCCCTAGATTATATAAGTCTTGAATCAAAATATAATTTATTTTCTTACTAATATTTTATTTAAAAACTTTTCTGACCGATATTTGATGACTTCGTTTGCAATATAAGATTTTTTTCTATGACAATTTTTTATTTTTTAGATCTTTTTAATATTGACCCAAAAATTATGATTGTATAGTAAATTTCAGCAGAATTAAAAGACCTTATTTTGTTAACAGCTTATTCCACGTCCTTCGTTCCAAGGCACGTCACTCGAGCGAAAGAAAGGTATCATTGATGCTGACCTAACAATTGGTGAACGTGCTTGAACGCGCGAGATCATAAATGTCACGGACGGCGCAGCCGTTGGTTTAACGGATACGAACGTGCGATCTTTTTATTAGTGGGACCGGTGATGAAGAAACACGCTGAGAAGTGAATAGAAGATCCGTATTTATTGTGAAACAAAGAAGAAAGACAAGCTCCTACCCGATTCTGGAGAAAATCATCTGCGGAGGGAGAACGACTTAATCGCAAAATCCTCGTTGTTGTGTGTGGCTAGCGAAAGTACGTGAAGTATTCTTTGTTCGTGCAATAAGTTACCTCTGAACGAACGCGCGTGTCTTGCACAAGGCGATCCCATTGTTGTCGAACAATTGGACTTCGTGGAGAACCGTCGTTCCAAGAACGACGACCTTCTGCCGCGGGTGTGATAACCGCGCGAGTCGGCGCGAAGAATCTCTCGGTCTCTTCCGCAATTTAATCAACGGTTTATAATTCCACAGTCGTCTCTCCGTTTCGCCTATGGAATTCTCGGAGTTGATGTTATGGTCGAACGATTACGCGAGGAAGAATCACTGTTAAACGACGTGCTGGTGGTTGGGACATCGAGTTTGCGTTGACGGGAAATCAACTATTGTCAAAATGGGTTCAAAGATCGAGTACGTCGAGTCCTCGCACATGTATGCGACTAATTACATCCGCAATTCCAAAGCGATCGGCGTGCTGTGGGGTATCTTCACTATATGCTATGCCATTATCGGCGTCGTTGCGTTTGTCACTCCGGAATGGCTCGGCGATCTAGAGCATGAGAATCCCGGAAGATTCGGTCTGTGGACCAGGTGCAGCTATGGTGGAAATGGTACGTTTGTATACTGCGACTCTTATTTTTATTCAAGAAGGACAAGAAAGTCAAAATAATGTCAATTTAATATCATATTAATCGATTATTAATCGAATTTATGTCATTTTTTTTGTCATGATTCAATATGACATTATTTTGATTTTTTTGTCTCTAAATTCTTTGGAATGGAATCCACTCTAAAGAGTAAACATTGTGCTAGTCTTGAAAAGGAATGGCTTAATTTTCAATTTTTAAGAGTGAGATTTCACTTTTTAAAATGAAATTCGTTGTAAAAGTTTTAGAGAGCAAGAAGAAAATTTTTTTGACTGATTGCAAATCGCTCATTTGTTACAATTAAAAAATTTATTTTTATTGCCATACCAAAAATAATAAAAAGACTATTTCAAAATCATTTCGCTCATTTGCTACAATAGAAATATAATTCAGAAAATAAAATTTTCTAAAAAAAATTGACACTTTTAGTTGCTTGCGAAAAAAAAAAATATTAAGAAGAAAGAGAAAAAACATATCTTTATTTCCTCTATAATTAGTTATTACATTAAAATTACATTTTAAAGTTAATATTACCAAATCTTAATGATTCAAAATATTCAAACTTATTTTTTATGGAACTTTGTTTTTTTTTAATCGTATCGTTGTTGCAGCAAATAATCTAATTTATTTTTGGTATGACAAATAAAAATAGTCCTAGTTTATAATTTAAAAAAATGTATTTTAAAATGTATTTTATATATATAATTAATAATCTTGATATTTCCTTATAATAACTACAAGTCCACATTCCAGACTGAGGAATAATTATTTAAACTACATTATTAATTCAAACGGTTTCATAATTACATAGGTGAGTTAGGCGAGGAATGTATCGGCCGGCTGGACGACCTGTCGACCATCGCTAACGTTCCTTTCCGAGCCAGCACGATTCTAGTCGGCATCGCCGTGATAATCGCGCTACTGGCGATCTGCGCAATGCTCATGTTCTTCTTTTGTCAAAGCACCACCGTGTTCTACATGTGCGCTTGGATGCAAGTGGTGTCAGGTAATTATCCAGTCCCTCCTCACGGAAAGTATCTCTAAATCCGGTATTTATAGTCTGTTCTTATTTTAAGAACCGTCTTAAGTAAGACTATCTTAAGATGCTAATATAGCTCACCTTCTAATTGGCTCACGACAACTTAATACTATTTTAAATGTAAGAATCGATTATGAATATCTGCCTAAGTGCCAAATGATAAGTGCGCGCGAGACACTTTCCACAACTGACGCGTCTGCTTTAGAAAGCGCAACATTAGCCAAGCTGATCCTCGCAGCCCGTTACTCACAATCTCAACCGTAATTCCTTATCAGCGAGATGCAATTGCAAATTGCGCTAATGCGCTGAGCCGGATCCCATTTGCGCGGGGCCGGGAAGTGAAGTAATCACCCTGTTTAACGCGCTTTATTGTGAACTTTATCAGTTTCATCTCTGACTGTGGAGATAACGATTTTAAAACGACGCCGGTCGCTGTCGGAAATTGCTCTCATGTCATGGTTCCGCGCTTGCGAGAAAACTTTCGCAAAAATCTCATTTCGGAGAGATTTCGTTAAACTTGTTAAATATGTGTGTCAAATAATTAAAAGCTATTCGCAATTTCTCGTTACTCGAACATGCTATTCGTGAATACCGCATCGATCTTTTTATTTGGTTAGAAAGCGCACAGTAACCGCAGAGGATTGTCCAACGTTGCTTGCGTAACGGCTGAAATAATAATAATGGTATTGCAAGAATAACTGCATCATTGATGAATGACGTGTCATCAGAGACGTCCACGTTGGCTGAATCGTTAGAAGAGTTACTAGGCAGTTTTATACATATTATTTTCTTTTCAATGCACGTATTATTTCCTCTCTTCAATATATATTTAAATTACAAAAAGGGCATTCTGAAATATTTCTTCTCAGAATAATATAAAATAAAAGACGTTACTATACAATAAATCTATTCCTCTTAACTGAACTTCTTGCACAATATAATAGATCTATTCTTTTTAGTTGGTCTCTTTAGACTTCTTGCACACTTCTTTTACCTTTCTCTCTTTTCTCTCTACATTAAAGAAAGAAGAGAAAAGTTAAACTATGACGCATAAGAACTTCAGCTAAAAAGAACATGCATGATATTTTGCTCCCAGATTTACAATCAGATTTCCTTTAAATCAAAATGCAATTGTGTTCTGCTTAATATAATTAAAAACGAATAAAACACATTCACGCCGAAACACATCGATACTTTCTCTAGATAGCTTTTGCATTATCCGGATGCATGTATAACATTTAGCATTTCCGGGTCGCGATTTCTAAAGCTCGTTGTCGAGAATACTTCATTTGTCATTGGAACACGCGGTGTGTTTTTCTGCTTCACAGTGTATCCCGAAATGCGCGCGCTGTATATTTCATAGCATCTAGGCATTCGAAGGTTCTTTTACAATTGTAATCGTGGCTGATCGTCGTCTGTGGGTCCTTAACGAGTCCGGTGGCGACTCAGCGAAATGTGGAATAGACCGTTATAACGTGCCTAAGCCAGTCTGCATATACCGTTCGTCAACGCCTCTATGATTAACGTAAACCAACTGCAACCGTCGGTCGAGTCGATATCGACTCGCCGAATATTAATCTATCGAGAATTTCTCTGCAACAAGATTGCATTCTAATTCCGATCGCTAATTTGTATCGAAATTAATTCGTTTTGCAACTAAGTCTAGTTCTTTAATGAAAACATAATAAGATATATATTCATGGTTTGTAAATAATATTTCTAAAATATGCATTTAATTTGCATGTTTAGTCGGTTAAAGTTGTCAAACCGCGTTTTACTCATTGATTGCAAATGAAGTAAATTCTTCATTCACTTTTTACACGAATAAATTCTCGGTAACGCATAATAACGCGGTTATTCATGAAAATTGTACGGTATGCGCTGGATGTTGACTAACAAGTTGACGAGTATATAATTTTCATTTAACGAACGTCCGACGAACGAACGTAACTTACACAAGCCTGGCAGCAAAGTTTCGGCAGTGTCAGCGATTCGTTGCAAGTAAGCACCGTTGAGTCACGACAGTGAAAGTTATACGCCAAGTCGCGCTCATTACATAGCGTGAAACATGAAGAGGCAAATGTATCACCATGAGAAACTATATAAATGACATTTCAAGTACATGGATTATAGAAATTATCTGTATACATAGAATGTAGCAGCGTTTATCGTCAACTTAAAGGCTCTAAAGCTGGAGTACCATACAGGAAGATTGCGATATGCATTACAAAATCGTTAGAAAGTGTAAAGAGCAAATAACACGCACAGGATATTGTATAACAAGCTAAAAAGAGCTAAACAGAATTAGCAAGAATAAATAAATTCAAATTATCAAATGAAAGACTACCAAAAGAAGAAGTTTATAAAATGCGGATAATGAAAGGTAAGAGTGAAAACTACTGGTTTTCATTCATTATCGAGATAGATAATAAATGGAAAGTATAGAAATACAGAAATACGGAGTGCAATGAAATTATTGAAACCGAGCTCTGTGAAGACAATCATATCGCGTCTACTGTATATGATTCGCGCATTAAAAATCGCTCGTTCGCCGGGAAACAATATCGTCTCGGCTCGCTGGTAAACGTAGCGAGTCCCAGAAAAGTTACGGTTGTTCACAAGTCCCTTTCACTACCGGCCTCCGCATAGCCACCTGCACAATTACGTCCGTATAAATGCGAGAGTACGCCTCTACTGCATGTAACTGCGATAATAGAACTATAAGGATGAAAATAATTGAACCATAAGTGAGTCTGTATTATTAAAGCGTATTAGATTTGCCGCCGTAATAAGTCCTGACATTGATTTCTTAACGTAGTCTTTATCGTAGAACTTTTTTCACGCTTTTGCGCTGTATAATTATCTCGAGAAAGCGAAAAAGTTAATACACGAATTGCAACGCGAGTAATATTAATAATCTCTCTAACGGCTTCAGTACAGTGTCTTTGGATATGTAAATGGATTTTATGCAATTATAATTATAATTTCGGGTGTTTTTTTTCCAGCAATCTGCATGGCGATCGGAGTGTGCATCTATCCTCTCGGCTGGGACTCATCGGTGATTCGCGCCGTATGCGGCGCAGCTGCTTCCAGGTGTGTGTGTGTTTGTACAAAGGGCATATGTATACAAAAAAGATATGAAAACAAGAAACTAAATGAAAAATGTTTTTGAATGATTTCTCTTATACATTTGCGATTTTGGCTTCTCAAGAAAGGATAGAATCAATCATAGACCTTATACATTATGAATATAAATAAGATTATGTTTATACTTCTCTCCCCAGGACATTTCGTGCATGTTTGACGTATGTTGAATATGTTTCATTAAGGTTTCTACAATTTTATGTAAATAATATAGCATTTTTAACTTTGATATATAATGTTAACACGCTGTATATTTAATTGATATGCGCAATGTATATTTTCGGATTTTGAAAAAGAGAAGTACCTAAAAGGTATGTTTCTCTCTCCACTAAACACTGTTTCTTATGCAAAAATTGTAACAATTGCCAGTCCATATCTATAAGGTCTGTGCAATTAATAAAGAATATAATCAATGTGATGCTACAAATGCTTTGAAGCATTCTTTGATTAATCAGTTAGTAAAATTCTTTTTTCTGATTAGTTATTCAAATGCTTTAAAACATTTGTAGTGAGACTTCGACCGCATCCAAATAAGTAGAATTTTGTTACTATCTTATCTAGAATTGCATTTGCGAATTCACGAAAAATCTTTTTGTGCTTTTTTGTTAATTTATGGTTTAAAAAAGAAGTTCTCTTTAAAAAAAGAGTCTATTCTACATTAAAAAATTAGTAGAAGAAATGTTCATCTTATTAGAAGCTTTATAATCTAACACTAATTATCTCAATTAGAGCCTTTCGCACGCAAATTATTGCGAAGCGATGAATAATAGCAGCATTGCCTTAAAAGGAACATAATCACGATAACAATGAACGTGAGAAAAATAGCATTCAGAAAGTTATTCTTTTGACAGATACAATCCTGGTGCCTGTGCTGTGAGATGGGCAATACCACTCGCTGCAATCGCGGCTCTGGATGCAGCTACTTTGTCTGCTCTTGCCTTCATTTTGGCCTCCAGACATGTGAGGCTACAACCAGAACCTTTCAATAATGGATCTTTGTACAAAGGTGATTAATAGCAATTTAAAAAAATGTTTATTTCGCAAAGATTTCTATTAAGAATTTTTATTAAAATCTTTGCGATTTGTGAATACGTGTTCGTTTTATATCCTCAATGTGAAATAGTGAATGTCAATTTTCCATTTTTAGGTGAAGTAAATCCGGGCTATGTGAACGAAGCTCAAAGCGTAGCTGGCTCTCGCAAGTCCCTGTCTTTGAGACCTGTTCTCCTAGTGGCCCCACCTGAACAGGATCGTTATAGCGAGCTCTCTAGAGCAAAATCGCATTCGCATCACAGTCTCTACACACCAGCGCCATCGCATCCAGCGCACACCATGTCTACGAATACTCTCAATCATTCGCAGCACAACTTTCAGCTCTAAAACGACTGATCGCTGCAAATACAAAGAATTAAATGGATCTGTATATAGCTGACGAAATTGGAGGAAAAGCTATATTGTACATAAGATGAAACGGAGCGTGAAACTTTAATGGAATGTGCGCGATTTGCTTAGGCCATTGCTTTCGCGATATTAAATTTCTAAGAATAGAATTTCTGTTCATAACGATAAAGCTATATGTATAAAACAGATACGACTGACAGCTTCATTTAATGACTGAATATTATTATTTGTTATGCCGTGAACATTTCCATCCATGTGATGTATAGTCTATCTTATCAATATCGTCGCAAAAAGCTGTCTTCCTTAGAATATTGACTTTTTACAAATATATAATTAGTACGAGTAAGTACTACAAAGATAATGATTACAGAAAAATTAAACGTAATTATTAAACGTAAAATTAAATATTGTTTAATTAATTTGTGAAATAATTTCTTTTATTAAGATAAATGGAATATTTTTAAATATTCTATTAGTTCTATTTTAAGAATCTCATACTTGTATTTATATATTAATATATGTAATTAGAAAGATTATAATCAAGCAATTTATTTTAATACTATATATTAAGTTCTCTAAACATCATGTTGCGTAATGTACGTTAAATGATAATTCAAAAGAAAATTTTATAGATGTTATAATTCGTGCCGTATTATCGAAGAAATTTATATATTATTCATATTATGTAATTTAAGTCCCTAAGTACTCATGTGCCTTTACGATGTAGTATTGATAATAATTATGAATTAAATTTTTTATCAGTAATTATTATTCTGTGTGTGAAATGTTTACTATTTAGTTAAATGGAACATTAAATGCAACTTGTAACTTTCGATGGAATGATGTATAAAAAAGGATAATTCGCATGTAAATAGATTCTTTTCTTCGGTGTGCAATATCATAATATCCAAAAAAATTTAATAATTATTAATAAGCTGTCAAACATCAAAGTTGTCGATGATGATCAACTGCATCGGCTAAGCTAAGATGTATATTTTTGTACGCGACTATTCTTGTATCGCTGTAATTTTCTTGTAATCATTTTGGTATATGCATGAAACATGGCACAAAAATGTACAAGATAAACATGATATATATCATTTTGACTAGTGTATTTAATGATATCATACAGAATAAGTTTATATTACGAGTATTATTTAATTAATAACTTGCATAATTTTACGCAACGGTCTCCGTAGGTCAGCGACGGAAAAACTTGGAGCTATAATGAATCCGTAAATTATTTTCAACATTTTTTTATTTTAACGTCGTTAATTAAATCGCGATTTAAATTAAATATCGTTTACGCCGTTTGATTTAAATCGTGATTTAATTTCTTAATTTTTTTCTTTCCTAATTCTAAAGAGATCATTTTCTGAAGTTTGCAGACCAATGAGACTGTTCGGGCGCAATTATTATTGTACAGAACTATTATTCTAATTATCAGATTTCTGTATGAGCATTCTGTGCAGCGAAGTCGAAATCTCGCGGCAAATAGATATCTAAAAATCATCATTGACATGATCATTCCATAGAGATACACAAATTTAAATCTTTTTTGGATTACGAATAATTTGACGCACGGAATGCTCATAAAATTTCACAACGTCTAAATCTAAAATAAATATTTCAGGCAAATGCCTACACGAGTAACGGACCTTTTCCTTTCAGGACGTGTTCCACACTCATCTTAAGATCTAGTAATCTCCGTGTATGGCAAATAAAAGGGAAGTTCGAGCGTATTAGCTTCCGCTTATAAGACAGCCAGTGTAAGTACAGGGGGTGTCCCCTGCGTTTCCCTTCATGTACTGTTTTTCGGGATGATTTGCGGCGGAATTTTTTCAAAGAAAAAAACCATAAATAAAAGGAAGCGCGAGAATCGAGATTCTTTCCACGCTTCTTGTAAGATCGAGATGTCATCCCGAAATAGCCCGCGAGCATGCAATCGGCAGGTGTGAGGGAACAAAACGAGCAAATCGTTCGGCAATAAAGTACTAGAGTTTTATAGTGCATTAATTAGTCCGCGATGAGGAACGAGATACAAAGGTTTACAACGTTGTAAATGCAAAGGAGTAGAGAAGAGGGGGAAGGAGTTGGGGGAGGCCCTACCGGCCGCTCGGTAACACCGTTATTTAATTCCTTTTTTTTTTTACGCGAGCGACGTATCGTCGTATTTTACAAGGTATACACACACGGCGTGTCCATGTATGACACCCTCAACCAAATCGTTTATGGCTTTACTGCGCCGCCACCGCGGCTTCTTACGTGTACGTCTTCATCCGCGTGCTTTACAGCCGTTCGTTTATTAGGCTTTCATTTAATTGCCCGATCTCCGCGCCATGTATAACGGCATCGCGCGGCTATTTCGCGCCGGGCTCTAAAGTGCGAACTACAATGGAGACACGGACGCATAATTGCCTGCTCGACATTCTTTTCCGAGCGATACCGTCGAGCGAGCTGCTGAAGACGCGTTTCAAGATTCAGCTCAAGCTAAGCTTGATTAAAAAAAAAAAAAAAACATTTCCGCTGTTTGAAACTTTTATATCGCGCGTTTTCCTTTGTGTCGACGGTTATTATGAGTTATGTCTTGACTCTCAAAGGTGGAATGTATGAATTTTATTGCGTGACATGATAGCTTGTGCTGAATTTCTTGCATCAACATTGGCATAATAATTACCGTCCGGAAATACTGGCAACGTTAATTAATATTTCACCGTCAGTGATTCGCGATCGACTATTCAAGATAAATCAGTGAAAGTATTGGAAACTTCTCCCGGGAATTTCCAAGCATTTTTCTTATTTTTTTTCGCCGATCTTAACTAGCCGCACGCAATTACAGAGTTAAGCGAAATCTTAGATTCTCGAAGCAGTTAACAGCCGTGTGTCGATCGTCAGCGAGAAACGGCGATCAAGATTAGCAACGCGGAACGGGAGGAATGAAAATAATTTAATTATAAGTTAACTTACACAAGGATTACATATAATTCACTAAGTTATGATCGATACTACAGTTTTTCGATTCTAATATTACATATGGCGCTATCTTTTCATTTTACTTCACTGAACAACCATGTTCTTTGTCTCTCTATCTCTCTCAAAGAAGGAATAAGAAGCTTCAAAAACCATTTGCTTCTAAAACCATTTTCTATCAAACTCCTTAGTCGGTACTCTTCTATCAAACTCCTTAATCGGTATTCTAAGTTAGACATCTAAGACATTCGCTACTTCTCACTGTATCCGCAAGGGCTATTCATCAGGTGCAAAGAAATTACTTTCAAGTACATGTATCGCAAGTGGTACCAACTTCTGCTACTTCGACCCCCTTGTTTAATTTTCATTGAATTTTATATCGTACGATTTTTCTTTACACCTCTTAATAATATTATAATACTACACACATACCTATGGCCAATGATGTACGTTCACATTGTATAATGTCCGTTCGAGCGAGAATTCACCGCTGGTGAATCTAGATATAGTTCCATACTTCACATAACGCAAAGCGATATGTATTCGCTCCGACAACAACGTTCCATCTCCTCGGATAAGAATGATTTATCGAAGATTTTTTAGATTTCCTTGCTTAAGATGATGCCACACGGTTGGACCACGCCGATGTTGGGTAATCTCGGCCTTCTGGACGCAGATTTGCTCTCATCCTTCTTGAGCAACTCCTCTATCGAGTAGGGATTCTTCTTCTTTTGCGGCTGCGGCGGTTGATTCTCCACCGCTGCTCCCTCGTTCGTCGTCATCGTCGTGCTCGGATTCGTGTTCTTCGCCTCATGAATCCTGTGCGACGCCGGGGAATCTCGTTTCGACGTCTCGACGATCGATATTGGGCTCTCTCGCAGATTGTCCGAATTCGTGGCGTGTGAATTAGGCGTGCCGTGCCTGACGAATGCGCTCCGATCGCTGCCGATTTTCTGGCTGAGCTCCAGGATAATCGGTGTGCTCCGAAAAGACTTGTAGTGATCTTGCGACTCGACCAGATTCTCATCCAAATCGCTTTTATCCAGAGAATCGTCGCTTCCGGCCGTTGAGCTCGAGCTCGATTTCAGCTCCAGCTGATTCTGTGCGCCGTTTTGCTCCGACAGACGTTCGGCATCTAAAGGTCTGTAAAAATGAAATTATAAACTAATTATTATACGTGTCTATAAAATAAATTGTATCTATTTTGTGTCGACAAATTCTGTCGAGATGAACTTACGCGAAGGATTGCATTCCATGCTGCAAGTGTAAGGTGGTCGCTTGATAGAGAGATGAATAAAAGCTTTGATTCCACGACGACGTGCCGGTATTGCCAGTATTCGTAGAAATATGTAACGGTCCTAAAGCACCCGGATAGAATAGTTGATAATCCGTTCTCATGAGTGTATCTGCAGAGAAAATAATTGCTGTTATTATTACAGTTTTTATGTTGCTTTGCATCTCTTAAAAAAATTTCTCTTTTATATAAATGAATATTATCGAAAATATATTTATCAAACACTATAACAAATACGTATTCTTGTACACCGTGCTAATTTCACAGATCCACATAAATTTGTGAAGTTAGCAAGCCGTTCTCTTAATAAAAAAAAAAATAATGACAGTTCCAGTAGCATTTTTATAGTTCTATATCAAATAGATCCATATCAAAATAAAAATATTTTGCATTTTTTATATTAAAAGATCAAAATGGAAAATATGGCGTGATAACTTCGCGAATCTAATACGATATTTCTAAAGTATTGACAAAAAAAAATATTTTTACGTTTGGTTACAGTATTGATTGCTCTTTATTATGTATAATATATTATATTCGTGTCGAAGCAATATTTTAATTAGACATAGAGATTAGCTTCTTTCGAAATATTAGAAAGAGAAATGTCACTAAACGAAATGATTTAAGAGAAAGATGAACACGAAAGAGTCCGAACGCTTGTTTCATAATTAGCTGCTCAAAGCCGATAAATTGAGCACCGCTTCCAGCATCCAGCGGCACAAATTGCGAGGTAAATTTTCCGTTTCGACAGCATAGGCTTGCGTGTCTGTTGCCCTGCCTGGTCTGCGTGGCTTTTGCTGACGAGTCAATCACGGCAACGGGGTATCTCGAAAGATTTGCCCTCTTCGTCCCTTCCCACCCTCCCTCCCGTTTGTCATTCTCGCTATTCTTCTTCTTCGACGCGCTCGCCGTCGCTGTTTTCGGACATTTATCGTCTTTCTTCTGTAAATGACCACAAAAAAAATGCGTTGCCGCGAAGCGGCGATTCCACGCTAGAGACAGGTGTTTAAGGCATTATTTGTAATGGTGCACTCGCAGCAACGCAACTGTATATAATCATTCACAAAGCTTCACAACAAAAATACACACCCCTTGCTCGAGCGATGTTTTTTTCTATTCAGTTTAATAGCCGACAAATTTGCAAATCAACATTACTGTCCGAAAACGCTAATAAAAGAATTATCTTGATTAGGGATCCTATAACAGAATCTGGCGACAAACGATTTTGTCAAAATCCTACGAAAGAGAAGGATTACACAATATATTTCTTTCTGCATGTACGTTATCTTATTTTAACTTGCTCTAAACTGTTTCACTCTATAACTCTAATTACGATTATATACCTTTCTCTCTCGTAGGATTTTGACAAAATCGCTCATGACTAGGCTCTGAGATAGGATCCCTAATCAAGATCTCTTTGGTATCATTGCTAGTATCATTCTTTACCTCTAGCTCCAGCGTTCGACGGAATTTGCGACGTATAGCCACTAGATGCACCTCCCTCGATAGGGATATCGGTATGAAGTCCGCCACCTCTGAGAATACGATTAACCGATGATACGGAGGGTAAGCTCTGGGGATCACAAGCTCCCTGTCGCGCGAGCTGTTCGCGGATCTCCCAGGCAAACATTGTCGGCTGCTCCTGCTTCATCCGTAAAATCTTTTTTACCACTGTCGGCGTAGCTACTTGCTGTAAGATAAGTAGAATATATTTATAAATAAATATTGTATATGGATATATTTCATCTATCGTGTATTTTCTAATGACGGATTCTTTAATTATTTGAAATAATCTTTCTTAAAAATGTCAAGAGGAATTATTTATATTGTATTTTTAATTTATTTATATTGTATTTTTAATATTACATATTTCTTAATTAAATTTCAAATTAAAAAAAATTTTATTTTAAGGCATTTTATTTTAAAACTGTAAAATTGGTTGTAAAATGTAGTTTGATAAATTATTTGTATGAAGTATAATTCGTAGAAAGCTTTTCTCTTTATTATTTAGAGCTTGAAAATTACCTTTGAAGTTGCTTTGAAGTCATTGTTTTTCCTAAGGAAACATTGTCTATAAATTGACCGAAAAATCTAAAAAAATAAATGTACAAAAAGTGAAACGCGTATAAATTAGTACAAAACAATAGTGGAAATTCTAAGACAGTGATTCGAGCTTTATCAATTATACGATATAAATACGTTACTTAACATTTGTATTTTATTTCTCATTATATAGAAAAACATTTTTATCAATTTTAGAATTTGTGTCCACCTTTCGTAAGGATATTTATCAGTGACAGGATGTCGTTGTTAATCATTCCGTCCTTTTTTTAAAGGCAAACCGTGTGCGTTATCTCATCGACAAATTAACGCAAACGCGGTCACACCATCGTTTCAACGGATCGCACACGCATATGTCGTTCACAGGTGAAAAGCACGACTGGATCGTCAATCAGATAGCGAGGAGAGTCCGTCCAGTGCGGTGGGCGAAGGTACTACCTATTTTATTTCGGTTTAGCCCCCGTTCGCCAAAGAAACGGGTTGTCCAGTCGGTTGGTACCGGTGCCGTTGGCTGCCACGAGGCCCACCATCGGTCTCGCTTCTCCAAAAAGGGGCCCCAGTGGTGCTCAATCTGACCGCGCGGCTAATTTGACTTGCTAATGAACGGTAATGGCACACAGATAATTTTATGCTAACGCGATGGAAATATTATTCCGGCCGTACAGATTTTGAGATCGCCAATCTCTTTGGGGGCGATGTCAGGCGTGCTGGCGCGAGCGAGACGCACCAAGATTTCGTTCGAGAAAAGATGATCATCTTCACGGGTCCATGCCCGAACCCATGCGGGGGTTCGTACACGATTCACACATATGTGTGCACGTATCGAGCGGAACGGTATCACCAAACCGGCTGTCGATTACCGGCACCGATCTCATTTCGCGAGAAGATCGATGCCTCGGCGTTCCGCGTATTCATAATCTGTGCTCGGTCGCGTGGGCACGATACGCGTGGATACGATCTTTCTCGACAAATTATTTCGAAAACGAACAGAATAAATATTGCGCTATCGATCGGACAACGATTGATACGATCGGCATAAAGGCAAACGATTGGGCATCGATTGATGTGCTCGGCAAGGCCAAGAGAAATTATAAATCTTGAATTACAAGGTCGCCATAAATTTTCTCACACGATTGCTTATAATTAATTTTTTCTAAACAAAAAATATCATTGGTCAGACGAAAATAAGTTTTAGTCGAGAGCAAGTCAAACTCGAAGAAACTCAATAAAGCGTCCCTCACTGAGAAAAAAATCTTAAATAAAAGTATTAATAAAAATATCAAATAAATTTTAATAAATATTTTTGTTTGTGAACAATTCTAAGTAAATATTTTCTAAATGTAAACATATTTATTTGATACAAAAATTATTAATTTAACTATCATATTTTCATTAAGTAAATATATTTATTTATTTCTTGTAAGTAAATGTTTATTAAATAGTAAATCAATTTAGGCTCTAATGAGTAATATTAATAAAATTTAGTAGAAGCCTCTAAGAGGCTTTTACTAGCAATACAAGTTATATATGTATATAAATGTTCTTTATTATAATCAACGCAAATATATAAATGTTTACTTACAATTAGTCCTACTAAAAAAAAAAATGTATTAAGATATAAATAAATTTTGTTCAGTATAATCAGTGAGATGAATCGTTTAAAACTGTCAAAATACAGAGTTAATACGAAATGTACAAGATGTCATTATCCAAAGTACTCGCAGGTGAAAGCACCACTGGCAGGAACGTTTAGGGGCTAGTGCCTCAGGGGTAGCGAAGAGTCGAAGAGGGCCGCCTAATAGTTTGAGGGGGTTAGGACAAGCATCGCGTGCTCCCGGGAGCATCTCAGATTCTAATCTGACACTTCCGTCGTCGTCGTTGCCACAATTACCTACCCCTGCCACTCCGACAATATATATACGGTGCGTCCTAATGCGGACCCTCACGTTGCCGTTCGAGCACATCGAAGCACGGACACGCACGTGAGCATGCGTTATGCAAGTGTGCGTGTACGTGAGCGCGCGTGTGTGCTACCATCGGAGGAAATTGGCTGGGCAGAATGGACATCTGGCACTAAACGTTAGATAACCCGCATACACCCGGGCCGTGTACATACGAACAGGTTCACCAACTCGGTAATTATCGCGCGTAAGTTGCGCGCCCCGCTACATGCGCCCCGAATGCCCCGAGTGCTTGTCAATGATAAGGGCAACGATGACCGTCGACACCTTCCGCCCCATTTTTTCCCATGCTACCTGGACGCGCCAGTGTCGTTGGAAATAAGAGGCGATTGATTTGTCATCAGAAATGTGAAATAAAAGCGAAAGAAGTACGGAAAAGATGAAAATAGCGCATCGAAAGAACAGTTTTGCTAAAAATCTAGACAAAGTTTCGAAAACAATTTTGTTGGTCATTAAAGTAATCATATAGAAAACTCAAATTAATACATATCACAATAATAATGATTAATTTAACGCGCCCTTGTGTGTTTTTTATTATTAGCAAAAGGTAGTATAAAAGAAGGGCAAAGAGCCAATGACGTATATAAAAAATTATAATTCAGATAAGAAAACTCAATACAAAAACAATAAAAATACAATAAAATAAAACAAACGTTTCAACTCCAATTGAGTCATTTTCAATGCCATCATACAATAATATAAATGTCGTTCTAAATTAAAAATTAATACATAATCTTACAATATTCTTAAAATTCCTTAACAAAAAATTCTTTCCTCTTTCTGTGTAATACGCTGTGAGTCATTTTTATCAAGAATTAACAAAGTCATAAGAAAGTTCTGGAAAAGTAACCGTAAACAAAAAGAATCAATATTAATCACATAAAAATTAAAAATATAATGATATACCTTAGTAAATCTGTTAAAAGTCCCATAATACACAACGAGAAAAAATGTAAAATGTAGTCCATTTTGTGGTACAGTAAAAAAGTCTTTTTAATTTAATAGGTTATTAAAGCAAATTCGCAAAGGTAACGAGCATCTGACTTAAACGATGTCACAAAACGAAATGTCAAACAGAAAAACATTTTATTATTAGGAAACTCAAGTATGATGAGAGCGATGCTGCAAAAAATTTTTATATTCTAGCAATCAGCTTGAACATCCTGTCTAATTATTTTGATAGTCTAAAATAATTATTTTCTGATATGTATAAATATTTCTGCAAAATCATCCTTTCTTTCTAAATTAACCTTCTAAACGCTGACGACTGGGGGAAAACAAGACTTCATGTTCGCGTCATGGGAATAAAACGCTATTCGCTCCTATTTGTCGCGATGTTTTAAGCGCTGTTAAATCATGCATCGAGAAAATAAATACGTGTCCATGAGCGGGGACAGTCAGATACGCGCGTATTTCCGTCAAGACCACGAGCGAGATCTTAATTGCCAGATAAACGGCGAAAACGTTCGATCGTCGAGTATGAACCGTACACGAAGAAAATAAATATTCCGTCGGGGTTGAAGCCGTGACAATAGTCATTTTCAGATAAGAGTGAAATTCCATCAACGGTTTCGAGAAACCCGTGAGATCGCTATCGAATCCGAAGAGTAAAGAGAGCTAAAGCGTCACCACGAGGGCGTATATACTTTGTCGTCGTATCATCCAGTTGTTATACGAGAAAGAGAAAACTTTGAACGCATTGCGCGTACGTGGAGAACGAGGCGGATCGCGGCGATTTTTTTTCTTGATGTTCCACTTTATTATCCGCGACTGCGACGCGGTCTGTGCATTTTTCATGAGACAATTTTCTCTGTCGTGCCGCCGGCTTATTATCCGACGCGTATCACGTTGACGCGCACGCGTATATGACAGGAGAGAGAGAGAGAGAGAGAGAGTAACGGAGAGAGTACGTGAACATGTCTCGAAAATATTACGTACCACACCCGAGTACACGTGTAGATTCGCCGATAGTTGGTCGATTAATTTTGCGAGATCGCACGCTAAATTGCATCGCCCGATGTAGCGACGAGACGGAGAGACCGGATCGCGCATCACTGGGATTAATCTTTCACTCTCGAGAGTGCGAATTTAATTAAACACTGCTATTGGAAACTCTTATTGCAAACATGCGTAAGTCGCCCGAGGAGGCTTAATACAAAATATAGGCCGGGGGCCTATTTTTGAATACATAACGTATACTATAGAATTTTCGTACGTGATATTTTTCAGGAATAAGCCCCCTGTGAGTTCGCAGTTTTACACCAAATTCGCATATGGAAAGATCATCTGTGACCGAAGGGCAATATCGTGGAATACGCGCGCCAAGGAGGGCGCGGAAAGTCGTAATAACAGAGTTAAAATGGAGAGCAACGTTATCTCGACGAGGCACCGTTCATCTTTCGTTACTCAGCAGGAAAATCGGAGCATTCTCCTCCGATGGAAATTGTCGGGAGGGAAAGAACGGAGAGGAGAGGCGGTTAAATGCCGGTTCTCGAGGGCCCGACGAGTTAATACTGCCAGGCAATCAAAGGGTTTACCTAGTAGCTATTATTTAATTATCGGCATAACTTTAAATTGCTGTAAAAGCCACTTACAGACAGGAATAGTGACGAGCCTCTGCATGTTATCTAACGATCTTCTCGAGAAAAAAGATCCTTTATGCGCACGGTGGATGGTGGGCGGGCAAAGATACGTTGCGCGTGCAAGACGAGCGACTTGATCCTTCGTGCATGCTCGCTTCCCCCAAAGGGGACTCGTATGGCTTCCTAATTTCTCACCCAAATTACCAAAGGTTGCCGTTTACTTGTCGTAAAGAGGAAAAGAAAAGGCGACGAATTCGGCCGATCGCGTAGATCGTGGTTAAAAAAAATTTCAGGACTAAGCCGTATTAAGCGCGCAACCATTATTTCGCCACGGGACTATTTTGACATACGTGAAATAAAACGAACGCCGGTAATGGCAGATGATGACTATCGTTTACATGCGCGCGTAATCGGCTCCCTTCCTCGTATTACAGCCGGAATTTAAATGTCCTCTTCAGAATTTTAAGAGCTCTCTCTCTCTCTTTCTCTCTCTCTCTAATTTTTCTGCATATGTTAAATATTCTACCTTACTTTCCTTTTGTCTACAATTTTGTTCATTATCTATCATATCTTTATTATTTTTTTTCTCATATCATATTTATTTTACTTTGTAGATTTTATTATTTTGTGTCACCGTTTTTCATTTCATTTCCTTTTTACTTGTCATTTTTATATTCTTAGAGGACTGGTCCTACAATATTAATAAACATCTTTATCTACCTATCTCTCTTATTTCTTTCGTCCCTTTCGTTCTATTCTCTTTCATCGGCGTATACCAAACTCCAGCTCGCAACTTAAGGAAGGTCGATGCACGCCGACGCGGCGTTATTAAAATAAATTCATTAAGCACAGAGTAACAGTCCGCGGTCGGCGCATCGTAAGAAATTCTCAGTGCATAATGCGTATACGCACCGTGCAATTATATTGTCATTAGCGGCATGTGTGCGCGATACCGCGAGCGTCGGTGCAGCTTCGCGATGCGCACCCGGGGGGCGAAATGGCGAATTTCTGAGTCAGACGCGAGTGCGTTATGCGATAAAAACTTGCGTCTTGTCGTTAAGCTTCACGAATCTGATTACGATCGAACGATAGAAAAGTCAACGTGTCCACGATTTCGCGAAATCGATTTCGATTACGAGATGTAATTTCCTTTCGCGACGTCGGCGTGACAAAAGCGGCGGTTTTCTCTTTAATACCGATCGATTAATTTATGACGCGACATATCGGGACATCACTCAATATCAGCAAGAAAAGCGTGCAAAGCCATAAAATTATGCAAATGCTGATTATGTGCAATGCAAAGTGTTTGGATAATTGCACGCACGGTCAAAACGCAGCCCTTACTTAAAATCACATCAGGAATGCCTGACTTTGTACGTGCAGGGAGAGGACTAACTCTCATCAGAGCCACCGCCCGCTAAGGCACGCTGATGCGTGATCGTTCGTTTTAACGTGTTTTTGCGAACCACCGACATTAATCTTTTCTTGAATCTTACCCTCACAGCACATTTTATGCCAAACGTCTGTAACCCTCAAATAATTTTTATTCTGATTAAATTTTCTCTAAGAAAAAATTCGCAAGTTTATTAAATAATAATCTTGTCTTGTAAAATATTTGAATACATTTTTAGTAAGTCACCAAAAAAATATATTTGGTATTAAAAATACTTCATACTTTATTCTAATATTTTTACGTGAAATATGAAATATTTGTATACATTTGTAATAATAATAGCAATAAAATGATTCAATATCTCGATATAAAAAATTCCACAACTACAACTAAAAAGGCATGCATGCAATCGTATATTCTGTATACAAAAAAAAAAACGATTTTGCTGAAATGTTCAAAAATTTAAATAGACACAGATCTAAAAATAATTTTGTAGAAAATTCAAACGTGATAAGCAATGCTGTAAGAATTTTTAACATTCTAGAAACTAACTTCAGCATCTACATAATTATTTTAACAATCCGAAACAAAATTTATTTTCAGATCTTAATCTAAAGTAGTTGAATTTCTAAATAACAGAACCGTTCTTGTCGATGTAGATATTAAAATCACAGATTACGATCTTACCTTCGTCTTGCTTCCACCGATGCTGCCAGGTCGGATGCTTCCCGTCTCGTAGAATCTCGTAAGTATCTTGGAGACGCAGCCATGGGACACGAGTAACTGTCGAGAAATATCGCACGGCCTGACGCCGACCATGGCGAGTTGCACGATTCTCTGGCGCACGCAGTCTGGCAACGGCCTGCCGTTCACAAAGACGCCGCCTAATTGATTCACCCCGGCTTGCCCTGGAAGAACAGTCAGTCAATCAGTCGGGTTATTGTGTTAATGGGCGACATAACGATGGTGCGATAAGTCGGCCTGAATCGCCGGATAGCGATTCAAGATTTAGCGTTGAACGACAAAAGGTGTTTATCGATTCAGAAAAGAACAGTCGGAAATCTGCTAATAATGCGCTCGCGGTCATCCGGGAAGGTCGGCAGGTGCATCCTCTGACGTGCGGTCCTAGCTGGCCCTCTAACGACATTGTTACGACGAATATCACGGAAAGAACCTTCCCTCCCTGCCTTTTTGTCCGGCAAAGACATGTCATTATTTTCAGTAATATTAGAAAGATCGTGTAGCGTTTGCAACGAAATTCCGACGTCTATACTCGAAGGTCGCTTGCAATTAACGATAAAATCTAGTAATTATTTTGTTTGGTTTTATGCAACAAAAATATTATAATTAAATGTTCGTTAAAATGCATGCCACGATTATTTTTGTTTTCGACACTGGAGACGTCTTTCACGAAATATTAAATTTATTTCGTGTGAGAGAAGAGACGCTATAAATTATTGTACTTCCTGTTTATGTCGTTATAATCGTTATTTTATTCCTCTCATCGAAGTTTAGTCAAAAACTTCCTCAAGTTTTAAATACGTAATTAGGTAATACTTTATTATGAAACAACTTTCTGTTCATTAAAATTTGAAGAATTTAAAATGTCATATGTTAAAACGTAGAGTTGGAATGATAAAAAAATTAACATAATTCGAAAATTCAAGATGAAGTTTAGACCCATCGGTGAAGCGTAAAAGTTAATTGGGATGAAACGTTAAGACGAGGACCAGTCTTCGCAAGTCTTCGTTTTAGAAACTATTTCGTTTTTTTTTTTTCTTAATATCCATATTCATAAAACGTGTAATCGCGTAATTTTCATATTCAGCAGCGCGTGAATATGAAATGCACAATGTGTTACGGACTTAAATCACGGCAAACGACAAGTTATTTACGCATTGCATGCGCGACACGTCGTACAACCGACGCAGCACTTGTCGAAAATTTTATAAAACCGATATTATTCCCCCGCAGTGGTGTCGTAAAACTATAATGACCGTCTCGCCGTGAGCGAATAAAAACGCCAATTGATCACCAATTTTATGTTCCGCCGTCGAAAATGGACGGCTTAAACGATCCGCAATCTAACGCGCGCATTAAAGCGTCGAATAAAATCTGAGTTATACATGATAGTTTTCCGTTTGTCTTCTCACGAGACATTAGACGTTGATTAAAAGTTCGGAAAGACTGTAGAACGACAGGCTCGCTGTTGTATTAAAACTGCATCATAAATCCTCGATCAGCTTATTTCACACTCGAAGAATCCTCAATTTTCGGATCGTCTCGAAACGATGTCAACAAAATTAACGGCATAATTATTACAGACGACTCATTTCAATTTCATGGGAATCTCTGTCGTTTAATATTCAGTTTACTATTCCAAGTTGAATTTTAATCTTAAATATACACCAAAACAACTTTCGGCAGCGTGAAATTCGGATTCGAAGAAAAACACTCTTACGCGTCTTAATTAATCTGTCGTCATACTAGAGAATAACCACATGAAATGTATGACATATTTTCGTAATTATAATTACATTTTAATAAGCTAACCCTATCATGATATAAATTAGAAATCTTTAACCATAATGATATTGTTGCAATAATTGTTGCAATACAAGTAGAGGAGGAAGGCCCAAGGATGTAAGCAATCTAGCCCGGTTGCAGTTCTGCATCGGTGCTCCGATGAAGATAATTGTCGGTCATATATGAGTTTTACGAATAATAACTTGCCGCGTAATGGGAATAATCGGTGTTATTCCCCGGCGATTATTATCGACGTTACTGAAACCAAGAGAAAGAAAAAAGAAAGAGAAGGGCTTCACGCAGAAGCGGCGTAACTAACGACGGCCTCTCCTTCGCGAAAGAAAATGTAAAAGGGCGAAAAAGATCAAAGGCATAAATGCCATGAGCGACTTATATAAATCGAGCCACGCGCCTTCACGTAGATACCCGTCCGGATTAACGTACGATCGTGCGTACCCAGGACGATCGCTAATTATTATCCGCGCCGACTAATTATGTCATTACCACGATCACTGACGCCGACGGACCTCCAAACCAGCTTGAGAAATAATGATCTCTCGAGCGGCCGCGTATTCGAGCTAAAGAAAAGATTTTCGTCCATCTTTTCCACCGGCATTACTCCTCGGATTCCTCGAATCTTCATTTGAAGTTTTGCGTTTTACGGGCTAATCGACAAGACGATCCCGATCACTCCTGTGATTCTCTCGTATTTCCCTGAACGAGCTTCCACGCTCTGGGAAACAAACGATCAGCGTGATTACACTTGTGATGCCGAGTTTTTTGTACGCCTCTGAGATTTTATGTCTGAGATAATTCCTAATAATTTTCCGTCCTAATAGATTATATATATATATATAATATTGTATATGTATGCATGTATGTACGACTTTTAAATTGGGAGATAAAAATCTCTTCCAATTAATCCGCCCATTAACCGTTTATTCGTATAAGCGCGATCTGCGAAAGAGCCATTACACGTCCCGGCCGAAATTACGAAATGCTTCTACAATTTCATGACGTTCTCGCGAGAGTGAGAACGGACGTGACGTTCACAGCGGCGAGAGCTCGCACGAAGTGGGAATTGCTGATAATGACCACCGGTCGAAGGCGTGACGGATTGTCCTTATTGGATAATTTAAGGGTCTTTCGATTGGTGACAGGGACACACAGCCGGTAAGACTCATTTTCGGAGAAATTACTTTTTGAAGAAATTACTTCCGGGGAATGTGCGTCTCGCGTGCTCGCATGTGCCTTATTCATTAGCAGCTATATCGAACTGGCACATACTCGATACGTATTACGAACGATGCACTTTCTTTACCAATAAATAAATAAATAAATAAATAAATAAATGAAGAATTAAAGAAATAAATCTTGATAAATTTATTAACTTTGGACTCGACGCATATCGCTGAATTAATCGCTAAATTACATTTTTGTTTCAATCATTTTTATGTAATTGATTAATTATCATCTATCCCTTAATGTGTGTGTGTGTGCCCTTCATTCGTTCTACCGGCCACACTAATCTGTGACGCGTTTGCACCGAAAATTATACACGCTACGGTATTTCGGACAACGGAGAACGACAACGCGCAAGCGACGGACACAGTGCAGCGGGCCAAATTATTATTACGGCAAAAACAGGCCAAAATGGCATCTTTATCTAACTGAAAATCTGCCGGTGGATCCGCGAAATAATGGAATCGCGCAGTAACGGGCGGCGGTTCTGGTTGCGCTGCGCATCATAAATAGTACTGGAACCACTCGTTTACGTGAGATAAAAAGCGTGAGCACGGAAATCGGAATACCGGAAACGCGCGATTTGTAAAGAGATTAAAGCGAAAAGGCGAACAAGATGGAATTGGTAGAAAAAGCTACTCAGAACTACGTTATAGACTGCTACGCGAACGTAATATAGCGTTCAAAGTAACTGTTATCTTTAATAACGGCTTGGGATGTTAATAAAGGCGCCTTTGCAATAATTAAAGACGTGATAAACCGCGAGCTACTCGTAAACGCAGATTGAACGTGCAGATCTAGTTTATTAAATAGATACTACACCTAACATATTAAATGCAACTTTTCCAATGATGAGCACTTCAAGCACTTTCCGTCTGCGGAATAACCATTGGATTTTTTAAATTATCTTGTTCTTTTCATCTAATTACTGCCTAGATCGTTATACCTAGTTTATTTCACACGGAAAGAACGATTTTGCTGAAGTATCTAAAAATTTAATTAGCTATATATCTAAAAGTAATGTTAAATAATTGTTACCCAAATAATTATGTAAGACGCTATCTAAGAAGTTAGTTGTTAGAATATCAAAATTTTTTACAGTATTGTTTATCATGTTCGAATTTCTCTACATTATTATTTTAATGGTTCAATAAAATTATTTTCAAATCTGTATTTATAATAGCTAAAGATTAGACATTTCAATAAAATCATTCTTTCTATGTAAACAAAATGTTTATAAATATTTTTTACAGTTTCAGATTATAAATTAAAAATTTGAATTTTTAATAAAATTTGGATTTTTTAGATTATTTAAGATTTTAAGAATATTGCTGCAATGCAAAATACATTTGTGAGTCGTTTTTTTTCTAAAACAAGAATTTATCAGATGTGATCTTAACTGAATTTTTAGTCGTTATTGTAGAGATTTCAATTTATAGAAATGTCAATTTAAATTAAAAGGATTTTGTTAAATAAAATTGTCATATATAATATACATAATTCTCCATAAATTTGTCATAGCAAAAGAATTCAATATTTTTTTCTCCGTGTTTCGACCATGACTTTTGATCGCTAATTTCTTGTTATTTAATCATGCATGCCATAAATTTTCATCGCGATTAAATTATTTTATGTAATCGCGGTTCTCGAAAAAAAATAATTAATTTGTCAATACTATAATATTGCTTCATAAAATAATTAAAAATCAAGAGTCATTATATCACGATTAAAAAATATTTAAAAATTTAGAAATTATTTTAGAAATTTATATTATGTATTCTTACGAGAGAGAGAGAGAGAGAGAGAGAGAGAAAAAGTATCAATCTATATATATTTTATATATCTATACTCTCCTCTCTTTTTTTGCTTTTTTCGACAAGTTGAAAAAATGTTACAAACTTGTTAAAATAATTATTCGCCAATTTCCAGAATAACTATATATTTTAGAAATAATATTATAATTTTATAGGATATCGATATATTTTTATCTTCTTTTATATTTATACTCTCTTTCTGTTTATATTTTCTTAAAAGAGTACAAATTGTCAAACTACGAGCGCAAGATTCTTTTACGAATGCATGTAGGGCTATCTCTCGTGATATAATACTGACTAAGCTTAGAATTAGCCGGCTAATGCAATCACCAGCAACGATCGCTATCGCACTGGCCATTTAGGCTCTAACCAAACTCTACACCTGCCTACCTGTAATCACGATCCCCGCGCCCATGCCAACAGATTTTTTTCTCTCTGACGAGAGCGAGAGAACATCGTACTGAGAATCGCGTTTTACCAACTCGATGCCAACTCGAATTGGCACACATCGGTCACCGTTCAACTCGTTCTCACTATCGGCTCCGTCATCATCTGTCTTAAAAGAACACATGCGGGAGATAGCCTTAAATGGAAGTGCATCAAGATGAATACCACGGTGGCTGTTATTAAGTGCTTATCGCTCCAATGATTATCCGCGACTTGAATGTTGTTGATAATTAAGAAGTAACATATGTAACATGATCTCGTTAATAATTAAAAGTAACATTGAATCTGCAAAATTCATTATGAATCTTGATATTCCTGATAATATCGTATAACCAAATAAAGTCTCTATAATCTACATAATTTTTCGATGTAATAACGTATTTTCAGTAAAGACAACCCGCATATAATTTGTACGGCAAAATTATTAAGCACATCGAAAGTTTTTTTACGATTTCATTACATTTTCGTTGGCGCAAACCCCAACGAAAATAAAAATCGGGAGAGTAAGTCGAATACAAGAAGAGAGTAATAGAAGCGTGAACGTAGCTTCTAGAAGATGAAAATTGTAACCATGAAACGTAAAAGAGGTGTGTCGCCTTTTATAAGTTTCATTTACTCTTCTATTTTATACTCTCATCTTACATTCGACTTACACTCCGATTTTTATTTTCGCCAGAGGAATGATTTAGGAAAGTTGTTAGGAATTGTTAGCAAAATATTATACTAAGTAAATTCTTTGGTCAACAAGACACATTGGCGAAATTAATCACAATATTAATAATCCCAATTCGAAAGACCGTGATAACCGGAACGGAAAATACTTTTTCTAGTTTTTTCGAAGACTTCTTGCAGTTGCAACGCCGGAAGAGCGAAAGATTGATCGCTCGATCGGGATTCGGGCAGGATTCTTTACACGGGCATCAGATCAACGTAGCGAGAATGGAAACAGAGAGGAGAGACGGTAGATTATAATTATACTCGTTTAATAATAGGCCTATAGATGTTGGCGTTCGATCCATGATATAAAATTCTTCGTTAATTACTGTCAAACTGCCTTTCAAAGCGTAATTTAGCCTTGAGCCAGGAGAGAAGCAGGACTCTCTTCTATAGAAGAAGAAAAGAAAGGTAGAAATTTTTATTTTCATCACCGATTTCGACCTGTGATCTCGCCGACGCGACGCGACGGTAGCTGACCCCGTCCCGGAGAAATCATAACGACGTGTTACATTCCCTCTTGAATGAATCAGGAAGCGAAGCCGACCGAATCGCGCGGTGAGATTGGCTATTTAGCAAACTGGCTGCTGTATGCGATGAGCCGACTCTTTTTAAGAATTAGCATTGTAACGATATAATCCTTCAGTCGTTACTTTCTCAACATTCCCGACAACCGAAATGCATTACAATTAATATTATCTAAGTCTGTTGTTAATATTAAATAATGCTGTCATAGAAACTTGATTATTTATTGAAAATTGTTCTTGATTTTATTGTAGAATTTTTCATCCCAGGTAGATCTCACAAATTGTGAGTTTAATGATAGATTCTAGTTAGTAGAATAGTTTATATGGATTCGATTTTTCTCAGAAAATATCGCGACATCGATAATCTTTTAGCAATAATCTATCAAAGAAAAAAAAAACTGTTTTTTACAAATTAAATTCTTAAAGACATAAATAGACAGAATTATTATATTCTTCAATTAACAAAAGTGAACTTTTCATTTTAATAGAATCTCCGTTTGAAGTTTAATTCAATTAGAAAGTTGCAATAAATCACGATCTTCTTCGACATTTTTGCCAAGAAAAAATCGATTCCAAATTGATCGGGGAAGTAGTCGTAGAAAATTATACTTTCAGACAGACGCGTATATCCCACAAATCGCGACTTTGATGACGATTTTTTATATGAACTTGGTTACTGGTACTTTATATGGACTCAATTTTCTTTCAACTATAAATATTTATACATCGATAATTTTCGAATAAGCGATTGAAGGGGAAAAAAATGCTTCTCGCAAATTAAACGAAATTTTCTTTTAAGAAAATAGCCAATTATTATATTCTTACATAGACAGCGAATTAACAGAAGTGGACTTTTTACTTTTATAGAATCTCTGTTTGAAGTTTCGCGAGCTGTGGGATATCTCGTGAACGATATGCGTTCGAATCGGAGAAAGAATGAAACCTCAATCTGAAGGAAAACCTGAGAAGAGCAAGTGTCTACTCACCAGTGTGCGGCATGGCGACGAGCGATCACGTGCCGTATCTGAAACAGAGCAAGTCTTTTAAGACTTAACGGCAAACTGCAAATCGTACGGTGTGTAAAACGTGAAACGTAGTGCGCATCGCCGTATTAGAGCCTTCACAGAGTGGCGTATTGCGAGCACCATGCGCGCCCGTATATGCGTGTTTCTTACCGCGCGACGTATTATAGAGTATAGCAGGAGTATAGCCTTCGCCGTTAATGAATTTAAATGTATTCAAAGGGCGCGCTTGACGCTTGACATGGCAACCCTTAAATATGCAACCGTACCGATAAGGCAAAGCGCGGCAAAATATTGCCGCCGGTAGCCGCAAACCGTGACTCTCATTCCTGAACCGATCGCGGCGAGATGACGACGACGACGACGACGACGACGACGACGACGACGACGACGACGACGACGACGACGACGACGACGACGACGACGACGACGAGGCTGCTCTCCGAGCAGTGCCAACAACTTCATTTTCATATTTCAGTTTTTACACTAATTGCATAAATTGCACCGCATTGCGCACGAAATTCTGGATCGTCATTCGAAAGACGAGATCTCTTCCTATTTACTCATCAGCCGATCCCTCTGACGTTTTCACGTCCAACGTGGAAGTAGAACGACGTCTCATGGTTGTCGCAGACGTCCAAGAAATCACGATTTGAGAACTCGCTCCGGAACAGAAAGAAGAAGGAGCGAGCGGAAAACTACGTGGAATGCGTGCGTAGCGTAGCGGGTGGCGTGTACTTTGTGATGCAAATTAATGCACGATTACCGAAACACCCCTCGCCCACCCTTGCACGACCACCGGTGACTCCTTACCCTCGTAGTTACCCTTACTTTTCTTCGTGCAGGTGTACGTGGCACGTACGTGTGTGTATGGCACAGCGAGGACGTGTTTCGAGGTATATACGTGTAATAAGTACGATCCGCCTCCACCCCCGTGACTCGATGCTTACCCCGGCATTAGGCCTGGTTACACGCTCTCGCCCCCTTCTCTTCAGGTTCTAATCTGATGTAACTATTACATACGTTACGCGGTATCCATATAGTCGAAATGGCTATGCGCGTGGAGTCTTGATGAAAACTCATTTCTTCATACCCAACCATCATCCGCCGTGTCCTCGTAACGATATATATACTCCACTTTCCAGTCGACCGTTAATTTATACTCTTCGAGAACACCGTTCTTTTTTCGCACCCAAAAGACATGTTCGGAAAAATATCCAGACAATAGAAAGTCCAAAATTGGGACACGTAAGACATCTCATAGGCATCTAAAAGATGTCTTTCAGACAGATTTTAAGGAACTGTCTAGAAAACAGAATCTTTAACACAATTTTTCGATTTTGGACTTTGTATTGTCTAGATAATTTCTAATCTCCCTCCGTTTCTCATTGATTCCCTTCGTACATATTTTTCTCCATAAATGTAAAACAAGTTCGTAAAGATCCGTGACAAATCCGACCACGCGAAGAGTCCAGCAACGAAACTTTGGCTTCTATAAGCGGATTGCACATGTATTGCAGCTCGAAGGGCTAAATTCCGCGCAGTGATTTCAAGGTGTCAAGTTTTACTTGTTAAAGGTATACGATCTACGATCGCGTCTCGATTCCCGACGACGAGCAGCGAAGAATGCATGAGCTTTTTGTCACGAGACGGGATTACTTTCGGCTGATGGCGACGTTCGCCGGGCAATCTCGTCGGTCCGCGTCCCGCAGGGATGAAGTCTCCCGTAATGAGGATTGAGCGATTATTATAAATCAGACGAACCGGAGGCCACGGTGAGCGTCGCGTTTCTCGCGTGCCACGTGTTTTGCCGATGTTACTCTCGCAAACACGTGTTCCGCCCCCTTACCTTTTTCCCTTTCTTTTTCCACTTGCTCTCCTCGCTGACAACGCATGCAAACGTTGCACGTTGCAAAAATGCAACGTGAACAATTTTTAAATAAAATAAAAATGTATGTATAGAAACTGCGCTTCAACTATTTTAAAAAATTTTTATGCCGGAAGTACTACACATACAATTATTATTGACCGTTTCTATATTTCAAATTAATGTTATACTTCTTATGTAAAAGATAAGATTCTGAAATTTTTTGACATTGCAATATTTATATCTTCAAAAGTACGGACTAATTGTAAGATTACAACACACTGAAGATGGCACGAAATAAAGCCGAAACGTTTGTAATTATTATTATTCATGTTACATTGATTAAATGTTTATAAATTAGAAATTTGATAATCGTTTTCGCACTAATTACTGCGCATAAACTCTCATTAGTTGTTTTTTATCTTATTTGACTTATATCTTTATACTAATAAAATATTTCATCGCTTCCCTTATTTACATAGTAATTTATTTACTTGATTCTTTTAGTGAGTAATAAATATTAATACTTCTAGTGTTAATAAATCGTCATTATTATCGTGACTAACTAAGTATCACAGAATCTTTTCTATTCTTGTTTAAAACACATTGAATATATTCTCAAATCTATTTCTGTCATAATCATTATTAACAGAATCTTTTTCTAATAATTTTGTTCTTTTTCTTTTAGAAAATTTACGAAATCACGGAGATTATATCTTATCAGCGTTAAAAAAGAAAATGAAAGCGTGTTACTTAAAGCTTAATACGAAAAATATATATAAAATCACAATCGGTCATTCCCATCGATTCGTAAATCTGAGATTTCCGGGAATGAAGCGAGACGCGAATGGAGTTCGAGTCGATTTGAGAACCGCGGCAGCCGCGGTAAATCGCCGGTAAGGTCACGCTTTTACGTGTAAGCCCTAAGCGAAATCTAGTTTTTGTTTATTCATTAGGCTACCCCGCGCTTTAAGTGGTACGTGAAGGAAGGCCTCGCCGCAGCAGCGACGTCGGGGGGGAATGGGGGGGGGGAGGAACGAAACGGGGGAACCGCGGGGAGGGTGGACCGACCGCCATATCACCGATACGCCACCAGCCATAAAAATCTGAATATATTAGGCCTACATGCGCACGACATCTCGCTCGGATCGTGAACACGTTACCCACGATAATCTACGCTCGTTTCCAGCACACTTTGCACGTTTATGCGTATACCAGAGACGGCTACCGTGCGAACGTGTTACCTTTTCGTCGCTATCGTCCCGATGCTCCTTTCCACCGGTTTTCGACTTGGATTTATCCTGTATCAATTTTAGCTTATTTTGTTGGCCACAGTTTATCACCGACGCAATCGTGTTTGATGGAGAAGTAAAAAATTCTCTAAAGTCCAAGTACGATCACGGAACGATTTTGCCTGATTTATCGATGTGAAAGAAATTAAGCATATCAAATTGCTTATATATATTTCTTTAACATTTCTCATTTAATAAATTATATATACATAATCAGGAAGGTTGACTTTTAAGCGTACGCTTTACGTGCGGTTTATCTGCGACAATGTTCAAGGTTAACACTGACGTACTACGCTTGAGCAACGTTCATTTCATCTTCCATAAATCGTGTCGTACGGAATTATCTCGTCCGTCGATGCGCACCACGAAGGGGTGGGGGGGGGGGGGTACGTTGACTTAAAAATTCAAGATATGTCGAGCTTCCGTTCGCCGAGTGTCCGAGCGGATAAGCTTTCGAGAGCGCGGTAAGAAAAATCGGCGAGAAGCGCGGGTGAGAAGAAAGGAAAGAACGAGAGACCGAGAGAGGGACGATGGGGGAGGGGAGGGAGGAGGAGGAGGGCGGGTAATTAGAATAATTCGGGCCGCTGTGGTTCACGCCATCCGGACGAATTTGCATTTTAAATGAAGCGATGGCGTGCCAAGAGCCTCACCGTGCAGGCGGAGAGAGGAGGAGAGAGAAGGAGCGAGAGAACGAACGAGAGCGGTAGAACTTTGTACTTTATAAGTAACTTTAATATTTATCGCTTATATCCCGACCGAATAAGTATATGTATATATCCACCCTCTCTTTCCTTCCCTGCGACCACCGCCGCGCCACGGGGTTCGCTCTGTGCTTATGCTCAAGCACAGCCCCCGCGACTTCCTTCTCGGTTCTCTTCCATCTCATGGCCCCCTCGCGATCCCCCACCGTGCTATCAGATAATTATCGCGTAATTAGCACCGCTGATTTTCGTGTCGCGTCATCGCACACGCACGCGTACACGACGATGATTTCAGCTTTAATCTGTTCCGCGGTGATGATATTCTGTGAGGATTCCGTCGGCGATTTCGTTGAGTGATAAGGTCGGATTCTTTTTTTTTTTTTTTTTAATATTTTAAGTCCTAACGACCATAGCAAAAGTCAGGCTGACTTAATCTTAAGACAGTGTCTTATGATATAAGTCTTATGTCTTTAGTAACGCACAGAAACAGTCTTATGACTTTTGTTTTAAAGGCATATTTATATACCTTTAAGACATAAGTGATAGTTCTTTTGTTTGCGTTACTAAAGACATAAGACTTAAATCGTAAGATATTGTCTTAAGATTATAAATCAGCTTTCTGCTAAGGTCCTAAGAGATAATCTGTCGTCGCATGTATCGATAACCCCGCAAACAATAGAGTAGTAAGCCTTAAGAAATTGATCAATCACAGCCGAATGTGAGAAGAATAATCGACCATGATTGGTCAATTCCTTAAAGACTTACTACTCTATTGTGTTTGTGGGGTAATTGGCAGGAATTTCCGATGCGAGATATCGAAGGAAGAGATACATCGCTGGCACACGTGCGTCGTGCGGAACACAGAAATATCTCCGAAAATGTAATATATTAGGTCAGATTTTATTATCATATCAATGAAGAATAATCTTCAGGGTTGGGTAAGTTAACTTTTTTTTTAAACTAAATTAAGTTAAAGTTAACAACCTTGAAAATTTAACTTAATTAAAATATAAGTTAATCTATAATAAAATTAATTGAATTAAAAGTTAAGTTAATAAAAAAAGTAATTAAAAAGTTTAAAAGTTAAATTTGGTTCGAACGAATAACCAAAAAAAAAAAAAGAAAAAGCTTGACTGATTAATTTCTCGTATTTTTCCTTTCTTACAGCTTATTTATTAAAGAATCTGGTTTTTTTTGTTCACAAGTAATTATATAATATAAAATTATTAAATTATATACTCATTAGCCTCTCGCATTGTATCTAAGGATTGACTTCAAAAAATTCAAATTAAAAGTTAATAGTTACTGATAAAATGTAACTAAATTAAGTTAAAAAGTTAAGAGTCTAAAATGTAACTAAGTTAAGTTAAAATTAATTAACTTTTTAATTTTTTAACTTAACTTTTATCTTTTTAATTTGGTACTACCCAACTCTGATAATCTCCCTTTGTAGTATTATATCTTTTTCATTAAAACGTAAAAACCACTGCAAGGATAAACGCGGGAGCAGTCTTACATAACACATGACACATAAAAACTGGATCAATTAAAACCCTTCATTTTCTTCCTTTTTATGAAATAAAAAACTATGATTGATTTTCTTATTCATTATACATTATGCATTATGCAAAAATCTGTCCTCCGGTCTTAATTAAAGCGCATTAGCGAACAACGAGTTGAGAAAATTTAGAATCATCGTAGACACTCCGAAAAAAGTAAAATACAATTCAAAAAGGTAGAAATAATCAAATCCACAAGAATCATTAATTGCTGTTCACCAGTCAATCAGGATCTTATGTCGGCGATGAGCAAATACAAGCGTACATTACGACAAGGGGTAAGTTTTTCTCAATACGCAAATACATGGTATCGATGGTTCATGAAAGTCGACATTGAATTATCGGGCGAGGTAACGCGATAAGTACTGAGCGAATAATGAGACGTCAGGCGGATCGGTTTAATTAGGAGGCAAGAAACCTACCGGATAATTTATTTATCCAGCCAGGGCGTGTACGGCCACAATTACACGCGGAAACGTCTATCACGCGGTGTGTTTCTAGTGAGAGGAAGAGGGAAACGCAGCCCTGTACGTACCTGTTGATTTTTTTATGATATCGGTCCGAGGTGCTCCTCAGCTTCCGTGTAGCATTCGATCTCCTCGAAGACTTCCCTCGTAACTAGTTTCGCATCGAAGATGCGATGTGTCCCACGTTCTCCGCTCACCTCCGGTCTTTCCCAATGTTGTACTTGCCGGTTTCTCGGTTCAAATCGCCGACATTGCACGACGTGTGCGTTGCCGTGCCTCGTCCTGGCGAGACGTCGTCCTGATGTGCGTCGCACGCACTCCTCGTTTCACGCAGGAAGTGACTTCGCTTTCACGGCAATGAGACGTGGATGCGACACGAAGCCGGAAAGATGGATAGAAAAAAAAAAGAAAAAGAGAGCGGAAAAGAGGTTGACTGTATAATGGTACACCTACAAGGACACGTCAGATGACAAGAAAGTTTCTCTCTGTTCCGCTCTTTATCTCGGCATTTCCTTCCGCGCGTAGCTCGTCCTCTATCTTTATTCCGCTCCGATAATAGTGTAACGTGCAGTCTTCTGTGATTTTGAATTGATGAAATCACGAGGTATATGTTTCTTTCTTTACTCTGGGAAAGAAGCGCGCATTCTGCAAGGTTCCTTTAAAGGTCCGATCAATCATCAAGATCACGGCTTAACCATCCCGTCAGCAGGATCGCACTGAACGTAACTGTTCGCACAGAAGCAACGTAGAATCCCAACGTAGAATCTTATCAGTCAATCTTCCTTCGGATCAAACGTCGGGCCAAACATCGGATCAAACGGAAAAGCCTTCTTAACTCCTTGTCCTTATTGTTCCACTTCCGTTACCGCACTTTAGTTAGGCTCACTGGTAACCCACGCGTTCAACTTCCGTCTTGTTCGGAAAAAGCTGCACCATCGGAAGTCGCAGGCTCGTAGCCGCGATTCCTCGATCGTTTCTTCCTCTTCTCGGCAGGCCGGCGCTCATCACCTCGTACCCGTGGCACAGAGCACGTGCAGTTACTCCTGGTAGCCGGCGGAGTGGCAGGTCTGCGCGACGCGAGGGCAAACTCGCGGTGGAGACCGCAAACTGCGGTCGGCCGCTCAGCAAACGCGTTCGAGGAGGACGTGGAGCGTCGACGGAGGCGGAGGCAGGAGGGAGGTCGCGGCACAAGCACAGGTACCAGAACGTGGCAAGGGCGCGAGAGCGCAGCGAGAGGAATATACGCTCGCGCGAAAGAGGTAGAGAGAAAGAGATGAAGAGAGAAAGACAGAAACGCAAAGTGGAAGCGAGAAAGAAAGTGAGGCGGTCAGGACAGGATGATGTGGACCACGCGGAGGACACGGCGTGTCTGAAGTGGGCTCGGCCCGCAAACGGGGGTTACGGGCTTTGCTTTCGGTCAGGTCCCCCGTACCCGTTACCCTCTGCCACCGCCTGTGTCTACTCCTGGCTCAGTCGTACGTGTCGTGTGTGTACAGCGGAGCGAGGAAGAGTGAGTGAGTGAGTGAGTGAGTGAGAGAGAGAGAGAGAGAGAGAGAGAGAGAGAGAGAGAGAAAATGCATGAAAACAAGAAACAGACCGAGAGGGAGAGATTGAGAATGAGAAGGGGGGGGGGGAGAGAAGGTGACGGTAGCGTGTCGTCGCGTGCTAGCTGGATGTTGTATCAGGTAGGTCCGCGTGGCCCGTGGCTCGTGGCCCGTGGCCCGGGTCGTGCCCACGGCGAAACGCGGCCCGTGGCCCCCGCTGGGAGAAAGAAAAAGAGAGAAAGAGAGCTTGCAACATTGGAGGGATTGACTCGGTCAAGGGGAATAAGAGAGAGAGAGAGAGAGAGAGAGAGAGAGAGAGAGAGAGAGAGAGAGAGAGAGAAAATCCGGGGGTGGGCGGGCAGAACACGCGTTCTCCCTCGTACTTATTACTTTGCCTTGCCTCCTCGTCGAAGCTCCTCCGAAGGGCTCCTACTCCTTCCTCGTATTTTCGTACCCCATCCGTTCTCTCTTTCTCTCTCCCTCTCTCTCTTCTTCACCGCTTTTCTCTCTCTCTCTCTCTCCCCCGCGCGCTCTTGTGCGCGCGCACGCACGCACGCTCGTGCGCGAGGGTAGTTGGGAGAACCGCTCTTTCTCCCGGAGGTTGGTTCCGTGACGTCCTCCTCTATCGTAGATGTAATTAAAGGGTTTCCACGCGGGGCCCGTCGCGACGGCGTATTTCGTAGGACCGCACGAGAGCCTTCATCTATGGCCAAACGATAGCTTTTCGACGAGAGTATCGATTCGCGCATTAAAAATGCTTCTGGAAGAATTTACCGAGCGCCCGGAGCGCCTTTTTCGGAATATTGTGTCCCGCGCAAGTATTTTTTCATTCTAGGCTTTCTGGAACGTTCTTCATTACTCGTTCTTAATTTCAAATCCATCGCCTGATTTACATCGCTGTAATATGCGATTCGCACGAGCTTGGAGCATTTATATGCGTGACAATTACGTCTTGTGGAAAATTTTTCAACGCTGCGAAACTTTTTCACGTAACACGCAAGCACGATTACTCGCACAGCTACCCTTGACTACACTGAGAAAAATAGTTTGATTTAAATAGTAATTCTGGTGGAAAAATAAGAATTCTAAATGATATAATTATTCTGGTAAAAATAAGAAATTTAGATTTTCCGGAAATATTGTATCAAGAATTCCAGTTATCTCTATAACTAAAATTCTAATAAATTTAATTAGAAAATTCTGATTCGTCTATTTTCGACCAGAAATCTTTTTCAGTGTAGTGTACCAAGCTTTAATTAAATAATTTCATAAGGAAGAATTTATATATTTCATTTATATATTTCATTACACGTATTTTTATATTAGGTGTTGGAATTAATTCGTAGCGTTTTTTAATGAAAGAATGTTATTTATTTCACATGAGCATTAAAAAATACATTAATGAAAGTACTTCCCATCACTTGTAAAACGCTACGAATTAATTCCAACACCTAATATATTCGATATTTTTTTTAAATCTAAAAATATTAAATGACATAGATTCAACGTTAAATCTGATCGATCCTAAATTTTACTCGTTTAAGGGTAAGGGTGATGTTCAATGTCAATAGGACACGAGGCGGGCGGTCGCGTTTAACGCTAAATGTATGGCGCGAACACGGACCTTTTGTCTCTCGTTTTCTAAACACGCGAGATGTTTGTAAGGCGAGGTTGTGTAATACCCGCAACACCATTTGAAGAAGAGACGTAATCGGCTTGGATGTGTCCAGACACGCAAGAATCTATACAATCGATAGTCCGTCCCCCGACAAATTCCACGAAGATCGAAGTACAAGATCGTCTCGCAAAGCTCCTGGACGTAATTTGAGTCAGTCAAGGACTCCTTGACTGAGTTCTTACGCAAGAGGCGTATCGTTTTCTCGACAATTATATACCCAGGATACCCCTTGTCTCGTGCGAGCCGGCATCACCGAGTTAAAACGATCTCCTCCACTGACGATCCGCGAAATGCCAGGTTCGACATACCGTCTCGGAATCTTCATCGATCACGAAGGACGCGAAGGTCGGTTGGTATACATCCGCACGATTCGAAAGGTTTCACCCCGCCAAGAAATAATAATTTGCAGGTATACTCGCGCGAACATTAGTTAACTTGGCTTTCGCGTGCCTCTTCGCTGATCATCTTCTCGTCCTCTTGCTCCCGTTTCGCTCTCCCGCCTGTTCTAGATCACGTTTCGCGCAACAGAAACATTATTTCAAGAATCAGAGTTGAGAAGTAAATTTGTTGTTCGCGTATACAGAAACAGACAAAGCTTTCGAGTATATATATTTTAAGCCAATTTCCTATTGACAAGATGAGTTAGCACGTCACAAGTTTCGTGGCGTTTAATGTATTGGAGTGTCGAATAACAAATAAACAAGAGGGTAACTTTACCGTACTCGGTTTCTGTAACGACCCCCCGTGGAGTAATTGTAGGACCCCTTGATTCCTGGCACCCTTGTACCCTTGTCTCTCCCGATGTCAGCGCAGGTTGCGCTCTTTCACGGATCATCGCCTGTTAACCAGTATTTCCGACTCGTTGCGGTCGGCCCAAATGTTATATGCCGCTGGATCTCTCAAACACCTTTGTCCCGTTTCACTACTTTTTTCTCTTCGATTTTTTCAGACCTAACGAGGACGCAATCGATTTCGTTAAAGTTAGTAGCAACTAAAGTTGTAAAATATACCTGTTTCAAGTTTCATTTTAAGCTGGAGATGAAGAACGGATTAATTTTTTTGCGCAAGTCGATATATCATCTTTACATCTTGTGCCTCTTTTATCTGTTCGGTTCGCATAAAAGTCGTTAAAAAATGGAAAGAGGACATCATATTTCGGTGATTATTAGCTAGATACCCGCGCACGTAAACTAGGATACGAAATTACGTTACCACATCGCCTTATCAGATTCGACATAATAGCGGTGATGGGACAACCCCTAACAAGGTAGAGATCAGATCATTACGACAAATTAATTTACGATCGCTGTGCGGAGTACTTTAAGAAAGAAGGTTACGAATTATGAGGCGTATCTGGTTGGGTCCAAATGTGTCCTGTGTGTTCAGGACAGGTGAGCAATTTTCACCCTTCGGCTTTCATTCCCTTGGCGTCTGTCCGGGCTTATCTGGCAGACTTCGGTTTTCGTTGATGGTGTATTCCCTCAAAGGAGCTAATATTCTTGCCATTATAATTGGATAATATTATCGGAAGGATGTCATTAAGATTTCTTTTGGCGAGTCTTTTTGCTGACAAGCCACGTGAAATTTTGATACAATTGTTGTCTGATCAATTTACTTCTGGCGCACAATATTTTATAAAAAAAGAATGAAACAAAGATGCTTACGAATAGAAAAGATGTTTGCCTTGTTTCTCTTTCTTGTTGGTTTTCTTAACAATGATCTCAACTAAAATATGCAGCTGCCGCCTGTCGATCCATCAAAGATATTAGGAACGCGTCCGTTCCCTTTTCGTTCGTCTAGAAATCGTCTTTTTACTTCGGTTATAACGCCGCAAATTTCACGGCGGCACCTCGATCAAATATTAATCTCATGGATGAAACTGTAATTTATGAAGAAACGACGAAGGATAAGGAATCTACGAAAAAAAGTGTGTGCAAGGTGCACCCACCATTTCTATAAGGCTATTAGGACGGAAGCAGGTAAGCTGGCCAATGTATTTTCCTGCCTGTATTCCCTTTCTTTCTTCGAGAGGACGCGAAGAAATCTTAAGCCCTCAGATCTCGCTCGAAAACATTAATGATTTTTCCGCATCGTCATTTTCCAAGATCACGTTCCCGTGTCGCCTGATGTGCGGCATCGCGTAAAGACGAATTAGATTATCATTTGCGAATAAGCATGCCATTTTTCGCCGATATCGCGCATTATGTGCGAGTCAACGGATATGGCTGGCGGCTGGATTAAACTGTTACGTCCGCCCTCTTCCACTTACTTACCCCGTCCGTCAGATATCGAGCTTCGAATTCCGGTCAAAGCTACCCTGAAGCAGCGTCGATTCCCAGAGTCGTAGGATCGATGACCAACGTACACCACCACCCTCCCGTTCGTCCCCTACCGTTGGCCGTCCTACCGGATCCCGGCTCTCTTAACGACGACGATAATATCGCGCGATCTGAGTGGCCCGATGACACCCGCGCTGATACACCCCGGCCCTGTCATTGGCCGACCCGCCGGATGGATGGTATTAGGGGGTTTCGCCGATTGGCGGCCTCTTTGGAACGCCCAGGAAGGATGCGCAGCTGCCAGGACATGCGTAATCCGTCGGCTTGATCGACGTCGAGGGAGTAAATGCACGACGTAACGATCATTCCCACGTAGTAGATGCACCACCACTTCGCCATTTCTTCCCCATAGGCGACACTTGACATTCTCACCGCCGACCATCCCCTGCCTTTTGCCCTTAAACGTAACGCAACCGCGGTGAATTTCAGCGAGTCAATTTGAGTTAAATCCCACGCTGCTTTAAAAATTAATTGATACTGTCTAAAAGTGATGGTGCACGTCCTTTAAATCTCATGCCGTTTAAAAATTAACTGACATTGTCACATTTGTCTCGAAGCGACACGTCAGAATTTATGTGAATGAATCATAAAACGAAAATAAAATATTTATTTCATGAGACGTCAACTCTCTGATTGAATCGCAAATTTTCTTCGTAATAGTTATTAGTTGACGATGATACAGTGTATTCGTCGCAGGTGCCGCGCAAATATCCACGAATGAGTGGAAAAAAATCTTGTTATTCGAGCGCGCAGTTTCGAGGAAAGCGAACGCTTGGAGCGGTGAGAAGAGAATTTCGATAATTGCAAGCAATTGCTTTATTATCCCAGCAGCAGGTGCCAATAATGGGCGGTGCTTCTATATCTGTCGGTTCGTAGCTTCGTTATACAAACAGTTCATCCTATTTATCCCATCGTTTTTCTTGCATCGGTCCGAAACTGAATCGCTAAAGGGCAAAGGGCATTTACCAGCCGCCTGTATAAAGATTGCGAGGAAAACGATTCGCACATCTGAATTTCTTTAACCAGACTTGATAACTCTTTTTTCGTTTTACGTTTAAAATTTGATTTATAATTGAATTTAATATAATTCTTAAATGCATGTGTATCATAATATGTAACTTTAGATTTGAAATAGTTTTCACAAGCATACATAGTGTGTGTCACATTTAAACGTAGTCATGAAATTCTTACGTGTAAAATAAATCACACTTGTCTACGGAAAATCTAACAACATAAAATATGCGAAACATTATTTTATCATAGTATTGTTAAAAGAATTAATTTGACGTGTCTCAACATTTATTTACGCTTATTATATATTTTTTTTATTATGAAAAAGGAAAATAATGGGTATAAATGCTGATACATCAAATAAATATCCAACTTTGCAAATCTTAAGCAGAACTGTTTGAACATTTCGACTGCCACGTTGAACGACATTCTTTTTTTTCCAAATTAGTCTCGCTATTTAAATTTTTAGTTTAAAAATATTATAACAATAATATTTTGACTTAAAATGTTTTGTGGCAAAAAGAAATAAATTATGACAAAAAATTTGTTCGACTTTCTAAGAGTTATTTCATAAAATTGAGTGTCATTCATAAATAATATGATGATCAATTAAATAAATTAAAATATGAGCACAGAGCACTAGAATAAATCTGCTGGAGTGCACACTTATTACACAACTGTCTGTAACACCTGTATCGTTTGTAAAGAAATTTCGACAATCCAGGAAAAGTTGATTCGGTTTCGAATCGGACCTTTTGCCATTGTAACGCAATCGTTTGAGGTCGTAATTGTTTTTACGGCTGATTCACGGTACGAATGCAAGACACATCCTTCGGGAAGGATATAGGGATAAAGAGAGGTGTTCCCGACAAGGGTGAAATCGTAAAAAGAAAGAGGGCAGGTCCTTCTCGCCAATTACCGGCCGTGTGCCAGAAAACGGACGCAAAAACAATCGCGACGAGAGGACAGTGCTTAGCGCAACACCTCGCAGCTAAGTGGAATCGGCCGCGTCGTTAAAAGCTGCGTCCCGAAATCGCCGAGCGGGATAACGAAATGCGCGCTTTGTGGCGTGTTTATCGCGCGAAAATTACATCGTGGTTACCGCGACTGTGGTTTCCTAAACTGTACTGTCTAAAGTATTAAAATTGCGCTGCCATCACTGCCGCTGCCGATTACGGCTATCTCTGAAATAAGCAAATCGTCGCTCGTCTTTCTGTCATCTTTCGACAGCTGATTCCGGAAAGAAGCGATTCCAAAAAATATTCGAAAGATTACAGTTTTATCTCTCAACGTACAGCAACCGCGCATGTCATGGGCGAAAGAAATATTATTTGAAATTAATTACCTCCGGATTCTTGGGGTCGTAAACGAGGCTAAGAGGGACGTGCAGCCCATCGATCTTTTTTGACCATGTCGAATCATAAGTAATCCGGCACATTTTTAGCAATTTTAGATGCTACCTTAATGGTTCTTTGAAAAGATAATAACTATTTTTCAGTAGACAAATAGACCGTGAACTTTGTGCTCACATTCGCGTTTGTATTGTAAATACAAGTATGTACAAAGTGGCTTCAATATATGTGTGTAATTAATTTTTTCTGTATAAAAATAACACTATACTCTGTATACAAAAATAGATTTACATATTTAAACGTGTAGCACAGTGATATTTTTATACGAAAAATTAATTTACACATATATATATATATATTGAAGTCTCTTTTTACACTTTTACACTTTTTTTATTTGGATTTACAATGTACACACAAAAGAATACATGCTAATATTCAAATATTAATTATTTTTCAAATATTTCAAAAATTCATACTGCAAATCTATCTATAGCTCATCACAAATTTATTAAAAATATATTTTGAATAGTATTCTCTAAATTCTTTAGAGTAGAATTTCACTTTAAAAAATAAAAATTGAGGCAGTTTTTGAAAAAGAGTGGTTCAATTTTCAATTTATAAGAGTGATAGTTCACTCTTCAGAATGACAATTCACTCAAAAAGTTTCAGAGAGCAAATTTAACACTTCAATCAAGATTACTAGATTAAAATAACATGTTGTATATGTATATTTGATCAGTCTCCATCCTTACACGTTGAAAGCAATGCTTTAGAGGGTTAAACACGAACTAAGTGTGACACGCGATTATGATACATATCGATGAGTCATACCAGCGGATGCATACTGATGATACACGTCCAAAAAAAAAAAAGGGTTTGTTGCACAGAACACCTGATGGGTACCACAGGACGCGACCGTATTTACGTGTTAATTACGCTGTCTTCGCACCCTCTCCCCTTGTCTCCTCATCCCTCGCAATAAAGCGATAAATTACAAATCAGACCCCTCGGTCTCGCGGGGCAAAATATCGCGAGACGCGCGTTTTGTTTTCGTATCCTCCTGCTTCATTATTAGGCAGATGCTAAACGCTCTGTGGGCCCGTATTTCTTACCTTCGCCGCCTTCCTTTTAAGTGCTCGCTCCTTTTTTTTTTATCGTCGTTTCTCTCCTCTCATCCTAGCTCTCGCGTCTGCCACATTTTTAAAACACCGATCGCGCGCGTGCTCGCCCTGGTACCAGGCGATCGTAGCGAGGTTCTTAATGAATTTCTACGCGGCCGCCGCCAGATATTAATCGAAGCCCTGGTAAGGCTTGGATGAAGCAGCTCACCTTCTTTGATACGATTTGATACGTTCGCGCACGCCCCGTCCGTTATTTGAAACTCCATCCGGGTATTATTCGCCGGCGCGAAAAAAAGTACGCCGCTAAATTTCGACACCATCGAAAGTCGATCGGTGATAGTATCGATAAAAAAAAAGCAGTACCGGTGGGTTTGAATGGACCGTGAAATTTGCATTAACTTTGTTTGCGCGTGCACCGAGTAATGCGCTCATCGTCGCGGCCATAAAACGAAAATTCTCTTCTTCATTGAGCGATATTACAGCCTGATAATTTAAGGTGGGACGTGGATGTCTTTTTACTTGATTTACTCGATTTCTGTCTGGCAGATTCAGACGGAGATACCGCTCACCGATAGAGACAAATAAGGGAAGTAAGACGATGCTCGCGCTTGCCGATCGTCTGATTTGCGACGGCACGCCCAGAACCTTGCCCCAAAAACTTCGTCTGCATGATGTGCTCCAATTTGTGCAAGTCTGCGCCGATGAGATATGCGCAATGCAGCGCCGTTGTATCTATAGACATTATCGTCGGAATCTTAACATCTTCATAATCTTAATAACAACTTTTGAATTTATTGCGCGCACACACGCGTCGCGATATTTTATTCTTCGCGCGATCGAGGCTAAGTACACACAAGTGAGCTTAATCGGGTGTCAAATGCGTGTAAATTAGCATTTCCGTCGATTTTAACTGTCAGCGTGAAAATATATACGTTCATGCCTTTGATCGTGCAAAACAATTTTCTTGCTCTTGAAGTAAATCGAAGTTAAATTACCTTGGAAAAGAAGAGATAAAAACATAGAAAATAACCGCTGTGGAAAATACTTGTAGCTTACAAAAACAAGCGCGAATAGAACGTGGTAGATCGATTTCATTCCTCGCGCTTTGTCGGAGGACGGTCGATGGATACGTCCATTTTGCTGATACAGCTTGATTCGCGGCGGCACGCCCATCGTTACGCAAAAAATTTTATCCGCGTAGTGTTTTAATTTCCTGCGTTTTAATGCTATCCGCAGATCAAATCTAAACAATATATATTATAATACATATATTGCGACATAATTTTAAATAGATTGACATTATTATCCTGTAAACACTGTTGTTAAAATCAATTTTCTCTTGTCTTATTCGTTTATTAATTTAAAAATACATAAAATCTCTTTTAAGGAGATAATCGTCTCACCTGCTACTTCAATTCACTCAAATTTCCATATTCAATTATAGATGAATTTAAATGTCATGAATATAATTTTGAACATACATACGATTAATCATTGAACATCGAGTCGTGTAAGTGAAATTCAAATAACATTTACTAAATAATATTCACGTTTTTTTAACGATACATGTAATTACCTCGAGATTGATTACAGTCATTTCAATCATTTGGCCGTCACCTTCGTGCTGTTTCTTCTAACTTTTTTTCCTCGGATTTCTTCCATGCTGTACCATGGAGACGAATCGATCCTTTTCTTGTAGACAGGCTTCTCCGGATCAGCTTTTCGATACCATTAAAGGTGCGCTGATGCGTACGTTTCTCGGAAAAGACGATTAATGATTGTATTGAGATGAAGAAAATGTATATAAAATCCACCCGCAATGCAAATATTCGAAAAAAATCAAATCGTGTACGTCATATCATCATACCGTTTTCTCTATGAATGTGGAAAACAAATATACTTTTTCGGCGCGTCTTTATAATACGCTATTTTGTTTGCTCGCCGAGATTACACCATGAGGTATAATTTCAGGCATGTATACATGGACATATCGAGTCCCTATCATTACCCGATACTTAATTGGATTCCGCAACGCTCTTGTATCGTAATTTCATTACTTATCTTTTGCGCCAAATTGCATTTATGGGATTTCACTTGCGAACAAGCCCGCAAGGTGATTTCGTGTTGCGAAACGTGGAAGCACCTGTGGACACCTTAAATAATCGCGAGTCGATCGGGTATTAAAAGTATACAGCATTCATCGAAGGACGCGTACAAAGTGCACCATGATTAAATCGTAGCCAATTATTAAGATCGGTACTCGTAGTATTTAATTGCAATCGCAATTTCGAGAAATCAAAGCCAAGTTACACATCACTTCCATATAACACGAAATCGCAGAGATATGCAGATTTATTAAATTTACACAGAAATCTCAAAAATTCTTTCGTGCAGTACATGCAGATAAAATGAGATATATTTAAAAAGATATAAATAGACGGACAGTTAGGCGATTCGTACGATTGCCGTAATCATAACGGCGTGTCGAAGCAGCAGTTTATTCTTTATATTCTTTACATTCTTTATATCTTTTATTCTTAATTTCTGAACCTTGCCGTTGCACCTGTGTCTCCTGAAAGACGAAAGAAGCCCGGCAATTACGAAGCAATCAATTACGAAAGTTCAAAGCTGGACGCACACAGCGATCAAACAAGTGCGTTCGCTTAATTATGATGTGTATGTATATACCGAATACGTGTTCCGGTGCAGATATTGACACTCGATTATCAGTTAATTTCTTAATTGCTGAAATCACTTACCAGCCCATCCGCTCCGATTTCTCCGTCCGTTTGCATGTTCTGACTACATAACGATCGCGTATGAGTATATGAATCGGTACACGTCTACACGAAAGCTCGTCCTAAATCACTATAATGACACACTTCAACGGGAAAACAAACAGAGTCACGATAATCAGCGGAATTACCATCTGGTACAACGCTGTCCCAGATTTCGTTCCCGAATGGAATAATTTAAGAGTTTACCATTGGAAAACATTTACAATATATGCAGAATGTTAAAGATCAGACGTTTTTTATGAGATTTTTAGCCAATTTAAAAATTTATTTTTCCTCACACAGGTGTTGATAAATTTTTAATTATAAGATTAGAAAGGAAAAAAATTTTTTACTAAACTTTAGAGAATCAAATAAATAACAAAACTGCATTTTTTAAATTAATATTTTAGATTTTATGTAAGAGAATTTTATTTTAAGTGTAGTATTACAAAAATATTGAATGCAAAAGTTTAAAGGTTTTGCGATTTTCTACATGTTTACTGAAATATCTAAAAATTTAACTAGATACAGATCCAAAAATAATTTTGTTGAGCTATCAAAATTTTGTAAGACGCTCAAACTGGTTATTAAAATATCAAAATTTTTTGCACTGTCCATCATGCATTAAAAATTCCTAATTACAATTATTTTGATAAATCAAAAAAATTTTCATTATCTAGTTAAACTTTTAGATATTTCAGCAAAATCGTTTTTTTTTTTCGTATACTTTCTAAAAGTTTTTGTACACGTATCTATTTCTAAATAGAAAGTGTCGCAATCTGCTAAAAGATCTTTTTCATCAAAGCCGGATGGAAATACAAGTAATGGAACGGCAGTGTGCGTGACGTTTATGGCCCTAACGGTTCTTTTTGCGGGCATAATCTTAACCGATTGAAACTGTCATTCAAGGAAGCGAAGTAATATCCGATACCCTGTATTCCCGAGAATCATAAAGGAACGAAAATTTCTGTAAACCGTTTCTTCTCAGATGTAACGCTTGTAACCACTTGTGAGGCGAAACGACTCCGATAACGGCTCCTCACGAGCGAGCAAACGATTAACGACTCGTCCTTCGAATCATGTTGCGAATACCATCGACTTACAGATGAAGGGAGGACAATGCTCGTACGCAATTGGCGCACAGGCGCATTAAATTCGTTGTATTGGTTTCGGCGACAGGGAATAAGACGACGACTTCCTTTCGCTCTCGGTCCTCGTCTCATCTCGTTAAAAGGAGCCGCCGTAACGGCGTAATACCTCATTACATTTTTGCCACGGCGCGTAATGGCCTTTCGATTTACACTGGTCAGCGTGTACGAGCTCACGCTCGTCGCTCCGTTAGGTGGCAGCCAATCGAGCCGATGAACCATAGGCCGCGGTAAACCCTCGGACGACCGGAGCGTTAACCAGTAACCAGTCACTTCCACAGTAATTACGGGGCTCGCATTCGCGTTTTATAGGCGAACCCTGCGAACTGAGGTGAGACGAGACGAGACGAGACGAGACGAGACGGGATGGGACGACGGGACGGGACCGACCGGGACGAGACGACTCACTCGCTCGATTATTGCATTACTCATGCATAGGACCTGGCACGGGCAATACCGCTTGTCCGAGTCGTAAGTGTCGTGTAGAAATCACGAACGCCACGCAACGCCAAGAAATTCTTTCATTCTTTTTCAACGGACTCGCGAAGCTTCGTGCTTTATCCCCCTTTGCTTCATCCTCCTTGCTAATATTATTGCTAGCAGCACCAGATTGATGGATTCTTCAAATTTTTCAGAATCTCTTTTCAAAGCTCAAATAATATCGCTTTTCTTCGAAACTAACCAGATTCAAAGCCGGGCAAGTATAATAATATAACGTCGGGATTTACCGCAAAACAAACAGTTGTGGGAATAAAGATGAATTTGTTATTTAAAGTGAAGCAGTTAGCGCATCCGGGTGAGAGGAGAAAAAAAAATATGACACGAGGGATTGATGAGAGGATGTATCGAGAGGTGACGAAGCGTGCAGCTGGCACGAGTAGGAAAGGTAAGACAAACGGAGATGATCTGTTAAATGGATTGTTCGGGGCTAATTAAAAAATCGAACCCGTCCAAAACGCGTGCGGGAGAGCACCGATTGCCATCGGGATTCTCAATCGATTAATCCGATCTCCTCTGCGAGTTGAACATCGTCGCAACATCGTCGGAGATCGTTCGATCTTCTCGCGCGTGCTCCACGGTACAAGACACCGTCGTAAGCCGGATATTTATTAAGACAGGTGACTATATAAGGTGTATAGGTAACGCACGTCTCCTTATTTATATATCTCCTTCCTCTTTCTCTCGACTTTTGATCTCATCGGAACTGAATTTACTGTCGTAGACGTCACCCGGTGAAGACGGAAACGCGAAGCTGATTTTCCGTATTAATTACCAAAGACTTTTGCAAATTGTATTTTATAAAAATTATTTGTCGTTACCTGTGCGCGCAAGACTCATTATTTTCTTTCACTCTAGGCAAAACCTGAACATAGGAAAATTAGAGAGATATTATTTTAAAAGTTCTAAATGGACTCTCTAAATTTCTTGAAGTGAACTCTCATTTCAAAAGAATGAAAATATTGTCACTATTGAAAATATTTACATTCTTGAATAAGAGTAACAGATTATCACTCTTCTTCTGGAATGAGATTTACTCCAAAGGAAAAAAATCTTATTCCTTTTTTGGAGTGAATCTCACACTCCAAAAAAATGAGATCTTACTCCAAAGGAAAATCTGCCGCTCTTAATCAAGAGCGAATATTTTCATTCTTTTTCAATGGCAGTATTTTCACTCTTTTAGAGTGAGATTTCGTTCTAAGAAATCCAGAGAGAAGATAATTAATATGTATGTGATATTTTTCAAGATTAATATTCCAGATATCTTATATGGATATATTCCTTCCCGAAAATCGGGCATGACGTGGTGGTGTGCCGACTTACGTAAACGTCGACGACGCTATGTTGACGCAACGTACGAGTCAAAAGAAGACATCAATCCGGTTGTCTCGAATCGGCGTGTGACGATCGAGGGTCGCTTCTCATCGTTGGACATTCGTAACGACCACGAGCCGCGCCACAGCGACAAACGGTGCCACTCGCACTGTTTCTCTTTCTTTCTCCTCGTCTTCTCATTTATTTCTTCACCTTCTTCCTTCTTCTTATTCGCGGTTTTAACGCCTCTACGTTCACGTTTGCGCTCGCACGCGTGCATTGATCGCTCTCAGTCGCTCTCTCTCTCTCTTTCGTTCTTTCTCCCTGTCTCGAGTTTTATGCCTCGGCTCTTTGACTAAGAAGGTTTTTGCGCCGGTCCCGCTTCGTTAGTGGCCTTCATATGAGTTATGCTAATTGAATGTATGATAACCAGCGACTTTAATTGGAATGTAACCGAGCGACCCCCGTGCGCGTCGATTTTCAGGAACGTTTACTGCGCAAAACTGACAGCAGAGATGCGACGTTGATTGTCGGAAATCGAACAACGTGAGACTCGTCATCACGTATTAATGTCGAGAAATTCCCAAATTATTTCAATATAGTCCGACAGATAATAATTAAAGTTTATAAGTTCGTTTTGTAACAGCGGTACTAATTTAAATAAAATACATTGCAAAAATATCTAATTAGTGTCGTTCTTTTTATTTACTGTTTGAAATTTTATAGAAATCTTGTCACTTTTTAAAATTTAACAAGTAAAGCTTCTCGAGCAAAAGAGATCACAAAAAGAAATTTACAGCTTTTACATGATCTATATTTTTCTGAACTTCAAATAAATCGTCCAATATATGAAACTGATGTGAGAAAGACACTTCTTGCTGAGACGCAGGAATATAAATTATGTACGCTCTTGAGAAAATTGATGAACGTTCTCCGAGAGATCGGAAAGTTTAATATACAGAAAGTACAAAGAAAGAGAAATCGTCACGATGTGTGATAGCGACTCTAATTGTGTGCGCAGATGAGGCTAATGATGACAAATCTATCGATCACATCTTGATCGTAAAATCGACGCGGTCTTTTTAAACATTTCAAGACGAGCCCGTTTAAAAGTACGCACGCTCATGCTATAAAAAAGAAGAATAGAAAAGAGATCAAGTGGAGAAGACGCGTGCCGTTGTCTCTTTAATTTCGTGACGTGCGTTTTGCACCTGGTCCTTATCACATCGACGAGCTACTTTCTAAAGACTAACATTTGCATTTTCAACTAATAGGCGATCAAACCGAGAGTGAGTTTGATAAAGAGTCAAAAAAAGAAAGATTCACTTCTGTCTTGTTTAGCTAAGAGATTATGAGACATTCGCAATACATACGTACATGAAGTTACAAGCCCACCCAACGCGAAGTAGTAGAGCCATTCGATGAATTCTGATGGTTCGAGATATCTAGATTATCGACTTTTTTTTGTCTTCGTTTCATCGATAGTGAAACGTTCGTGCGGTAAATCCAGCAGGTGAATTTATCGAGGCGGGCGAATCTCGGTTCTCTCGTAACAAAAAGTGATTATTACGGTTTCCTTGGTGACGATATGTACGAATAAAAAGATTCACACGTCCGAAAAATGATGCTCGATCCCTTATATGATTCTTCACTCGTTTGTTCCAAAAACGGGTAAGAAGCAGTGCGAATAATCGCTCTGCGAGATCGTTGCCGAACAAAAACACGGATAATTGAGCCATTACACGGAAATGCGTAATAAACGGCACAAGTAATTTTCCGAGTATCGAGTCGTTCCTTCGTCGTGCCTTTTTCGCCCCCTCGCCCCCCTTCTTTCCCTCTCACCCCGGTCGGGCACTAAATTACTCGTGCAGCTACCCCCGTTTAAGTACGTCTCGGTAGGTATGCCGTATAGTCGGATTCTCGCTTTTTGTCACCTCATTGGAACGGATCGAGCTCGTCGTGGTCACCGTCGTTTGTCGTCGGATAGCATCGATTTCTACCTGTCTTTTTCCGGCGCGCGACCCGATCCGCTTAAGGGATTGCGTCCAGATTCCGATTTTGGTGCGGCTTGCCGGTGTGGCGTAGCGGCGGCTCTTTTGTGAATCATATCTCGCGGTATCGCACGTGCATATTCCGAAGATGAAGAGCTCAAGTCCTCAAGTAAGAGATTAGACACCGTTTAGACAACTTCTGATTGGTTCGCCAATTATAGTTTTCAGGTTCTGCTTAGCCCTTCAAATATCTTGGCACAAATTTCAATTTTTATGAAATAAAGATTTTAATATTTCGGTTAAATAACTATTTGGCAACATAGCAGAGATGTTGAAAAGTAATCCATAAATTTTTAGAGATTTTTTTGGAAGCCTAGAACAGTAAAAAAATTTGGACTCAATAAAATAAAGTCTTAGAATGCTTATTTTCTTTTCTTGTTGAGTCCAATTTTTTTTATTGTTCTGTGCTTCCCAAAAAGAAAAAAATTCAGAATTATTCTTCAACATCTCTGCTATACATTACCAAATTATTTAATATTTGAATATTAAAGCCTTTTCTCATTTCGTAAAAATTGAAATTTGTGTCAAGAAATTTAACAGTAAAATTTCGCCGCCTCAAAAAAGACCTAGGAATCCTATGAAGGGTTAAGATAGAATGAGATATGGATGAGAGGACAATCGATCGCGTTCGCGTTAGATGCCCTGACGATAAACGGATAGGCACGAAGCAGGTGAGGCACAAAAAGGTAGCGGGCATAAATCCTGCGGATTGCAGATCGACAACGCCCGTTACGAGAACAGTCCGAGAACGGTCGCCATTAGTCGCTCTCGGATGGCTCGCGGCGCGTCGACGGTTATGTAATCGACTGGCAATCCACTTGCAGATGACTTATTAAGGAACGTACATTAAACCAGGCGCTGATACTCGATAATAATAATTGATTATATTGGGCGTTTTGTTGAAGCGTCGTGTGATTATTTAGATCGACGTTGGCGATTATGTGATAAAACGCACATATGATGCGATATGACCAGCATAATCATTTAGTGCAGCATATTCGATTTTTCTTTGCAATGGAATCGTCGATGTAGTCGCTTATTCGCTGTTATGAAATGAATCATATGAAGCAAAGTGATATTTGAAAATAATTAAACAAGTTGTATGGCGTAAGCGTTAAATTTTACACGCAGCTATAAGAGTATACGCGCAATCATCGCAATTAAACGTTCAGCCTGCGTGAGTAAAGTTCAGTTTGGTTTAATGTTCGAGTCACAAGTTGAAGACGTATGTTCTCCAAGCAGTTTGCGGTAGAGTCGCCGCAACAGAGTTGCGAATCAATTTACTAGCCAATAAAACACAATTTACATGCGATACTTTCAAACGAGCAGCGCTGGCTTTTGAAAGAAATCTTACTCCTCTCATTTCCTGACTCAAGAAAAAGAGAGAAAGTAAACTTACATTCATTGTGAACATTTAAATAAAATAATAATCGATCATCTCCTGCAATAAATTTCTTACATAATTACTTATACTTATACTTGTAAATTTCTTGTACTCGTACAGATTTTAATATCGATAAAAAGAGAGAAAAGTTTTTAGTCGCCTTAAATTAGGCACTGCGAAGAGAATGTCATTTCGATCCAGCGAAAAGCCTTCTCTCGCCGAATGCGAGAGAGCCGTGCGAGAACCATCCGGACGACCCTCCGCGTAAAAGATTACATCGACCGCGGACGACGTCCGCGATGTCGTAAACACAGATCACCTTTATGGTTAATACATTATCACGGTGACGTGTAAGTAATAATGTTTCATGGACGCTGCCAGATGCGCCAATGTCACACTCCATGGATCCGGCCTATGGCGCGCGCTATGGGGGTCCCGTAGGTCGTCCCTATCCGAGGAGCGAGGATACCGTGTGCGATTCTCTACGACTCTACGCGATCACGCATGTGGATATGCGTGCACGAGTGCCATTATACGCGCGCGTTACTTTCCCGCGATCACCGCAAAACTACTCGTGATTGATAATTACACCAATTATACCATTAAACTGTTTATACAGGCGGTACCGGATTCTCGTCGAGGAGCGACGATCGAGATTACGTAAAACGCCACAAATCGTGACGTTCTTCCTCAGAAGGTGATCTCTTTTAGTGTTTAATCAAATGTAAGACAAATCTGCGGTACATGTACAAAAGCTGAATAACTTAACAAACTTGCAGGAAAAAGTTCCAATTATTTTCGCCATTCTGTTTTCGAGATATTTGATACTAAATAGAAATTTGCATTACGAGTATACGCGGTTTATGTTTTAAATGCGTATTTTTAATTTGAGGTACAGGCATTAAAATTGTCCATAATTATAAAGTAAATATTTAAGTAACGTTACAAATGAGAGTATGATTCACAGTATGGCAATTTATCGGCTTAGCTAATTTCAATTTATTGGGGGGGCTAATCACACACTTTGTGCAAAGCCCCACCTTCCAAAAATTTTGTAAGTACACGTATTGATATTTTCGTCATTTATATATATAATAAATAAATTAAAATAAAACGTTATCAGGCGAGAGTGATTAAGCCGATGAATTGCAATACTGTGAATCATACTTTATATATAGATGGAGTCAGATATAAATAATTTCTCATATCATAATCACGCATTTTCGAATTCTGAATTAATGATTTTGATTTCTGAAAGATTTTTGTAAAACCGAAAGGTGATAAAAACAATAAAAATGTCATCAGAGCAAAATTATATGCATCAAATTTATTCTGCTTTCGCGTGGTCCTTTCACACGCCTTTGCCATCTTCCGCTATTGTTAGCTCAGAAATCGCTCAGAATATCCTCATCGAGTCATTGACACGAGGTAATCTCGAAATCACACGCATCAGTCGGGAGACAATTTCCGGGCGGTGGACGCGAGAGACGGAGAGGAGGGCAAAGGCAAGGGAATCGCTCCTTAGGCGTTTCGTAAGAATTTCGCGTCCGCGGCCGGATTCCAACGACTGGTTTTACGTCGAAACTGCAAATGGATCGGGGCCTAAAATATGTCGGCCCAATTTGCCGGTGTCTGCTGCCTCTGGGGCCTGACCGAGCGGTTGCCTCTCCTTACTCTCTCGTTAGTCGCCCCGAGCTGCTTCCTTACACACGCGTACCTTTCTCTCTTTCTCTCGCCCTTTACCTCTTCCTTCTATCCACCTCATTCCGTCCAGTACCACCACTTCCTCCTCGCTTTTCGGCTCGTGTTAAGGGAGATATATGCGATGCCTCTCCCTCGGCGAATTCGAGTTTGATTGAGCATACAGGTGCTCACGAGGGACGTCGGTAAGTACGGTAAGAGAAATGACTTGTCGCTGGTATGCGTGTCCCGGAAAATCTTAGTTAATAGATTTACACCAAAGTGCATTGCGTGTTCGTTTACAACAGAATTAGATTTAATATGAAGGCTAATTACCTGAAGAATTAATTTTTTGGACTAATTTCCATTCCACGATTTTTCGAAATAAATTACACTGTGCAACGTAAATATTTGTATCAATTCGATAAATAATTTTTTCAGAAAAAAAAAAACAATTCTTGTAATCACGCCGAATTAAATATTATTCATCTTAAAAAAAATGAAGGTTCTCTGACGTAAAATCTTGATACGAAGAGGAAGGCCAATAAGGACTAAAACGCAGTTGTCGCGTTCGCTATCAAGGAAGATCCAAAGCGGATATATAGAAATGTGTGGTATTTTTGAAAAATTTGAACCGCTGTCTTGTTATCTGCACTCGACAAATCTGAAATTGCCAAATGCGTTACATGTAAACTATCGGAACATGATCAACAGACACGATTTGATCGGTATCTTTTGAACATCCACTCGATAATAATCACTCCACGACTTCTACATTTTTCGGATCTCGGCTCGAGCCAATGTAAGAGGGCAGATGATCGAGATACCATCCTAAATTTAGGTCGACAACGTATGTCTGTCATCTCGTAAATTCGGGTAAACTGATTGTGACTATAAAATCATCAGATTGTACCGCCAAATTTTCAGAACTAGAAGGATGAACGATCGGTCGAATGAAATGAACGGAATGAAATCTCGTAAATCTCGTATATTAAAAAATTTATAACAGTTTAAAAATATCTGATCTCCGCAGTATCAATTAAAAACGACAGTTGCATGATCGGAGAAACGACTGATCATGCAATCCAGATCTTGCAAAAAGCGAACCAATCTTGCCTGTCTTTTTTTGCCAACAACAACGATGTATTTAAAATTGATACATAAAATCACGCTATTCTCTCTTGTACTCTACTATAAATTCGAAACATGGCGATCCTCATCAGTCATCGTACAATAATTCACCGTATATTAAATCATCAACTCATCGCATAATAATTATAATTAAATATTTTACTGTAAAAAAATTCCTACAGTAGGATATTTATTTAAATACTATTATTATCTCTTAAACTTTCAAAATAAATCCCATTCTGAAGAGTAAAATCTCACTGTCAAAAATTGGAAACGAGTTACTCTTTTTCAAAACTGACTCAATTTTCGCTCTTCAAAATGAGATTCTACTCGAAAGAATTTCAAGAATAAATATTTCTTTTTCAAAATTTCGTCGCTACGGACAATCGTCCGGAATTATTTGTGAACCGTGTGGTCTTTTCGTTTTCTTCTTTTCTTCGGTCCACACTGATCTCTTCCTGCTGCTGCGGTCGCGAGGAATTAAAATTGTTCGAACTCGCTCCCGTCGTGTTCGCGGACGTTTCTGCGGAAAGAAAGAAACGATCGGCCGAACACCGTGGTACAACGAAGCACGGCCAATTCCAAAGCGGGCGCATAAAGCGGCCGCGTTTTGTCGAACCGCCGCAGTTTTGTGGCCGAAAGAGCGATTGTGCCTGGACACACGTATACACGTCGCGAGAATCATCCAATTATGGCACGGGAAGAAATACCACCGGCCTGATTGGATAGTTAAGACGTTCTACTCGCGCCTGCACGCACTCTCCCCGACCGTAAAAATAAAACAATCCCTTTCTCGCATCCACGCCGAGGATACGGAGTCAAGTATACCGTGGAACGTTTCTCGAAATTGCGGTTTGCCTCCAGTAAACTGTTGTCCTCCCGGAACGTTATCTTCGTAAAAAGAACTGTTTGAAACAAGCTGTTTAAGATCACCCCTGTTATCGGTGCGGATTTATAGAAAAAAAATACAATTAAGTTGAAAAGCTTCCATAACTCAATTGTAATGCGTCACGCCGTTATTCCAACGCGAGCGCGCAACGAGCGCGTTAATTAAATTAATTGCGGCGGCGAGGAGACGGGCAGTGGCCGCGCCAGGGTTACATGAGGCGGTTCGCCAACCTGCAATTTTGTATCGACTCGCGGAAATGGTCCAATTATGGCGAGAGGAAGAGACCGGCGGCCTTTATCGCGGTTAGTTAAGACGTTTTAAGAACGGTGATCCTCGCGAACGCTGAATCACTATTCTCTTTCTCACTTCAGGCGGGAGTACGTAATCAGTTTTCACACTCGAACATCTCAAATAAGGGCTATGCAAATAAGTCGCGCGTTAAACGTGACAGTCTGCATCGAGATTGGTCCAATTATTGTAGAGGGTTGGAAGCTAATGCGAGCATCCGACGAAAATTAAGCGATTTTCAATTCGCACCGGGAATGATTCGATCAGCAGATATACGGCATTGCGTTTTAACGCGATCCATAGAGAGTAACGTTATCGCTTTATCGCGTTGACGTAGTGCGGCGGTTATTCGAAAAAGTTGCTCTTTCCTAAATTCAATCCTTTAGGGTCAGGCGTATTCATTAGGGCGCCATCCGAGGATCGTAATCTTAAATCTCGGCTTAATTTCGGATCGTTATCGAGAAGAGTTATAGAGTTAATTATCTTAATTGTTCTCGACGTGGTCGCGAGAACGCGGCGCGTCTCTCCAAGTGTGACAACTTTGTATCAGAAATAGTTGCAAAATCGCCCAATTAAAACACGAGGACATAGATAGATACTCGAGGAGACAGCTCAGAGTCTCTGTCTGTCTCTGTCTATCTAGAGACACTAACTGCTTCACAATGACGATTCTCCTAAAATGTTTACAAAGTCCCGTGTTTAGTTCTGCCACATGCAATTCGCAACTAATCTCCGTCTAATTGAATTCTTGCGGCTGCAGATACGCGATAAAAGAAATAGATTTAGTTTCTATCGTTTCTATCCGCGAATCCCGCCTCGATCAATTAATGCGATCCCGAACAAAATCAGGAAAATGAACCAAGTGCCGTAACACTTTCTCGAGAACTCGTAACTGCTTTGCAAATTAACTACGTAATTCATTTCACTGCGGTGAGAGATGCCAAAAAGTGTTGAATATTCGCACGCTCTCACTACCGATCTTCGATTACGCAACCTAATTAAAAAATTAAGAGCAGCGGATAATTTAATTCGTCGTTACGTAAGTCGCCATTCGCGAAGGGATATTCATCGTGACGGAAGAAAAGAATGCGAGGGAGAATATAAATCACGAATCGCCTTTATCCGCGGTTTTATCGGTTACTCTCAGGCCCAGAACCGTTCCTCATGAAAGAAAATCATCCAATTACAGACCGGCGCCTATCTTTCGGATCTTTCGGATCGGTCGGGCGAAAGAGCCGCGTGTACGGACCGCTTCGAACAAGGGTGAGAGAAAGAGCCACGGGGGTGTTCAATTATTTCAATCGGGCGGCGAGGGGTCGGCCGCGTTTTGAAAATGGGTGTGAACACTCGTGACAACTTACACAGTGTTATCTGGTAGTAGCAGAATGCGCTGGTAATCCTCCGGTAAGCCTCCGCTAAGCCGGGGATCCACGTGCCACGTGATATATACGATACACCTCAGGGGCTTACCCTTAACAGCCAGACACAGTTGCACGGAAACGCAGTTACTGCGGCTTATTCGATTCGGATGTAACGTACGCTGCAACGCGAAATACATTTCGACGTCCGCCAATTCGACGGCGTCTTTTCGCGAGCGAGAAACTCAATTGTATCATCTCACAACCGACGAAATTATATCTGAGTTATAATAAGTTAAATATTCAAAAATTTTGGAAACGCTCTTTCTAATTAGTAATTTAATTTTTCCGATCTCTAAATTAAGGTTAGAGATTTAATATCCATCAATACATGGTAATTTGACCCTCGAAAGAATTTTGAACGCGAGAATTGTTCGTACGAGATAATGTCCTTTGATTCGAGAGTCAAGTCATCGATGTTGAAACCATCAAGGGATGTGTGAAGGGCGTCTGAAGGGTGGCACGTGCAAGGGGATCGCGACCTAGGCGCGTGTCAGATCGATCCGCGGGAAAACATATTTAGAGTGTTTACGCTTGCTACGTATTCGAATTGAAGTACGATTGTATCACGTATTTTGTAAACACGACGGCACTATATACTTTCTACCATCGCATTACGAAAGTGTGTCAGAGGTTACCTTGGTGGTCTCGATCATAAATCTTAAAAGCATCGAAATACAGGCGCTAATGTCATTATTAAATAATATCGCGCCAGATAATTTTATGTTACTAATTTTGTTTGCGCTCCCGCCGAATTATCTTAAAATTATAAATCTTCCCAACGTATAATTTGGAAGATAATCGACAGCGCTTTGGAGATCGCGAGCTGGAATCGCAATCGATTTTACGTAATTCCCACCATTTCGTGCCGGTTCGTTTCTGTAAAAAAAAAAAAAAGAAAAAAAAATGAGACCAATGAATATATTCGTTTTGCGCAAGAAACTGCGAATTTTTGATAATTCGTCGGTCGTGATTACCGGTGCAACGGTTGCGGGGGTAGAAGGTTGGGGATCGGCTTGGTTGACGACTGCAATTACGGAATCATCACGAAATCATTCCCAAATGCATCGTGTGTGGGACGCAAATGTCTGGTTTCTCACCCATAAGCGTTTCTTTGCCTGTGCTTATTATGACATTCTCGAGAACGGACGCATTTAATCGGCGACCGAGCGTATATTTCGAGTTGTTGAAACTTCAGAGGTGGTCCTTCTCATCAAGACCATACACGATTGAATTATACATATATAATAACGAGCTATCAACATGTTGGATATTCCGCTTTAACGATTCTGCCGTTTTTCCTCGTTTCCCGCCTTCTCGTACGCTCCGCGATCGCCCACGGACTTTCAACGAGTCCAAATCCGCCACCTGGGGGACGATGTTTCTGCGACCGGCTCGTGGAAGAATCTGACCGCGTTTCTCTCCTTCGTGACTTTGCGAACAAGTATGTCAACGTCATTGGCAACGGTGTAATTCGTGTCATTAGGCTCAAACAGAAGATTACCGTCCTGATCGTTTGCGATTTGTACGTGAAATTATTTCACACACATTTAAGATAAAAAAAAAAGGGAGAGATGAACTAAAAATGTGAGAAGACAATATGCAAAATTTGTCTGTCGCTTTAAAAACGCAAAAAGTTACAAATCCGTAGAAACGTCCTCCTTTCTTTTTTTTTCCTCTTTTTCGTCTTTTGTAATTTTCTCTATCTTTCTTCTCGTTCAACGTCAGATACTTTTGTGTTTTTTGGATCTTTCGCGAGCTCCAGCGTCTATATATGCGTGCTAATTTCATAGGAATAATTTGCAAAGCGTTACACAAGTCCTGCAACAAAATTGCATACGGATCGAAAGATGCTTTCGAACGCGAAGCGAGATGCATTACGAAAGGCCGGCGTAAAAGCCAGAAAGGAACGAGGTGAGAAGATCGAAGTGAGTTCGAAACCTTTTCATTTGTTTTACTGTGCCCCCGGGCGTGATCGGTATCGATAGAGTTATTTTGGTCAGGCGAGCACGAGCTCGATTGTAACGGACTGCAAAGTAACTGTCTACTCAAAAGTGCAGGAGCATCGAAATTACATTTTCGAGACTCGTTGCAACGATTCTCTCAACGATTCAACTTGTTTCGTAAAAAATCTCGCGCTATTCGATCTCTCTTATTTTATTCACTCTTATCCTGTAAAAATTGCTTTATTATTAAATATCAAAATTTTTGATCACAATTTAACTATTCATAAAAAAAAAATAAATAAACTCTCTTTTTTCGTTTTAATGCCTCTAAACGTCTCATTTTTGTTCGTATAAGACTTCCATACTTTCACCATAAATTTCCGCGAAAACTTGGAGAGGCAGCGAATACGACGTAAATATATATAGCTCGGAGAAAAAAAAATAGATACTATCCACGATACTATCCACGAGTATCGTGCGATTCTCGGATAGCGGCGACTGCTCGAGATTGGAGAATTCGCAGCGTGGCTGGGCACGTGTGTGACCACGTCATTAGGACCACCCTTCGCGATTGCGGTGGCGAACGGTGGCATTTTTTCGGAGATGTAATAATGGCGCTTCGTGCGGGGACCATTTAGCTCGGGTCCGCGGTAAATTGTCCCGGGCCCCGGAGGTGCGACTGCAAATGACACCGGGTAGCGCAACGTGCCGCAAAATTGCGACGCTCTAAGCCAAATCTCCGCCGCGCTTCGTGCCGGCTGCGAATGCTCTCACGAATGCTCGCCGCCCCTGCACGCTTTTCTGAACGAAACTCTATATCGGTGGATTTCGGGGCACCTGGGGCGCTCGGACGGACCGGCAACGCTCAGGAGCAAAATAACCTATAAGAAAAATGAATTAATCGCGCGTGGGTAATACGTCAGAGACGTAATACATACGTCGACGATTCTTAACCCCGCTACTTTGCATGCTACGATACATTACAAGTCGCTTGTGATAACGACGATAATAATATTAATAGCATCGCTAATGATCTTATATTATCCCAACTGCATTACAAGTCGTTTAACAACTCGCTAAAAGAAAGTAGTAGAAATTTTTGAATTTACTATGAAAACGTTTCAAGTACTATAATCCCACATGATATTAACGGTATGTGTGTAATAAGACGTTTAATATAATATTAATCTTAATTAATATATAATATTATTCCTTATCTTCCCCTACATGCGTCCATAACATGTTTATATTGAAACATTTTGTGCGTGAGAATGACTTCGTTTAGAAAAAAGCTAGCTTTACAACTGTTATAAAATTCTTTAATATGATTCTTTAATATGATTAGTTTAGACATTTGGACTCAGTCCAAGAGAAATTAAAGGCAAAAAGCAATTATAGTTGTAAAGCTGCTTTTTCTGCTAAATACAGCCGTGTTCAGCGCTTAGTAAACGCTTTGCACTAGTTGGATTATAATTATAAATCTAAGGGAATCTAAAGGAAGTCTTCAGAGAGAAAAATGTAAAATAATGCATTCTAGAATTTTAGTAAATTTTATAAAATTGGTAAATTTATGTATACATTATTTATGTAAAATACTTTATTTTTCTGGTAAATGAGCGATCGTCGTATATAACGATACTGTAAGATACTTTTTACATTTCGTAAATTTTGTCGTGCTTGCAGTTTGAAGAATATTCATTTCAGTTGAAGTAAATTCGTTTAAGTGATTATTACCTTACATTACAGTACGAGTTTACTGTAATATAAGGTAATAATCACTTAAATGAATTTACTATAATTATAACATACTTTTTATCTTAAATGTCTCCGGCATTTTTACTCTCAGGCAAGTAAAGATTGTCATAAGTTCGACAAAAATAACCTGAATATTTTTATTAGTCTTGTAAGGTAAAATTATTCAATTATTTTTCTCCGTACTGAAATGAAGTATTCAATGAAGAAAAAACTTCCAACAGTTGCAAAATAAACATTCTGAACGCGAATATTATAAATTTCATTTTTTCCATACTTCTCGATTATTCTTTGACAGGTCGAAAGAGAGCGATCGCTCAATCATTTCTACGGGACTCTAAAAACATAGACACGCGTCGCAACGTTCTTCGCGACGTAGTTTCGGAGTTCCATCGATTTTAATAAGCGGGTCGGTCGACCGGTCGGTTTCGTGCTCACGGTGGAAGCCGCAAAGAAAGCGCGAGCATAGACGGGGAATGATTTTTCGACGTAAACCATAGTCCCGGCACGTCACAGATAATGACTCTTGAAATCGTTTCTGCTCTTCTTTGAGATCGCGGCACGAAGCGAAGGGAATTACGGAAAACCTACACCTATATATTATATATATATATATATATATATATATATATGTACATACACGATTGCATCCCTGGCGAGGAGGCGCGAACACCGTGCCAGTACACCACTCGTCTCTCGACGAGCAGTCGTACATCGCCAACTAGACGATATTCCTGGAGACAAATCCGCATTCCTCGATGGGGAGGACGACGCGCAAGAAGCCGTCGTCGCGGATCGATCGATGCGACACACATACGCACGTGCATCCTCATGTACGACAAAATGATCGGTAGCGACAATTTGTGGTTCTGAGTGACGAGATCCTGAATGCGATACGACTGACGTAACGATTTCTTGCGATATATATATAAGAATCTTCTTTTTTTAACGCGTTATATAGAAGATAAATATTTAAAATGCTTTATATGAGAAATACATCAATAGGTTTTAGAATTAATTATAAAAAATTGTATCAATTTATCTGTTGAAAAAAATGTGCATAAAATATCTATTTTATTCTATAACAGATATACATAGAACTTATATATTCTACAAATTCTCCTTTGTGGAATCTCACCTTAAAGAGTGAAAATTGAATCTTCTTGAAAAAGAATGGCTCAATTTTCAATCTTTAAAAGTGAGATTTCACTCTACAGAGAGTGAGATTCACTCTAAAAGTTATGAAGAGTATTATGAATTAATATTACCGCACGATATATATATATATATATCAAGTTTTTTTCACTGGATTTAGATAAGTCACTATTCCAAGTCCTAATTTTCGAGACTGATTTGCATATCTTCGAACTTAATATCTGTCGAGCCTTGTCAAGGCAAATGTTTAGAACACGACGACGATAAAACGCATCTTGCCAGACGCCAATCGTAAACGTTGTCCCAAAATTTATACACAACAAATCGCAATTACGACCAGGGCTTCGTCGCCATCGGGGCTTCAATCAGCCCCCGGTCTAATACGTCTCTTTCTTTCCTTCCACCCTTCTCTCTCTATCTTTCCCTGTGCGCGAACACGATTTACGAGAGCCACTGGGTAAGAGAAGCCTCTTAGAAAGTCAATGCGAAATTTCATCAGGGCGCCGCCTACTTGCGCTTAGATTGGTTGGTAGAAGCGACCAATGCACCTATTACCAGCAGGACAACGCGCTGTCTCCCCCTTTTTCGCTTCGTTACCTTTTTGCGTGCATCCGTCGCACCAATCTAGGAAAGAAAAAAGAAAGGAAGAAAGAGAATGCAAGCAGAAAAGAAAGGTGATCGGGAGAGTAAAAAAAAATTGCGGAGGGGGAGGAAGGTGCGCTTCGATCTTTGCCTTCGAGGGGACAGTTGCCCGTCGTCTGTGTTCACCTGCCTTTGAGAATCTAAGCACACGAAATCACGAATGCCTATTAGCCATCGCGGCAAAGTGTGTCCTGCCTCGGCAGCCTCGATCAACGTACAACATGCACGGCTCTGTAATAACACAATCGTTTCGCAATTGGCTCACGAGAGGTTCTGTAAAAGGGACAGTTTGAAGAATTGGAGAAAAGATTGTTTCGATAAATTGCATCGACAATGGCAGAAAACGTAATATTCCTATTAAAAATATCCTAACAATAAAGTGTGATAGCTTAGCCACCGGCAATTTTCCGCTCTCCGATCGGTGCACCGTGATGCGCTAAAAAAAAAGAAAAAGCGATTTAGCGCAAGCATGCGAGCTCAATTATCGTTTCTATGCGGCTATCGTGCCATGCGAACACAAATTCGACTTTCTCGCCTCGGCATGGGCGATATGCCTTCAGTTACGTTGCTCATTACTAATTACATTTACGCCGTGCACTTAGGCCATGTTATGTATCCCGAATTCGGTCTTTGATTATTTAAATCCCTCGCGGTAAAGATTTGGTAGATGACCTGACCTGACTTTAGGTCAGGTTTCGTTTTTTGGTGATCTAAAATAGACTGCCTATTCGATATAAACGCGCATTATTCAACTTAACTTTAAGAAGACCTATCATTAAGAAGACTAACTTTCTCGTTAAGGTAATAACACAATAGCTAAAATCGTATCTGATAAATGGCAATAAGATCGCAAAAATATTTCAGGTTGCTATACAAGTTGATGACTAAAGGGTCATTCCTTAGGTCACGATACAGGTCAAGATAGGCATAGATCTCTCAGAATAAACGTGACCATTGTCATGATAGTAAAAAATGTCAATGTTCACATTATACTTTTAGAAAAATGGATGGTCACGTGCTTTTCCCGAAATTTTGAACACTATTGGTCACAAACGGAATTTTCAAGTGATGATAACTAAGATGCTTAGATATCAAGCTTAAAAACCATGAAGCACGCACGTGTTCCGCGCGATGAAGTACTATGAGGTTATAAGAAGCGTAGCACGATTGAACACAAAAATTGTCGTTATTATTCAAAAGTATAAAAAATTAATTGTATCGTGTATAAAACGAAAACAAAGACTAAAGCAAGATCTTTTTTATAATCACCCTATATATCTCCATACATCTTGATAAAAAAAACTTTCGTTGTTTCACGCAATAACGGCCGATATTAAGACATCAAGAAAATACATGTATGTTAATATTATACGTAGTTGAGAAAGTATAGTAATTAGACGATTAGACACATGTTTGCTACGTAATATATTTCGATCAAAATGCTGATCTTAAGCTATCGTATATTTAGGCAGATGTGACAGAAATTGAACGTCTTCTTGGCTTCCAATCTCCAACGTTCGTCGTCCCATGTTCTATCTTTCTCTCCCTCTCTCCCTCCTCTTTCTCTCTCTCTCTCTCTCTCTCTCTCTCTCTCTCTCTTTTCCTTTTCATCCTATCCTCCTGTTATCTGACGCGTCATTGTCATGTGGCCACGCGACATATCGGAGGCAAACGTGCATCGATATATACCAGCTCTTATGTAGACGAGCCAGCCTAACTGGGTTATAGAATGCATTAATGTCGATTACAAGACAGACACGATTGATTTGAGCCCTATGCACGCAAGTAATTTGCCAGAATATCTCTTGGCAAACGCGCAATTTAAGGAGAGATTATGAATTTTCATTGTTTCCCACAGCGATAGAGTCCTTCCAGGATAAACATATTGAAAGGCGTGTGTGCTGTAGTTTCGATAAATTTTTAATTTAACTTTTTACTTCGATTAATGTATGATGCGTCATGTTTGTGTAAAGTATATTAAAATTATTTATACCGAATATAACTGCAACGTATATAAATCGTATCACATACATTAAAAAAAATTTTGTTTATTTTTGGTCCAATGAATGATCATTAATCAATGTCCGACTTAATGTAGTTAATTCATTGATACAATAACTGGATTCATTTATATAACTACATATTCATTCTTACAATGAATTCTAGTAATAGTTTTATAACCTAAATCATTATGAGAATTCATTGGACTAATTTTCATTATTTTTTCATAATTCAATATATTATATGAATTCAATATATAAATGTTTTATTGTATTTATGTACAGTTTTATCGAATTTTTGGTTCAGTGTAACTGTGTATACAAATTGCATGTGGTGCAAATTACCGGAGAAAGTTTTAATCACATTAATGATATGGAATTGAATTCTTACACGGAAAAAACGGTTTTTTGCTGAAGTATTTAAAACTTTAACTAGATATAGATTAGAAAATAATTTTTTATTAGACTATCCAAATAATTATAGGACGCTTAAACTAGTTACTATAGACTATCAAAACTTTTTGTAGCATTGCTCTCGTCACGCTTGCGTTTTCTATATAATTATTTTGATGCAACAAAATTATTTTCAAATCTGTATCTACCTAAATTTTTAATTTGACAAAATCGTTCTTTCCGTGTAATAGCTAAAATTATCTTATCACTTCAAGAGTATCACAGAATTACATCACTATGTAACGCTATAATTCTCGTACAATTATAGACCACAATACTTTTACAGGAATTCAGGTGATTCGTTATCATTAAAATATTTCCACTCTATGTATCGATTGATAGTTGCTCCTTTATTATAAAAATTCCTCTATTACTATTATTATATCGTATATATATAAAATTTCGATAATGACAAATCTTTAACTTACAGATGCTGAACTTTTAAAAAGATAAAATTGCGTCATGTCCAAAGCCAGACAGAATGCTATCGTTGTGTAACATACAACGAGACATTTTCAATTAACATTTTATACGGCGATTGACTTTGTATTCCGATTAATTTCAAGCGCGAGAGTAATCAAGAGAACGGTGTCGACGACCCGCAAAAATTTCGACGGCGACTTGATCACCCGTCTGACTACGTCAGTGTTGTCGAGATTAGGGAGGGTCCCTCTTTTTAAGACCTGTCTGACGTAAACGAAGGTAAAAGGGTAACCTTTGATTTTCGCAGACTGGCATTAATTTGGGAATGCGGGCAAGTACGCGCCCGCGTGGAGCTTAATCGTAGCTATAACTATCCACGCTATAACAATGCAGTGTACAAATAACCATTTTCGAAAAAAAATCAAAATGTCCACGTTACCTCAATAACGAATGAAAAAATAAATGAGTAAAACGTAATAAACGAGTAACTTAATTTTAACTCATTTATCTACGTTAACGATCTTCTAATTAAGTCAAAGCGCGCGTTAGCCTCTCAACGTCAAATTACAATGTCGATCAAGAACGTGATCCACATCGTCTTAAATCAAATCAGACAACTTAATTGTCTCCAATACATTTTATATCGATCACCTCCCATGCATCTCGATACCACCGATACTACACGCGTGCGACGTTCCCGCGCGTGCGCATCAGCAGCACGCGTGCCAGACAGGTCTCGCGCGAGGAGGTAAGTTCGAAAAAAATCCTCGGTATAAAAAAAGAGCAAAGTCCAGACGAGCGAAAAATAAAGGGAACGAGCGAGACTACGCGTGCGAGACAAGTTTGCCCTCTCGGGTGCACCTGATAATACGTACCGCGAACCTATGGGCTCCTCCTCCATCCGTTTCTCCATTCGTTCCTCCGCTACCTCCTTTTCGACCCGTCGCGCACGCGAAATTTAATCTCGTCCTTTCCGAGACAGGTGAATCGGTCTATAAAAGTGTTACAGTCGCGTAAAACCGCATGGGGCGCATCGCGATTTCTCGATGTGCCAGCGATCAATTAGCACATTCGATCGACCTTTATTGATTCAAATTCTCAATAATGGCACATCTTGTCGGTATATCTTCTTTTTTCGTAGGCTACTTTGTCCGTTATCTCTTTAATCTGGGAGTCACCTAATACTTTCTTTACATAAATGATCACCAGGTGTTTTTTCTTTTATATCCTAATTAAAATCACTATTACTAATAACGTTATTGACCGTTTCCCAATTTATTAGTACTTATTTGAGAACATTCATGTAGATATGAATCACAGTTTTCTGAAAAAAGTAAATAGAAACTAAACAAATGTTAAACGGAATAAGTTTATTAAATATCAGTGTTAAAAAAAAATTAAATATTCTAATTAATATAAAGCTTTTTTATTGCGGGTTTTGGAATTACATGTTTAAGGATTCGAAAAGGATAATCATTAAAAAGGAAAGAAAGTACGTTAATTAAATATCCGTATAAAATAATATTTCACAAAATAATGTTTTATATTTTTCGACATTTTTTCGTCGCTGAGGTGTAAAAATATCCGGATTAACGGAAATATTGTCAATATTTCGCTCAAAGAAACAAATAATCTTGTTTCCTACGCGAAAGGGTGTAAATGGTATGACACATAATCGACATGATACATGAATCGTTTCAGGTATGCGTGTGCGACAGTATCTACACACGATAATGACTCCGTGGCAAACGAGCAGTTTTCATCATTCCGTAAATCGTTGCCGGACGTCAGAGAGCTGCCCGTGAATTAAGATTAAAGACGTTCCTCATCTCCGTGAGCTCCCCCTAATGACGGTAACCCAGACCTGGATTACTCACTGGATGGCGTCGCTCGCTACTGTTACGAGCCAGGCCAGGGCTTAAGAGTTAATTACAAAATTACTCCCTTAGGATTTTAACGGACTACAAAGAGAGCACGAGGGAATTGGGGCGCCGCGACGCCATGTCCGTTCAGGATGAGTTCGTTAACGTTAAATCGCGAATGAGCTGGATAATACGAAACAATGGCTGCGCGAAGATCGGAAGACATGGAAGTCCCATAAGTCTTGATAATATACTCATTTTGAACGATGAAAGTCATGTGAATGTCAACCCGAGATGCACGTAGTCAAAGATCCTTGATGAGAAAGTCGCTCGTAAAGGTTAATTAATTGCATTAATTAGCACTCGCGAATCCGTGTGATGCATAAAAGTAATCGTTTTATTATAACTCGATCGATCATAAGGAATCCGACGAGATTGAGATGGAAATTTATAGCTTCCTGCTTTAGAAATCGAGTGAAATCATAGCTTGGAGGCATATTGATAAACAAGAAGAAATATGATTATACGCATTATACGCACATTAAATATACTACATATATATACTATAAGTAATTGGAGAATTTTTATTTTTAATTTACTGTTTAATTTCAAACAACATGCAACGTACTCTCTAAAACTTTTAGAGTGAATTGTCACTGTGAAGAGTGAAATCTCACTCTTAAAGATTGAAACTCTTTTTCAAGACTAGCTCAATTTTCATTCTTTATAGTGAGATTCCACTCCAAAGAGAGTATACACGTTCGACGCGACCAGTGAATATCTAATTCACGGTTTCCTTTTGCTGGGCTGTAAAGAAAGTTTTGCTTTTATTTGTGCGAGATTAGGTCCAATGGAATCATGTATTATATTCGAAGATTACAGTCTAAGCGCGTTCTATTTGACAGGAGAATCAGAGAGAATTATGGCAATTTTCGATCGGTATCTTCCAATGCGCTTTAAAATTTCTATTCTCTACATGGCAGATATAATTAATTTGCGGGAATCTATAGCTATGTCAATAAATCAGACGTAATTAGTACGGCGAATCTATCATAATCACTTAGCTATTATAGAATGCACATTGTTAGATGCACCACTTAATTATTTTCTATTTGATTTCAATATGCACGATATGTGCTATTATTTCTAATAGCTCGCAGCTGCATTCTCTCTGAAAACAAAGGGAGACCAACTAACGAGTCATCTCGTAGAACAACACCGTTTTTCAACGCCACCTGACCTGAATGTATCGACTTGAAAGAAGCAACTCGGATTGGATAATGCGACTCAATAATAAGTATTCCAATTACTTTTGTAGTACTGTTTATATGTTTAATAAAAAGTATTCCATTGTTTTTACTTTCCCGTTTACTCTTCCTTGCGTATAATAAAAATGCTTATGAAATAAATTGCATAAGGATATTTATATGATTATTTCGCAATTTTGTTATATTGCCCAACAAACCCGGAAAACTTAATCAGGAGTGGAATTTACGAACACATGACGCTCGAAATGATATATCAAACGGACAACGCGGAAAAAATAATAATCTTGTTCGAAGAAAAGAATTAATTATACAACATCAACATGTCGCAACGCTATGATACGATTGATGATCGTATAACCAAGTAAATGAGCTTTCTCACACTCGACACACACAGGTATTTTATATTTCAGTACATGATGATTCATCGCATCGCCATTCACATAAATTATAGATATTAAAATTCATGAACATTTTGGCCAAGGAAAAAAATAGATACTTAACTCTCGAAAATAGATACTTAACTTTGCTTCGAAGTTTCCTTAACTAGTATTTGTGAATCTGGTATATTTTAAATTAATGTATCTTCTCTCTAAAATTAAAGAGTGAGATTCACTCTAAAAAATCATTTAATCACATTAGCTTTAAGCAAACTCTCTAAATTCTTTGAAGTGGAATCTCATTCTTAAAGATCGAAAATTGAACCACTCTTTTTCAAGACTGGTTCAATTATTTTCACTTTTGAAAGTAAGATTCGACTACAAAGAATTTAGAGAGTTTACTTAAAGTTAACATAATTAAATAATTTTTTTTTCATTTTAAAAGTCAAAATCCGAAAAATGAATTTATGTAACTTAATTATGCAAAGTTATGAAAAACATTTGATATAATTTTTCACAAGGTAGTTCAAGAAAACGATATCTACTGGATCTGCGAACAACCAATTGGAATTAAAAATATCCATATCTACGTCTTTATACAGTGCCACTTAAAATACCACTTCTCGACGGTTTCTATGGCTTTGTTTCAAATTAAATGCCAGCGTTGAAAATCTATAGTTTACATTACATGCACCATAGACTTTTAGCCCTGACAATGAATTTTGGAACGCAGCCTGAATGTTCGACAAAATCTGTCGAACGCCGATCGAGAGCTTCCCTGGCAGGCTCACGTAACCGATGATGCCGAAACGACGCCGGCAATTATCGCGACAGATTTATTATAAATTTGTCTGACGCGCGTTGCCCGGAAAATAAGATAGCCATTGACGCGGCGTGGAATAATGCACACGGGGGTCGATGTCTCGTTTCTAGGACGTGCCTGTGTGCGGGATTCTGCCTGCTACTGACGGGCAGATACGCGACATCGTTGGACGCCATGTTCTTGGTAATTGGTTATCGGATCGGATGGCACGATCACGGCGGCGGCGGCGGTTTCGAGCGGACGTACATAACGGTCCGAAGTCGTGCCGATATGACCGGGCCGTTCGTCGGAGGTACGAACATAATCGCGACACGTTGTCGACGCGCGCGTAATACGGCTCAAATTACATATGCTGCCGAACGCGATAATGGTGCTCTCAACAAATAACGGGCCCCGAACTTCGGGCGCCCGTATGCGGAAGTGACGGATTTTCACTGACCGAGTCGGCAAAATTTCGTGTCAGTAATCTTTCGATCTAAACGCTTCGAAATTAGTTGAAAGAATCTTTTATTAAAAAAAAAAATAACGAAATTACGTTACCTAATACACGAAATAGTCGATTTAATACACATAAATTATAATGTTAAACACAAAATGCACGCTATTACGAAAAACTGAGCATTGCAAATAAATCTTTATCAGTAATTGTATACCGTAGAAAGAATTGCCTAAAATTCAGACGAAAGCTGAAGTTTTCTTACAATCATTGTCTGAATTTTCGGATAGAGTATTATCTGAATTTTTAGCCATAGTTATGTCAATTTCTAGCTACATTTTTCTAAACTTCTAACTGTAGCTTTCAAAATTTCAATGTCTGAATATTTAAACGTCAAAATTAGAAGTATTTAGACAATTGATTTAAAATTCAGTCTGAACAATGTCTGAATATTTAGACAATGTGACTGTAAGAAAATAATACCCTTTCACATATTCTAAAAATCAAATAATAAATCAAATAAAACTCTATCATCCCCTGAAATATAATATATATAATTATTGAAATATTTACTATAAGCAACTTTACTATTATTAATAAAATCAACATATGTTTATATATTAATAATATTAGTATCAAAGAAATTAAAAAAACTTGAATATAAACTATAATATCTAAAAAAATATTTATTTTACAATTATTAAAACTAGATTAATTTATTCCAACTAATTATTCTCTAACCCCACAATTAAAAAATTAAATATTACCCACAAATAAAAATATATACTTCATAAATACTTCAACAATTTTTTACAATATACAAATAAAAGAATTTATTTGTAAATATTATATTATAAATGTTAAGATTAATCTTAATTATAGAAATATTTAGAAATCATTATATTAAAACGCGTTTTATAAGTTTGTGCTTATTTTCCCCATATTATATTAATATTAATATTAATCTACCTATATATGAGGGATTTATCAAGTATGAATAAAATAGATAGTCTGAATGAGTAGATATCGGCAGAACGAAAGTAAGCTTTTTCGATGGAAAAACTGAAAGCCGCCGAGTCGTAAGTACAAGCTATTAATCATACACACGATTTTCCGTCATCGTTTCAATATGTTAGTGGCGCAACGCACGGTAGGTGACTGACTGCGTGAACTTTTCACGGATCCGATGTGATTTGCGCGCACGTATATATAGAAGTGTATGCGTTGCACGAATGTACTTTCCTCTACTCTTCAAAATAGTAAAGAAGAAAGAAAAAAGAATAGAGGCGAATGCGCTCGCGTGTCGCGCATATGTGCGCCGGAGTGAAATCTTCGCGACTATCCTGCCGTAGAAACGTAACGTGCGTTCTGTTCATTCGAGGAATATTGAGTCTGAATATCCACAGTCTTCGTATTCACAGTCAGCTTTCTTCGCTCAAGCGTATCAATCACGCATTGAAACTGAATCCTTAAACAAGATCTATGTAAAAATTTTAATAATTGTAAAAGATATTCCAACTACGCTGTTAATTCAATTTGGATTTGCTAATTGATTTAGATATCCAAATATAAAATATAAAACGATTATAGAAAGGAAAACACGATTTTACTGAGCTAAAAATTTAGCTAAATACAGATCTGAAATTAATTTTGTGTTGAATCAAAATAATAATGTAGGATGCTCAAGCTGATTGCCAGAATGTTAAAACTTTTTGCAGCACTCTCATGTTTAAGTTTCTTGCATAATTATATTATAATGTTGACCAAATTAATTTCCGATTTATATCTACCTACATTTTTATGCTTCAGCAAAATCGTTTCTTTCCGTAAAAATATGAAATATAAAGCAATTTTTTTTACTTATATAACAGATGTGTAAATCTTATATATAATTCAAAACAATTTTTATTACATTTTTATATATTACAATTTATTATGCAATGCATTTTGTAATCACTTGTCTAGTTTTCTATAATTTAAATAGTACTGATTTAAATTTGTAAATTCAATTGTTCGGACATTAAAGTTTGGATTTTCAGAATAATTCGATTCAAATTCGGATTTAACCCGACCCAACAACAATAATTTCTAAATATTTATAGCCTTTATTAATTCTAACGCAAAGCAACGGCGGAGTTAGTTACTGTGCTATTAAGAAATAACAATAATAAATGTTACGCGATAATATCAGGCTTGTGTGCGAACTCGGATTTAACAGTCGCCAAAGGATGGCCGTGGATCGGCCTTTCCGGTTGTCGGAGTCGTAAATTGCGCGCTGCGGAAAAAGTGGCGATCCGCGCGCTCGCAAAAGTCACTTAGTCGTCGCGTTAGTCGAGGCAACATCTTAATGGCACATAGCCAAAACTGCAGGTTGCACTACCCACCGTCGTCCAATTGCACGGTAGTTAGAACGCAATTAAAGTTACATAATCTTTCGCGGCCGTTCCTTCGCGCGAACAGAGAAGCATTCGTCAAAGGCCCTTCGGCATTGGTCATCATCAGTAATGCGTTAGCTGTTGACCGAAAAGTCTTCTTAGAACCCCGCAGGTGCGTCTTATGGCGACCCCGTCGCAGGTGCGGCACGCTTTTCATGATAACCGCAAGGGTGGTTCGGCACCTCTCAATTTTTCTCGATTCACTCGCGACAACCGTGAGGCATTTAATTACCATTTGTGTTTTATTTCCGCTCAAAGTACTTGCGTTCGATAGACACAAAAAATGATTTCGCTAATATGAAGTATGTCTAAAACTTTGATAAATACAAATCTGAAAATAATTTTATTGAATCATCAAAATTATAATTATAGCTAAAAATATATAACATCATATTTTCTATTTCGTGCAAGTACTTCGAGCGGGAATAAAACACAAATGGTAATTAAATTGAATGAATATTATAACGCGAGAGAGATTTTTATTTTTAAAAATGACTCTCTGAAAACAATCCTTAAAAAAGATTGTGCAACAATGATGTTAGGACACTTAAATATAACGAGCAATGTTGCAAAAAGTTTCGACAACCATAGCTTGTCCTACATAATTATATTTTAATGGTCTAACAAAATTATTTTCAAATCTGTATCTAGTTAAATTAAAAAAAAAATCATTTTTTCCGTATAATAATAAAGTGGACGGCCAACACGACGATTACGTTCTTAACGTAACCGTTGACCGGTCACTCTGTCATTAACTCCGTCGAAATAAAACGTTTTATATTGCGCCGCACGCGGCAAAAAATAGTGGTTATCGTAGCGGACCGGTTCGCACAGCGATCTGCTCGCTTCGACATTACGATTATACGACTGACGATCGCGCGATCGTCGATTATAGTCGCGTTATCCTCGGCACGTCGAGAATAGTAGTTACACATCGCGAGGAGGATGCGCTTTTATCAACGCAACGATTCTCGCCGGACATACTGTACAGTCCTTTTTTTAGGGTGTCCCTCGGCCGTGTATCCCATCGATTAAATCATATAGCGGAAGAGCCTGCTTTACGATGCATCGAGGCCGAAGTATTATTACTCTCCTTAACACAGCTTCCGAGCAGAAATTCCGGGTCGCGCCCGTAACAACATCGAAAAAGATGATTAATAACGTCCGTGGCCACCGAGAAGCGCCGTAATATTACGCACGGAAATCAGTCACACGCCGCTTCCTACCAACCGAATTCACGAAGTTCGTGACGGTGAAACATTAAGCGTGCAACTGCCGAGGCTACTCGTATACGAGTGTACCTGTTTGGCGCGTTGTAGAATTTCGAGGAAAGTCCACATCTCCTTTCACTTACCCGTCAAACACCTCGTTAGATGCGTTACTATTAATGTGAATTGATTAATATGGACATAACTTGTAAGTAAAATAAACATGAGTGTACGAAACGCGTTTTGTAATAACAATTATCAGTACTTTCTAAATAATTTAAATTGATCTTAATGATTTTGAATTTTTTGTTTAAAATTAAAACGCAAGTGCCTTACTTTTTAATTTGTTACTTTATTAAAGCAAAATTTCTTCTTAAATCGGACGCTTGTTTTAAGCCGGTATTCATAGTCAGTTCTTATTTCAAGAACCGTTTTAAGTAATGTCTCGAGACGCTAACGCGGTCCTCTGATTGGTACGTGACACTCAAGACAGAACTTAAGGCGATCTCGAATATAAGAACCGACTATGAATACTGGCCTATACGTTAGTCCTTTTTTGTAAATGAAACGTTCAGAAAATACATGGAAAAAATGCATGATGCTGTAGGATGCGTCGCATTTAGCGTGTGCGTGAGACAGTTGTTAATACCAGTTAACAATTAATAAAAGAAGCTACTGACAGGAGGGATACGCTGCTCGCGTGAGAGCGCGCACGAGAAACCTTCGAAAATTCGATGTTCATGTTTCACCATCGGCGGTGCGAGCTTACGTGATCGCACGCATATTTTTTTTTTTCTTTTTTTCTTTTTTCGAAGGGCGTACGAACGACGGTCGAATCCGCGGAAAGAAAGAAAAAAAAAGGACGCTGCAAAAGAAGAACGCGGAGCACGTCGTAGAAAACGCATGCTCCTCGTTCGGATTCACGCCTCGGTAGGCCCGGCGCGCTGTGGCCGCGCACGCAACATAAAAGTTTCCAATTATAATGCACGGCATGATACTTCATTTCGTCCGTCGTCAATTAAAAGCCACGAAACGCCCGACGGCGGCCATCGCTACCGAGTAATTTGCGCGCCGGTAGCGATGGACTATCCTCTGGAAGAAATGCCTGAAAGAGAGAGAAAGGAAGAGAAAAGAGAGAGATGGAAAACGTGAGCTTATTATCGAACACTCTGCCGTGGGCCTCATCGAGATATTGTACAATCGAGAGCGTTAATGCCATCTGGAGCGCTTACCATTTACAGAGATTTCGCAGAGAAACTTCGACGGTAAAAGTGCAAGAGGTTTAAAAAGTTTTTTGTTTAATAAGAAAAATAAGTATTTCGGATATTTCCTAATATTTTTGTCATAGCAGTAGACGGTACAAAGTCTATATTGGTATATAGTTTATTTACCTTAAACATAGTATAATAAATAATATTGGATAAATTAAGTTTCTATTGTGTGGAATTATCCTATCTAATAAATATAATATAACCCGATTCTTCTATGAAATAAGATAATTGAATTAAGGTTTTAATAGATAGGTAAAAAAAGATGTATTTTTTTACATATTACAGAGAAATTTAATGATTGAGTATTAGCGTACCGATTGGCATTAATACTTCTGATTCTACTGTTGGAAAACGTTATACGTAACGTCCAGGGAGAGAGAGAGAGAGAAAGAGAGAAAGGTGAATGTCTTACGATGAGATAATTGCGCAGAAAACGATTAGAGTCGTGATATGCAGTTGCAGCATTACCCCCAATGGCGAAAATTCATAACAATTAAATCTTCATACAATTTTAAAACATTAAATTAAATTAAATTAATTTATATACACATATATATATATATATATATATATATATATAAAATCTCAAGCATTAAATTAATTTACTGCCTCTTATTATCAAACTTAAGATTCGCGTACCGACAATAACTGATGACTATCTAAATCATCAATCATTGAGTGAATAATATAGTTTGTTATATGATATAATAAAAAATACTAAACGGCATTTACGTAATATATAAATATAAACGAATAAGCATCTAATATATATGTGTCACCTAAATGTTCTTTCTTGTATAATATATTCAGTGTATATCAAGACTTTTCGAAAAATATAACATCACGAGAAATCGATTTTTTTCCCATCTAAAGATATTACGATTGATTCGCGCAAAAAGGCGCTCATTTGCGGTATCAGATGTAAATTCGTGTAATTTTCTTACAAATTACTTGTCGCATCTTAGCCACCGCGCCTTAATGCCAAAGTTAATTAACAACGTGGATCAGTCGATTAAATAAGGGTGGTCTAATTTGGGCGCGAGAGACATTTATCATCTTTACCGTAATATTTATCGGAAGGGACACACGTATAACGAGCGTTCGCCGTAAGATGGTACGAGATTCCCGACCCTCGGGAATGCTTGAGCGGCGATTAATCGTTAAAAATTGCGGTCTATCTTGATCCTCGATCGAAATGTGCGACGCGCATGCGAGCGACTGTATTAACATACGGCATTAGATATTCCGCATGCGAAGCTCGCGCTTATAATAAGCGCGAGCGGTATTCGCACAGCTTTACTTGGATTTCTACAGTAATTACACGCGCATGTATAATCGGCAGTATCGACACCCTCGCGCGGTCGTCGATACGGTTAGTACGAAAGTTCAGATTGCACCTGGGACAAATGGCATTGAATGATTACGATAATGATGATAACGCCGTGTTTAAAAGTAGCATTGAGAAAATTGGACAAAAACCAGAAAATTCTGATTAAATCAATCAAAACGCTGGTTACCTCAATCAGAATTTTATTAGAAAATTTTCTGATTAAATCTAATAAAATTCTAGTTAAAATAACTGAAATTCTGATTAGTTCAATCAGAATCTTTTGGTTTCTCCATTCTCAATCAAACCATTTTTCTCAGTAAGGATTTAACGTAGCGGATATATACCTGTAACTATTGACACATTACGAAACAGAATAGCATGAGAAAAAAATGCTTCTCGAAACTTGAAAAGAATTATGATACATGAAAGTAACACGCGATGGCAGTTAAAACGTACAAACGATTGACGATGCATACAGTCTAATGGGGCACGACGAAATAATGTAAACGTACGTAATCAGCATACATGAAGAGCGATTAATTCAATTTGTGGATGCATATTAAACGATGTGGTGTGAAAATACGGAAACTTTTTGCCTGATATTGTAAATCATTCGTTTAGCATTACGAGCTCTCATCGTTGATCAACCATGAAAAAGCACATGGTAGGTACAAGGATAATACGCTGGTTCAGACTTTAATATTGCGTCGCACATGGCGGCTTCCAATTTTTGTGACAAGGAGAGACGGAAATCACGGTGTTGCACATTCGCCGACCATAACTGCGCGTACGTTAACTTCCTCCATTTACTTTGTAGTCATTTACTTGGTGTAATGTGTGTACACATACATGTGTATATATACATATACCTCTCTCTCTCTCTCTCTCTCTCTCTCTATATATATATATATATATATATATATATATATATATAGGTATATAAGAACATGTTATACATATTATGTAGCTTAGATAATTATATATATAATAATATGTATAATATGTATAATATGTAGCTTAGATAATTATACAATATTATGTAATATCATGATAATTTTATATAATACATATATCTCGATAAACGATGGTGATAAAGGTTGTTTTCCTTTTAAAAGGCACAGTTGACACAAATATATCGTTCTACTTCTTGGCATTCAATAAATAAAACTAGAATAACACTTATATTTTTTGTGTTTTCTAAAAAGAAAGTAGCTATGATATGAATATTTTTCATAAATGAATATTTTTCATAAATTTGTATCAAAATCTAATGTATATATCTAATGTATATAATTACTTTTGTAGAAAAAGTATACTATATCATTTACATTATTTACTATTATCTTTCTATTACATTATTTACTATTATCTTTCTATTAATGATTCAAATGTAATGTGCATTTATATAATTACATATTATTACATGTTATATCTATAAAAATTAATTTTTCAAATTTTGTAACAAATTTTCAATTTTTTAAATTATTTAAGTATATATTTTCTTTAAAATAAAATTGTGAATAAAAAGAAGAAAATATTTCTCATGAACATACTAACATCTACGTTTTATATATACATGTATATAATCGCTATTTGTATCAAGCAGAAAAAAATTAATGTAACATTTGAAATAGATCAAACTTTAGGCTGTCATGAAACAGATTCGTGTGCGTATTCATTTCCTGAACTCGCCTAGCCGACTTTTTTGTCAGTGTACGTAAAGTAAGACTCCGTATGGATAATATGAGCGATGAAGTGCAGGGAAAGTGCTAAGCTATTATAGCGCGAAGTATATAAGGCTCAGCTTAGAAAACGAAGCGGTTCAGTTAGTGGTCATACGCCACGCTAAAATATACGTGAACTCAAGGATGAATATTAAGGTAAATTAATCCATCCATATATATCAAATATCGTTTTATAACATGAGATTAATGTGTCTATAAATTTTTTTTCCCTTCTATAAGTTAATTTATTCTTACAAAATAAGATGAAATATCTCAAATCTAATGTCTTATAATACTTTAGTGCAATTTCACATCTTTTAATTTTTATTATTTATCACTTATTAATTATAATTATATTAAATTATTGTATATATAAAATTATTGATTATATATAGCTTTATAATAACATGATTTCAGATTGCCATCATTTTGGTGGCAGTGGCCACACAAGTTATATGCGCGAAGGATTCGAGCAAGACAGAAAAGAGCTCGCAGAATGTCGAAGCGGAATCAACGGAGAAGAAAACGGAAAAACGTGGACTCCAGCATAGTTTCGGTGACGGTGGCGATCTACACGGTGGCGGTGGCGGCGGCGGCGGTGATGGTGGCATTGGTTATGATGAGCATGTGAAGACGGTGACGGTTGTAAAGAAAGTGCCGGTACCTTACGAAGTAACGAAGCACGTACCCTATCTGGTGGAGAAGCACGTACCATACGAAGTGAAGGTCAACGTGCCGCAGCCCTACACCGTCGAAAAGCATGTGCCCTATCCTGTGAAGGTGTTCGTCAAAGTGCCGGTCCACGTGCCACAGCCGTACACCGTCGAGAAGAAGGTGCCGTATGAAGTGAAGGTGCCGGTGGATAAGCCTTACGAGGTCAAAGTATACGTGCCACAGCCCTACACCGTGGAAAAGCACATACCGGTACCGGTGAAGGTACCGGTACCACAGCCCTACACCGTCGAGAAGCACGTACCCTTCCCGGTGAAGATAAAGGTGCCGGTTCCGCAACCGTATGCTGTGGAGAAACCGGTGCCCTACGAGGTGAAGGTACCGGTGGACAAACCGTATCCAGTTCCTGTGCCGAAACCATATCCGGTCACCGTCGAAAAACCATACCCGGTGCCGGTCGAAAAGCCGATACCGTACGAAGTGAAGGTGCCAATCGACAAACCGTACCCGGTACCGGTGGAGAAACCATATCCGGTGCCAGTGAAGGTGCCGATTCCGCAACCGTACCATGTTCACAAACCAGTACCGGTGCCGGTGGAAAAGCCGGTTCCGGTGCCGGTCAAAGTGCCGGTTGACAAGCCGTACATCGTCGAGAAGGAGGTTCCGGTTCCGGTCGAGAAAGAAATACCGGTGCCAGTTAAGGTTCCGGTGCACATACCGATTCACATACCGAAGCACGATCACGGTGATCTGGGCGGCGGTGGCGGCGGTTATGGCGATGGAGGCGGATATGGTGGCGGATATGGTGGCGGATATGGTGGCGGATATGGTGGCGGCGACGGAGGCGACTTCCATGGTGGCGGCGGTGGAGGTTACGATATTCACGGTTGATCCTCGCGACGACGAATCGCGGAGCGGACGCGAGAAACGAACATCGAGAAGCGTTTTATCTCTACAAAACGCTTTCACTCCCTCGATGTTAGATGATCGCGTGTTTTTCTCCGAATTGAGAGATACTTCTCGTTGAGGATTAGTTCACCAATTCTCGAGAAGTAATCTCTAGAGCTATACGAAAAATTATAATAGCTTTAAGCAAAGATCTTTGTTCCGAGATTATTAGCGAATTAGGAGAAATATGGAGGTGACAACTACTGTCGCGATTGACGAGTTTACCGTATTCTTGTATTATATTTCCGGAAATCCAGGTAAACGTAGCGGTTATTCGGCAATACTTTTAAACTGTACATTATGATAATAAGTTAAGCGAAATCGATTGTTCTATGGATTATGCCCTCTGCGGTAATGAAACGAATCCTGTGCGCATGTTAATAAATTAACGTATTCGAAATCTAAACAAATGTATACTTTTCTATGCTCTAAAAAGGTGCACAAGTACGTGCAGATTCCAGCGTACATTATTGGCTATTGGTACATTCGCGGCAATCCGTTACGTCCACGTATAGTATTGCTGTGAGGTATTATTACCATAACTTAGAAACGTAAGTAAGTTAAGTAAAAAAAAAAGTTCATTGTGAAAACAATATACGTATCTTTTTTATATCAAAGATTTAATAAATATTATGCCTATTACACTCCTCACTTTTCTCGATCCTTATCTTAATAACAGATCTAAAATATCTAGATCACTTTTCTTAACGTACGTAACAAGATGGAGTGCAAGATAACGCGGAGAGATGGAATAATACATCGTCCGTTATGGTATGACGCGCAGATTCATGCTAATATCAAACATGTTGCGCATATAAGCGAGAGTATAAATCAACGTCAGGATTCACTTTCTCGAGAAAATTTCGTCGACTGTTGAGCGAGAGTTTCACTCTTCTAAATTCATTGTTCCCGTCGGCGAAGAAACGCGCGTTCGTATTATCCGAGCAATTGACATAAAAAAAGAAAATATAGGAAAAAGATTCGCCAACCAAGTCCAAAAAGTACGAGTCAACATTCGCTCGTAAATTATAGCGACGCTTTCCGCGTTTACCTTCCGGTCTAGCCAGCAGGTAAAAGCCATAATGTTACTGATGTTAGCCTGTCAAGAGATCATTAAGTCCTCGAGCGCGAAAATGCAAAAATCACAGAAAGGCAGAAAGGAAGGGATTGCATATCCCTCGTCTCGCGACAGAAGCTGCGCAAACTTCCGCAAACACTTTCGATTCTCGAGCGATCCTGAGCCGCAATTAAGAGCAACTAGATACATGCGTGTTTGCGTTCAAGAAAGCATTACTTTCTCCGTCGGGGCCATCGAGCCTGCCGCATATATATATATATATATGTATACACACGTAAAACGTAATACTCCAAAGCGTATCTACGACATCCGAATGCTATCTCGCCACTCCTTTCACCAAGTCGATTTTTCCCGATTAAAATTTGATAGGTCATCGCTTTTAAGTAATACAAACGCAAGAAACGTCACATAATTTACGTGAGCTTCGAGCATCTGATATTAAACACATTCTGTTAATATTATTAATATTCAGAAGTTTATAAAAATTAATTTAATTTGATGTTGGATATTCGTTTGTAGAGGAAAGATAAAATATTTCTGGTGAAATTGGGTCGGTCATATTAACGAACGAATTTCCTGTTTTGTTACACAGGACAGACAGCCGGCTTTACTCGGGTTTCCTATCGATATTATCAGTCGCCGCGGCGGTGACGTAATTAAAATTCGTAGCGCGCAATTAAATACGAAATAAAGATTAAGATATCCGTTGTATGCTATATCTGAAAATCCGATGAACGTTTCACCTCTTCTTCCGAACGCTCGTTTAGCCACTAATAAAATCTGGGTTCCGTATCTGTTCATACATGTTTATACAAAAAATTACGGGGAAACTTCTGGGGTATTATCGAACATGGGAGAAATCGATAATGACGCAACGCTCAAAAGATCGTCGTAAAATCCATTCCCTTTCGTCTCGTTAAGCGCAATTTATAATATCGGATGTACTTAGGCAGTACATTATTAGAACACGTAACAAGCTAACGACAAGATTAGTTAGTGGTCGATGAAACAATCGCCCATATTCGCGAGACCGTAGCGTTATACTGTAATTGTGTGAGCACGGACGATGTAAATGTAATGCTACCTGCTGCGATGAAACGTGAGGAGAGACCGCGGCGTTCACGTTGGGCGAACGACCGGCTCTCTGTGAAAGTGAAAAAAATGGCGACGATTCTGCGATGCGTGAATTATAGCCCCGTGTTGTACAGGTATCTTACCTACGCTGAGATGCCGCGCGCACTTCCGGTTTTCTATCGAGGCTCTTTGGTAATAATAAGGAAGAAAGTTTCTTGCTGCATCGCCGCTGCCTTGCATTTTCGTATTTCGTTCATCTCATACGGGATGATACATGGCGCCTTTTGTTTCCGGATTGATTTGCATCATCACGATTTCGTAATTGTTTTTAATGGGAAGACTTATTACACCGTTTGTAATATATCCAAAAGGATTGTTTCAAAAGAAAATTTCACCTAATAAATATAGTTTCTTGAATAATTTTTTACACCTCTTAATACGTGTATTTATATTTAAAAAACGACTCATTTAATTTTAACAGAATTGACACTCGGCATAATTGTCAATTATATCTTGCATTTTTAATTCGCTGTATATTTTTTACTCTAATCATTTTTAGAAAAAAAAAGCAATATATGCTTTAAGCAACGTCTACAATGAGATATTGAGGCATAAAACTTAAACTTTAAACTTTAAATCGTAAAAAATTAATCATAGTCGATTAAGAAGCTAATCATAATCGATTATCTATTCTCCTCACATTCGACTGTGATTAATCAATTTCTTACGCCTTGAGACTTAAGTTACGCCTTAAAATCTCATTGTAGACGCTGCTTTACGGCTTTCCCGTGACACAAGGGAGCTCAATCGCGTAAACTAAATTTCTGCAGTATTATCTACATCCACTTTCCGATATTCCAACCCCGTTCCAGGTTTATTCGCGAAGGAAGGAAAGTAGGGGCGGGCTCTCTTATCCGTCTCTGTGGCGGGTGTCGGTGGCGCGACTGTGAAGCGAAGGCAATTATCGTAGCGAAACTTGAACGTGGCAACGCGCGTCCCGAGGACGACGGGTTTTCGGCTTCGATGTGTGGGAGTGAGTGTTTGGCGTCTGATACGACGGGTCAGGTCCCCGGGGATTCTCAGGAACTCAAACGGGACTATCCCACCGCCTCTCTCTCATCACAGTTAATTACCAGTCCTCTGCCGTGCTCGAGTCGGTCTCTCTTTCTCACTCCGTTTACCTTAGTCCCTTAGTCCTCCTCGAACCCATATCGCTTCCGCCGAGCGATCCACCCTCAATAATCCACGACCGTACCGTTTCCTACTGTTCTGAAATCTTTTTTCCGGCGAAAGTAATTTTCGCGAAACACACGGTCAATTATTAAACCGCATTATGCGGTAGAAAACTAATTGCCATCCTTTCTTTTCTTGTAAATAATCTTATATGCATATTAAAGAAATTATTTTTAATATATATTTAAATAATTATTTTGTTGTATATCGTTGTGAATATATATTATCTTTAAAATAATTCATTTATCTTATACGTATATCAGCTTGTGACTGTATTGTTACAATCGTTCTCGAATTATAATAAAAGTTTCTATCCAATTATTATTACTTTCCCTGCATTAAGCGCACTTGGAGATACAAATCTTGTGCGAAGCGCGTTCTTTAACGCGATAAAAAAATATCGTACAGATATCTAAGTGGCTTTTTTTCATATACGGTTAATGGATTCGATTCATGCAGAATACAGGGTGTGTCAGGCATGGCGGGACAAAAATGTAGATTCATACACATTTCAGCGGTGTCACACGTATAGACATTTTAAGAGTTACGTGCAATCAATAGGCGACAGGGAAACCCCCGTGGGAATCCAAGCGAGCGAATCGTAGCGGGATTGAACGCTTGAAATGGAATAATATCCAATAATCTGGCAGCCGAGAGAACGGGATAAAAAGGGACGTTTTATCGGAGCATCACAGCATCCAACCAAGCGGTATCCGACCATTTCCGCCAAGCTCTCGCGGAGCCATTTCGCCCCGTTCTCGGCTAGCTGGCAAAATTAATTATTGATTTCGGATACGCGCATTCAGTCGCGGCGGGCAGCTTTTAATCGAAAACGAGCCATCCGTCGCACACCCATTTCCGACCGCTACGAATTTAACAACGGATCGATCTGGAAATGTCCGTTTGTGTCACACTATTACTGCCGCTTGTAACAAAAAACCTCCGACTATTTGCGGTTATTCGTTTCAATTCTTTTTATGATAATTTTCGAGGTACTTGACGTATATCAGATTAAAACAAAATATTTCGACGAATATTTAGAATATTATTACCTAATACTATTATGTGCAATTATTATGATATAAAAAAATTGACAAATCGTTATTAAGTAACAATATAAAAGGCGTTTTAAATTTAAATAATAAATTACATAATTCAATCATAATGCATCTATATATATATATATATATATATATATATATATATATATATATATGTATGTGTATCATATATTATTTTAATATATTAATCTATATGAATTCGCAAATTAAAGTTTATTTTATATTTATCCAAATACTATCAATACTCTTATTGACAAAAAACAATATAGGAAAATGAAACAATGTATAAAAATACAGGATTGGAAAGATTAAGGAACATAGATAGGAGTACCTGGAGAAAGGCATCTAGAATGATTATTTATCCTTTGAGGGACGTAGATGGCTGGGAAAGGTTTGGCAAGAAGTTATCGGCTGTTGGTCTTACGAAAGTCTCGTCCGATGTGGCGTTGAAGTCTATCAGCTAAATGAAATAAATTGGAGTAAATTATTTAAATTTAATTTTATGTATAGATATGTGTATTTGAAATATAAATTGTCCTACCATTTGCACATTTTTATTTTATTTTATCTAACACATTTTTTTATCAATACAGAATCGACATTTTCTTAGTAGAAATGTCGATTCTATATTGATTTATATACGAGTATGTACACATATGTATTTCCATTAAATTTTTTATATATTGAAATTTTAAGAAAAAAGTGTTAAGAATAAAATGTCAGTATAAAAATAATTAAAGGAAGCTGATTAGAGGAATGCAACATGAAAGGTAATATAAATCCACTTGATATTTTCTTTTTTCGTAATATTTTTTCTTTAAAGACGATAAATGAAAATATTAAATATACAGACGTAAAGTATTTGCTCCGTATGTAAAGTAGAGATATAATTTACATTCGCATTACACGCTATTTAAGAAATTTGTTTATTTCTCCATGATCTGGTGAAATCATTTAACTCATACGTATAATATAGCTTTTTAAGCAATATCTTTAATCACCTCTTGTAATTCTGCCTTGCTAAACATATGAAACAATTGTCCGGGCGTCATTGTCATCACTTCAATATTGGTATCGTTCAGTTTTTCTTCCATTACTTGTTTCAATATTGTCAGCGCAGCTTTTAATGCTTCCTTGAGCGTCATGGACTGTAAGAACAATATTCATTTAATATACAATGTCAATAAGCATTGTTCAATTCAATAATAACGCAAATTACCTTATGATATACTTCTTGAAGATTTTGTTGAGCTCCTTCACTACCGGATCCTATGGCTTTTGCATCAAATTGAACAAACGTACCAGATGGATCCATGTGATATAGTTGTGGACCTTTCTCATCAATCCCCGCAAATAACATTGCTACACCAAATGGTCTAGACATGGCAGTGCCATCGTCGTCACTGTCTCCAAACTGTATAGCTAAATTAGATACAGCTTGAGCAGTTGACTCCACTGTCATTTTTTCATTGTAGACAAACCAATGATTCTGACATTCAACTCGAGCTCTATCGATCATTGTCCGTGAATCGGCCATCAAACCAGATGCTGCACATCCTATATGTTTATCGATTTCTACAATTTTTTCTACAGTGGTTGGTTCCATTAAAGTTGAAGTAATACGTTTCTCCACTGCCAGAACGACTCCTTCTGTTGTTGCAATTCCAATAGCAGTAGAGCCAAGCTTTATGGCTTCTATGGCATATTCGACTTGAAATAATCTTCCTTCTGGCGAGAAGGTATTTACTCCACGATCGTATTCAGAACGTGTTAGAAACATCTTGAAATAGATAGATGAACAAGTTAGAGACGTAGACTATTCATCATTCATTGCGAGTATTGTAAATGTATACAAAACATGAATTATATATTTTCAGTACTTGTAGTGAATAACAAGATTTATAGGTTATGTACATATGTAAATTGATGCTTTTAACTATTTTATATTTGAATTATCTGTTTAATTTCAAGTTGTTAAGAAAGTAATGTAAAATTAAGATTACAGAGTAAACATTAAACGTCCTATAGCATTCTATAGAAATCAAGTTTGAGGTTAAGCGCGATTAAAGATGACACAAATAAATTCAATAAAGTTAAAAAAATTAAAACATCTATTATTATATGTAATTATAATACGCGACAGAACATTCGAATATTAATAAAAATGGATAAAAGCTCAAACAGAAAAGCTCTAACAGAATAACAAACTGAATAGGTCAGTTAACAAAGAATGACATGGCAAAACGAAACAGAATATTCTGTGACTGTAACATAAGTATGATGACAAATGTGATATTTAATATAAATTGTTTTTTCAAACTAAGTTATAAATTTACCTTTAATGTTTTATCTTTATTAAAAGCAAGCGCAAAAGTACAAAACGCCGACTTGTCACAAACGCTAGTCACGGAGAGTGATGGAGAGTGTAACGAATAATTACACTGGAGCAGCAGTAGCGTAACGTTACATGGTATCTCCACTACCTTCAGATCCAGAGAGAAATCTGACAATGTGAAACCTAAAAGTAGACTCAGTGGACGTGTTTAGTATAAATTTTTTTCGTAGATTTATAATTCTCGTTAAGAGAATAGATTATTAATATTTTTATAAAGATATTATAAATAATTATTAGGTGTTGGAATTAATTCGTAGCGTTTTACAAGTGATGGGAAGTACTTTCATTAATGTATTTTTTAATGCTCATGTGAAATAAATAACATTCTTTCATTAAAAAACGCTACGAATTAATTCCAACACCTAATATTAAATTGCTAATTGTCAATTTATTAAATGATATCACTGGTTCTGTTTATGATTACGTTTCAAAACCTAAAAAGATTTCGGCACGCAGTTTACAAATTCAGATGTATATATAAGATTTATTTTGTTTAAAATTAAATTTATTTCTGTCGATTTAAATTTGTATCACAATTACTCAGTGTTTTAAATGGAACGGAAGGAATTCGTTTACTGAGACCTCTATGTGCACAAAACATGCACATTGAACTATCTAGCCACGAATGTAACGGGTAATACACCATGATTTTCGATTCTGTTAAATTTTCGCGTTATGTACATTATTGTATTTGATTCTATTTTGTGTCAATTTTATATCCACAGAATTAAATATTAAATATTAAACATATTCCGCTATATATTTTTAATATCTTTTTTAGAAATTATTTCAATTTTTATTTTTACAACGCAATTATATTTTGTGAATATGATAGCGTGGAATAGAATGGAACAATATACAATATAACAATTAATGTACATACATAACACAATCTCTGATCTAGTTTCCACCGAGGATTTAAACCAGATCAGAATGTAAGAATCAACCAACTACAGTCGAGCATTCCCCTGTCGTTCGATTGTAACAGGGGAATATTCGACTGTGGTTGGTTCTTACATTCTGATCCGGTTTAAACTTTGGTGGAAACTAGACCATTGATATGATAAAATCGAAGGATCGCTGGATGTTATCTATGGGTAAAAATGTTTAGTGTACAGGAGCGCTTAGAAAACGAAACTACATTCAACTGCAGTCTACATTCACATTCTCTATCCATGTTCTGTTGATTAACCAATTGACACGTGTTTATGAAAAGCTTTGTCCGTGCAATAAACAGTGGCAATTTTATTAAAAATGACGACACACATTGATTCGCAAAAATTAAAAATGATTATAAATGAAAAAGACTGGGATCAGTTACTGCAAAACGTCAAACCAAAGCATTTTGTCAGACAAGAGTCAGAGTATGTTTGTAACAATATGTAATTTGTAAGTTGTTAGTTGACAGATAATCATATATGATAATTATTATGTAATGTTTCAGGACGATACTTGATGCAAGTATCTTAGCACAAATGTGTCAAGTACTCTTAAGCGAAGTCACTCCGGATACGATTATAATTTTATGCTTGAAATGTCTGGGGAACTCTTGTCTTGACAGTTACAAACATAAACAACATATGATAGAAAACGTAGAATCTGTTAAATATAAAAGTAAAAATTTATATAATGAATTAGTTGAAAGTGATTTATGCAAACAAAGAAAAAACTGTGATTATCCACATGAGTCTCATTTTCCTTATGATGGAGTCATAGAATGGACTGTAGATTACATTAAGATTCATGGAAAATCCACTTACCATTTAATTGACAATGAATTGGATATCCTTAGACTCAGTATCCAATTTTTATGTAATTTATTTACATATGCCTGTCCAAATATTACATCTACAGAAGAGGATATTCTAAGATATTTAAATTGTGATAATCTGAAACAAGCTATTTTGTAAGTTTACATATAATTATATATAAATATATAAAACTTATTTTAATCTTTTATAATTTGCTAAAAATAAAGAATAAAAAATTATTTTCATTATTTTTTAGGAGTTGCATGCAGTCTGATAATAGATTACTGGCTAATGCAGCTTGTATTTATGTGTACAATGCATTAAAAAAATTATGTCACGACTATTTCACAATGGAGAAGAAAGATATATTTTTACAATTATTAAAACCTACCAAAGAAGGTTTTACATCTGCAAAAGATGCATTGTTATTCCTATTACATCAACCAAATATATTTGAAGATGTATATAATAATATAACTATGAATGAAAAGTTAGATTTACTTAAAATTATCTATGATGAAGTCTGGAATGCTTGGCAATCTGATTTTAATACAGTACTCACAGAGGATCAGACTGAATTTTTAGCATCAACATTTTGCAAAAAAAGTGATCTCATTTTAAAGACCGTGGACACATACGTGAATAGCATAGATCCTACAGAAATTATCCTTATTCTTAATATTCTGAGACTTCTCACTACACAATGCAAGATCTCAGAAAATGTCAGGAGTTTGCTTATTAATTGTAAATGTAAGAACATCAGTTTTCAGTACAATCTGATTGAATGTAAAAATAATATAATTACATTTATAGATCTTTTGATGTCGTTACATATGATGGGAAAAGAAGCAGACAATTATTTTACTCCAATAACGAATTTAAGTCAAGTGGCACCTAATACTCAAAGAAGAACTGTAAATGTATGCTCAAATATAAGTGATATCGAGGAATCTGAAGCAACAGCGGCAAATTGTGATCCACAGGAACATCCTGCATATGGCTTCAAAGCGGGACTAATACAAGTCATTGCAAATGTGGTACACAAGAACAAAATGTGTCAAGATTTGGTAAGTGCAATTACATGAATTTTATCTTAATATACTTTGTTCTCAAAAAAGGAAGGGAAATGTAAAATTCATACAAATTTATCTACAATCGGTAAGAAACGTTCCTTACTTGTCTCAAGCGTTTTTTTTTCCACGGGTCTACCGTTAAAGCACGCCTCGTAATGGTCATGAGAGGAATTAGAATGTCAAGTTTTAAATATGTGACAATCGATATATAAATAATAAAAAAAGAAATAGAAAAAAAGATATGACAAAGATATGCATACACACATGTTTAGTTATTCCTAATAATATTATTACTTTTATTTCATAAATTTAAATTTATTACATTTAAATTTATGAACTAAAAGTAATAATAATATTAATAATTGAATTTTAAATTAAAATAAAAATTCTTTATTCATTCCTTTTCTTATCACGATTCGGTTTAAATTTTTTTCTTTTATCATAAAAGAATTGCGCAAATTGTATTATTAGATATTTTATACAAGCATTTGTCTTATTGATACTTTTAATTTTTTTTATTATTTACAAAATTAATTATCTACCTAATTTACCTACAAATTAATTAATTTCTACAAATAAATAGTATATCACAAGCTTAAGAAAAACGCAAATAGCTTAGCAAAAATCCTATATTCAACTATATGTTACGAAACCACTTGGTGTATCTTAAGCTTCATACGAAGAAAAAAAAGAATAGCCACAGCGCTGAGTTCCGGCCACACAGAACGCTTGCGTCACGTTGTTCCGTACTCAAGGGATTAAAATTGTATCTCGTGAATGATGGTAGGTTATTTTCAAACGTAGAGAACCTTGACAGTTGCAAAATATAAATTTGGCTTTTTGTTGCGTGCCACGATTGTGCGCTATGCATGTACGGTAAATCGATATTTCTCTCCCGCTGATTACATCTCGCGTGCGGATGATACGGAATACGCGAACAAAAGATACGCAATAGCACGCGGCCTGTCGTGTTGGACAAAGCGAAATTAAGTGTTCCATCTGACTGAGAGATGTAGCAAGATGATCGAAATCTGATATACGCGTTGCAAATTTAACGGATCTGCGAGATGACAAAGTTCACGTCGCATGCGTATTGACAGATAAATTAGTTATGATGAATCAGATCGGAAACACGAGCCTGCGGGCGGAATATTAAGTCAGTCTCCTAGTATCAAGGATGACACGAACATCGTAGTCACGATAGTAAGATGCAGATGACTTTTTTGCTGATCATCGGTTATGATAAATCTGTTGTCGGTACGGAAATATTGACGTTATAGCGTTCGATCATTCGTGTAGACTAGACAAAAGATGTCTAGTTCTCTTACTGTTAAATTCATAGTGTCAAATTATACTTTAAATTATTTTTAATTATTTCTGTATAAGTCCACTTTTACTGAATATATCGTTAATTTAACTTGAACAAAGTAACTCGAGAAATATATTGAATTTAATTCATTTAGTTTACTATCATTCATTATTTACTAAATACACATATTAATATGGACGTTTATTTTGAGAAACTAAGTATAATTCACTCACAAAATTAGATTGAGTTATATTTTGACACACATGGAAGTTGAAATAACAAAATATTATTTAACTCAAGGAGTTGAGTTACCATTACTCTTTGATATCTAATAATGTTAGTGAGTCTTCGAGATGTTTCAAATAAAAAGGCATAATGATAATATATGATTCCAGTTTCGCGAAATAGATGGAATTCCATTGCTTCTGGATTGTTGTAATATAGACGCGAGGAATCCGCGTAAGTGTAATTGAATTTCATGTTTTTTTTTTTACTTTTGCTCATTTTTGACAATTTGACTCGCTATTGACAATTTTTACGCAGTTATCTTACAATGGACCATTTTCGCTTTGAGAAATCTGTGCGAGGGAAACCCTGAGAATCAAGAAATTATTAAAAATTGTAAAAAAACAGGCGTGCCAGACAATCCCGCGTTGCAAGAGATAGGATTGACTCTGCACGAGGACGTAGATGGGAAATTGATCCGTATCGTTCCTTTGCGTCGCAATTAAGAAGATTTATCTATTTTCTAGAACTCGAGATCGTTCTCGGCGATCAATCAATTCAATAATTATCCAACTATTGCTTGTTTGTATCGATAATATCTTCGATAAAATACAATGATTAGTTTGATCTTGATATGCATAAATAATTATTCTTCCAATTAGTTCGACTGAAATGCATCCTGCTGTATCACTCGCGAAAAAACGATACCATCATTACAACGATTTGTGTCATTAAACGAAATACGATGTAGTATAGAGAGAAATATTTTATCTACATTCTTGACCAAGTGATTTACGATACAATAAAAGCTGCTTCGAGAGTTCACGGTCTATTAGTAATTGCTAATGTAAGTATACAACTGTTTGCTGATCATTTAATTGTAATGCGAAATAGAATTTATTTTCTTTTAATAATGAGTTCTCATTAAGATTTCATTAATGAGCATGAGAATAATAATATTTTTAAGCGGCATTCTGCAATAAATAAATTCGCAATAAATAATGATCCGCACCCACCCATTTTTCTTGCCTTCTCATAAAATTGCCCAAGCCGGATTCATGTTTAAGAATTTATAGAACCTCCAATTATGCTGTCAGGGACGCAGAGTATTTTAATAAATAATTTCTCTATTAATTAATTGCACGCATCTCAATTCTCCCTTGCCCCCGCGATTCCCGTTTTAAGACGATAATTTCTCACGTCCACGGCCATTTCTCATCGCGAACAGTTTTACGATGAGGAACGACGACGTCGTTCTGCGCGTAATAGGTGTTTATTAATGTCATCCACGAGGCGCGGGTAAGCGGGCGAGCAAGAGGAATCGCGTGGTGGGTAAGAAATCCGCCTGCGCGTACCAACTTGTGCGTTAATTATACCGGAAGTTTCAAAATACACGAGAGACAGTTACGTTTTCCTTTCTAATGGAATTCACTGGACAGTAACCGCGCGTATTTCCAGCGTCGCGGCTCAACGGGATCGACTAGTACTTGTATAATATCGGTAAATAAATAATAGTAGATAATTATCTCTCGAAGGGCACGTACGGGGCTGTGTGCGTTCTACTTAGCCGTGATACGCGATGGCATGCGCGTCTGGAAGGATTTACGAAATGTAATAATAGGTTTCCGGACGTAATATGCGATCTAATCGAGCATGACCAATCGCTGATTTATAGCGTGATTTCGATTAAGAATAAGATTACGGATAGTCGTGGCGTATAAATGAGAGTCTACTTTTAACTCGTAAATATATGATCAAATGACACTCGCCACGCAAATATGTACATTGTAATAATCGTTCCTTTACTTTATTAGTTCCCGTCGCAACAAAGAACGATAGATTTATATCGCGCGAGTTATATAGTTTCTGTAAGCGAGCCGACTCCTCGGTAAAAGATCTCAAGTTTGTACGGTTCGCGTATGAAAGTAGACGGATTATACCGTACGCGTCCCGCGTACGAACGTTCCGTAAATTGCTTTTGATTTAAATATCGGCCGATCTCGCATCACGAGATCAATCTTGAATGTGCGTAATGGCGAGCAGTTAACGCATCAATTTATCAGTTAATTACATACGCGGTTAATTGCCACGAGTAATTATTTCCGCGCAAGAGAAGAGTTCTCCTCGGTCGCTCGCATATAGGAGAGATGGTGTTCGAAGAAGCGAGATGAGATTCACGCCACGTGAACCACTTTAATTGTGCGGTCAATGCGGTCGATAGAAGTGACTCGTGATTTTTTTGAGAAAAATACAGACATCCCAAAAGCAAAATCCAGCAATTAGAAAAAGACGGTAAGAATACTTCGATTATAGCGAAGAGAATTATCGTTAACTTTGCAAATTCTATTGATTCATTTACAATTTTGTTTCTTTGAAATAAAATTTTTAGAAACAATCTCTTCTCAATCCCGTCTCTACTTTAACATTCTGAATAAAATATGATTTTAATTATGTCAGCAATATTTTTCTTCTTAAATATGGAGACTGAAGAAATTAAAAATAAAGTGATTGATTTATGTTAAAAATAGAAAGATTAATCGTACGTGAGAAAATTTCATTATTTCACTTTTTTGTGATTATAAATTTTGCAACAAGGCCAAAACGGTTATGCACGAACCGCCTACTTGTAAGAATCGATCGGAGTAATTAATTGAATTCGATGCAATACTGCGTTCCGTAGAAGAAATATCTTCCAGCGCGCTGAGGATTTCGTCGATCCGCTAACTTTATTAATATTCATAGACACTGACGAGGGAAGCGTAAAAAGTGTTTGGTCGTGCATGAAATCGCTCAGGTGCGTAAATTCTGATCGACTCCTTGATAATCAACTCGTTGACGCAATAAATTCTAACAAAGATCATTTCAGTCAAATGGAAAGAGAGGGAGAAACTAAGAACGAAATATGACTCAACTCTGGATAATATTTTCTGTTTACAATTATACTTGTATCGCGAGTTATCTGAATCGTTTATCGATTAAGAAATATATTATATATGCATACAACCATGGAGAAATTCTCTCCTTTCTTCCGTTTCTTTGTTAAAGTCTCAAAAATGCTAAGAAATTTTTAGTCGACATTTGGAAGACGATTTACATAATCTTTTAAATTATTGTATGCATAAACATGTGCAAATATTGTACGTTGTATATTACAGAACGGATCGTTCATATTGCTCTTCGATGTCGTGATATTAAGATTTCATTTAAAATCTCCTGTTAATTTGTATTAATTTCGATTAGTTTATGTTTAAATGAAATTTGTATTTTTAAGATTCTCCTTTTAATTTAACGCTAGTGAATGTACACTAGTAAAATAAAAATGGAGTTCGACAATGAGAGGAAAAATTTGAAAAAAATGCTCGATGTTCTTCACATCGAATAACAGACTGAAATTAAAAATACACTAAAAATTGTTAGTTAGTTTTGAAAATAAGAGTGAAAATACGCCACTCTTGAATAAGAAAATCTCACTTGAAGAGACTGAAAATTGAGCCAGTCTTCAAAAAAAAGTGAAAATACTAGAGCGCATATTCACTTAGAGTATTTTCACTCTTTTTTCAAGATTGGCTCAATTTTCTCTTCGAGTGAGATTTCACTCCACGAGATTTAGAGAGTATGTAAGATATCGATTCTTTACATTCACCCTTCTCTCATGTAGTCTTATATAAAGACAAAGACATCTACTACATCAGGGCGTGATGGATAGATCGATGGTAGGTACGGGCTAGATAATCGGTCTAGCAAACGAACTAGATTCTCTCTAATAGAGGCCGCAAATTGAGCCGGCGTCGGCGCCTAATAAGTCGCGGATTCTCTCTGCGATACGGGGCTTGAACGGGGCCTCGCGTGCGCCTACGCGTGATTTCTCTCAAAGAACCCCGACACGACGATATATTTCCTATGCCCTCGTATACTTTACATACATCGTATCCGCTGCGTTTGTACGAAAGAATCGAATCAACGTAAAGGATCATGCACAACGCGCGACCGAGGGTCGGGTCGAAATCTTTTTTAGAACTCTAAGAAATGTCGTAAAATGAGACTAATCCAAGTTGCCATGAGTTTTTGAAAGACGTCCCTTTTGATCGATTCCTCCGTTGAAAGTATTTTTAGGTCAAGACAGTTAAAAATTTTATTCTAACGGCGATAATGCTGAATATAGATATTAGACGTTTGAAAGAACTGAAGAAGGATCGCGAAGTAAAATGACAACGCGTTAATTATAAGCGTAAAGGAGGACTCACGTACCGAGAGCACGCAGACCATGCGATATGTTTTAACGACTGCCGCACACGCAGTGCGTAAGCCGTAAATGTTACGCCGAGCCAGAGATTCGTGTAATAGCCACTAAAAGCGAGTTTCGTCCCTTTATGGATCGTAAAGACAGGGATATTTGGAATGGGGGAAACCACGGCTTAAAGTGACCCGACTCGCAGTTAACTAAAAGAGCGTGAGGTATGACCGGGTCTTAGATACACCGAAATGATCCCTGAAGAGACCATTGTCAGCACAATGATTTCCTTTTAGCAAATGAAATCTTAAATCCCTCATAATCATATGACGCAGAACATATTATTATAGAGGAGATATATAAATAATTTATAATAATAATTAACTACCAACCATGGAACCATTGGATCAAATAATATAAATTTATATAAATCAACGTACGAATATAATTTAAAAGGATATCTGAAAGATAGCTAAAGAATGTATGAAACATTTGTAACATATTTATAACAATGTTACCCAGCTAATTGCGCGATTCGCTTTCAATCGCGTTTCGGTTTACCCAGGTAAATTAATCCCGTTCCGGATACGCGCGCGCATTGTCCGAACGATGAAAAGTCTGCTCTAATTACCACGTGTAAACGGAGCCGCGCGTCCATTTCTCGAGAGCCGGGTACGATATGTTACTCGTAAACAATGACAATAGGGCCTGCCGTCCGCGAGCGGATGCTGCTGATGCCAGCGGCCCTCATGATGGCCGCCTGCAATCCTGATTCGTCGAGTTAATTAATCGTACCGAACGATCTCCATTGAAATGGAATCTGGATAAATTTTCCATGCTGATGTGCTGCCGAGCTAACATGTGGGTATTATCTTTACGACCTCTTCAAAGAGGAGATGAGACGTCGGGGGGCGGCGAGGCGCAAGAGAATAGGGGACGCATGCGCGCGATACGACCGCAGCCGCTGGAAACGGTGCACCGAAACCAGAGAACCTGTTATCAGAGAAACAGTGGTCTGGGACTTGGTCCAATTATCACGCAGGCGAGACACCGAGGTCTCGTCCGCGAGACGCGTCGTCCTCGCCGCTCTTAATTCCGACTCGCTGGAGAACCTTGTTCGCGCGTGGCGTTCACCATGCTGAATTCATGACTCTCCGCGGCCACGCCGTTCCGGATTTCAAGAGGATTTGCCCACTTTGTTTTCTTCTTTTCATTAGATAGACTTTAGAAAATCAACTGTAAATTACGATCGTTCATGTGGTCGATTCTAATCATGTCGTGGTCTCCCTCTACGTTCTCCATCTACGTTACACGGCGTATAGACAGAAATAGCTACCGTGACGACGCGTTTTGTAGTGTTTTCGCCGTCTACTAAGCGTAAAAGTGTCAGGATATGTTGAAGACAGCGAGCGACCCGACGCGAAATTAAACGCGAACGCAAGTCATCCGAGAATGACTTCGAGAAAATGCGTCTCGCCTTTATTTCTTGGTAACGATACGGATGGAAATTATAGCGTGACGTGCCGAAGGTATTACATGTCGATCGAGTGGTACACGATACATTCTCCATCTACGGAAAACTTTCGAGTCGTACGATATTTGTGTGACGTATGACTGTGGAAGACGCGATGCATACAGGTGATACTCTTCGAGGAGAAAGCGCCGCCGTTATTATCAGACGAGACCAAGTGGCCCAATTTGTTGACCACGCCGTTAAGGATCGACGGATATGATTTATGAAAACGGTAGATGCGCTAATTGCCTGCCGATGTGATTCATCGAGTGGTGTGTCGTTACGTATCCGATCATGTCGGTCGCTTTGTGAGGAAGCGGATTGAAATAATCTCGTCGATTACAAGAGTATGAGGCAGACGCTTAATTACGATACGGCATAATGAAAGAGATCCGATGCTTATTCCTGAGGTAAGATTAACGTTAAATTAATATTTCTGAAACGCAATTTCAGATTTCATTTATTCATTTGCACATCGGTATATTACATTCTGTATATTTACTTTTATAAACGTATTGTATTTATCATATTTATATTTATAATTAATTTTATTAATTATATTTATTGAATTTATAGAAATAACTATATTTAAAAATAACATAACCCCACTGTGTTAAGTACATATATTTATTAAACAACCTCACAGAGCCGCTCGCTAAATTCGCAAAGGTAAACAAATTAAAATGCGTTATCGCATGCGAGTGCTCGAAGTTGTCTAAAAAGTGTTAAATCAGTTATCTTGAATGTTCGCCCGGCGTTTCTTCGCGCCAAGCCGAGCGGCGCGCTTGGCTTTCGACACCATCATTTTCTCCCGTTCTCACGATCTTTTCGCGTCTTCGCGCTCGTATTATTCCTCTTTCGATTTCACTCACGTCGTTTACCGTCTCCATCGTGTGGCGGCTCTTAAAATCATGTATTTCCGTGGCGGGGTAGGCTGGACCTTTTTTCTCCATTCTCTCCGAGAGTCTCGTTTCGCCGTCTGCCGCCGTCTCTCCGCCGGTTCTCTTTCCTCTCTCGGTTCTCGCTCCACACTCTCATCCCGTTCTTCTCCCTCCACTCGAGAGCCCCGGTGTAACAATGGCTGCCCTCTAATTATCGGAAGACCGCGGCACTTTAAAAAGATCCCCGAGAGCCCATCACGGGATTCCGTTTCGTTCGCTCCTTAAAATTTCTCTCCCGCTCTCCCCCACTCTCTCTCTCGTCTCCTTCTTTCTCTCCAAGGCGTCCGAGACGGTAACAAAAACAATCAACGTAACGATCGTTACTCGTGGAAAATTAGTTTCGTCTCGCGAGAGCACCTACCGCGAATTCACAACAGCCGTTGGTCCTTCGACGGACATTTGGATGTGCGCTTTAAAGAGTGTGAGAAATGATGAAAATAATCAAAAGGTTGACGTCCCAAAGTACCGCTAAACGTAAAGTAACAGTACATCAATGTTATAATTTTCCACTCAATGTAACTGTTACGTAAAACGTGTTGTATTGCATTTATATGAGTATTGTTGCGCAGTAAACAGGCTGTGCGCAATTTCGGAACATTTACATAGCATAGAGTATGTAAATGTTACAGAACAGCACAACAAACTAAAAACGTAACAGGTGTATCATTGACGTAAAGTGGCTATAACTGTTACGTATAACCGTACTGTCACTATTTCGATGCATAGTTAATATAACATTTATGTAATTTGAATAACATAAATTTTCATTCGCTGAAAATATTTTGTAAATATTACGTAACTGTGATAATGTTACGTTATTTATATGTACATGTTATGTATATATTCCTTTCCTTTTCCGACTTTGTTACGCGAAATATAATTAAAATATGCTGACATTTTAATTTGAAAATGATATAACTATTACAGAACAGTGGAACATCGTTCCGTAATGACTACGTAAATGTTACGGAACGGTGTTTCTTGGGTTAAGTAGGAAGTTATAACGTTGATATAACTGTTACTTTGTATTTAGCGGGTAATTAATTTAAGACTCGTCTTCCTCTATTTTTTTATTGTTTATCACAAATAGTCAGTTCGTTAGACTAATAATTTCTGTTATAATATAACATTTATTAACATTATTAAGGATACATACGCGACGATTGCTCATTATTATAAAACGCAACTTCCTGATCACCCAAGACGTGTGTTTATAATTCATAGATGTGTAGATATACATATTACTCGAGCTTTCTAGTCAAGCTATCAGTCTCGCCACGTAAAAGACGTTCTCGAGTGCGTCAGTCGGCCAAGTGCGAGATCATGACGGCGCTTTCCGGTCGGCCGAGAAAGATCGTAGAAGGGAGAAAAGCCACGCCAATAAAGAGAAAATAGCGGCAGTACGACGAGAAGCGTGAGTCGGAATGGGCGTAACCCAAGGCGAGCTCGTTCGTACCTGTTGCTCGTTGCTTCCTATTAAATACTCTCAGCCGACCCACACTAGAAAGGAGTCGCTCACGTCTGCGTTAGTAACCAATGACTAAGAGCGAGGAATAGTTTTTTTTTTCCACCCTTTCCACACACGATTCTTTCTCTTACTCGCTCGGTTCCTTCTTCGGAATCGCCCGAGTCGTCTCTTCCAAAAGGGACGCTCAGAACCGGACGCATATACGCATATACGCACGTGCGCACGTAATCGCGACGATTGCGCGCCTTTCCGTATGAGAAACTTAAAAATCCACGCTTTCTCGCAGATTCCGCCAGCGGTTGATTTACGAGAGCGCGGTAGGAGGTAGATTTCTAATCATGAAACTCTCACGGTAACGCTTCCGAGATTGAATTTCGAAATACAATTCTTAACGTCGTCTTTAAAAATTGAATCTTTTGTCGTTGAACGTCGCTATTAGCCGTAAACCCCTTTTAGAGTAAACTTCTCAATCAGCTCTTTTATTCGACTTTTTTTTTCGTTACATCCTAGCTGTTCGCCCCATTTTCCTTCGGATTTCGTTTGCTTCCCCTAGGCTTTTTGTCGCCCTATTTTTCTTTAGTAATATCTCTTTGTGCACTTCTATTAGCAGTTTGTATTTCGAGCAGATGTTTGTCGGGTACAATGTCTTCTACATACTAGCCAGTTTCGGTCTCCCGGCGGCATTGTATCCGCCGAGATATAAAAGATTGGGGTAGGCCTTTCGGAGCCTTAACAACGACACCGCGAAGAAAACGTGTTTACTCTATTCGGGACGGGCCCGCTATCTTAAGAAGATATAAGCGAGTCGAAACTTTCTAGAAGATTCTCGAACGAAAGCGTTAATGACGCTACGTTCTTCATTAATTTGCACAAATTACGAAAATATTTAAGATATCTTATTATCTCATAGCTGACTTCATCTAGATTTAGGACTGTAAATTTTCGAAAAAACCTATAATGGCTTAAAGGAAACTGTGAGCTATCCACTTTAATAACTTTCAGTATTTGTACCTCTATCTTTCGACCACCAATCTTCCATCTAAGAATGGAGTCATAAATGACCTAACACGTTCGTAGGGTTCCTAGCATTATGTGGCACGAATAAGAGGCTTCCAGATAATTTATCTAAAGGCGGGGTCGAGAAAATCCTTGAACTTCGCCGCAGGTGTAATGGAGCTTAAACTTTATCGTGATAATGAAAACAGGTTGTCGTTTTACAAACTGTGTATTGAATGCCTCGAGATAGAAAATATGATAGATGTGCATGTATAAAAACGACTGAATGTAATCTCTAGAATGATTAAAATAATTTTTTACACACTTTTATATATCTTTTATACTTTTTTTATACACTTGTCGATTTACTACGAGAATTGTTTTAAGTTAGCAATATTTCACGCGTTCGCGTGTAATCTGGAAATCGTAAGGTTCATGGCAACGTCGTGACGTGCGGTGACAGGGTTATTACGTCGCATTGTCCGTAAAGCTTCGTTAATTAAACGGTGTCATAAATTACCGGCTATATCGTAAAGCTAATGATGTTCCGTTAAAGTGCTACAGCGTGAAAACTGCGCGCTCGAAATTCACAGTGGGCTGTAAACATTTTTACGGTGCCCATCCGTTACCTGCGCAAGAGAATACTCAATCGCCTCTGCGAGGGAAACGCAAGAAATCACGAGAACCGACGGTAGTGGACAAGATGAATATAAAATGGGGATTGACAATGAATGCATAATGCCTGGCTTTGTCTCTTGCTCGTGTTTTATATGTACGTATATCCTGTGCGCAATGATTCAACGTAGCTTCCGGTCAACATCCATTATATTGTCGCTCCTTGATTATAAAATTATATATGAAATTATAATTATTATTGGTACATGATTCTATAAAACGATTTATACGTATTCGTGAAAAAAATTCTATTCTACATGAACGAATCGTTTTTGTAGATTGTCTACCGAATGCATCACTCTGCTCAGCCAGACATGTTTCCTGTCATTTGTCCAGCTCACAAATAAAGTGGTACAGTATTATTGTCACGAATAGCATCATCCGCTTAACCTCGCATTTATATATTACGTTTCGATTTTTACAAGATGATAACATATAATTTTAAGCTCCTAGAAACGGAAAAGAGAAAAGAAGTCGAGATCTATACACAATTAGTAATAAGGAGAGGAACATATATACTTAAATTAAACGTGTTCTAGTCAAAGAAGAAGATCTGACGTTTCGCGTCGGATCCTCGTCAGGCTCGCGTCCTTCTTTTCGAAAATGGAGGCATATTTTGTAGCGTTGCCGGGGGTCGTGGTGGATCACTTTATTCCTTTTTTTCCCCCGATTCTTGACAGTATCGGATCGTGCGAGGCATGTACGTGAGAGACGGCGACCCGACTCGACGAGACCCCCTTAAAACCGAAAACATATGGCGTACAATTACGACGTAATGGTATATAATTAATGGAATTCGCTCAGGGGGCTCCCTTGGTTGTTATACGGCACGCTTGTTTCCTCGAACAGCAAAGGGAACTGCGAGTCCACGTAAGCGGAGCTCAACGAGATCCGTCCTCTGAATAAAATTTTCATCGCCCGCGTACATATACTTTACTCACCGTGCATGTATATCGGCCGCGTTCGCATTTTGCATGCCACGGGACTATAAGAGGGCAGAAAATTGCCAAGAGTTCAACATACTAATTTCCGATGTCACGAACAGTACCCCGACGGCACCAATAACTTCCCTGATTGTCGAACGTAAAAGAATAAAGAAAAGAGAGGACTGGAAAATTTGGCCGAATGAACCGTGTACGTCTCAACTTGTTTATTACATGATTATTTTATTTTTGGCGCTCTTTCTCCGCCAAGTGTACCAGTCACATGTTCAACGCGGATTCTCGAATGCGACGTTTATTGATCGATTCGTTCCATGCAACGCAATGAGGTAGCTCGAGAGAGTGACATCCTTAAAATTTCTTCTTATGAGCAATGAGCTCTCATCGCGAAGATCGTTTTAGGTATACCTAACGATCAGTATCTCGAGCGTTTTCTTAAGTGTGTCGATGTGTACTAGTCAACCGGATGAGGCACACCTCTCACATCTACTTCAAATTGATTGGACCCGATTGGATCTCGACCGATCCACTCCCGAAACAAGATATACGATAGGATCAAAGTTTTGCACGCAGATGTGTATCACTCTCGTCATTCTCGGTTTCTCAGTTATATAACGTTATGTAACGAGATAATATTTTGTACAGCGTTTTATGTTTCTTTAAGTAACAATTTTTTATAATTAAAAAAAAATAATTATCGATGTAAAAGATAATTATCGATGTAATTATGTGCAACTTAGCGCAATTTTTCCTATTTGTGTGAATGATAAAAAAATCCTGTTATAACTATTATATCTTCAAGAGTTACATATGATTTTATCTCAAATTAAAGTAGTCGATTCGTTCCATCAGTCTGAAGTCTCGAGTATGCAGTTCGTAAAGCTTTCGAGCTATAATTTGCGAAGCTGAACCCACGTTGTAAAGTTAATAAATTTAAGCACCTTAAAATGCATAGTGCCTTAAAAAAAAGTTTACAACGCAACACGATCTGATCTTCTGCTCGACGTAGGTGTAGGAATAGTCAATTATCCTGTTCGTGCTGAACGGATTCAATTTATCGAACAACTTAATCGAACTCTCAAGCCAATCTTTAACATTAAACAATTCGAATTTACACCTCTGGAAATACGATTCATTTACCTTTTTATACTTTTACAAACGGCATAAAATCTGTAATTTTATGAGAAATATTATATAAGAAATTATTGTTATTGTTTCTTTTCATTGGTCTATTCTATACTTTATGTGTATTACTATGCTTGTAGCCATTGCGATGGCTGATAAGAAAAATCATCATAATGTAATATAATATTCGATTGCATATTAAAATCAATATCTTTTCATCGTGCGAAGCTGAAAGGCTTGGTGTCCATTAACATAGACATCGAAACAGTAACAAGCATTTGTGATTCTCGCGTATCATCGCCGTGCTATCTGACGTGCGATCGAAAACACGCAATGAGCACAAATCCGCGATGGTGGTTTCGCGGATATAGATGTACGACGATCTGGTATTCGAGAGAGCATTGACGGGCGGCGGGTGGACAAGTAACTTTCAAACTAAAGCAAAACGAGCGATTGGCAAGTAGCGAGAAGAACGACCGGGAAGATGTAACGCGCGCGGCAGCAATGCAGAGGAAAGGTAACGGGGAAACGGGTGGAAATGACGGAGAAGCAAAGTAGAGAGCAGGAAGAGAATAAGAACGAAGGAAAAGAGCAAGAGAGTGACAGCAGGAGGAAAGGGGAGAACGAGAAAGAGAGAGAGATGAGGAGAACGAGAAATGAGAAGAGAGCGAGCGGGAAACAAGAGAGTGAGAAAGAGAAATTGAGATATGCGAGGAGGTAGGATCGTAGAGGTAACATCGTAGCTGCGAGACCTGATCCCAAAGGTAGGAGGACGCGGGTTGTGGCCGAGGCCAGTCCATCGCGGGCCCTCCTCTCGACCGAACACGCGCTTTACTTTCTGCCCGCTCGTTCAAATTCCCATGCACGTGCGACGCGCTGCTCATCGAACTCTCCGCGAGCAACTCGTTGAGTAACCCTCCGGTCTCCGGTGGCTGGCTCCCCATGGCAGGAACTCGTAGCCAGCGATCGCAGTGCCGTTGGTTATAGTGCAGATGGTGGTGGTGGTGGTGGTGGTGGTAGTGGTGGTGGTGGTGGTGGTGGTGGTGATGGTGGTGGCGGTGGTGGTGGTGGTGGTGCCAGTAGTGGTGGCGATGGTAGTGGTGCCAGTAGTGGTGGTGGCGGCGGTTACCTTGAGCACCAGGTTGTATCACACACCTTGCACAGTTACCCTCTGTTCCAGTTCTCGCACGCGTGCCGGTATTGTGCACGCGACACGACACAAACGGATCGACGATTATATCCCACGTCTAATGATCAGTCTGTAATCACGTTCGTACATTAAAAATCGTTCGATAGGCACGTTCTTTTTTTGTTTCATCTGAATATTCTCTCTCTGCTCGTCGAGAGAATTTTTGTCGTCTGAAAAAAAAGGCTTATCGATCTTTCGGAGACGATGACATTTCTTTCGTGTGGATGGATGATGAATAACGACGCGCAATGAACGATACAATCTTGAGGCGGTGACGCGTGAAGAAAGATGACGGTTCTCGCGAATGTCGAGCTGTACTCGCGTATGTGAAGCGCAGGAGACGATCTCAATTGCTGGAATCTGGATCATAATGTTGGCCGCGAGGCGATCGAGGACACTGCCTCGATTTGAACGCTAATGAAACGAACATTGACCAGCGATCGCCGATGCCGATTGCGCTCTCGGATATCAAAACCGAGGGTTGCCGATCGTATAAAAAGGGAATACCGGACAGGAAGTGGCGCAGAGGAGCTTCACAAGGGATATTCTTCGCGCGGCTTTGTTCGCGACGTGGTGCTCCAAGTCGACGAAGCGCGGATTCAAAAGGACTGACACGGCGGAACAATAAGACAACGAGACAATAAGAACCGGTAGCCAGAGCTCCTCTCGTCGGGAGGGTGCTCTTTGAGCACTGGAATTCTTCGTTCGAGCCAGAGGCGAACGAGTAGCGCGCTCGGCGATTGGAAGAAGAAAAGTAACCGCGAACACGTCTCTCTCTCTCTCTCTCTCTCTCTCTCTCTCTCTCTCTCTCTTCCTCTCTCTCGTGACTGCCAGACGATCGATCACCGGTTTTTGCAGTTTACGCGATCTCGTTGGCGCGATCTCCGCCGGCGAAGGAGAGGATCGTTAAGCGTTTTGCGCGCGGGGGAGTGATGATGATGAGCCAAGCGATAAGTTCCCTCTGCATCGAAATCGTTAACGAAACGACGACGACGACGACAACGACGACGAGCACGAGGACGACAAGGATATTCGCGGCGATGACAATCGGCCGACATTCTCGCGTGAGACGGCAAAAGATCGTCGTTTCTCGACCATAGCGCGTCGCGTGAGTTTGCGTATCTGCAATCTTGGGAGCTCGGATATAAAGTACGCCGCACCGATAATGACGGTACTTAGTTATCTTTTTAATTGGTATCTATTTGCTAACGAGACCTCGCGCGCGCGATCGTCGTTCGCTCGTTAGGATAACCGATCCACCGTTTCTTCTAGATAAACGCGTTTACCGGCTCAGGATAGCCGACTTTCTAAGATCGAGTCGGTTGGATCGCGCCTCTCATTAAAGTGAATCGAGTAAATCTTACTTAAGGCTGCATTCCACCGATACCGCGGCAAACCGTTTCGAAAATGGACGCAATACACTCGCACGACGACTTCGTTACCTTCGTGATCACTGTGGGACTGTGACCACCCGCTGATCGAATTTACGGGTCGTGAGTCCTCTGCGAGGTCCGGTCTCAATTATCACCGATGGAAGTACCACCCGTGGCACACGATACGCGATCGATGTGCACGATTCGAAGATACATGTGCGAGAGACGAATCGTTCAGCCGCTTAGTCATCGCTACGAGAAGGAGAGAAAGCCTTTCGGGAAAAGAATATTTGGAGACTGTAAACATTCGCACGGTGCGGCACGGGACCGTAAAGTTTTAAAACGCGCGCAAACACTTTAAGAAAATCCAAATGTTGGCTCTGCAGTTCGGCTCTTTCGCACCTGTCCGGTACGCGCGCGCGCGCGCACGTGCACGCGGGGCTTTGTGTCCGCTATGAGGTGCTAACGAGAACGCGGAGTGATTACAGTGATTGAAATCGCGACAAGAAACTTCTCACGACGTCGCTCGAAGCAGGTGTTGGATAAACATCAGAGACATTAGACAAAAGTTTCATGTTGTAAAATACGTCCGATAACGAGCCTGGAGTGTGAGAGACGTGCTCGCCGAGCGGTAACGGAGACTGCACACACCACGAGATCATCTCACATGATTCGACTCGACAACGGAACAGGGTCGATCCCAGTTCCGAACGATCAACTTCCGGTGAGCGTCGTTCATCCGCTGATCGCGGAAGCGTAAAACTTTGTCGCGTGCACATCCGCTTTTTACATTCAATAACAACAAGGTGATTGTGATGTAAGAGATGCGTCGCGGTGATATCGCGACAATCGCGATAGCCCTTCTCATTCTTGGGCAGATCCAGGAGCCACGGCGATCGAGGTGAGAAACAGTTATACTTTAGGATACTACATGGAAAGAATGATTTTACTGAAACATCTAAAAATTTAGCTTAGATTATTAGAAAATAATCTGAAAATAATTTCAGATCAATTATATTATATAATAATTTCAAAATCAAAATAATTATGTAAGAGATTCAAGTATAATGAGTCATACTGCAAAAACTTTTGATGTTCTAACAACAAGCCTGAGCGTCCTACATGATTATTTTGATAATTCAATAAAATTATTTTTACGTATCTAGCTAAATTTTTAGATACTTAAATAAAATCTTCTTTCCATGTAAATATCGAATTAAAATCAATAATAAATACAATAATTACGTCAATAATAACCTTTGATTATAGCAAATTTTTTAATGATTGTACAATTTTTACATGCTTGATGAGATTCTAAATTATAGTAAAGAAAACCTTTAAAGCACTTATATGCCTATATTCATAGTCAGACCTTGTACTTAAGGCTTCCTTAAATTTATCTTTAAATACTCAGCAGCGAATGAAATAATTCGTAGAGCATCTGAAGATAAATTTAAGGAAGTCTTAAATGTAAAACCTGACTATGAACACGGGCATTAATTACGTAACGTTCAAGTTTACTTGCATTCTGTATTTCCAAATAAGACGATTTAGAATTTATATCAGGTGTAATTTTCATAACTATAATTCAAGGTTTTGTAACAATATATTTTCTTACGCATGAATAATAGGGCTCCTGATGCGTAAAAAAATATTGATTACTAAGATTTCTTAGGCAAGAAATTATTAATCAATATTTATAACTCGCGTTGACACTAATAGATTTATATACTTGCTCAGTTTTATCATTTCTCAGAGCCTTTATGTTAATCACTTAAAAAATTAGAATCGCAGGTTTGCGTTGAATCGATATAGAAGTCAGAAATCGCACGACGACGCGAAGAAAAATTTAACTTTAACAAATAATCGATTTACTAACGATGCATTTCCATTTTATCTACCGATAATCTCAAAGAGACAACTTGTAAGAAAGCTGTCAACATTCCTCGATTATACTGCGCGGCAAGTGAAAATGTTAATCGATAGTCGCTCGAGGCTACAGCGCATACGCAAATTGCAGCGTCGATTACGATCGCCTATTCGCCGAAGTAACGAGCAAAGGGATCGGAAGGGAGATTCTCGCGAGATCGCAATACGCGTGACTCGGACACGTGCTGGAAGCCCGTCATATCGCGTCAAAACCGAACGTTCGCGCCGACTTCGCGACTTCGCGATAAAGTCCGACGACCATAATCGTTCTATGCGATGACGTTGTATCTTTTGTGGAAGATAAGGACGAAAAAAAATTTAATTAATGTCTTAAAAAAAAAGAAAACCCCCCCCCAAAATTTAACTAAAATTTAATTAATGTCTTAAAAAAAACCCCTGCAAAAAAAAGAAACCTTATATATGTCAAATGTATAAAAAAAAAAGTATCGAATATTACTTCCTTCCTAAAATTCAAAAACATTAATTTTCTTAATAAATATAATTATTCAAAAATTACTTCTTCAAAAATGGATATGAAATATTAGTAATTAGCCAAGTATTTCAAAAAGACCTCGAAAATTGGATACACGTTGTAGATTCGAATAATAATCCCTATACGGTTCAATCGGTCAAGATTGATGGCGATTAACAGAGTCGATAGGAATTTCCTCAGCCACTTAATACCCGGTTACATAAACACACTAATGATTTAATATGCACAAGAACGGCCGTCATTCAGAGCTAATTACGGGCGTCGAACGAAATGAAACGTTTATGTAATGCGGCGCGTAACGCGTGATTGCGGACTGACCGAATTTAATGTTATATCCGTACGAAACGACCACGGAAAGTGCTTGTTGTGTTTTACGAGCCGCTTGGCTACCAGTCGCGCCACGTAATGAGCACGCTAAGTGGATGAATGAAGCGACGATGCGACAGAGATTAAGGCCGATTGGACTATCATCGTCGTACGACGGAAACGAGATCATTTCGTCGGTGCGACTGACTTAAAGCCCATCTCACACATTCGGTGGGAATAAAATCGTATCGATAAAGTGAAGAAGAACGACAGAATTAAGCTCAATATAATTACAACGGTGGACTATACAGCTGCATAATTTCCCGATAGCCTTTTAAACATTTTTTGACGAAATAATCGGTGATACTTACTGGAAAAGAAGAAATAAAAAAAGAATCGTTCGATTAAACTTTTAATAAATACTATGTTTTGACACGCTCTGTCTGAGACAGGATCTGTCGTCTTGTTAAACACGTTGCAGATTATCAGAAATTAATGATGCAAGACAGAATGGTGAACGATATACAGACATCGTTGCACATCGTGTCCTCGTACAGATATCGCGTTTATTTTCAGAAATCTAACATGACAGCTTTTTAGCTGATTAAAAAAGTAATCACCGTTTTCAAAGTTATTCGTGCTTAAACTGGGAACGACATGTTTACGAATAACGAGCTTGTTCTTTTATATTTGTTACAGAAATTATTGTACGACAAATTACTAAAATTTTAATTTTGTTGTCCTAAATATGTAATTGCCTTCACTGAGAAAAAAATGATTGTAATTATCATAATTTAACTACAATTTACAGTTATTATCTTTTTGGTAGAACTATAAATTAGTACTAACATTACATAGCAGTAATAACTATAAAAACGGAATTCCTAACCATAATTATTTTAGCATGCAATTATAGCCATAAATACCAAATACTTTTGTTTCTATGTCTGTAGTTATAATCTTTAAAAAAATAATTAAAAAACGTTCCGACTGGATTACAATACAGCATTCTTGAATTGATCGTAATGCTCTCTTCGTATATTAGATATGATATAAGATCGCTGCTATAAGGCGACTATAAAGACAGTAATCTCTCTCATCGCAACTGACGGCCATCCATTATCATCTATCGCGTCTCGAAATCCTATCGATAAAAGTGGATCCCGGCACTTAAACGCGCGATATACTTAACGAAACGTCAGGTATCAATCTAAATTACAATTTCCAAGTGATCGTACGCGAGAAGCATAATATGCAGGTGTAGAAGGGTCCTCATCGATCACAGAGAGATAGCCCTGAGCAGGATTCCCTCGATTAATCTGATGCGTTCACATGATATTATAGGAATGGAATCAAGTTTTTACGAACTTCCCAATACCGATGTAACAAATGTTTGAATCTCAACAATTCATATTTCGAATCGAAGCTAATAACAAGTTACATGGGATCGAAGATGATAAGTGATTTTCTCTCTAAAAGATCCATCCTCTAATTTTCATAAAACTTGAGATATTTTTCATAAAAATATATGCTATCTAATACGAAAACACAAAAAGATATATATAATAAAATAACATAATAATAATAATTCAGCATATACAAAAAGAGGACTAAATTTAGAAAACTATTCTTAACTGCCTCATCTATCCATATCTATTACGCGTGCATTATTTAAACTTACAATTTTTTTCATTTCTACCACCTATCTTTCTATCTACCTAATCGTTCTTTTTCTTTTCTTTGATTTTAGTTTTCTATTTTTCTTATTCTATATCATCTTCTTCACAGCCTGATATTAATAATTCTTGCATTTCTTTTTATATTATTTTATCATAGTTATGCACAATTTCTTGCAACGTTCAATCCGCATTTATATACAATATTATGCATTTATATACAATACATTTATATACAAAAAAATATATTATATGTGTATATATATATATATATATATATATATATATATATCTGTATGAAATATAGCTATGTTTTGAAAGGAGCGCCTCCACACGTCGCGACAGACCTGTTGACGTTTACAAATAGCTGTGAAAGGGCTCGTACATTTTAAGCACCAGTAGGCGTGCGTGTCACTTTCCGGGATCTCTCGCGACCGGGACACATGTCGGATTCTATCGGTGCAACAAGCGATCCACAGAACGCGTAACGAGAACCTCCGATCGTTTGTCTTCCAGCGCGATGGCGTGGAAATTGAACGATCACGTCGCGACTCAGGCCGAACCGAAAGAACGTACGTTAGATCGGATTTAATATATTTATGATAATGATTACACGTCGTTCGCGATCGCCATGCGTGACGTTCACGTGTATCTTTTCGTTCCAGTCCGCCGGATACTTTAACGCGGTGCGCCCGTTTTTTTTCTTCCCTTCCGCGGCTCTCCGTTACAGCTATTTGTTTAATATATCGGTCGATGTCGCGATTAATCGGCGCGCACGATTTAGCGATAATGAATCCATGGCGATATTGACGTGTGATTATGTGTGTGTGTGTGTGTGTGTGTGTGTGTGTGTGTGTGTGTGTGTGTGACGAGAGTTCTGTCCCGTCGGATTCATTCAATTATGAATATCCATCTCATGCAGCGCGCTCGATGGTCTTCAACGAAACCCTCGAGACAAAACAATTTAGTATCTGTTTAACACAATATATTTCGTGACGACTACACGCTTCTAGTGGCGCGTCGATGCACATCGAGCTGCAGCCGGTCCTTTGCATCGTTCTTCTCGCAGCAAGTGAAAGGGTGGTGAGGGGGGAGGGAGAGGGGAGAGACAGAGAGGGATTAAATTAAGATCCGACAGTGTTAAAGTAAGCCCGGGCTCCGGGCTGAGGCCCTCCCGTGGCGAGGATAGTGATAATACCATTCGGTGAGTTCGGTTCAGTAGTGGAATTCTGTCTTCATCCGGTGCCGATGGTAGATGCACTGGCGCTTATTATGGTTCGCGCATACAGATGTACCAATTCGCGCGTGAAAAAAAAGAAGAGAATTTAAGAAGAAATATCCCTCGTCCTGGAGCTATTCTGAGCTCGGACTCGGACTAAAGACCCGCGCAGCCGAGACCGGGGATAATGGTCACAAAAAAGCAGTATGCAACACATATTTGCGCTGACTCAGCAATGACCATCGACGGCGCTACAAAGAGCTCGCCAGCGGCTAAGGTTTGCTAAACAGTCCGCGTTAAATAATTGAAAAAAATTCACCTTTTACTTCAAAATGTTGAATTAAATTAACTTAAATTGAAATCAATTAAATCAAATTTGATATGATTAATTCGCTTGTGTATGCGCCCATACATATGAATGATTTAAGTTAAATCGTAATAATTTCAAATAATTACAACGATTCAAATAATTCGATATATGTATGTAATAAACTTCTATTATTAAATATTATTCAATATAAATATAAATTATTAAATATAAATTTTATCAATTTTTAATTTCTTGATTTTAGGATCGAGAAACAAATTTTTGAATTACTATGATTATATTAAAGCGCCATTGAGAATATAAATAACGACGTTGTGATTTTCGCATCTATTTGTATCTTATCTCGCCGTGACAGTGGAAACTTATCGCAGTCATTCCATGAGACGTAAAACTGCCCACAAACTCTCGCAGTAGTATCATTGTAGGACCTTTATCACGTACTTTCACAATGCTGATATGACAAATTTGTTGAGGAAGACGAGCGACATGGGTTTCTGTCTCTTCAGAAGATATTTCTGCTTTATATTTCATTCATTAATCAAATATACTCGTAAAATTTGCGAAAGAATATTTTCTTTTTATTATTTATTTATGATAAATAAGAGGCGTTGTTTCAAACTAAGCAAATAATCTCTCGAAATGTCAAATCTATGCCGAAAAGAGAAGTAAACAATATCTGTCTAAATATCTATCTAATCACAAGAACGCGAATAAGATTATTCTTTAAGATACATATTATTTCATGAAATGTATTAAATTATGAAACACACAAAGAAACACAAATAAAAATACGCACATTGTACTAGTCAATTCTTCTGTAGAATTCTTTAGGACGATACGCACAAAAATCAAGCGAAGCATGTTCGAGGAATCGTGAAAGAATAGGAGAAAAGAGCAGGAAAGGGTAGAGGCTGGTACCAGCGGGGGTGAAAAAGTTTCGACGAAGATCCAATTAAAATAACCAGTAGTCAGGAGATGTCGATCGAAAGAGGTATAACAAGAGGAGCGAAAAAAAGAAAGACAAAGGGTGAAACGAGGAGTTGCGGTTACATAAAGGGCTCGTTTTCTGGGAGGAGAAAGGTGGGCGAGGATATACAAAAGCGGCATTAAAATATTTCTAAATGCCTGTGACAGAAGGTCGAGGAGCCGATAGTCGACAAACTGCCGCGGTATTTGCCGCGCACGATCACGTACGCGACTCGACTGTAGAAAGGTTGAAGCCTTTTGTAATAAATTGTCGCCTTTAGTACGCGAGTAGTAGCTGCCTATATTAACTTCAATAAATAAAATCTGCTTGTCTGCTTGTCTTCGCGCAGTATAGAAGAAAATTCACGTGAGTGGCAGCGCGATCAAGAATCCACTATAAATTCTGTCTAAATAGAAAAGCATCGAAGGTATCAGACAAATATTTTTAACGATCACACGAGATAAAAATTATGTAATTTTATTTTTTATAATTATATAAGTTATCAATTAAATTTTATAATTAAATAATTAATTTAATTTTGTAATTAATTTGTGATGAAATTTTCAATTTTTAATTATAAAAATAAAATATAATTTTAAAATAAAATAAAATTTAATATATCGATTTATTTTTTAGAAATTAAATATTAATTTGGTCTTGATGACCATTAAATGAAGTATCAAGAGATTTATCCGCAGAAACTTGCGGTTTTTTACCTGGAAATTATCATTATGATAAACGTAACGGCATCACTGCTATAAGTGCGATCACGATCCTTATTAGCCCCATTTCTCTACATGAACATTAATAGATGACAACACGCATGCACGCCCGCGATAAATATATCTTCATTGCATAAAAGACCGCCGACTGATCGAAGCGAGATAAAAATGATTCGTCGACATGACGATTTGAAGGCAATTACATCGCCTAAGGAATCGAAAGTGATTATGAGCTACGCGATTGATCACGTATAATCATGCGATCATAATCAAGAAGCATACGCGATCTAAAGAAAATAACCTAAGAAATATTAATGCAATAGAAAACTGAATGCGATAGTTTTTTCCATAAAGTAGCGCCACATCCATGCAATTTATATAAAAAACTCACGCGGGCAGATATATATAAGTGAAATCGTTTCGGTGAAATATTTGAAAATTTAGCTAAATGCAGATCTGAATATTATTTTGTTGGATTGTCTAAATTATTATGTAGAAGCGTAATGGGCAATACTGCAAAAAATTTGGACATTCTATCAACTAGCTTGGCGTCCTATATAATTATTTTGATGGTAATAAAATTAATTAATCTAACAAAATTGTTTTCAGATTTGTATCTGGCTAAATTTTTAGATACTTTAACACAACTGTTGTTTCTGTCATGAATAATTTCGAAATACGATAATTTCATCATAGACTAAATCATCATAGACTAACAAAAACAATTCATGATAGAGGAATGAAAAGAAGAAAAAAAGAATCACGTTTCTTATTCGCGCTCACGATAGGGACGATCTTGACGAGAAGAGGAACATGCGCGGCGTGAAGGGAATGTTTCTTCATTCCGGATGGTATATGATCAACCACGAGCAATTTGCCAGAGTAGACGAGGCTATTTACATTTAAACTGGCGAACGTTTAAGTATCCTATACCTAGCGGACCATAGCGTGTAACAGTCGACCAAAAATAAGCGACTGGTAATCGGGAGGATGTTATAATTACATGCTCTACCTGTATCAGCGAGCCAATAAGCTGATAAAACGGCTTAAAGGTCATTATTTACGTGATATTTCGATTAGGGTCTATAGAGTGGTACACAGTGCGAAAATTATATGCGCGCGACAGAAAATTCTATCTATTTTCGCAACATGAAAAGTATCGACACTCAGCCCTCGATTACAAATTCATAGAAAATTATGCTAATGATGTGATCGAGCGAAATCACTTAGAGGACCGGCAATTTCGATCCTAGGATTTTCCTAACGGTTAGCCTCGGCAAAAGGATTATACCGACCAACTTTCTCACCGCGTATTCTATTAGGCGGAAACGCGGGCAAGAGTGTGTACGTTCATCAAGCCTGTGGATGGCACGCACAGGCTTTTCGAAGTGACAAAAGTTTAATGTATTCAAACTTAAAGCGCAACACGTTTCGGTCGATTACAACCGAGCGCGCCGGATAGAGAGAATGCGCCATCGGATAATCACTATAATCCACGCTTTCATTATAATTATCACCGTTTATTACGACAGATACTCTATCGAGCGAATGGACGATCGAGAGAAGCAAACTATCCCTAGCTCGGCACGTTAAGTGCACCAAATCTAATTAACTTTAATCCGTCGTAATTACATTGACAGCCGGTCATTACCGATTTGAAACGGCACGGCGCATTTTACGGCCATTTTCGTTTGTTTGCCCGATCGCTTACGGTAATAACACCTTCGACCGAACGTATTGCGTATGTTTTTATGAAATTAATGTAAACTTTTACAACAAGCTGAATGCGCCGGCGCCATTACGATCTAATTAATTTTGAAAGTCACAACAGGATAAACAAGAAATAGATTTTTTTTTTAATTTGATAAGCGAGAAATTGATTTTAAAAACTTGATTAGGGGGCGCTTAAAGAATATGTTTTTAATATACTGTTTAAAGGATTTTTTTGTTATTCTTTTTAACAACTAGTTCTATATCACTGACACTGTTGACAGTATCTCGTATAATCAACAATCTCGTTTATAAGGACAAAATGGGGAAGCCGACCGATAAATCTTTAGGCGCCAGGCTTGAGATTTTCGCCACTTCTCTGCGTGTCAAACCCTTCCTAATACAAAAACACTTTCGGCACTACCTGCCTAAGAGATCAGATTTCGAAGATACCTACGTTAATAGTCTGGATAATAAAATACCTGCTTTCGATCTTTTGGATCCCTAAAATAATACAATTAGTACTAATAATGCTTTATATTTTGATGTGCATTCTTATTTTTAGGTGATTATCAAACAAAAAAAAAATACAAAAAAAATTAATTTATTAATTCACTTACATAATAATAGTACCGAAAAAAAAGAACAAAAATTATCCAATTAATATATCGCTTCTGTCAGTTACATTATAACGCTAATGATTTTTCTTAATAATATTCCATCACGAAGTAATATTCTTCCAATGATGGAAAAAATTTTATCGGCAGGATGAGATCATGTTTTTTTTTTGGTATTGATTGGGTCGGTCTTAGTATTGCGAGGAAAAGAACCAGGGAAAAACCAGGGAAAAACCCCGAAAAAGAACAGGAACGAAAAACATTTCTTCTCATGCTTTGAGGGAAAGAACTCGTGGCCACCGTATTTTCTTTATATATAGTGACATTGGTGACAATGGCGATACTATCAGTTAATACGGATCAACGCATATCAGTTATCTTAATTATCTATAGTATCTATTAATAATACTTATATCTATGACCTATGATTGTAATATATCTTTAATGTGTCAACTACTAAAATTTTATTTTTAATTTCTCATTTATTTTATGTTTGTATTTATTGCTTTTTGTTCCACACAAACTTGATGTATGTACATATTATATTAAGAGGAAGTTTTTTATAATTTTATTTAATATAGAAACTTGTTTTTTTAATTTAATTTAATTAACTTATACTGTAAAAGCATATGGGTGTTTTCCAACAACGTATACAGGTGACACAGTGTAACACTGTGTCTTACACAAAATATTCCAACAACATTATACTGCTTGACAAGTAAAAAGCTAAGTAAAAAGCTAAGTAACAAGCGTGTAAAGTATGTCCATGTTACCAACTTTTCAAAAAGTTATTTGGTACTTATTTTGCAATAAAACTTCTAAAAATTGCCAATTCTGAAAAAATTATAATTTAAGTCTAAATAAAAATCATAAATTTATTATTGATACGCTAAATATAATTATAAGAATAAGAATGGAAGACTACAATGCATTCTAGTTTTACACTATGAAACTAAACTGCGTTTCAACAAGTATCTTATACACAGTGGAACATAATGTTCTGTGTCCTAGCTAGAAAATAGTCACTATTACTATTATTATTTATGCCTCCTTTTTATTGTAAGCTGTTATATTTTATATTTTTTACATTCCATTCAAGAGATTAATATCAGATGAGATTAAGATCAAAGTTAAGGTGCAGATTTATTTTATGTGTGCTAAGGATTTGATATTCCTATAATTACTTACATTTAAAAAATGTTTCCCAGTTCCAGGTTCTTTCCTCGGAAAAGTTCTGGGAAAGATAGGTTCTTCCTCGACGATTTAAATTTCCCGGGAAATTAACAACACTACTCGGTCTTTTAAACCACGATGGCACTTGAAGATCTGACGATGATGCTTTTAAAATCGCATCTTTAACTGTGCCGTTTAGCCGCAAATTCCTCGCGTCTATCCCGCGTCGGAATTCGCGGCTATATGCGCGTGAATATCGCTCTTAACTTTTTCCTATAAAATCGAAACAGAAAAGCTGTAAAGACATTCTCGTTGACGTTGCTCACTACTGCGCGTTCTATCGAGCGCGATAGAAGTTGATTAAATCTCCTGCATCATCGTAAATCAAGTTTCAACACCATCTAACGTCGATATTCCATCTCCTTCTACCATGCAAATACTTGTAGGATTTTTAATACTTGTAGGTTATCTTACCAGTAGCAAACCACGTTCGCAATAGTCATGAGACATATTTATAATATAATATATAAAAGCGTTCTTTCCTTTCCCTCCCTATCTTCCCTCAAATCTTCAAGTACTTTTCCTCATCACTCCGTTACGACGCTAATGATATTCTGGGAATATCGTGTCATTTAGAAATTAAATAAATCGTATTTTATTTAATTAATAAGGGAGAGATTTCTTTGGTGCATTGCGTAATGTTTATATAGAATTTCAATGTACGATGTATACACAAATTTTTTATAATATGTGTTAATTTTTATAAGATATTAACGTAATTTAAAAAATAATGATTTTTTTCATATGATTAGATTTCTCCATTTTTATATATTATATTATATAGTAGAATATTGTAAGAGTCTCTCAAGATAAACAAATTAATAATTTAAACGAAAGATATATAAAGTAATCCTGTAAGCAAGAAACATATTGAAACATTCCAATAACATTGCAGCAACATTATGAGTTGCTGTAATGTTGCTAGAATGATCTAACATAGTTCTTGCTTATTGAATTAAATTATTGTTAGTGATCAGTATTGAGTCTAAAACACAATTAAAAAGTACAAAGAGACAGGAAATAACAGATTTCTTCAGACTTATCAGACATCGTATAATATGGTCGAAATATGTTATTACCTGTTCCTCTTGCCTGTGCTTTTCAATTATATCTCAAAGTCTCTCAAAGTAGTAACATTAATAGAAGAGAGGAGAATTGTGAAAGACATGGCAAGATTGTGGTTTGACAACGAGTTCCTTGCTGCTATCTAAATCTACCGCGCGTCCAGAGCCCACGTCGCTTTCAAGTGTATCTCTTCCGATCACACGTACCGAAATGCCAGACCCGTGACCTCCGTTATTCCTCTACGCTATCTATTTATCTCCTGCCATCGTGTACTCTATTGCACGTGAGCCGCTCGCCCGAGTCAGTGAAGTCAGTCCTACTGTTCCTCGGAGCTGTGATTCGCGAGCTTGTCTCTCATCCACGTTTCGTGCGTATCCTCGTGCGTGTCTCTCTCTCTCGGTCATGTCCCGATAAGCCGTATTTCGGTCTGCGGCGGTACTTTAATGAGCTGATCGTTATCGAGACATTGAGTCGTTCACATAAGTCATTTCTGTGGTATACGCATCCCGCTACGCATCGCGGTCTTCCACAAAAAGACACGCCGGTTAACGTGATCCGCTTCCGAATCAACCTTACGTCGGATTTTGCCGTTTACAATGGCCGGGAGACAACTTCAATCAAAACTACACTACCTTGAAATATTAAGCTCATGTTCAAGCTGATTTGATACGCATGTTTTCTTGGATGAATCACGATTGCCACTTTTAAACCAGAAATATATAGAAAAATGTAAGGCAGTAAAACGTAAGCAGTAAGCAAATCAGCCAGTCACAATAGAGAACGTAAGATAATAACAATACTTATATGTTATTATTTTACGTTTTGCTAGGTATTTCTGGCTTTAGACTAGTGTTTTGTTGGAGATCGATAAATATTGTTGTAATTGCTGAAATTGAAATCTTGTAGTGCTCTCTTATCTAAAAAAAAAAAAAGTCATAAGATTTGACCTACCGAAGATACTTTTCAAAAACGCACTTAAAAACAGATCATTAAAATTTTGAATGGTTAGTCGGAGATATTTTTTTCGCATCCCGGAGAACCGAAGCTTCAAAAAGCTAAAGTTTCTAAATCGAAGAGAAGTGACAAGAAAGTGAAATCAATCATGTCTCTATGAGAGATTATCATAGAAATTTAGCGTTATTAGTAATAAATATGTATACGATATTAATTCCCCATGCAAATACATTTTATCAAAGTTTATTTTCTACGCTACAAACGTCGCTTTCACTTTCTCTGCCGCTCACCTACTTGTCTATTGCGCTGTTTTATTTCCGCGGATAATAAAGGATATACTCGATCTGCCGTGGACTTTCTTCGTTGTCGATCGCGACTTGGTGAATAGGTATAACGTCCTCCGATCGGTAATAAAGGTTATGCCTTGAATTAAGCGCTTCGTTAAACTCGAGCCTTCGGCTTTATCACGCTTGCTCGGGCACGTCGACGTGCTGCAAGCTGTAAAGCCCATTGGCATAAAGCACATAAGTATGTACACGTATATACCACGTAAGTACACTCGTGCGCATATAACTGAAGACTACTCGCCACTCGTGGTTTATTCGCTGTCCCACATATTATGCGACACGACGCATTCATCGTCGAGCCAATCTTAATAAACAATCGGCACTACCTACATTCACGCGCATTGATTACGATTTCGCGGAACTTGCCGAAATAAATCTAATGTCAAACGAGATTTCAAGCGGCTTATTCTAAAATACCGTACATATGTGTGAGCTAAACTTCTTCTTAACGTTTCCGAAGTTTTTGTTCTTATTCCAATGGCACGCGCGCGTGAAATGAAAATATTATCTTGATTATACGATATTATTGTCTACTAATAAGCATATTCTCATGCGTAAAATTATTGCCAAATAAAATCCCAAACAAAACACAAGTCATGATACTCGAAGGTCACTTTTTAATCAGCTACACTGAAAGAAAAGATTGGTTGCTGCAACAATTTAGATAGTAAAATATGACATAGTATTTTTATGTGGTTGCAGCAATCAGTTTTTGGTTATATTGTGACTTGTTGCGCTACTTAAAACAGACACGTGTAAAATAGTAAAAAAATAGAAGTAGACGTTAAGAATGATGGAGGTTAAAACAACAAACAACAAACGTTAAAAATAAAAGCGCTCAGAATATATAATACTTATCTACGTGGCTACAGAATTATACAGTGTGTTCAAAAATACCATTCAGCATTTATATGGTAGATAGTATACATCATACTGAAAGTATAGAAAAGTCATAGTGAACATAAGTCGAGAGCTCAATCATTTCATATAAACAATTTTATTTAGTAGTATCATACTGACTTATCTCTTCTATGTATTGTATGTAAAAAGAGAGAAATTGAGATAAGTAACACCTATTTGGAAGAATTACAGATTCAATAAGGTGATTTCCCATAATGCCCATCCAATCTGATTCAACTTATTGATACCCGGCGAATTTTTATTATGAAGTGTATAATTGAATCAAAACATTCAGAATACGATTTGTAACAGTACAATACAAAATTGTTTATATCTTAGAAACAGTTGAGTCTTCCATCTATATTCACTAAGGCTTTTTTTACTTAATATACCTTCTATAAAACTATATACTTATACTACCATATAAATGCTAAATGATTTTTTAACGCCTTGTATAAAAAATACTGCAGGATATATTTCCTTGGAGATTATTAGTAATAGGAACAAAAAATTTCTTACTAGCTCTTACTCGCAAAAAGGCAAATTAATTCATGCCAGATTTCTCCCGGCACGCATATAATATATAATCTCTATTATGCAAATGGAAATATTTGTGGCCGATTTGAGTGGAGGTTAAACCGATCATCGTCGACGACGATCATCGTCGTGGGTGGCCGGAGGCGGATCCAGCGGTAGCACAAGAGCCGAATGCTACCAAGCGTTCTCTTCATCTTCCTTTATCTCTCTCTTCCCTTGCTTTTTCTGCCCTCTCTTCCTCTTTCTCCCTCTCTCTCACTTTCCATGTCTGTCTTTCTCTCTCTTTTTTAGCTCTTTTTCTTGCAGGACTGACAGACGAACATATTACACGGTCTACGTGCATGTAATTATCACGTCAATGCCTCGGATTTTCAAGTCTCTCAAGAGCCTCGCGCGAGATACGCTCTGGATTGATTGAGAAATCTTCCCTGTCATTGAGGTGCTTGCCCCCTCCCCTCCCCTCCCCTCCCCCGCTCAGGTGTTGTTCCCCAGGCTTCTCCTACTCCTCTAATTTTGCGTCGTTTCGTCGACGATTCTTGCTTCAAGCCGCGCAGTGACTTGCAGAATTCATTTGGCTCACTACGCGTGTCACATATATGACTTTAATATTCTCCTCGCTTACAATAGAACAATAGATTTTGTACAATACAAACCAGGTGACACAAGAAAATAAATATAAAAAGAATATAGTATTGTATTATATTTACACCGATATATTATATTCAAAGAGAGAGAGAGAGAGAGAGAGAGAGAGAGAGAGAGAGAGAAAAGGAGACAGAAATACCACGATATAATTTTTCATAATTTTTAAAAAAATTTTACATTTATTATCAATACGTCTTTTATGAAAAAATAGTGTTCCAATTTTTTTTAAATGTAACACTCGGAACTTTGCATATCTTCGTACTTGGGCGTACCGGAAGTGTTGGCGCGCGTCACACATTAAAGGTAACTTTGCAAAACCCTCGCATCTCGTGCCGGGGCGTTCGATCGATGAGGCGACCCGCAATTTCTTTTGTCGATCGCATAAACATAGGCGCCTCTCTTGATACAACGAGAGAAGAGGCGGGTGGGAAGGAGAGGCAGAGAGGAACTGGTACTTTAATGCGTGGCTATGATATGATAATGCGCCGGTACATGGGATTATGTATATAGGTTCATGTATGATAATTTGGCGAGACAAAGCCGCATTGTCGAGACATAAATTGAATCGCTTCTCTCCTCTCTCCGTCTTTCTCCCCCGTCCCTCTCTTCCTATATTCTTCTCCACCCACCCTCTCCCACTCTGATCATCGGAAGAAACGCCCACCGCGGAGAGGGACACACTTGCTGCACACCTCGATACCACACGAGCAAAGAGACTTTCTTCTCCTCTCTTTTCACACAAAAGCACGTGAATGTCTTTTAAATAGTATTTACTGCAACATACAAATTCTCGCTGAGGTTGACCATAAATATTCTAAATATTCTAAATCAGGAATGCTACTAGTTGACCTAATTTTAATCTTAAATCCGATTTAGGGATGATAGACTATAGTTTTTTTTTTTTTTTTAATGGAGAAGCAAGATAATCGGTCATCAATCTCTGTAAGTGGATAGAATCTTAGTTTTGATAAATTAGCTCAAATTTAATAGTTATCAAATATCTTGCTAAGACTTGATACCCCGTTATAATAGTCCACCAATTTATCGCACAGCTTTGCGAGGCTGACCTCATCGCGAAATAAGCAAGCAGAATTCGCAGAAGTGGTACATACATCACTCGCAAACATATGAATTACAAAGTTCCAAACTGGTTTCCGCGGTGACAAAGGCAGCAGAGTCCATCTAGACCATCGACAAAAATACGAATTTCATTCACATCTCGGACACGCGTATATTTTTGTTTGAAAAAAAGAAGAGAAAGAAAAAAATTAACAAAATTATTACGCGCGAGATTACGCGTCGGAGGGGAAGATCGCCTTTCCTGGTTTTTGCCTTGCCGAGGTCAAATGTCAGATTCATCGGTTTTAGAGGGCGTGGTACCCACATATTATTATGGTCCACACAATCGTCGGTGACCAGATTGCGTCTCGCGCACGATTCCCAAGCGCGAATTTACAATCCCACGCTAATCCACATAAAATTATATTTCAGCTAACGCTCATTCCCGAGTGCCTCTGCTGCGACAAAACGCGTCTCGTATTTTTGCTGATTAACCCTCTTTCGTCGGTCTGATGCTAAGTTATGAATTTCCGGTGATCGCTCGAGTAGACTCCGCCCGATCGTAGTACCGTCCGCTGTATGGTGTCGTACGTGGGAGTAAATTTTTCTCGCATCGTTTCTCCGCACATAGATTTCCCAATGGAAATAAGTATCTAAAGATATTAATTTGCATGTATTCATATTTACGCGTGCTATCTTAAAAGGTATAGATACTAATCTCACTTAATTAAAATCTACATATACACAGTTTGGCAACATTATAAAAAAGCAAAGATAATTACACAATTGCGAATACAATTCTACATAAATCGTTCTCGACTTTAAACGATGAATCATGCAATGGTTCAAGTTATAAAAAATTATTTCCATTACATGCGGAATAACGAAGCGGAGAGAAAGAATTCGGCATGCGTGCAGCAACTGGGAGCAAAAACAAAGGCCGAGCGGAACGGACGGAATAGTTTTACCGGAGGAAGACTCCGATCTTTCTTGGGCATGAAAATCGTAAAAAAAATTAGACTTTCAAATACGTCTCGTCTTTCTGGACCACCTCCGTACGCGCAGCCAACGGTCGGTATAAGTCGTACGTACGACCGCAAAAAGCGGCCAGAAAACTGCGGTGGATGACGAATGTCCCAATGGCGAGGGTACCACGGCGATTAGCATAATTCCCATGTTAACATTTAACCCGGCCGGCCCCGAAATCTCGAAATTGGACGAGCTCTCCGCTACACGCGTGGGAATCCGCGCAGATCGCTCCACCGCACCGGAGAAACCAACAGATATGTTCGCGCCCAGATAATATCGCGAAATTATGTAAACCATTCTCCTTTTTCTGACCCCTATATCTTCTTCTCTCCGTTCTTGTTTACCATTTCATCTACTACTTATTTCCTAATCCAGATATCCGAATATAGACATCACAAAGTTCAGGAGAAAAAAATGAAGAATTTTTATTTAACCGCAAGCTGAGATATGTGATCAAATCTAAAACTAAAAAAATCTGTACGAAAAAAATGTTTTAACTATTTTACTACATATATGATCTGAAGATAGCTCAATGCAAGAGCCGAAGCATGTAAGAACTTGTAGAATTATGTATTCATTCGAAATTTAGTAATGTAATATATTGTATTTCTAATATGACGTCTTAATAATTTTTACACTCATTTTTGTTAAATCGATTCTTATATGTCCTATAAATATAATTAAATATTTTAGAATATATTATATTTAGATACTTTCAGTAAAACAATTTTTAAATCAATATAGGAAATTTTTAAATCAATATAAAACAATATAGGATTCGTACAATTAGTATTAAAAGCAATAAAATGATTGTATAGGGCCTATACAATCATTTTAATGCTTTTAATACTTAGAGTTCTATATTGTTTTATATGATTTAAAAATTATTTTACTGAAAGTATTTATATTCTAAATATTTAATTAGATATAGAGATCCGAAAATAATTCTTGGGATTGAACCCGGATCTACAAATCGCGAGTCAATCGCACTGAACAAACCACTCGACGCTATAAAATTATTTTTAGCTCTATATCTAGATAAACTTATACTTCAGCAATACTAATCTTTTCGTAGAATTGATTAAATCCTGTTAGGAACTATCGTCATAGACAACGAAACCTGTAATGTACACGTCATCCTATCGATATCTCATACTGATCCGCGAGATGAACGAGACGGGACAGAATTTATGTGAAACGCCACAAAATTTCTCACCCCTATTTCGAGAAAAGTCGCCCGACAGCGACGTTTCTCACCATGGCGTCAACGCCGATCTTATCTCGCACCCTTCGTGGTCTGCCGATGGATCCTTTTAATTAGCTTCGACTAAGTATAGGACTCTCTCCTCTCAGTTAAACCTTTACGAATCGTATCCGGTAATATCTTCCAGGTCAATAACATGAGCGCTTTGAGTGCGCGAACACAAGACCAGATTTCTCGCGTAACACAATGGGACACTTTCTGGCGACGGACATTATTTAAAAGTGAGAAAGGAAAAACGAAACCATTAGGACGAAAGGCTCTCCTATAATTTAGATAAACATGTCACGTGCTTCACGTATTTCTCTTACGGTTTCTCCGGAATGCTTTATATTAAATTAAGATACACATAATATAAAAGTTTAACGTAGAACAGGTGTAAAAAATAATAAGTGCATTAAAAATTACATAAGTTATTTTTATATAAATAATTATATAATTTTAGAAATATAATTATGTAATTTTTCACAATAGCTTTTAATAATATAGCGGTAACTTGCTATTCGTTGTAACGTAAAAATATTTAAATAAGAGTAGCTAATTTAACGAATTATCGATTAACAAGGTCATACAGAGCGCACAATTAGCGGAGTATCGTAATATCGGGACCAGCACTCTGATATAATTAGCGTGTTAGGTATCGTATTACACACAGGATTCAATGAGAAGATGGAGGTATAATAAAGTTGTGCGTGTGAGAAAAATAAAACTTATTAGTGAAAGAAAAAAAAATTATAATTGAAGGAACAAGGACGGAATATACATATACGATTCTATTTACGCAAAAATTATCAGATGACAAAGAAAAATTGAGAAAAGACAATCGATCATAAGAAAACTTCACCAGTTTTATTTTCTGCAATTTATCAAACCTATGATGATGCCATTTTACTGCGTGAATATTAAAAAATCTGCATTTTATCGTTATTCGATCGTTGTTCCCTTTCGCCCTTTTATATCCAAAAGAATTTGCTATCGTAGGGTTAATTTAAATCGTATTCAATGCTAATGGAAGGTGAAGTGTCTGTGATTCTTCATGTGCATCGGGACAACCTACGCGACGCACCGTACACGAGTTTCAGAGCGTTGTGCGGAATGGAACGACATTGGAACGCCGGAATTCAAGACAGTGCCGAGACACACGTCAAAAGTATTACGTGTAATATTTACTGTAACGACAGATGTGATGCGCGTACAGGACAATCATCACGAGAATCATAAAAGTCATTCGTAAAACAACGAACTGTTTGAGATGTTTCATTTTGATAGAATAAAATTATGCTATTAAAAAATATAATAATATTTTTCGCATTATATATTATAGATACATAAATATTAAAAATTTGTTAAAATAGTCATTTTACAACTTTATCTTATAATTTCGCAAAATCACAGCGCGCATGTAAGTAAAGTATTTCTAAAATCAAAATCGAATTCGTATTATTTATGCCATTTATGTATACTTATGAATGATGCGTTGATATAAAATTTTATAAACTCTCAATATCTTTGCAAATACACAGATGAATAATGATGCTCCAGGATTAAATAATTAAACTTTATCTAGTTTATTAAGGCAACGGATCTATGAAGTGTAATATTGATTTAATTTTATCGATTTGATTGTAATTAAATGCATATATATGTAGAGAAAACATCAGTTGATACATATTTAATGAACTGTCATAGACATCGTTACGATAAAAAAATACTTATCACTCACCGACCGATGCGCAACAGTGGAGTTATTTACTACGTTGATCTGTAACATATCAATATAAAATTCAAATTACAGCAACGCTTAAAATAGTCAATGTTTTAATGAATAATTATTATTATGTATCAATGACATTTTTTATTCGTCTTTCGAACAGATATTTATTGAAATAACTATATCATTTCCGAAAAAATCTTTATAAGAATAAACTTTTATAAAATATTAAAAAACTTTTTCTCTAATTATTTTCTCATTTTAAATCTTCAAAACAATTAAAAAAAAAACGAAAAGGAATTTTATGCAAAAAATAATACTCACCACAAAGTTCCTCCACCGATGCCCGATGTCTCTCCAAGACCTCCTCCCCCTCTCCAATTGTCTCCAAATCGAAGCTCTGAAAAAAACCAAAACATGATTATTTTCTTCTTTAGGTTTGAAAAAAGTAATTAAATTTTTATTGAAGTTTTTTTTTTAAATTATCAGCTATTAGATTCATAATCAGCTATATATAATCAACTATTAATTTCATAAGAGCGATCATATCAGCTATATATACAATATAGGAAATCTGGAGGATTCAATAAGCGCGCTATAAATATGAGAATCAGATACGTAACGATACAATTTGCCGCGCGTGTATAAGCGTGTACCTGCTTAGCGCACTGACCGCTAAAATAGCACACGCAGTTTAGCGGTAACAGCTCTGACCCACGCATATACAACGTATTCACGGCGAGCAACTTAGTAAATTCTTAATTCTTATCTACGTGTATCGCGCGCGTGCATTGAATCGTCGAGTCGGCGACGATCAAGTCGTATCCATCCGCCGACTTATCGCTATGGATTAAACTTAGATCAGCGTAAATCGCTGTAACTTCATCGGAAAAGCGCGATCTCCGCTAATTACAACTATCACGACGAGTCGTCACGTATACGTTTCCCACTTCCTTTTCAACTTTCCTGAGCACGAGCGCCGTAAATCTTACGAGAGAGAGTTCGATAAACGGACGAGTCACTTGCATCACTAAGCGCAGTCGATACGATGAAATATAGCGGTTAAATCGACGTATTAAGATAAGTACTACTCTGGTTTAAACGTAAGCAAGTCGAGGAAAGCAATAAAAGGTACCGAGATAAGTTGAATCGTGAGGTAAGGCGATTAAGAAAAATCTATGTGCTTCCCGTGTTTCATATCAAACGATTTCGTGAGAGAATAATTACGAAGCTAATTAAATACCATTAACGTTACAATCTTCAATCACGCCATACGTTCTCCAACAAAAAAAATATTGATCTCTTTTTGAACTTTTTTCGTACCCTCGTATATACGCAACAACAAAAAAAATTTGGATGAACACGGGCAATTACAGATCTATCAAGAAACGATTATCGATGACTCGTCGATGACTCGATTCTTTGAACCGCAGGGAATCACTCTATCGGAGGATCGTAGGTCGATCCAGTAACATTGTAAGTCACGTCCCTGCGGCACGTTTAATTCCATAGTAAGAAACGAGAATGGGCGTATCGAATCTCGACGAAGTAGTCATCGTAACCAGAGCGAAAGCATTCTGAGTATCGTTGTGGCGAGCACTATTGTTGTGCAACGAGTCAGACCTATCCCAACGAACGTACATGTACGACGGGGATATACAGGAACGCATTTATTTATGAATCAAAAAGTAATGATAAAATTAAGTAAATTAAAAAATCTATCTCTTTTCTCTCTTCACTTTTAGTGAAAATTAAATAGGAAGTAATAAAAATGAAAAAGATACAAAAGTATATTGTTTGACGTGTTCAATTAATACTTGTAATGAATAAAAGATTACAATGTTGACCTTTCTGAGATTGTTTATTATAGATTTAATTGAACGGGTATTATAAAGCGTAAATCCGCCCCTGCAGGTATTCTTCCAGCGTTTTCGATTAGTCACGGCATATCGAGTACTCGAAACCCATTCGCCATGGACCGTCGAGTTGAAATCTCGCCAATAAAAGGAACTCGGAGTGCGTTACGCATCTAACTAGCGACCCACCGGCCGAGGTGTCTCCGTAAAAAAAGTGTTTCAAAGATTTCATGTCGGATAAGCGTCCATCACATTGTGAATCCCTCAGACCCACGGCGGTGTGTATCTCGAGTGTCTTTTTGACACTGACGGACAAACGGACAAACGGATAAAGCAACAATGGCTCGTTTCGAGCGTGAAGTTGAATGAATTCTGTCAGAATGACAATCATTGATACAGCGTTGCGCAATGAAACATTATCTCTCAAGTAAAAAAAAAGCATGCAATGGCATTTTTCAAATGACTTGGAGAATTCACAAGTTTCATGAAGAAGAGAAAAGGAAGATTGATTTGAAATTAAAATAAGTTGAAATATATTTTCTTAGATAATTATAATTCTTGGATAATTAATTCTTCGTTGAAGATTGTACATCGCGACCTCCACATTCTCGTATACAGAGTTAAACGTACATCATTCGCGACGCGGGAGAGATTTCACATATCTCGTATTTGCGATCGTGAGTCATGAATCTGCGGACTAGATAAGGGAATGATACATACGTCTTGTTCCTCATAGATTTTATGATGGAAAGAACGTGTCAGAACTGACAATAAGGTTTTTATAAGTTTTTATAAAGCATTTTTTTTAGCAAGAACGTGACAATATATAAAAATCTATGCAAAGGAAATAACGCAAAGTGAAATAACGCAAAATCTAAGAGAGAATGTAATTATATCGATTAACTTTGTACTCAAACAAATCATATTGTTCTTCTTAAGTATTTCGAAACACCTATTAATAAGGCCATAATGATAAAACAATAATAATTACAAAAATAATAATTATAATTTTTAATCACTCCGTGATTAAATTGATAATAGAAATACAGTGATCACAAATAATCTTCTACTACTTTTATAAAGATTGATTTTATCGTTAGAATATTACTGTCACACTCACTCTAACATTTACTAATATAATTAACACGATTTATTTTGCAAATATTAAAAATGCACAATATACCGTTTGATTAAAACAACGTGTGAATGATAAAAGATCCTCGATATAATCGCATTAATTAAACCGAGCTTGCTTGGTTTTATCCAGCTACGTCAGATTTTGATGTATAGGGACTTCAGCAATTATTAAGTCTGCTGCTACCTCTTTCATTTTCCTTTTTCCTAAGTATACCCTGCGATAAATGCAATTGATCACTCAGATAGTATTTATCCACGCCTTGCAATATCTCCTTACAATGTAAGTGAAACTCGAAAAAATTGTGACTATCTATTATCTCGATAACTAGAATATTATTTGAAAAGTTTACACTCGGCTTTTATCATACATAATTATCAAAGGAATTTTCTATTATTATAAAATAAATTATTCATTTATTTATTAAATTGAATCTCTCTCTCTCTCTCTCTCTCTCTCTCTCTCTCTCTCTCTCTCTCTCGATTTAAATTTTCGTCGGTAGTTTTGTTGTTGCCGAGAAGGCGAACAATTTTTTGTAAAAATAGAGATTTCTTCGCAGTTTTCATTTCTACAAGGCGCACGTAGTGGATGACCATTTTGCAGATACCATCTTCGATATCATCACACAAGACATTATGAAGATTTACAGTTATTAACGTAAGCGAAGCGATGCAGCGTTGTATTATACCCAAGATTCTCGACTACGGAACCCCCGCGGTGTCATACGCTATCAAGATATCATCGAAGCAGAGCGCCAAGGCGTGCACTACTGATATTCTCGTATCTATGCATCTTTCTATGTCAATTTCTATAATCTAGCGTGTAAGACAGCATTAGCAGATACCTATAACCACTACAGATTATTCGAGGGATTTGTGTCAAGTCACCCATTCCTATATGTGGGAGCAAAAGTAATAATAAAATCAAAATTTGCATTATGATTACGGGTATACTTTACTTTTTTTCATCATTTTGCATTCTTCAAGTTTTTAATTATAGTCTATTTTTTTAAAAATAATTTATCGCTTTAAAACTACATGATACACCCTTCCCTTGTATGCTGATATTATCTAGAAAGGCCCTCATTCTGACTTCTGCGGCTAACCACACAGAAGTTGTTTCTAAAAAATGTAACCGCGACTAGATGAATCAGTGGATCGTGACTCATACTATCAAAAAATGTCGGCGTCGAGAAATTGAGACGTGCAAAGTAAAATCGACCAGGGAATAAAACCAGATTGGAGTATTAGTATGCTTGCAAATATTGCGCTACATTTTAGATTATATATCATTTGCGAGCGTAAACGCGAAGGGGTTCAATATTTCTTACTCGAAAATTAGTCTTGAGGGAGTGCCTTAACTGAAACTAATAATGCTTAATAGGCTCTTTGCTACTATAAATTGATACACAATTTTCCACGGGAAAAGGGATAGAATATACGACCTCTATACACATGTATCGACGAAGGTATTTTAACGACAGCTTATTGATAGCTTATTACACAAAATATTACACACGTCAGCCTGATTATTTTCCCTCAGTTTTCCTCTATTTTCAAGGCATTCACATTCACATTTTTCTATAGTTCTTTAAAACGCCTGAACTGTTTGGAAGAAATTGAGTAATATTAAATAATTCAGAAAACGTTTCGGTAGTTGATCATATAAAAGCAGCACATTAATTATCTTTCGATATGAAGATAATTTACTTTGGAATATTAAATGTCCAATGTTGTCATGATTTTTTTACAGTATATAAACTTTTCTTAATTAAAAAGTGTATCTGTTATAAATACATCGTTTTAGAAAACAATTTAATTTCATTGGATTACAAAAACAATGTTTGAAAATTTGTAAAAATTGAAATAAACGGTACATAATTGGAATTGCCCTGACATCAACTTTAACGGTCGATGGCGAACGGTGCTGCGGAACCCTGTTGCAAATAGCACACCATTAGCCTCCGTATGAGACGGGCGTAATGTTATACATTATGCTCTAATGACTACGTGTGGATTGCTGCTGCGCATAAGTACGCGAGTCCGTTGTTCTCTTTTACTCGATCATCATACTAAAGACACAGATGCACTCTTCAATAATAGTCTTCAACATAATCTAATTAATATAATAATGCAAAGGACAATTTTTTTTGTAAAAGTTCATCAAAATATTTTCGAGCAGATATTTGGAAAGATTTTTTATCGTAAATAAAAATTCAGTCAAAATAATGTATACAACAAAGTGTAATTATCGATTTTGTTTAATCTTGTTTTTATTCTTATCACTCTGAAATGTAAATCCCTGTAAATAATTTCTCTTACTACTTCAACGTTATCTCAACTAATTTCATTTGTATAAAAAAATTCTTTCATATATTCTTTTACAATCATTTGAGAAATTTTCAGCAAATTTCATGAAAACTGAAAGCTACTTTTTTCGAAATTGTGTATAAATATAATAATACTAATTAGACTATTTAAAAATAAAAGTTGGAATATAAGTATAAAAATCATAAAAACAATTATTAATTTAGAATCGTCAATTTTTCTTCGTCAAAAGACAAGTGCTGTAACAATTCATCAGACATAATCGTGATAAAGTGCATCTTAACTAAGTAAGGAAGCAATGAAGACAAATGAGTAACCGCTATCACCTGTCCGTCCATGACATGCCTTTGGGGCATCGTCATGGTGCAACTCGTGTTTAATTAAGGTTAACGAGTAACGTACCTAGCACGTAATTAAGGAGAACGTAACCGCTTACGTTTAACTTTATCGCCTTCTAGCAATTGGATAACGTCAGATTTGTCTGCAAATCGCATCTCTAATTAATTTCTCTAGCGCATCTCTAGTTAATCCAATACACACAGCGACCATTGTCACAACGTAACTGGAATCAAATACATGAAGAACGAGCAGCCCCCTTCTCACTATCTCGTATTTATTATGAGAAATGACGTGGAGCGTTCTACTCTTTCTTTTTTTTTTCCATCTCGGCAAGCCCCTTGCTCGATTGCATCTTCCCGTCAACGAGAAATCATGAATGCGCATGCCAAATCTTTGAAGGGAACGATGACGGGATCCCTCGCGTCAACGTCTTTCTCGTTTATGCCTCGCGAAAGCGACGTGACGAGGAACGAAATCCCTCCGGGCGATTTCGGACCGGCTCGTTTTCACGGCGGCACGCCATCGCCCCTTCTTCTCATGTTCGTCGTCAGGACATCTTACAGATTGTCCCACCACGTGGCCACGAGGAGAGATTCGGCGGCCACTGCGAGATCCAGCGCGATGCATTCCAATGCAAATATCTCTCGCCCTGGGGACACGGCGTAATCGTCGCAATTTCATGCTTCTCAGAAATTCAACCTGCTCGCCTTACATCTCCTCTCTTCTACGATCCTTTCTGAAGCCTGATACTCTCTTACCTCATCCCACCCCGACCCAGTACTTGATAACTCACCCTCGAGTACTTTAGAGCGCCTTAATATTTCATTGCTGATCGGGAAGGAATAACAGAATCGTAAGTGGTTCGTAATGAAGGGTATATTTATAGCTCTTTCGGAATGATGGATGAATCGCACGATTTTATAAATCATCTTCAAAGTGATGTATCGGTCTCTAGTCTTTCTATTATTCTTTCTTTTCTTAAAAAAAAGAGAATTAAAAATACAGATAATCACTTTTCTTAAAGAATACTTAAGAAAAACGCTATAGGATATAAATTAAGCAATGAACCAGCAGGAGACTGAGAATATCAAGTTTCAGCTTGTCATCGAATCGGTTTTAGCACCTGTTAACCGCTCCGTTTATAGTTTACTCGTCAAGATATCGAAGTTAAGGCGGTAAAGATAAATCGTCGTGAAATTTTTAATTACTTTTCATTTGCTTCTTAAGAATTTTTTAATGCAAGTTCTCGTTTCTGATTTTATTTAACAAAAACAAGATATGTTTCATGTTTCCCATTTACGAGAAAAAGGTAAACATAAAGCTAGATAATTATAATATCTTATGGCAACTGTTAAAAATCCTTCCTCTTAAAAATACAGACTCTCGTATTAAAGATTCTCGTATTAAAATAGTTTCTACACGTACATCGAAACATTTGGTTATTTATCTTCTCACACGTATGTATTTCTCACGACGGATCTCTTTATTCCAGGGTGGTCGGAGCGGTGGTGGTCGGCGCGGCTGTCTGCAGCCGCATCCCTGGATTGGCGAAAAGTCAGCGCGAGCAGTGCAGAAAAGCGCCGCACGCGATGCCGGCGGTGGGCGAAGGCGCCGCATTGGGTCTGCGCGAGTGCCGGCACCAGTTCCGACATCACCGTTGGAACTGTTCCCACGTATCCAACGATCAGGTCTTCGGCCACGTGGTGGTAGTGGGTAAGAATTGTTCTGTCACCAGCACTTGGTATTTATTACGCCGCGTAATATATCGTGGATGCTACATACGTATAAGATACTTGTATTCTTCGCTCCGCGAAAGGCTCTCCTACCTGTGTAAAGTAGTAGGTAGCAGGATGAAATTGCGCAGTTAACGTTTCAAGTATCCGCAATAGAAACGCTGTGCAATTGAAAACGTAAAAAAAGAAAAGTTTGGATATATGAGAATCCGTCACTTGAACGCGCGCATAAAGTAGTATAGCTTACTGCCTGTTATGTATCAGTAAGTCGCGTACGTGTTGGAACATCCAGTACATATATTACGAGTTAAAGAAGACACATGGCTGTTACATCATTCCCGCATTCTATTAGACTCGCACTCATACCGCACTAATGATCTTTTCATTAATATCCTCGTACTTTGTCATCAATTTATTCATTTACATTCTAAACGGTTTTCTGTCATTATAGAAGGTTCGACGATTAAAAATATAATTTCAGAACTAAATTAATAAATTCTCCATCTATTTTACCATGAAAATTACTACTCTCGTGTAGTTATTGAATAATTGATCAGCGATTGTATATTTAATTCTTTCATTTATTCTGCTTAAATAAATCAAAACGGACATTATTCACATGCATAAATATTTTTAGAGCTCATAGTTTTATTTTAAAAACTAATAAAAAAATAATGTTTGGTAATATACATTAATATTCAGTAATATATATTCTTATATATCATTTTTTTTCTTATTTTTTTAATAAAACCAATAAGAATGTATTAGTATTCCAAAGATTAATGGTAATATTAAGCCAATATTCAAAACCTCACCCAAAAATCACCTTTGATAAAAATATTAAACTCCTTCATTTTTCTCTTGAAGCTCAAAATCGAAAATTCTTAAATTAAGTTCTATTCAGATCTCTTTAACGCTAATTCGAAGAGACATTTTACGGCAGTGCTGTGTCAGAATTTTTATAGCGTTAGAATTTTACGGATGAGAGACGTGGTAGCGCATTTTTATCACTATGGAAATCAGAGGAATGGCAAGTGGTAGTGGACTATACATACATACACATCACATTCCGGTATAAAATAGGGTCTGGTTTCTCGTGTTACCATTTCATCGTGACTACAACTTGCACTCCAAGTACATAACTTATGTTCGAACACCAGGTTTATCCTGTGTCCTTGGCGATTAAAAAAACTAATATTTAGAAACATATTTAATATACATATATATTCTTTAATATATATGTTCTTCCAAATCAATTTTCTAAATAATTCTAAACTTCAGTATTCTAAAATAAGATTAAACTTGTACAATCTCATCGTTATTTTATCTGTAGTTAAAAGAGAAAAAGTCTCTTGCAAAGTATAATTATTTAAAAATGTGCTCGATATATGAGCAGACATCTTTAATCGTTTCTTAATTTTTTATGAGGAAAGGAATAACTTAATATCAACAAGCTGCGCATCGTAGTGACAGATCGATTCGATGACAAACGACGAAATATATTCGAGAACAAGATAATCCCTGAGTGGAAGCTGATATGTGATCCAAAAATATTGTTAAATGCGACACATTTGTCATCTCGGCATTAAATATTACAAATGTGAGTCGAGGGGATAAATGTCCCACATCGAAGGAATATCACTCAGTTATATGTATAGCGTGTTACATCTCGAGATGTCAGACCTCGTCGAACCTTTTAGATTTTAAAAAGAAAGAATACAACTAAGGGAAAAATTTCCATTAAAAGAAAAATTAATTACAATTGTAATAATTTCTCTGAGAGACCAAGATATTTTTTATTTTATTTTTTTTCCATTTCTAATAAAAGAGCTTTTAAAACGTCCTGTATGCGAAGAAGAGCAGATGTAACAGCGCGGCGCTTCGTAATGGTACAAGTCAGCGATTTTTCATGATTAACCGAACGGATTAAACCACCGAGGTAGAAGAATCAGAGAAGCTTGGTAAATACAATATGATTTACGACGCGCAACGAGATGATCGTACTTTGTTATCCGTACTCTTGCCATTGTACAAGCCTCGTCTGTCATCATCGAGAGGCTCGTGGGTGACTTCTGGAATTCCACGCTGAATAAAGTGCGTATATATACATTGTAAAATCCTGCTAAAGAGATTGGAGAGAACATTATGATTACGTGAGATATTTGCGTACGTCACAAATATGTATGCAACAACTAATTACGAGTTTAGCATTTTAATTAATGACCATCACTGCCTTTTTATTAAAGTTTACACAAGACGGAGTGCGTTTTGTAGACGTGACATCGCGAAAATACGTGTAAATATTTATTAAAATCTTTACTGTTGTCACATCAGCAAATTGAAAATGTCATAGAATTTAAAATCGAAGAAAACCCATACGGTATGTTTTTTAAAAGAGCGAAAACGTTTACGTACGCTCGACGACACAGACGCAAAGCAGAGAAAGAAAATAAGCGGCGACGCGAGGAAGTCGGACGAGAAATAAGAAGACCAGAAATTAATGCGCAAAAAAGTATAAATAACGCTTATAAGAGACAGTGGGAGAGAGGATACAAGATGGAACAGGCAGGGCGGTCAGTTGCTAACTTAATTAGTGAAATTAACGGGGCCGCTCGACATGCCGAAGCTAAATGCAGCGATATATATGCTTTAAAATATTTTCCTGCTCTTAAAACACTTGCATTATGTATTCTATGTAATTTGCGAGCATATGTGTAGAAGCAGAGAAGTCTCAAATTAAACAAAGTTCGATTGATACATTTAAAACCGCATCGAACAAAATTATCAAACAACATGGAGATAACCGTCGAGTCGTGATTAAGATTTATGTTGCTAATTAAAAAAAAAAAGCTATGAATGAACAGAATATAAATTTCTGGTAGCATCGTACATAAGCGTTCATTCAGATCTTTGAAGATAATTCTTATTTATTTATATCGTGAAAGAAAATTAAATACAGATGCCTTTAGGAGTTTATTTCTGAATGTCAAAATATTTTTAAGATAAACATAAATTCATGTCATTTTTTTCTCCACCTGTGATTCAATTACAATCGCGTGTCGTGCGTGTCAAATGTTAATGATATAACGGATACGATTGTAATTCAATATAATTAGGTGCATCGATCGATGTCGATCTGAAAACTCGTTACGACGCTGCTCAAAGCCGAGACGTCGTGGCCCACTCAAATGAATTCTCGTAGTGAATACATTTTCATAAATTAGGCAGATTTATCTGGGAGACTTTTCGAGATCCGAGGAAACGTAGGCGGCGATCGTCTAATCGTCTAAATGAAACGACGTAATTAAGAGATCCATTACGTGGACGATGGACCGTATATTATCCGTTGTAAATCAAGCGAGAACGTCGTTCTTGACCCATCGATGTCATCACGAGAAATTACAGAGGGATTTCCCCTTCTCTCTCCTCTCCTTTACCCTTTCTTTCTTTTTCTTTCTCTCGTTTATTCTTCCAATAATTAAAAGCACTCAGCTGCTTATAGCAAACGAAATCTTCCAAAAATCGTTATCTCGTCAAACTGTCGTTCTTATCAGCAAGTAATTCCATGCGAATACCTGCGACTCGCCAAAGGGTTAATATTATTTCGCGCATGACAACGTTATTCGGACAGCGTAGCAAACGAGCGATAAGCGAAAGCGGGAGAAATAGCCGAGTGACAAAGAGAGCGCGAAGGAGCTGATGTTCGTACGAGACACCGAATGTATCCTTTTCTGCTCTCCCTCACTCTCCCACCCTATCAACCCTTGGATAACACTGGCGAAGATACTGCATTAATGTAGCGTCCTATCAATTTCTGTTGCAAACCTCCTCCTCCTCTTCATCCTTCCGTACACTTATATCCGCTCTCGCGCTTGTACGCGTTTTTTTCATTTTTTTCAACTTCTTATCCGTCTCAAATAACTGGACTGGCCCACACTCGGCGCTCTGGCATGGACACACCTACCTACCTGCGTCTACCTGCCTTTACCTGTCTTTACCTGCCTGCTCGCTTGCCCGCTTGCCTACCTTCTTCTTACCTGCCTGCCTGCTTGCCTGCCTGCCTGCTTGCTTGCCTGCCTGCCTGCCTGCCTGCCTGCCTGCCTGCCTACCCGCTTGTCTGCCTGCCGGCTTGCGGTTCCTCCCCTGGTGCACAGTTGATGCATTCATTCTCCTGTTCCGCGTCCATGTATACTCATATTGAGCTATATCGCGTCGATGACCGTGCGAAATAGCGCACATGTCGGGTTCGACACACATACGCACGCATGTACAAAGTAACGATGGTACAAGCAATAGAAAGCACGATTTCTTCGTGCGAAAAGATGTTCAGACAGTAGAACCTTTTTACTTTGTTTTGAAAAATGTTAGTTTTGAAAATTGAAGATCAATATTTATTGAGGAGACTTTAAATATCTGCACTATAAACAATAAGAAAAAAGGCTCTATTATTTTTATAATAGAGCCTTTCAAGGGGCACGCGCGGATATATATTGTATTTATTTTTTATATATCGTATTTATCGATTAACTAGCTTTCACAAACTAATTATATATAATAATTATATATAATATCGCGCGACAACGCGAATCGATTTATCTCTGTCAACGTTATCTTACCGCTAATTTGCTCGATAGATTGTTTGAGAATTTGCCGGCTTGCAGAAATATCCATGGAAAGTAAATCTGGCATGTACAATACCTATATATCTACTGTCCAGTGAAATAATTAGATTAGATAATGCGTGCGAGAGTGTCTACAGAGAAAACCACTGAAAGAGGAGTCGTTTTCAAGAATTTACGGTCGATGTTGCTGCATTTCTTTTACGATATCCTTCGGTTATTCTCGGAACTGATATTTATTCAAAATCAAATTATGTACTCGGGTCTGTTTAAATAATTACGAGACTGCGGTCAATCGTATACTTATGTATCTGACTACGTGATTACGTTTAAAATAAACTTGGACGCGTCGCACGCACAGTGTAACCATTATAATTCGCCGTTATTAGCAATTTCGATTGTATACGTGTAGATTTGTAATAGTAATTGACTATTAGATATTGCCGTGTGTAGGAAGATGCAAGATAAAATTCCATGTAAAACTAAATGGGAGTCGTTTTCTCTATCATCCGAACTAGTGCCTGGCGATGATTTATCTGCCGAAGGCAGAGAAATGAAGGTGCGGCGGGATGACGAACGGGATCGATATAATTCAGCGTATTTTAGTGTGGAAAAGTGCCAACGGCAACCGGCACGGTGGATCCCAGTATGGATTGAGTTATGGACCGGTACGCTGGGGTGCTCGCTCTCGAGTCCCCAGAGGCTCTCACCGTCTGTGGATATAAGACCTCTTTAAACCGTATAAAAATAAACTAGTTAATAAATTAATATATCGTCGGCCCGTATCTCTTTCCCCGTTGACCGCTGCTGTGGACAAGTGCCTCTGCGAAAATCGCCAACGAGTCGACCGGGGCCATTAATAATGATGTGCAAGTGAGTCGAGAGAAAGAGATAGATAGAAACGAGGACAGAAAAAGAGAGAGAGGGGGAGAGGGAGGGGGAGGGAAGCAAGACGATGAACTCGCACAGATTGTCGTTGCTGCCCTTCTTATTAAGATGTAACCGGTCATCGGAACGGTGTACGATAAGTACCTTCCAAGAAAACGCTCGAAGAGTGGCGGTTATAAGATTATTTTTTTCGGTTCTTTCGATAACAGGTACTCAATCTTCACGAGTTTCGCGCGGTTTGTAATAACAAGCGCGATGATACCCCGCTCGTTTACAATGTCACGCGAACGTCGTGAGTAATTCTATGCGCGAGTCTGCAGCCCCGAGCAATATGTGTAAGGGGTTTAACCCTCAACCTTGTCACGACAAGTTTGCATGATACTTTCAACTACAGTAATTAGTTGTTGAATTTTCAACGCTATTCTCTATACCAATTTCGCTACTTGAATTCGATTTCGCTGTATATCAATTCCAAAAATAAAATTCTCTGAAATGTATATACACAGGAAGAATGGTTTTTGAAATACACAAAAATTTAGTTAGATGTAGATCTGAAAATAATTTTGTTGATTCATTAAAAGAATCATGCAGAATGCTTAAATATTAATAATAATTAATAGCAAAAAGTTTTAATATTTTAACAACCAGTTTGAGCATCCTGCATAATTATTTTGATTGGTCCAAACAAAATTATTTTCAGATTTGTTTCTAGCAAAATTTTTAGATTTTATTATAACAAAAAATCATTCTTTCTGTGTGTGTATGTATGCCTTTTTTTATTTAATAAACGTTTCTTTATATCATTTTGATGTTAATGTAAATTCTTTCATATGAAAACTTGATAAAACTTGATAAAACTTGATAAACTATCTAGTTTGTGACATGTGACGAAATATTGAATTGGAGGTCAAAGTTCACTATCGCCAAACGCTGCAAAATGTTGCAGACAGGGACCTTATTGCTAGATACATGTAATGTACCTGCTCACACGTGACATGGTGAGAGTCTTGTGCCACGCTACGTGTACATCGAGCACACGAACAGCCATAAATCACCAGTTTAATGTAACTAACACTCTAAAGATACAACCACGGATCCTCTAGACTAACTCTGATACTAGATGCGACCCCCCGTTGTTTGTTGCGGCTCGCACGAGTGTCGTGCGCATAATATGACGTGTTAAATACATTATATGCCTACATGACAAGAATCTTGATCAATGTTTTTTTAATATCATGTCTACCACGTGTATCATGTCTATATCTGCCGATACCTGAAAATTACATAATTTTTTTTAATCACAGGTTTTAAAAACCTAATAAAATTATATATATATTCAGGATATTTAATGACAAAATATAGATATTGATATTTAACAATAATAGATTTATATTATTTACTTATAATTGCAATTTAAGAAATAGCAAATGATTGTAAATTTACAAAACAATTTTGGAACCTTTCAAAACTTAAGAAATTTAATTTTAAAATTTTATTAATAAATCTTAAAAGCATGAATCGATAATTACATGAAAAAAAAAATCGTGCATAATTATTTGTCCGGGGATCAGTCAAGAAATATCAATCCTGTATCATTAAGAAACAAGATTTCTCCTCGAAAAAACAACTGTGAAGACATTCCGAAGTGAATTCGAATGCAAATTCAATGGTCAAACACAGATCGAATAAATATTAAGTGAAGATGTGTGTCTTAATTATAAGTAATTGGTTAATTGTCTTGTGTGCTAACTGATCGAATTTAATTTAACAGTGAAATAGGAATCGTGCAAGTTCTTATCAAATTTTTGCTAAATGAAATCCAACATTACTATTGATTCTACATAAAAAAACGTAAATGCAAAAACTAAATTGCAACTTCGTTAAAGTCGAATCGTTCATTAATTATAAACTCGTCGTTAATTATAAACATTACGCCTTAATGATTGTTCTCATTAGAGAGTAGTAAAAATCATTCATTGCATCGATGTCTTCAACGCATTTTATGTCATATTTTGCTATCTACGACTTTTAAAATTGCTGTTAATTTTATTGTAACCCGCATGTATGCACAGAAAAAATATACTAAATGTTAATGAATCATTTGTTTTAATAGTATATCAACTAAATATTTATTAAATATAAAGCTACAGTTATTTAGTGCAAGAACCATTAAATTGATTTGACGATCATTTCTGTTACTGTAAATATTTATTTACTGTAAGTAAATGTTTAATTGGCATTATTCAAATAAATATTTATTAAAATTTAATACATTTTTTCTTAGCGTATATTATTGTTTAGATATTTCTTTGCAAATAATCGTACAAGAAAGAAATCCTATTGAATTTTATTAGAAAAATAAATATTCATGTGTGTCCTCTTTTTCTTTCTATTGCCAAAAATAGCAGACTTATTCAAATGTATCACGTATACGATATATTTGTATCGTATCATATAATAATTATATGATACGATACAATGTCAATTGCTCTCTATATTTTTTGATTGATTAATTATCATACTAATCAATTTCAACGAAAACATAAACAACTCGCAATTAAAATCACGCCACAAATCTTTTTATCGTACACAAAAAAAATATGGTCGCCCTATTTTAATCCATCCACTCGACAGCAGTTTATGATGATTGAGTGATGATTATTCATTGAACCGGTACGGGCGAGTCGTTTCAAATTATAAAAGAACGATGCTACACGGCAGTAAGAGTCGACTCCACGTTCTTACCTGTAGCAAAGAGAAGTAAAACGTGCTGCTTTTTGTCCTGTCTCGGTTCATCCGTCGTGACACAAAAGGAGAGAAGCGTTCTGGCTCGCGTGCATTACTTTCACGCCATGAGGGAGAGAGAAAGCACAGAGTTTAAAATATTCCACCCCATACACTATCATCATGCAGTTTGGTCTCATGAATAACTTGACACTTCTCTCTTTCTTTTTCTTTCTCTCTTTTGGTATAAGCTTGTATAGGCGTCATGTAAGATCGGAAATAAAGAATTTAATAACAATTATATAATTAAGAAACGTTTGTTCAAGATTTGCGCGATCATAAATGCATTACTCTCTGCAAAATTTATGTATTTAACATTTCCCTTTTTAGACATATAATTTTTAAATAGATTACTGAATCTAATTTTTTATTTATTGGTAATTAATTACTGATACGTCATTAACTACTGATATTATAGTTACTATTTTTTTTATTGCATGGGCAGTAATACAAATTTTGACGAAAGCTCAAAACTTCATTGATAAATCAAATTTACGACACATAAGAATTTTCATAGTTGAATTTTATTCGTTAACAATCAATAAGTTCTTTCCGAAATCAATAGAATTTTTGACGAACGCAAATTACAGTCAAATCTTGCTATTACTATTACATAATTCTTAATGTTTTCCTTCGATTTACATTTTATCCACTCATAAGCATAACATAAATAGCTTAGCATGAAATATGAAATCTGAATATTACATAGAAAGACAAGTATAACAATGGTACAAAAGAATAACAAATATTTACTCTCTCTCTAACAAAAAAGTGAAAAAAGAAAAAAAGATAGAAAGATTTTTCAAGATTCTCTTTCTTCACTAAAGCATTGTTAACATACTCACTCGGACTACTTAAAATATGCTCGCGCATAAATAAAAATTTCGTTCCGTTCATGTACAGAATGATATATTTCTATTTTACGTGCGTAACTAAATGAAAACTGTGAAATAGTGATAAATGATATCGCATGAGGGTAAAAATGTATAGATTCGGATTCTTAAATATACAGATGCTGGCAGAGGTTTTAAGAATAGGAAAATTTATCTCAGCACTGATTCTTTCTGACTAACAATAAGACCAGAATAACTTAGTCTTAATTTATTCGCCGATTCGACGCGCTTTAGCGGTCTACTCTTTTTCCAATAGCACGTAACCGAAAGATAAAACTGAAACGAGGTTAAAGAAAAAGAAATCACGCGCGGCGATTCAATAAAACAACATTTCGTTTGGGAAAATGTAACCGTGTAAAGAGGAAATAATTAATAAATAATAATTAAAAAATAATTAAGTAATACATAATAATAAAAAATAATTTTCGAAAAGAGTACGTGTATCCATAAACTTCTTTTCGCTAATTCACATCCGAGATGTATTGCGAAAATCTTGATTAATGTGTACCTTAACAGAATACGATACCTAAAAGCAATGACGATCGCAAGCAATTTTTATCAAGTCACTTTTAAAAAACATCTTATATAATCAAATAACATATCTTTCGACCGAATAATGCGTGTAATGTAATTCTCATAGATAAAAAAAAAAACGTTTCATTCAGTTTGAATACCGTTCACCGATGCTCACCATCGATATAGGTCGCGTGGGCGAGTCCAGCGAATGATCTGTCCTCCTGTGATAAACGCCGCAGGCGAATAAGGATTCCCTGTACACACAATGTCCACGACAAGGGAGACAGGGACACGCGAACTTTTAACCTCGGCACGACGAGTGAGAGAAAAGGGAGATAAAGCGCGAGAGAAAGCACGCTCCGCATGCATACACACGCGTGCGTACAAGCTAGCGGACAAATGTTTTTTTTTTTTCACGACGAAATAAAGATCTCGTCCAACATAAGAAAGGTACAAGGAGAGAACACCGCCGGTGGTGGCCGGTGCGCGTTCGTTTACCAAGGTGGTAACTCTCTTATCGTCCACCCACCGAGAGTTAGTTTATGGTATACATCTTGTATACATCTCACACGCGTAAAGAGTTAAAATCAGGAATCCTAACCGGAATAATATTTCAATCTGATTACAGCCTAATATAAAATTTAATAATTTACTTGTTTTATTTCGACTGATTTTTAGTCGATGGAAAAAAAATTAAAATCATTTATTTATAGTATCTCTTTGGTTATAGTATATAATTTTTTAATAGTTATTTTTTTCATAATTATTCTTTTCCAACGAGAAATGTGCATCGTTAAAGAAATCTCATTCCAACGTTCTTCAAAATAACGAGATATATCTTTCTAGTTGAGAATCAAATCGTTTCTCGTCCCCTTTCATTGCGAGACAAGTAACGAGTCAGGATATCACCTCGATGGCGTGGTAATATCGCATGGATACACGCGAAATACTTTACTGCCTGACACGATAGGATCGGGCTCGTTATCTTTAATAAGATCGACTCACATAAAATCGCGGAGAATATAATAATGGAGCATCGAGCAAAAAAACGTCTTACTGCCATTGGACAATGTAAGCCTTGTGGGTGGATGCGTGACGCATCGCCATTTGAGATCCACTGCCATCAATGTATTCCTCCGTAACAAGAACTAAGAAGGAGTAAGATGCGAAATTTAACCCTTCCGAGGATCATTTCGTGCAAGTTTTAATACCAGCTGCGTATTAACTCGAGATTCTCGCTTTAATTAAAGTTCCGTATTTAAATAGTCTGATTCCTTAAGGACTGATTGAGTCTGATTACGTCTCACCGTAAGATGCATCAGCTTGCCTATTCCACTATCGGTAAGACTTAAAAATTGTTTAATTATTTGACAAATGATGTTCATCTCTTACCAGATGAGTGACTATTTTTTTCTCAGTTGGATGTGTAAAATTAAGTAGTAAAATTAAAAAAATATATCTTATATGACTAATAAAACTTCGATAGGATATTCTATATATATATATATATATTCTAAATAAATGTACCAATTAAAGTAAAACACAAATCATAATTTTTTCGATTATAAATTTATAACAGGATATAAAATGAGTGCACCGTTGGCTAAAAGCGATATATATGCAAGCTGATTTAGCCGATACGTGTAACGTTTATATCCTTACATTAATAATATCTTCAATCAATAAATGACTATCGCTAAGAAATGAATGATACAATAAAACGAAAGATTGTGATGAGTACGTACTCATTATTAAATTTGAGTCATCACACGATCACCGTAAATAATCGCCCACGTTCGGTGACGCGGTGGCTTATAAATTTCGTAGCTATTACGCAAGTCACTTAAAATGCAATGATATAAATTAAAAAATCGCCAGTATAACGATCAATCACGGATCATTTCTCTTTCGCGACTTTCTGCTGTTCTCCTCTTTTTTTTTTACTTCTTATCATTTAAACGATCACCACTTTCCGATACCGCCCTTTACTTTCACTTTAATTTACGAAATATGTATTACGAAACAATCAAATCCAATCGAAATTTGGAATGTAAATATCGGGAACATAAATAACGTATTCTTCAGTTTTTTGTACGCGAATCATTACAGTCATTTGAACGAGGACTGATTTTAACAAGAACATTATTTTACGCAAGAAGATAATCTATTCTCGTTTTATTTGCCGCTCCGCAATATTTTCAGACGTTAATAAGTGCACAAGTAATGTGACACACAAATACACGGGTATACAGAGGACTATGTACATTGCACATATACATCGCAAATAGATTGAGGCCTACTCTCGTCTTTCGCATTGCCCGTTCGGCACGAACAACTCTTCGGTATCACCATGAGCCGAACCCTAATATGGAAGCCGTGCTCATTTGGTGCGTTCACGTTTTACAGCTGAAATGAATTTATGGAAAGGACACCTCTCTTCGTCCGTCGGAGCGAGAGAGAAAGAGCGAGAGAAGAGTCGCAGCGACAACGCGGCAATGCCAACGAAACGATAAATTTACCCCTTACCGGCTTCTCTGACGCTAAATAGATGCCCGCGCTGCCGTCCTTTGACATAAACGCTCAGCATAAATTCATCAACCTTTTGACCGATGGTGTCCGTTGGTGTCTCCGCGCACAATCAGCTTCCTTCGCGACGTGTTCCTAGAGCGCCCGGCTCGGGAAGAATACAATGCTCGGATGGCGCTTTCGCAAACGGGTATACGACAATCTCTCACAAATTGCTCGAATGTCTATTTATTTTCTCGATGTTCTATTATATAATATTCTATTACATTTTATTGTGATAAAATATTTTACGATATTTTTTATAATAAAGAGACTAACTTTAAAAGTAATAAAATATTTAAAAGAAATCGGTTAAATGAAAATTTCATCTCTGTGGAGATACACTCCATTCTGTTATATTATCAGAAATAATAGAATGTCTAGAAATAATAGAAACTGAATGGCGTAAAAAGCAGAACATGGTATTGTGACCACAATTTTACGAGGGAGACGTAAACGCGCCTGTTGTTTCACAATATTTATTGCATATTGTAACGCCATAATTTATCCTAATAGCATAAATCAGTGGAAGCGGTACTGGTTGGAAGCAGTAAATTGGTTCCTAAAGGTTCACGGAGTAGACATCTTCATAGCCAACATTGAATTTCAACATTTAGCATGCATAATATCTCTTCTTTAACCGAATTTACATGATTATTGCACGCCCTGGCAAACACTGACAAGCAAATTACAGCTGGACGAATTTGACGACGATAGAGTGAAACGCCAACTGGCTCCGACAGATTCAAGACAGAGCGGCGCGTAGGTGTCGACTGTGATAATGGAATGAAAAATGAACATCGTGAGGAAACGGACGTACGATAATTCATTCGACACAGTAAACGAGCTGAGAGCAGGGCGTAATTAATTGCGTTCGCGCTTTACGCGCATAGTGCGATGGCGGGCGTCTAGTTGTAGTAAATTCGCGTGATGAAAATACTTGACAAGGCAACGTCCATTTGAATATGCCTGCTATCTCGAGTTTCGGAACACAGTCGACGTGCAAATTTGAAATGAGCCATGGTTCGTGTAGGCATAAATGTTAAATTATTATACAATACTATAAAGATTATATAATAACTATGTATAAAATTTTAACGAAAGATATTATAACATTAATAATTATTATATAAGTTTTAACATTATTACATTTTAAAAACTATATGTATTACAAATAAATTAGAAACACAATCGATTTGAATGTTTAAGATTTCTCAAATTTGCTTCGTCAATTTCCCTTGTACAAAAATCAAACCTCGATCCTCTAATCTGTACGAGATAAGAGCAGAAGAAAATTTGGTATTTTTTATTTGCAGGTAGCAAAGAGGCGGCTTTTACATACGCGATAAGCTCGGCCGGTGTCACATATGCAGTGACAGCAGCTTGCAGCCGTGGCAACATCACAGCTTGCGGTTGTGAACCGGCTGTAAGGTAGGCTATAAATCCCGTGACGTTTTGCGCACAGCACGCAACGTGTTAATTATTATCGATTAATATCGTATTTTTATAGGACGAGGAAGGAATTACCGCCGAACGGTTGGGAGTGGGGCGGTTGCAGCGCCGACGTCACGTACGGGATGAGGTAATTAAACTGATAGTTAATTAATTTGCACTATCAGTTCTCGTCGCTTCTTACGCCAGCTTGCTCGCGAACGGCGCGAATACGGCGAACACTAAAACACGCATAAATTTTAATATTATAATTTAATGTTAGGTTCGCGCGTAGGTTTCTGGATGCGAGAGAGATCGAAGGCGATGCTCGGAGCCTGATGAACCTTCACAATAATAAAGCCGGAAGAAAGGTAAGCGTAGTAATTAATGATAGCGTTTCTTTTTTTGTATTTTTATCTTTATAATATTATTAAAAAAAAAAAGCTGATAGGTTTCTCATGAGAGGAGACCAGACACGGGCGTCACAAGTTATAAAATATGCGTCAGCAGAAAGTAATACTATGTAATGAGCATCATAATTGCCGTGAAGCAATATTAATTACCGTAACTCACAAGAGAAATCGTTTAACGCGAAGATTAAGCTCGTTGATATTTGACGACAGCACAGCTCTTCGCCATTTCTCAATCATCCTGTCGCGTAATTATATATTCTAAGATTATATAACATTATATTATACAATGTAATTGAAGTAGACAGATATACTTCCCATGAAACTTAATTTGCTTCTCTGCCTAAATGTTTACGCTCGCAAACTGATTACCCGCTATTCGAAGCCCACGATTTCCTTATAAAGAATACAATCAAAGTCTTGCCATAGAATACAAACTATCAGTAACATTAATATTATAATTTCCCACTTAATAATATAAATATAATATAGTATATATTCTAAATAACATTCATTAAATTTGCGCATTTCTATACGGATTCCATTCCATTGGTTCATCATTGCTTATTATTTTTGTTATTAAACTGACAGTTTGAATTTTATCATTATTAATTTGTACATTATAAAATTGATGTAATGTTATCAGTTTGTATTTTGTGAATTCTGTATTTTTAACGCGTAATTAAACAAATTGTCTATTCTAACATTTTCTTTCACAATATTCTAATCTACCAATTCTATTATAACGATATGTGCGCAGAATATTTTATCTCATTCATATTCTACGTACGTGACTATGCTGTCATGTAGAAAATTAGTGAAAGAACAATAATTCAAGAATAATTAATATTATAAGGAAATTAAGTAATCAATAAATTTGTCAAGAAGAGAAATGTTCGATTATATATGTAGGAATGTGTTTTAGCATGTTAATATTTTATGAAAAATCATTACAGAAATTGAGCCTCACATGTTAATTTGTAGTTATGGGCAATGGATTAGATCGGATAACAGAGTGATAATATCCATAATGAGGCGCGTTCATCGTGCACCAAGTGTATGCAAATCAGACATTACCAATTTTGATTTATCGCCCAATAACCTACGCGGGAAGCCAATTATACCGAGGAAGACAATGTCGTTGATCTGCGATTCGCATACACATAACTATTTGCTTAGCGTATCTAAATATCTTAATGTTCTCTCTATGGTAATGTCCAATTTTTATTTTGAGAGAGAAATGGGAGGTAGATTAAAGGGGAGAAAAAGAGAGAGAGAGAGAAAGAGAGAGAGAGAGAGAAAGGGAATGCAAGAAATTAATGCATATATACAGGATTAAAATCATTTTTCCGATCTAATATAATCTACAGCTCTTTTTTTATCATCATCATTCCCACGCGGCAAGCGTTGATGATCGAAAACGAGCGTTTGTAAGAAACAATTGCATTATGCCCGAAGGTGAAGTGGTGAGGGCGGTGCGCCTTAATTGGGGAAAGTTCGTCTCGAGCTTTCGTCTACCTCGATTGGCCCTTATTACAAGCGGGCAATAAAACCTCGCTGTTGGTCTGCGTACGTGCACGTACACGCACGTACGTGTATTCCGAGAGGTAATGATTTATTCTTAACGTTGATCGCCCCGGCGCGCCACATATTTTATGCCTTGAAGATTTTTTTAAACCTTCCTCCGTATGTGGCACCGACGCGGTGCGCCGGAATAATTCGAAATGTTAAACCAGTTTCATACGCGTACGCGTCGTGTCCACGATCGGCGCACAATAAAGGGTCCCCATTGGGAATCGAGCGTGCGTAGGATTTTGCAGATGAACATTCGATACGATTACAACCGTTTAAGATCACCCTTGAGTTAATCGAAATGCATCTTCCGCGCCAGTGGCGTGGCGATGCGAAATCCGCATTGTAATTGTTCCGAAGAACATTGTAATCGTTCATAAACGCGAGAGAACGCGAGAATGAGTGACTTGTGACAATTCGAGCAGTCGTGTATTATACCTGGAGGTCGACTGTGTATCGTGAAACGAGATGAAAATTACAAAAGTGAGCAAAATTCACCTCATTGCAAAATTGGCATTTACTGGAAATTCATGTATGTAAAAAGTGACTACATTATATGTGTGCGTGAATGGTTTTCCGTTTAAAAATAACACACTACTGCATAAAAAAATGAATTCATACATTTAAACGTGTAATATAAATGTCATTTTCACACGGAAAATTAATCATATACATATTTTGTAGTCATGTTTTACACACTTGGAGATTTGCAGTGATGAAATTATAAATATTTTACTGAATTTGCTCAATTTTGTAATTTTCACCTCATTACAAAATATATAATCGATTCTCAGCTTTATGAAGAATGTAGTCAAATTTTCTTATTCTTTACGTATTAAAATTAAAGACTTAATAATTCCCAATTTCTCTACTAACTTTATCTCAAGTGAAATATTTAAATTGTACGCAAAATAATTGTATAATAACATTTCTATTTTACATGAGCACGGCCAAATGAAAAATATATAAATCAGTGAAATAATGAATAGAATAGTCACAGATTTTTTTAAACGTGATGAAAAATGTTTTAAAAAATTGCACGCAAAGTGATTAAAACAATCGAATTACGTATAATATTATGACAGTTCGAAGCTCTACGCCATTGATTTCTTCGTAATGGACCCGTGTATATCGTTTGAAAATGATTCAAGCATCAGGCGACGCATTCATTCTCATCGGTCGCATTGTAAGTTTTTGTTTTCATTCTCGTTCCCGCTCTCCGACCAAAAAGACTCCGATCGCATGTGTAGATTTGAAATTTGCATAGGATACGCGTGTATAATGTAAGGAACAAATCGATGTACACTTTATTAACCGCACGATAGAAGTGGTAATCTGTTTCGATGCGATATATAAATGCGTTTCGAGACTCTACACACAAAGCCTCTGTGATATATTTGGACTTGTAAAATCAATTCAAAGAGTAGCAACAATTTTTTATTGCTGAATGAAATAAATCAATACTGTATATTTAGGTACTTTAAATAAAATCTATTATTCAAATATTGTATTATATTTCACTTAAAATTAATTGAATAAAAAGAATTAATCATCGGACGATATTGAAGAAAATATGTGAAATCGCATAATTATAGAAATTATATATATATTTATTTGTAACATTTTATTTTTTCAGATAGTCAAGGCTCTTCTACAAACGGAATGCAAATGTCACGGTGTATCCGGATCTTGCACTGTAAGAACGTGTTGGCGAACGTTACCCAGTTTTCGTCAGATTGGCGATGCGCTTATGAAAAAATACAGGAGAGCTAAACCTGTCATGGCCATTACACCGCCTCCCCCACCCACAGTTCAGGTAGCTTGTTCTAGTGAATGTCTATTGCGAATAAATCAACGATCAATTTAAAACACGAGATTAATTCAATACACATATAAATCAAATTCAATAATGGTTTGGTCAAATTCATTAATGGTGTTCTTATCGCTATTCCTGAAATTTAATGCAAATTAATTGATGTAGCTCAATATAATTTACAGACCCTGGATGCAATGTCGCATTCAATGTTACCAGAAATGGTGCCCATATTGGGAAACGATGCCAAAACACAAGGCAAGCCGAACGATTTCGCCAAATCGCGGCACAATCGACAGCCACTGTTGAAGAAAATCAACAAGTCCAAGAAGTACTTAGTACTTTCGACACAGAAACGGTCGAAAGACAAAGATGGTAGCCCGACTATAAGCTCGATTATAAATCCGAAAAGAATTCCAAAAAGAAGTGAGCTAGTTTATCTTCAACCCTCCCCCAATTATTGTGAGCCGGACTTGGCGCAAGGTAGCCTCGGTACACAAGGCAGATATTGCAACCGTACTAGCACAGGTAAACGAAAGAAGTCCTGACACAAAGTTTCATAATTCCATGGATAATATGCTATCTTATTAAACATTTATAATTTTCATTTCCAAAAAAAAAAATCAGCTTGCTGATTTTGGACATATTTCTACTTCAAATATTTAATTTAATTATCGAGATATTCTACTTAAATGCTAATTCTTCAATAAGAATTTTTTCTCGCTTACGAAAACAGTAAAAATCTTTTCCTGTTTTTAGAAACCGATGGATGCGATTTAATGTGCTGCGGTCGCGGCTACAATACACATCAATTCACGAGAACGTGGCAATGCAGATGCAAGTTTCACTGGTGTTGCCGCGTACATTGCGAGACTTGCATGGAACGCACCGAGGAATATACATGCAAATAAATACTATTATCAGCGTACAACGTGTATATAGATTTGCGAAATAGCATAATGTAATTATATAAATGTTAGACTTTATCTTCAAGAGTAAAAAGAACGAATTGACGCATGAGAAATGTTATACGTGATTGCAAAAACAAAACTATATCTATGAGAATATCATAATTTCAAAACTATATACATATGAGAATTTCAGAATTATATCGAACAATGTTCTTCTTGATGATGTTAAAGTTGATAGGAAATATCTTGTAACTTTTTTAAGCCTTTATGAAATTCCGAGTTATATGTAGAAGTTTATAGTAGTTAAACATTGGATATTAAAACAATCAAATCTAAAAATGGATCATTAAGCGCGTAAACGTCGTTCTATGTGCTGACTTTAGATGCTGAGTGAGAGAATTGCGTAAGTTTCATCCCGCTTTTATTTTCTATTTTGTATTTAGGGATGGGATTAAGTTCAATACGTATTTATGAAATTTAGTCAATGTCTAAATATTTTGTCCATATCAGATAATATAAGATAATTAAAAAATAAGTAATATCGAGTTTTATGGAGAATTATGGATGCATTTCAGATAAGAAACGTAATCCAATCCAAATTAAGTACCTATCAATTCATATCGATATTATTTAGAATAAGTTTATGCAGCTTTAGTCGCGAACTAAATGCTTCCATTTCTTTATTATCTTGTTGAATAAGATAGAAAGAAAACAAAAAACGATAAATATCAGAGCTAGCCAGTCTCTATTCTTTTTTTTTATTTTCTCTCTATCTTGCTCAATAATAAAAAGATAGAAGCGTTTGATTCTCAAGCAAAGTTTCCGAGTCTAAAGTAATAAAGTTTCCTAGGTCTGATCTAGAACATATTTTATATAATATCGATATCATTTAGAATGTATTCAAATTTTCAAAAATATACACTGATATTGTTCTAAATATATAATATCAGCGTTTTTACTCGATATCTACATATGCACTTTTCTCTAATAATATAAATTATTTATCATTAGAATTCTTGCTACAATGCGTAGTCGTATAATGCGGAAATTACCATATAATAAATAAAATTCTGTAGCATCTACGTGTTTTGTTATTTCGATTTCTTGTAGTATTTATTTCTCACTATCTGTATCGATATTTTTTGCTTTTAAACGACAAATTCTTTCTATTTTTTTATATATAGAATTATAAAATAATAAATCTTTTAAAATATAAGATAAAGAAGCTTTTGTAATTTTGACGCAATGTAAAATGAATTCAACCTTGATCGAAATCATTTTTTAAATTTAATTGGTTAGAATTATTTTTTTAATCTATTAAGAATAAAAATATTAAAAATAAAATCATCAATAATCATTTTATTACTTTCCAAGCATTGGATGAAATATGTTACTTGAGCGTTACTTATCTCTAAATTTTTTGGAATGAAATTTTCTAAATAGAGAAAACTGAGCCAATCTTGAAATGGAGTGATTCGATTTTCCATTTTTAAAAGTGAGATTTTTTTCTCCAGAGTAACAATTCACTTTAAAAGTTTTAGAGAACATATTTAATTAATTTAACTAATTTATAATTATACATATATATGTATAAATAATATAATTATATATTAATTTTATATATAATATTATTCTACATTTTACTGTAATTAATATAATTATATTAATTTATAAATTTAACTAATTTTTCATTCACGAATTACATCTAACCAATTAATATTCATAAATCCATCATCGTAAAAGTTAATAGAAAAAAGTACTCACTCATCGACGCGACGCGACGCGATGCTCTGCCAATAAATCCGACGTCCTCGTCCCAATAAGACTGCTCGCTGCACATGAATTCTCAACACTCGCGAAAACGCGGAAACCGAGACCGAACTAATAGTAACAATACCACAATCACGATACTTTACTACACTCCCGAAACGAAGCGATCGACGCATTATGACGTTCTCGCGTTGTTCAAATCCAACGACTCGCCAATTCGAATGTCGCCAACTTCACACCGACGCCGCGCGGATACAACGCGAGTCGAATCAACAACCGACTGAACCGAGCGAGCCGTTCGAAAATATACACCCTAGACCACTTGCGACATAACTCGTCGAACCCGTAAATTCGACAAAACGCAGTTAAACGATCGAATGACACATCCTGTCATTCCATTAATCACGTAAATCACGCGATCCGTCACGAAAAACGCGCGAACTAGTTACTTTAGTTATCGGCACAATTCTCGAGACTTATTGAATAATCAGAACACACGACACAAAACGCAAATTTGAATTCAAGTCTCCTTCGAGAAAAAATGTTAATCTAATCTATTCCTGTTCTCCTCGAATATATTTCTAGAGATAAAATAAATTTCTCACACGGGAAACGTTCGCCGCGCAACGAATGACCGACGATTTGACCCGCCTTCACTGATCGTGCGAATGGCGAGAGTCAATCCATCGCGTAGATGAATAATCCGATAGTTAACAGAGAACGAGGTATCTTTTTGATATCTCTAATATCATATAATACTTACCGCGGCGCGTTTTGCGATGTAATACATGTATATACTACGCAGTACACCAGTACGCGGAACGGCTCGCTCGGCTGCCTGCCGGTTCAAGTGGCGCGACGAAAATGATGACGCGATGACCTTCCGTAACTATGGCGCGCGGGGCGGCGCGCATAAACAAATGAAACGCCAACCGTCGCTCGCCGACAATAACAACGGTAACTTTTAATTTTTTTATACAATTAATCTACACCGAATATTTCGTTCCTTATATTTCGATGAACGGATTATTATCGTATACATTACGAATTGTATTATGAATTCACTTTTTATGTATCGCCTAAAACGGTAATTACAATCATTTGAAAGCGTTTAAAAATATATGAAATATAATCATTAAAATATGCATATAATGTAAAATATTTATACAATATATAAATAAATTTCACATGTAAATTAATTTTAATGCTTTTTTCAAATATAATTTTGAACGATTACTTGAGTTTTTGTTCCAAAAGGAAAAATTTTGTTAAAATTATAAAAAATTAATGTGTAATTAAAAGATAAAATTTATATCCATTTTAAGAAAAAATATATTTATTTATATCCTCTAATATTCTTACGTGAAGGGTAATTTTTAATTATTAAATCAAAATTAATTAATTAATTAACATTAATTAATTAATCAAACGATAATTTTAATAAATCAAAACGATTTCGCGACACAATTTTATTCTTTTTTTTTAAACAATTAAAATTTTACAATTTTAATACTCTCAAAATATAAAAAACTAGAAAAAAATAGAAATGCTAAATTAAATGTTGTAAATTATTTTCTGATTAAAATAAAGATAAACCTTATTTCTTGAGTATTTATATTATCGCTGATATATTATGTTCATATTAAATTTGAAAAATATTAATTTCAAAATGGTGAAAATCCTATGTATCTTCATATTTTCGCAATTTTTTTATTAGGTGTTGGAATTAATTCGTAGCGTTTTACAAGTGATGGGAAGTACTTTCATTAATGTATTTTTTAATGCTCATGTGAAATAAATAACATTCTTTCATTAAAAACGCTACGAATTAATTCCAACACCTAATAGTTTTGAAAAAAAAAATACGTTTAAAGTTTCAGTATTGATTATTTAATAGAAATATATCGAATTTGTTAGTTTATCATAGTGAACTTATTCCAGGACCGTAAAATGAGTCTGTAACAACTGTAGCATCATGTATATTGCATTCATATCCTTCCTGAATTGCATTCTTCCTTCGTGCATCGCCATCCGCGTTCATTATTATTTTGCATATATATACCTAAACATGTTGATATTCGGACAAAAATTAATTATTAGGGGTACAAATAAGTTCGTGCGGTTTTTTCTCGAAATTTGGGGCTTTATTGTGAAAAACCGGTTACAATGTAATCATTCAAAGTATTGTCCACCGCTGGCCACTACTTTCTCCCATCTTTTGGGCAATTTGCGGATACCATCTCGGAAAAACGATGTGGGTTTTGATGCGATCCATGAATCGACCCATTTTTTGGTTTCCTCGTAAGAACGGAAATGCTGCTCAGCCAGGCCATGTGTCATCGAGCGGAAGAGGTGGTAGTTGGAAGGGGCAAGGTCTGGACTATACGGCGGGTGGGGTAGGACTTCCCATTTCAACGTTTCCAAGTACTTTTTCACGGCTTGTGCGGCATGAGGTCGAGCGTTGTGCTGCAAAATTATTTTGTCGTGCCTCTGCTCGTATTGTGGCCGTTTTTCCTTCAATTCTCGGCTTAAACGCATCAATTGCAGTTGGTAGCGATCGTCAGTGACGGTTTCGTTTGGCTGGAGCAGCTCATAATACACCACACCGACCTGATCCCACCAAATACAGAGCATAAGCTTGGAATCGTGAATATTCGGCTTTGCCGTCGATGTTGATGCGTGACCGGGCTTACCCCACGATTTTCTTCGCTTTGGGTTATCGTAATAGATCCATTTTTCATCGCCCGTGACGATACGATCCAGAAAATCCTTTCTTTTTTGCCTTTCAGACAGTTGTTGACAAGCAAAAAATCGCCTTTCAATGTCTTTCGGTTTCAATTCGTACGGAACCCAATTTCCTTGCTTTTGAATCATTCCCATGGCTTTGAGGCGTAAAGAAATGTTTTGTTGAGTCACTTCCAATGATAATGCAAGCTCTTCTTGCGTTTGACATGGATCTTCATCGAGTAATGCCTCTAATTCTGCGTCTTCAAACTTTCTTGGACATCCGGCACGCTCTTGGTCTTCCAAGTCAAAGTCATCACTCTTAAACCGTGCAAACCACTCCTGACACGTTCGCTCAGATAGAGCATGGTCACCATAAACTTCCGCTAAAATACGATGACTTTCGGCAGCACTTTTCTTCATATTGAAGTAATGCAGTAAAACTCTCTGCAAAAACACTTTATTTGGTACAAAGTTCGACATATTTGACGAAGTAAAAATATTGTTGTTTACAATTCGAACAAATGACACATACTGAACTTAACCTACTAATGACAGCTATCCAACGCATACTTAGAAATACGGAACGGTGGAATGAAACAGTAGTTACGCCATCTCTTTCAAAACCGCACGAACTTATTTGTACCCCTAATAATTTTGAAGCGCACGATGGACATTTTATTGTAATTTTTAACTCAAGCTCTCGTTTACTTGATTCTTCATATTTCCTCCACAAGATTTGCATTTTACATGTTTAGCAAGCGCCAGAAAAATGAAGTAAAAATTGATGATTTTATATAGCCGATGGTCTAATAGTCTAATTAACGGAAAAATTAAATGTCTTGGACGATTTCAATTTTTTAGCAGAAGTATTGATAAAATTTATTAGTTTCTCTATTTCATATTTATTTGGAGGACGCTGTCCTTTTCTTATGGTTATCCGACTGTATACTTTTTCTATCCATTTCATTTCGTGTAGAAATGAATATTGATGCGTACTGTACCTCATGCTATAGATAACTAACGGCCAACGAACTTTTTAATTATATGAAACATACACACACACACACACATCTGTATGTGATCATGAAAGTACAAAAGACTAGGTCGAGAAGCCTATTTACGTTCGATATAGGACAACCGATCAGATGCGTACCTCAGCATTGTGCACCGGTCCGCCAAAACTCACAAACTCGAAAAATATTTCAAATTGCACAAAAATCTTTTAAGAGCATATTTTTAAGACATCAATCTTTCGAAAAAAAAAATAATAAAATTTTTTTGATTTTTTGAAAATTTTACTCTGTTTTACGTTCTTAAATTGACAAACATTTACAAAGAATATATTAGTACATATAATACGATTCATTATGATTTACTCGACTCATTTTTATTTTGATATTTCATCTTGAAATACCCTCTGCGAGGTTCACGACTCGTTGGTAATTCTGCGTTTCCACCAACATAAGGAGCACCTTGATGTAATTGCAATAATACTGGAGGAACCGGAATACAGCCTGCCAAGCAATTAACGTGCTGCATGATTGATATTGGTAACGGAGTAATTATGAACACTTCCTGTCGTTCCATATCGACACCTCGAACTATGCCTATGCATTAATACAGGATACATTCATAATATTTTTTTAAATATATATCGTATATATGAATATATATGAATAAATATTTTGTTAAAAATTCCTGCTTAACTGAAACTATTCACTTTGTGAAGCTACTGCTCAAACCGTGGCCAATCGATCGAAAATTGTTCGAGTTATAGACCAGTTGAAAAATAATATAATAACTTATAATTAATTGATTATCACATAGAACAAATATTATTGATTAATCATTATTTCATAACATTTATTAACTTCTTAAATATATATAAAATATCTTACTGTGGTCCCTGTGTTTAACAATAGTAAATAAGTAAAAAATATATTAAACAAGTAAGTAAACATCTATTTATATAAATATATATACGTATATGTAATATATATATATTAGGTGTTGGAATTAATTCGTAGCGTTTTTTAATGAAAGAATGTTATTTATTTCACATGAGCATTAAAAAATACATTAATGAAAGTACTTCCCATCACTTGTAAAACGCTACGAATTAATTCCAACACCTAATATATATATATATATATATATATATATATATAATAAATATATCAATTACATATACGTATAATTATAGTCATGGTATCATTCTAATATCCGTAATACAATAAATTTATTTTTTAAACAATAAAAACGTTAAAAATATCCAAATGGTTCCTCCTTACATTTAAAAAATGCAGTTCAATATTTATCTCTGCATATACTATTTTGAAATGCTGTTTAATATTTTTTGTGCTTCTTGTTTCGCTTGTTGATCTTCATCATTCTTTGCAGGAAATTCAGCAGTTTTTTTAAAATATTTTATCGCGTCTTCCGTACGATTCAATTTCAAATATGTTTTTCCTAGCATTAGTAAATTATGACTGTAGAAATTTGGATCAGTTTTTTCAGCAGCCTCGTGATACATCAACGCTTCTTCAAATGTCGAAGTTGGTGGTTCTCCAAATACAACAGATGCTATTTTTCGTTGATACCATGTCAGATTTGAAACCTCATAGCACCAGCTTCCAAGCATATAAAGTAACGTTGCATCACTAGGATTTAACTCTAACGCTCTCTAGAATAAATAATAATAATAATAATAATAATTTAAGATCGTAGTAATGATTTGTGAGATCATCTTCATTTTTTTGCACTATTTATAAAATATAATATTTCACTATTTAAATTGCAAAGTAATATCCAGCAAGTAATTGAAGTAATCATTTGTCAAATATCTTACCAACATATGTTTTTTAATATTATACGATTCCTTTATATGTGTCTTTGTACCTTCCAAAATACTTTTTTTATTAAGAAATATAGATATCCATTTATGCAAGGCATAATGATCTTCTTGAATATCAAGAGCTTTACATAATAAATCATATCCCTCATAAGTTAACTTTTGTGCTTCAACATCACTGGCTATTTCAGACATTTTATAAATGGCTCTACTTAAACGCCATAAGATTTCAACATCCTTACTGTCCTATATAATATAAAAAAGACATATTATAGTTATACGTAAGTTGCATACAACATATACATTATAATTGTGTAATTAAGAAAATGTAAATGCGTTATATAAATTAGAAAATGTAATTACCTTATAGTTTGAGAGAAGATTATATATATTTCTATAGTTTCCCTGATCGAAAAGCGTATCTGCTTTAGCAAGAAGTTCTTTTATTGCAATTTGTGTTTTGTCATCACTATTGCTTTTTATAAATCCCCATATTCCCATTACAGTAAATGGTGACATTATTGTTAACTTTCTAAAAATGTGCATATTGTTTTCCCACTGGAAAAAAAAATCTTTAATTTATTAATACTTAACTAAGTTATTGTTACTATTGCTGTCATATTTTATATTTTGTTTTCTATTTACCTTACGTACTGGATGAATATTTTTATATAAAACAGCTCTTCGAAGAATTCTGTTGCAGTTTGTAATACGATATAATCTTTGTAGTAGCATTTTTACTTAAATTTTCGATTGGAAAATTCTTATTAGAAGAAGATAGTAAGAGATTATGTGATGAATTAGCAGTAAATTGAAACTAAAGTTAACCTACACAAACCAAAAAAAGTTTAATTTGTAGGCGTTATACAGAAACTATATCTTAATCAGAGTCATCAGAGTTCACAATATTTTTCAAACATTTATCATCACATATAACGTTACATATATAAATTTTTATATATGCATTGTGTGTACTATCTACAGCTTTGTGTCAAATGAACAAGTCAATGCATTAGGCTTTTTCACTTGACGCTACGATGCTCATTTTCAGCGTCAAGTGAAAATCCAGCCTTATGCAAGTGTACACAATCAATACGAATCATCTATGACATGACCAGCTGTAGATATATCTGTTATACATGCACATGTTGTCTATTAATATAATACAGCAAAATGCATCCGAGATGAATCCGATAAGAAAGATAATACTTAACATATATGCATTTTTTTTGCAGAAAAACTACATATGATATCAATAGAACTTAACACATGTAAATTAAATATGTAGATACAGTGATCCTAAATTCAAAACCTTATATTTGAAATATGATAAACGCATTTTTATAAAAATAATATCAATTTATATCTAACAACGTAATGTTGAATAATAGTAAACATAATAGTAAAAGTTGAATAAACGTAACAACTATAAAATATCAATAAATATAAAAATAATTATAAAAAATACAAAAATATTTATATATAAAAAAAACATTTTAGTTATAAAATATAAATGATTATAAAAACATTAATAAGATATCAACTAAATTTTATTACAAATGAAATAGATTAATCGCAATTATTTTGGAAATAAATAGACAGATTAGTGCGATGAATTAGATTTTTATTTGGAAGATACACAGGTATATTGATAGGATAGTTCAACGTAATCGAGATAAGAGGGATTGGGTGGATAGTGATTAAACACAAATGTACAAACGAAATACAATAAACAGTACGTTTCATCGGTGTGGTGCGTGGCTTATTGGCGGCGCAATATAAGAAACATATTCTTTCTTTCTCTCTTCTCACGTCTTCTGGGTCTATTTAATAATTGTACAATAAACTCGCTTATATGCTAAAGCCTCACACACTAATCGTTTTTTCCGTTTTAAAAATAATCATGTTTCTTTACTTTTCGTAATAGAAAAAAAATCAGGTAATGTGTTACATCGTAAACGAAGACATTGCACCGCAATCTCTTTCGCTTAACCGTAGCTGTGTGAGCGCGATCATCGAGAAGAATTTTGGAATTACCCAGAAAAAACAGGAGAAGGAGCGATAACAATTTAAAGCATTATCACGATATATCTTTACATGAAAAAAAATACGTTTTTTTATAAATTTTATATATCGCGAATCATTTACAGCTCCTAAATTACTGGTTTCTCGATAAATTTTAGTTTATGTTTGAAATTCAATGTCAGGAATATCGTTAGTAGTAGAAGGCATGGCTCAATATATCCTCTTTTTTCTGGTATCTAAAATTCTTTTTTAAATGACGCAAGACAAAGGTCGTGCCTATTATACACTTATAATCATCTTAACATTATTTTTAAATACGTTCTTGAGTCTTTACATGAAATGTTGTATGAGTTCTCGTTTTTTTTTTATATTTTTTATAATAAAATTATTTTTCTAATCTTTGTTAATCAGCTGTTGTTGCCCTGTGAAACCTGCCTTCTGTCATAATATAATAATACTTGCACGGTAGGTTCACACTTCTGAATTTGGTTGATTTTCTTTCATATATCACAATGTTATCTCTGCATTTTTTATCAACATTAATCTTCTCTTCATAATTACAAACACCAAATTCATATGTAAACTTTTATTTGTTCAATGTCATATTTAAGAAATGTCCTAAGCCGCAAGTACCCGCAAATGCCAGCGCAAGATTTTTCGAATTTTCTTTCATGTCATACTTACCTTTGTACGACATACATCAGATGCAAGTTACGTTTTGTATGTAATCAATAAACTTTATCTTCTCAATGTTATTTGATACATATATGAATATGCAATAGATAAAAAACATGTAATACAGTTAAATCTGTACTACAAAAGCTGACTTAGTCCCACTTAATCCACTTAATCGATCTTTTTAATATCAAAGTTACTATATTGTGTATAATATTTTTAAGCATGCAATACTGCACGGTATCCACTACATTGAAGTTTCATCTCATTGCAAATGCATTGTTTCGACTTAAGCTTTTTCATAAATAGACAGTTGAATCTTAATCGCAGAGCATCTTATAGTGTGTTTTACTGTGCATTTACGCCAAATATAACGTTTTTTTTCTTCCTTATTGCGTATGAGGCTTGCCGCGTGGTGCGTATCCACGATTGCTTCCCCTTTGTCCTCGGAATTGTCCGCGACTAACGCGGTCGTTGCGTGTACCTCTTGATCCACCGCCACTGCCACGCTTGAAGCCAGAATTATATCCGTTATTTCCTTCGTTGTTGCCCCAGGCACGCTGCTGATATCCGTTTTGATAGTTACTATCATTACGATAATACGTGCCTGAAAAAAAAATTAATGCCATATGTTTTAGCCTTTGAAATTAAAAGATTTATTCAAAATACTGAAAGAATGTTTTATGAACAATTATAAAAAATAATCTGTTTAATTTAAAATATCCTTTTACCTTGTCCTGCGCGTCCATTTTGTTGATAATTTCCCCTGCCTCTGCTATTATAGCTATTAGCAGTCCCTCTTCTGCCACCTCTTCCTCTGTACCCACCACGTTGATCAGGTACCCAAGTCTGCTGAGATGTCTGTTGTGACGCTTGCTGGCAATCTTGGACAGATTGTTGTTGTTGATCAGACTGATTCCAATCATTGGTCTCGGTCATCTGACACCAATCGATCGATTCATTTTGTTGTTCCAATGATGGGTCGGGAATTTCATTTTGACCATTCTCAATCTTTTCCTGGAAGAATCCGTCACAATGAAAATCAATAGCGTATATAATTTAATAAATCAATTTTAGTCCAAGAATGTTACCTCTGTGGATGCTTGAGCTTCTTGCTGATGCGTTTGCTCGTTGAAGTTTTGCATTTGACCTTGCTGGGGCAATTGTGCGGTATTTTGTTGCTGCTGTGATTGTTGAGGCTGGAAACTGGTGGGATGTTGCGGGCTATATTGCATATTTGGCTGCTGATGAGAGGGTGGCATCGGAATCGGCGGTGGTGGATTAGGATTCGCGAAACCAGGAATGTGCGACATATCTTGCGGCGGTTGGTGTTGGTATATGACCTGTTGAGGTACGCCCACAGGTGCATTTGCAAAGTTCTGATTTGTGAAGGTTTGCGAAGGAATAGGCGCATTAACTGTAGGAGGAATGTGTGATACGATGGGTGTTTGCGACGTAACATCTGAATCAAGTTCAGATTCTTGCAAGAAAAAGAAGTTAGGCGTGCCTATAACGTCATTGATACGAGGCGCCGATGGAGGTTGCTGCTGAGATTGCTGAGCTTGCTGCTGCTGTTGTTGTTGTTGTGGTTGAGGAACAAAAGTAGTGGCATTCGTATAATACGGGGTGTCGACTGGCGCAGCTGGGTGAGGTGGCATAGGTTGTGGTACAACCGGTATGGGTCCCGAAACTGGAGCAGCACCAGAAACAACGGGAAGTGTAGTAACTTGAACTGGAAAATTTGGAATAGGTATCATGGATTCCGGTGGAATGTGCCTGTCATTTCCATTGCTGTATTCTTCGTTGACCTGTTCTTGAGCTGTCTGTGCATTCGTAATCTTAATCTCTGCCACAGTTTCAGTAATCTGTACAAATATAAATCGATCAGATTTTATTTATATATATATATATATATATATATATATATATATATATATAATCAGATTATAGATTAAATATCGTGATTCAATACCTCTTCGATTGGTGTTGTCTCTAAACATTCGTGAATTTGATCGAAATAGCCGCTCTGATTAATTTTTGCAATTATCTCTTTCAATTTATTATAAGTAGTGCCAATAACTTCACGTTGCTTTCCATCAACAATCGCAACATAATGCTCCGCCACTTTTTGTGCTTGCTGAACAAATGTCAGATCACCTTCTTCACGCTGATTCTTTATCACTATCTCATTATATAAATTGTCTAGATACTTGAATTCTTCCTCCGTCAGTTTTATAGCCCCGTTCTTTCCATGAAAGAAGTCATCTCTAACAGAATCAGTGTTTATGTTTATTAGGACATGCTGAGCAAGTAGCACTTCCTTTACCTACAACCGAAATCATATTTTCTTAAAATTACATCTTATATAATATATGTAAGAATGTATAATAATTTAATTGTATATAAGAACAATATAATAATTTTATTTTGAATTATACTTTTGCAATGTCTTGTTGCATACGCTCAACAGCCTCTTTCCGTGCCAATTTCTTCTGCTGTTTAACCGCATCATTGGCAATATTAACGATTTGCTTATACAAGTCCCGTGTAATTTCCAACGTTTGAAGCACCTCATCATACTTCGCCACCGCTGTCTTTTGGTCTGAATTTAATTCTCTTCCATTTTTTTGCAAATCTCTGTAGGATTCGAGCCTTCCCTAAATTTAAAGAATACATTTATAGATTTGTTTGATTCCTTTTGAGAGAGAAAGAGAAAGATAGAAAGAGGATAGAAAGAAAAAAAAGAGACAACTAATTACATTCAACATTAAATTATAAATTGTAAAATAAGCATTATATTTACACAAGATCTGTTTTCTGTAGCTAAACTAATATATACTTTCAAAATAATGTGAAACAGATATACATTTAATTTGGCTGAAGCAAGAAAGTTCTAGTGCAGTTTAGTGCAAGAATAAAAAAGAATAAAAAATCCATTGTGTTTACATCGAAACAAAGCATGGTAATAAATCAGTTAGAACATAATATAAGACATAACAAAAGTTTAGACAACATCAAAGTATATGCTCTTGTTTTTAAACTAAAAGATCAAACGTTTAGAAATATTCCGCGAAAGCATGACGAAATGCACGACAAAGCAGCGTCGACATTTATCGCGAACAAACTAAAACTGGAAACCGGGAAACGCCGAACGTCGATCGCGGGAACACCCTGTGACGCAACGAGACTCCAATGTAAATAAAATTATCAGCGGACGTTATTATCGGGTACGTGCCAGCGTCGCGTCCCGCGTTAAAAAGGGCGTTAAAAAGCGCATCGTGCATAAAGAAAAATTTCGTGTACACGTAGACTGTACACCGCCATGATATAAGGTTGGCGACAATAAGTTGGCGTGCCCGGAAGCTTGAAATACTATTTATTAGACCGTGCATTGTAGAGGATTGCGGATTGATGTTTGATCTGGCGATACGTGAACATAACGCGTTGCATGTATCCTTGAAAAATCGAGGCGCGAGCACATGGCATGTCGAAAGATCATGGCGGATCGCGGCGAGAAAGCCACGACTGACAGATAGACTTTTGTCTGTAATTACGATCTGGACGGCCGAGACGTTGCATTTACCTTACGCTTCTCGAGATTCCGTATCTTGTGCTCGATTACGACGATCGCTTGGCGTAACGGATCCACGGTCTCCGTAGAGGCCTGTTTTTCTAGTTTGGGGTTGGCAGAAGGCATCCTTCACGGGCAACAAACACGAACTGGCTGGGACTCGGAATGGTAACCAAGTTGAACTAAGTCACGAGGAGAAGGAGGGGATAAATGGGACGACAGAATGGCGGGCTGAACGTTTCCGAAATGTTGAGAATTCGCATGCGCGACATAACTTGTCCATATGAACTTGAATAACCAAATTTGACTCAAATCAATTCAGATGTTTTCTTCATTTTCGCCAAAAATTGTGGAGTTTCCACATTAGTGAAATTATACGATTTTATTAAAAGCTGCGTATGTTTTATACGATTTTATTTAAAAAAAAAAAATTAGATTAACTGAGCAAATTAAATTAATTCAACCGATGGAATTGTTTATTATCAGTAAAATTCTTTATTTTAATTTTTCTTTCTAAATCGAACAATAAGAGATTGATGATTTTATGTATGTCAATAAAATACTGAAGATTATTTGATAAATTTTTATTATATTCATATATAAATATTATTCTACATAGTTACATTTTATTAATTTCGAATGTACTACTTTAGTTTTGAATCAAAAATATTTACAATAATTTTCAAATCTTCAGTTCGCTTATTTTCAGTTTCTTCGGTTACACTTATTTCAAATTTAAGTGCGAAGATTATAATGAACTATTGTATTTTGCACTGAACATTTAATATTACACTTATAGTCATTAAGCTCTCAGTGATTTCTTGCATCTGATTGGCATATTCCGTTAGATCAACGATTATGATTAAGATCGGATTTTCATGCAGACAACGTTTGAGCGTTGATTGGTAAAAAACAGATGTAAGTATAAAATTTATCATCCCTCATTAGTTTTTCTCCAATGCATTTCAATTTTATCTAACAATACCCGTAATGTTAAGCATTGGAATTTTTACTCTCATTTCTTTTTCTTTCAAGAAAATTTACCCTATTCTTATTTGTCCAATCTGTTCTATGCTGTTTTAATATAAAGCCTGTTCTTTTTAACTGAACTTTTTGCATTTCATCTTTTCGCGTTTTCTCTTCAACATGGAAAGAAAAAGAAGAAAGATGAACCGTTCAAGAACTTCAGCTAAAAAGAACAGACCTATAGCTAAACAAGATAAACTTCTGTGAGATGCGTTCCCAAATGCACGAACAGTGCTAAAAATCTTTAATTCGTATTATCTATGTTTTTAATATTAATATTAATATTATGTTTTTTATATTGACTGCGTTCAAAAAAACAACAACAATTATTTATCCATAAGTTAATATTAATTCATAATCAATTCTTATATTTAAAACTGTTTTAAGTACAGGCTTAAAATATCACGAACCAATCAGGGCCGTGTAAAGGCCGCAGCACAGACTTTTACATAACGCACAATGCATAAGCGAATCAACTAATCAGAATCTTTCCTTTCCTCCCATTTTATAGAAAAGAAGGATTTCGATTGGTTCCCTTATGCACTATGCATTATGCGTTATGAGAGAGTCTGTGCTGCGACCATTAACATCTTAAGATATTACTTAAGACATTACTTAAGGGAAGGTTTTATTCTTCTAGAGGGTCAAAAAATCGATTTTTTTTTTACATTTTTTACTCTCTAAAGTATAGAATATGCCCGTAAAAGGATTTTGCAATATCCAAAATTTAAAGCAATTTATGACTTGTTAAACTGGATTTTACATCGATTGAAAATCAAGGTATTACGCGCAAAACAAGAATCGAAAGAAAAAGGACTCAAATGCAGCAAAATTTGTTCTTCGAACAGGAGAAGAAATTGACTTATAGGCCAAATTTAATCGCTGATTAAATTAAGTTGCAAAATATTTTGTTAAAATGTAACAAAAAGTTTGTAACAAAAAGTTATAAAATAAAACTTTAAACGCGTTTTTCTCGAATTCACGTTTTTCAAACTGGTGAAAAATGTACAGCTTTAACCAATCATCCGATTGACATGAAGTTTTTTCCTACGAAAAATGCCAGTTACTTAATCGGCTGTTAATTGATCAACCACATTTGATGTTTAGTAGAATTGACCAATTATGGTTGATAGATTAATCGGCATTGGTATAAAACCGGATCTTTTAGATTAAAATATTTTCTTGTTTACCGAATGTTAAACAAGGATGGCATCTGGAAAGCACTCGGGTATCTGAGAATCGATTGTGTATCTTGATGTGAGATGAAAATTACAAAAGTGAATAATTCACTAGATATTGGCCAAATAAATTATGAATATTCTAGTGAATTTGCTAATTTTTGTAATTTTCATTTCTCATTTCGAGATACACAATCGATCCTCTGAACACGCCCTAGAATCTAGAATGTTTCTATTGGAAGACAATTTTTAGCGCCATCGTAGTGAATCCACAAATGGTGAACTAAAGTTAATCACGTGACAAGAAGTGGGAAACTGATGCCATATTTAAATCTACGCGTATACGTTCATATGAATAAATATCTAGTAATAAATTATATAACAATTACTTAGGAACTTATAATATTCTACGCATTTTTTGCAAATAGATAGTATTGTAGAAAAATAGTATTTAATTTTGTGCGGACAAATTCTGCTTTATAAAATCAGACAGTAAGTCAACGTTTAAATTTCTAAATGAGTTTTACAGTCTGAGAATTATTAATAGAGCAAGTGCTTCTTCCATTTCAACAAGAAGAAAATTATTTATGTTGTGTGTATTTACACTACATGGCAAATGCTCTGAATTTCAATTCTAACATTAGACTTTAATTTGCGTCATATTATTTTTATTTTTCTTTTTCTTCTTATCGTTATTCATATGCACGTACACTTCATGTGCTGATAATTAAAATGCTTAGTAGAAAATTTTCCTGCAAACGACATTTTCTTGTCAGCGACATTTTACTAATCTTTGCGATTGTTAGCACCTCGTGGATGTTTATACTAAGCTGCTTTGAAAGCAAGATATGCACAAGATAAAAATCCCGAAGCTAATAGAATATTTAGAATCAGGTTATAAATGTTGCTCTTTTAGTTCTTCAATATTAAATATAATAATTCCCTAAACAGAACAGCAAGTTATTATGATATCAAGATGATTCCAAAATGATCGTTAAAAGTCATTTTTCTATCATTTCTGATTCATTTTAATGTCATTTAGACATTAATCATCTTGTTGTTCTTAGAATTGTCTTTGGTTTTCCTCTCAATACAGTATCTTGATATAAAGAATTAAAAAAATTAAATAACATACTTAAATGTAAAACAAAAGATATTAAAATATACTTCTGTTAAGTATAAATCTTACAATGCAAACCCAGGTAGAATATAAAAATCACAATAATCAAAGAACGTTATTATCATGACCTTATTTGTCATTTATAAGTGACAAATGAAGTCACAATGATATTCTTATATGATATTTTTATGATTTCTATGTCTATCTGGGCTTACGTTAGAAGATTTAAATTTTACAAAAGTGTATTTTAATATCTAATGTTACACGTTCATATTCATTTGTCATTTATAAGTGACAAAGAACTTGTAAATGACAAATAAGGTCATGATAATGTTTTTATGATATTATTATAACTTCTATATTTTAGAGTTTGCGTTATAAAATTTAAATTTTACAGAAGTATATTTTAATATCTTTATCTTAAATTACATTATTATAACCTTATTTATCACTTATATATGACAAATGAAGTCATGATAACGTCTTATGATTGTGTTCCATCAGGAGAAGATATTTTCTTCACAGCATCATTATAGAAAATGATGGAGAAATGGTATAGCATTAACATCAATATATGATGAAATGTCCAAAGATATACTCGTCTCTCTAAGTAAATATGTACGATTCATTCACGCTGATCTCTGCCTCTTTCACGAATTCTCCGTCCCTCCGGTCACTCTCCGTTTTGTGTGCTCGACCAACAGCACTGTCTCTGACACGTTATAGTTCTATCAGCGGAGATTTGACACTTGACCCTTGACGCTGGCCTAAGTGTTCGCATCGGCGGGTAAATCGCAAGCATTCCGCGGGATCGGCAGTCCCGCGTCAATCATCGCGCGCTTAATTATACTTACTTGGTATATTGGCCGAATTCCGTTGTTTAGCAGTCGTCGATCACGTGCATCCGCATATATAATCGTATTCCCCCGCGTATTACGCGAAACTTGCGATATCCAACGGCGCGTCCTTCTATACGTTTCGACGTAGACGATAAATCCTTCTCTTTATTTTCTTCTTTATTTTTCCTCTTTATTTTTCTTCTTAATTTTTTTCCGTCTCGCTGCGATACGGAATTTTTTTCGATTGTTCTATCGAACTGATGTGTGTCAGCGTTTATGCGATAATCTCAGTGAAGAAAACGGATTGAGACCATGCACGTGGAAAATGCGCTCGCGATTGCCACAGGTTCACGCGCGAGGGTGAGGCAGCGCGATTAAAAAATTCTGCGATTATTCACAAGAAAGAGATAATCGTGCCAGAAGTTTTCATATTTTCACAAAGAAGCTACGGTGCGCAGTCAACGGGATTTCGCTGTTAAAAACAGAGTTTCAGATTTTCTTCAACATCGAAATCTGGATGAAGCTGGACCAACACTTTGCATCGCCGAGTCGATTAAATCTTACATGAGCAACTCGATTGGAAAATTATAATTATTAAAAATTATAAATTGCAGTTTACAATTTGAAAGGGAACGAAGTGGATAAAGCAGTGCCAAGAATAAGTTCATATATCGAAGCTGCAAAATTGTACCGAGTAAGCAATTGGTCAAATAAATATTATTTTGCAAATTTTTTCTCATCAAAAAAGACATGCGATTTATTTACGTACAATTTTTTATCAATTTTTTCCTAATACATTTTTATTAAAAAATAATAGCGCAGAGATAATATTTATTTTTTTATATTTGTTGAAAATACAAATGAAAACTAGAAAATATTTCTAAGGGAAACCGAAGGAAAAACTGTACAATCATAAATCATATTGTCTTCACGTCGTAGTTATCTATCATCTTTCTTGTTAGGAACTAAATTGTCACAGAGATAGTTGGCATTGACATTTTGTCGCAGTTATTTACTGTTCGAAAACAAATAACAGCAAATTATTCTTATACAAACATTATATTTATATTAAAAATAATTTTTGTTAATTTCAAAAATGATCAATCGTGCTCGTATCGATTCGCTTCAGTTTTCCTTTTGCGATAAATAAATTCTTAATTTTTAAATATTTCTAATTTATAATTTGATATCTTTTACGTAACGCGCCCCAAATACGCGGAACATTAATCAGGTTTTATTGCCCGACGAATTACATTATATCGATACGTCGATGAAACTTCATGCGAGGGAGGATTCTTAATTGAATGATATGAACGAACTCCATTCCGATAGCATCATGTTCTACGCTTTTTACGTCATATAAAATCCGATACAAATTTATAAATATCTTTTTTCATATAATTGACAAATTATTTGACATAATTATTATAAGAGCTAAAACGCGCTTACTACAATTGACGCTGTACTTAATCTCATGTAAACAAAGCCTCTAGTCTAATCTAATCTAAGCGCTCTTAGACGAAAACATTTAATAGTCTGTTTTTCGTTTTATTTTTTTTTTTGCTAAATAAATTGCGCAAACAATTATGTTTGAACCGAAATCAAGGCAGATCAGTTAGCGTCGTATCAACCACGTCCACTCATTCGCGCCTATGTATATATATATAATATATATATATATATATATATACATATATACATGTATATATATTGTGAAAATAACGAGAATCCAGATAAAAGATCGCGACAATTATCGGCATCCAGGAAGAAAACTTATTTTCCCCTAACATATTGAAATCTCTTATCGAACATTTCGTACTATATTGACTCGGCACATTATTCTGCGTCGTATATAAAAATCACTCGATTTTCAGGAAATATGCTGAAAATCGAGGGACCATTTTTTGCATCGATTTTATTTTGACTTTGTGTAAATGATGTTATATTTGATAACATTTTTTTGACCTATTTCCACATTTATTTGAGGCATATAGTATTAGTGCATTAATTCTACCAAAACAAGCGTCACATTATATCACTTAAATCCCCAAAAAATCGCACACTACGATTAAACGAAGTTTATTACAGCAATTAATTGAAGAAAAACAACTTGTTAATGATATCTTAACGTGTTTTCCCCCCGATACACTTTGTGCCTCGGGGCCGAAGTTTAGTTCCGTATTTTTGCGCATGTTAAGGCAAATGATATAAGGCGGATTTGGTACTTTGGAACGCGATCCACATTGATGATTTAATATCAAAACTCGTGCAGCAATGCAAAATGTAAGATATATGAGTTCCTTTCTCTCTAATATCTTCCTTTTATTTTATTTCATTTTTTCTTCTTAATGAACAACCAAGCGCGATCTTGACCAGTTCTCAAAGAACATAACAATTCGTAAACAACAGTTATCAAAAATAGTAGACTAATGCCCGTTACTATCAATGTAGATTAATTTTAATCTCGGTTCAACTTGCTCTTCATTCTTTTTTAATTCTTAGAACTAGAAAAAGATGAAGAGTTAACCCAAGCAGAGCAACAAGTCATGATAACGTCAAAATGACATTGAAATAAATCGAAAATGATTGAAAAATAACTTTTAATGATCATTTTGGAGTTATTTTGACAGCATTTTGATATCATAATGACTTGTTGTTCTGCTTGGGTAATTAGATCAAGATTAAAATTAAACTACGTTGGTAGGAATGGGTATTCGAGCTTCAGCACCTACTTGCTCGGACCTGCGCCGAAGCTTCTGTATGTCAGCAAGAACTCGAGAAATAAAACGAATCAGTATTATAACACACCCCGCACAATGAGGGTTCGTTATCAATAGCACACAGAGGCGACACAATTACAAGTAGTAGATCGCGATCGACGAATGTAGCTTCGAAATATATTATTTTGCACTCGGCACGCTCTGTCCGGCTGATTTACAATGTAATTCAGGATTTATGCGATCATTCAACCCGAAGCTGTGCAACGTGAAGGCGATTCTACCCCTTTTCTCGTAAGACACAAAACAATATAAACACCTCATAAAAAGCATATTCTGTCTGAAAACTATTTTCTTTTTTTTAAATATCTCTTCATATGTAAATATTTTTTTAGAAATAATTAAATAGGAATTAATTTGAGAAGCTAAGTGATTTTTGCAGCAAAATCATTTTGCGTTTTGCATTTAATATAGTAGATAAATAAAAAATAAAAGTTTAAAAGATCTTTTTTTTATGTTTTAAACTCATTTTTTTTTCTTCAATCATGATTAATTATTCAAGCTTTGTATTGAATCGCAGATCACTTTGTAATGTAACTCTTTGATGTAACTTTATCTACGTATTACGTTTAAAGGCCAAATCACTAAACACAAACAAATACGATCTGGCAAACGTTCATCATGATACGTGTATCTGTTTGAATAATCGTGCGAATAATTACTATTATTATTCCATTGGAACATTCTCTTTAGATGTATATATTACCCGAATCTATTATTTCCCAAACTTTCCGAGCTAAAAGTGTGAGCATCAAATCTCGAATTCACATCACAACGAATAGTCTTATCCTCAACATTTTTTTTTATTATTCTATAAACTTTCAGATAAGGAAAAACTTTTGAAGTAATTCCATGATTAAATCGAGGAAATACATGATTGCGAAAGATATATCTTTTAACAAGATCAAACGTGACAGTTTCAGATGATTGACAATTTGATCTTCAACGATATGGGGAACGTAATGCAATTAGTCGAGGCCGAGGACGAGGAGAGCCTCGGCAAGTGCAATGGCACGATTCACGCAGAACTGCCAATCGAATTGCGTTTCAATGACGGCCACTTGGTGACGATCATCACTTACAGCATCCTAATGGTGATATCGGCCATTGGAAATATTTCCGTGCTGACCATAATAAAAAAACGAAAGTCCAAGTCCCGGATACAGAATCTCGTAATGCACTTGTCGATCGCTGACCTCTTTGTAAGTATAAGCCCGACGCGGGCGCAAATAACTTACGATAAAGTAATCATACCGCTCGCGATTTGCGCTTCAATGTAGCAAACAATATGAGATATGTTGCAACTTGTCATTGTTCAGGTGACATTCCTGATGATGCCATTCGAAATCGGATGGGCGAGCACGGTATCCTGGGAAGCAGGAGACGCGATGTGTCGCATAATGGCTTTCTTCAGGACATTCGGCCTGCATCTTTCATCCTTTGTAATAATCTGTATAAGTATAGACAGGTCAGCACAACGATAACCATAAATCGCGTTTATTCTGCGATACTTTTAGTGTACACTGGATATTAAAGCCTAAAAGTTGTACACTGATTTAATCTAACTATAAAAGTAAAATGTAAATATTTCAAATTATAAAATACATATTTTATTTAATAATAATAATAGTACAACAAAATGTGTTGAAGATTTCACAGTTTCTATATTTATCAAAGACACATCTTTACGGCAATTATGTGTACAATACAATAGGTTTAATATGCACTAATGAGCACTGATTGTGAGTGCATCCAATTAAATTCACTATTAGTTCCAATCCATTGAACGTATCCCATACAGTAGAAATGTCCAAGTTACATCAGTATCATTACATAACAATAGAAACAGCTTAACAACGCAATGTCAATAGAATATCCGTATAATATATTCGAGATATTTCTACTATGGAGTACGTTAACACGATTTGCTGTATTTAGGATAATCGTACGTTTTGAATAAGACTACACATCACTTCAACTTCATCTTCTTCAGATATTACGCCGTGATGCGACCTCTCCAAATACTAGATATTCACAGGAGAGGGAAGATATTGCTGATGTTTGCGTGGATTGGCTCTGTACTTTGTTCCATGCCACAGGTGCATTAATTTTTACTCAAACTGTATAAAATGCCACTTCGCTTCGTGACCGGCGCTAAACGGCAAGTTTCATTTCTTGTAGATGTTGGTATTCCATCTTGAGACGCATCCAAATCACACTTGTTATACCCAATGTATAACGTTCAATATCTTCCCATCGTACGTGCACGAAGTTTTCTACAATTTGTTCAGTATGGTAGTGATGTATTGGTGCCCCCTGATTGTAATATTTTATACTTACACCAGTATTTTCATGGAGATCTGCCGTAGATCCAGGGAGAAGAGTGAAGGTACGGTCGAATGTAATTTATCGTGCTGTAAGAATTATTCATATTATTTGAAGCGCGTGCACTGAAAAAGAATCTAATAGTTATTTAATATTAAATGAAGTAATTTCAATGTTCGGTTAATGTAATAAAAAATTAGCATGATGAACTAACTTAAGGCTAATTTTATTTTTCTAAATATTTAATAATTATCATCAAGGATTGATTACTATTATTATGTTTGGTAATATTCTAAATACACACCAATTCGCTAAACAAAATACATTTTGCTATTACCAAACTTTTTCTCGATGTATTTCTGATTTATTTAACAAATACAAATTTAATAGGAGATACTATTTTAATACGTATAGTAATAAATAAATGATGCGATATATTAAACAGGTATCTTTTGCAGATAGAATACGTCGCTCCTCGTGCAGTTTTCTAAGCCGAGCGCGAGTACGCACTTTAAAAATGACGATAACCATTATCGCTGTCTTCATTATCTGTTGGAGTCCTTACTACGTGATGAGCGTTTGGTGAGTCTGTGATTATTCTTAATTTCTAAAATATTTTTCTCGTCGACTAGAAATCAATCGCGGTATTAGTAATAACATACGCATTTCAAAAAGTTGACGGTATCGCCAGATTATGTAAACGTATAAAAAAGATCGATGATTGACATACATAATGTACGACTTTGACGTGACTGACGTTCACGGCTATAGATACGCAAATTCTATCTTACAAGAAGGAAAATAACATCTCCCATATTAAAAATCTTACTATTAAATTCTGTGATCTTTATCGGCAAACGCATGCAAACAGGTATTGGATTGATCGATCATCAGCCCTCAAAGTGGACAAACGCATTCAGAGAGCTCTTTTCTTCTTCGCGTGCACCAACTCCAGCATGAATCCCATCATCTATGGTATCTTCAATATTCGTCAAAGAAATAAAGTAAGTATTAACTATCTCGAACGTTATGACGCTGTAAATTTTCTTCAATTTAATGAAACTTCTAGTCTGAGACATCATTAACTTCAATGACATCTCATATAAAATCGTAAATTATTTTCTCGACAAAAAGTTTTACATTAAAAAATTTATATTGACATGCATACGTAACGATCTTACAGCCAATGTTAATCAAATTCATCGTCATTATAAGCGTGAAATAGAATTTGATTCAGGACTTCGTGTAACTGTCACATTAATTCGATTATCCATGCTCTACATATTGTTAATGTCACGTTTATCTGTGCAATTGCAATAGATATTTTAACATCTTACGAAGACAAATCTATACTGCTTGCATTAAAAAAGAGGCATATTTCCATGACTCTCGTTTGCTAAAAACTGAAAAGTTACATTAACCCTTTCATTTTTTTCTATTCATACATTCAAGCTAACAGTTGGCTGTTGCCTGTATTTCTAGGCACAGCTTCAATCCCATCCTCTTCTGAAGCTCGTCAATACAACTGTGGAACTTCCTGTTGTCGCATACGCCAGAGATTCCATTTTCACCATTTTCGTAATAACATTACCAATTTTTTTTAACCCTCCAACTTCATATAACAGACGTTCATCGCATGATCGTAATGGTAATTTGTTGTTGTAATTATCTCGATAATTAGATATTTTTCTCTACTAATTGATAAGTCCCCTCCACTCCACATCTTACATCCGCATGTTTTCATGCGCGATCATTAGAAGAGTAATCATTGATGCTTTCTTGAAGAAATGAAGAAAACTCTATTATATGATAACCGCAATTACAAAAAATAACATTGAATATTCGAACCAGACGGAAAGACGTTTAAGAAAAACATTCAAGCTTCAAGACGGTCGATTAAACGAGATTTAGGACTTCGGCAACTTCCAAGTTCCACGAAAATTTCTATTTTCGTTTTAGGCGCCGATGCGTACAGCCACCATCGAGACCCGGGTCACGCCGCTGTCTCTATCCATCAAACTTCTCGATTGTCAATGAACGCGACGTTCGTCGGCTCGAATAGATGCGTTTAAATCAACGATGTTAGCTTAAATATCTGCGTTCTTTTACGAAAATAAGTTTCAACAGTAGTGCTGTCACGAACTGCATCTTACATGACGGTGCATCCACGTGCAGATACTGTCCGGAAACTGTCGTGTACGCAGAGCTATTTAAAAGTTCCTCATCTTACTCTACCAGATGAGAGATTAAAGCGAGATGAAAGCGACTGTGATCGATCAAATTAAATCGCGCCCGATGAAAGAAGATCTTCTGACAAAGTTGAAGAAACGCGATGAAGATGAAGAAACAGAGATTTTCCTAGGTGAACTATGTATTCATTTGTATATGTAGATATACGTTTTGTATTTATTTTCAAGTTAGTTAGTTATAAGAACTTTTAAAAGAAGATTCTAGACTAAGTTTTTATATGTAATTTGTTACGATATAAGCAAATGTTGCAAATGCAACTGTGGACGTGCTTCGTCGAGTGTTCTTTCTTTTTTTTATATATGTATATACTTTCGCGACACAAGGTTGTGCAAACAAGTTACGTAAGCTATTTATACACCGTTTATGTTCTGTATATTTTTATAAGGAGAAAAAAGATATCGAACAAAATGTGTGTTTGCATCGCGCAAATCTTCTTTCATTACTTAAAAACTTTTAAAGAATAAGCTCGCAGTCAAGCTATTGTGTTTCTGTCTGTATATTTTCCATAAATAAAAAAAAGGAGAATTGTAATTTGTGTGACACGCGTATAATATTCGGATTACTATTCCTGCGTGGTAACGTATTCCTCAGGTAACGTAATATGGTACACGTAATGATGTATTTCGGTCCATAACAGGTAAGGGAGTCAGCGTCTCTTTCCCGGAATCTGCAGACGCATCTCTGTAGCGTTCATCAGCTCAATCTAAATTGAATTAAATCTGCGTGACTTCGTATCGTATCAAGTCTGGTTTGTGTAACAGGCTAGTTATATACATCAGACTCAACCCGCACATCTTATCTGTAATGTCGGTCAATTAGGATGGAAAATTGATCGCATTGTACGGTGCGGCCGTACTAAGTCTCGGTCAGCATCCGACATGGCTGAAACGTAGATAATGACGAAGACGAAATGACGGCAGAGACCGAAGCGATCCCTTTCGTTCCGCGTATTCGTCACGTGTATCACGTGAACGAAAAATGGCATGACGTGTCGAAACGTAAAAGCAAAACATTTTGTTATGTTGAAATCGATTAAGAGCAATAATCTTCCGGCCATAAATTTTCAAGCTGATGCTGCAACAAATCAATCTATTTGTAAATTAGAAACATCACTAATCGTTAGATGTGACAAAATGTCGGATGAAATATGAAAAAGCATCAAAAGAAATACATAGAAATTTATAATAATCCAAAGAACATATCAAATTAAGAGAAAATCAAAATGACTTTATTGTCATGGAAGTCCAAATGATGACTTTTTGTTACAAAATTTGTCGTTAAGGATAAGAATTAAGTTAATTTTGACTTTTTATTGACTTTTGTATGTTCCTTGAGAATTTGTATAAGTCATAAATATCTAATTTGCAAAATGCTCATGTATTTAACGTCGGTAGAGCTAAGAACGTTGCTTACGCGCTCACTATTATTTAATCTTTGAATTAGAAAATTAAATTTTGGATGAAAGATTGGCAAATTTTTTTGGAGACACCGTGTATATCACCATGGAGGAAACTAGGCTTCTACAACGTGTCTACGGTTTGAAACTGGTGTGGATGTGTAGGTGGGACCACTTCCCACACACATGTAACTGGCACACCAGCGATATTGTTACATACCTGTTGCAAGGTCCGTCGCATCGAAAAGACCTAAACTCCTGTCACAGAAACTCTCTCCGAGATTGGAGTAGTTTTTTTAGCTATACAAAAAATTAATATATCAATAAGAAGCCGAAATTACGAACGCAAAAAGCTGGCTACCTTCCTACAGAATTTCTTTATAGTAACTTGTCTATAATTATCGCGATGACAGTTTTACAGGTACATTCCAAAATAAAAAAAAAGCACGAAATGCTAATGTGCGAATGAGTATTGCATATTAATCGATTTTGCCGAGAAATTCCTCGTGTCACCGTAGAAGGAAGCGTTTAATTTATATTAGCGCCGACTTTGACACACCTTTCCGCTATGATTATTTCATATCGTTAAAAACATCTTGTGGGCGGATGCATACAATAATGTCAGAGTAATGTATTGACGATATCCATTAATCATTCAGCCAGATCATACGGCAATAATATTGCTTACTCCACTGTCCATTTCGAATAGTAGAATTGATTTAATAAAAATTAAAATGCATCCAATAATGTAATAAAATGTAAATTTCACAAAAAATTAATACACATTTAAATAAATAATATTTTTGAGATAAAATCTTCACAAATAAACATAAATTAATTCTTCCAACCGTCTCTGTTCTCTTCCGATTGTCCAATTTAAATATAAATTATATTCGCACGTAAAGATTTTTATTTGCAAGATTTTTATTTCATTATTCTTATCTTTTTACTTCCGTTGTTTGCAAGATCAATTTTAAATCTCAAACAGTCGCTCTTGTCCTATCGTTTTCTATTAGAAACGCAATTACAATTTGCAGTCTTTTTAAAATAATAAAATGATTATGATCTTAATTTATCGTAATTCATCAGTGTTTTCCCTGCTCGTTACATATCAGGCGCAGATAGTAAGTACAAAATCTCGTTTGTAAAGCCGTATTCGTGGGCGACATATAAAGTCGCGGACAGTCCGTATCCGCGCTTCAGTCGGCGGCTGTGTCTTCTGCATCCGCGTGCCGTCGTATCCGTCAGAATCTGCATCCACGATTTCGAAAGAGTGGCACCGAGGGGATTGCAGGAAATTTGGGTTGCACTTTTTAATTTTTGGAAACCCACGATACCGAATATTCGCGCAGAGTGTATCGGGGTCGCATCAGTATGCGGGTCCCGATTTTATTGATTCTTGGGCTGCTTATCTACGCCGTCGATGGTAACATCGTACCTAACGAAGGTAAAGATTTTGATTATAAGGAAAGTGACAAATATTTATGAGGGATAATTCCGTGTTGACGAATTAGCGATGATCATGTTAACTCCGATTCGCATTCCCTTCTTGCGAAAATAGAATATTTCTTCCGTTACTTTCTTCGCGTTTCTTAGACTATACTGTTGAAGATACCATTCGTGGCGCGACAAGAAACCCGGTAGTAACGTGAGATCGGTGACACGTGAGATGTCTTCACGGTTAGGTGCATTGATCAACTCTTGGTCACTCAACTCTTGTATTCTTTCGCAGAATTCTTTATATTATATTTTTAAATGTATATTAAACAGCATAAATAAAATACAACTTTCTAAATTTACAATTAAGCTTTTTATTATATATAATAAATGCAGGGTTATTTTTAATTACGCTGTCTTTTTTTTATTCTGCCGCTTTTTGCAACAGCTCTAACTACGAGCCTGCAGGATGTTTGGTTCGATGACGAATTCGTTATCGCAATATCCAACTTCAATAAGAGAAAATCTGATAGTCCAGTGGAGACTCTGTTATCTGTGAAATATTTGGGAAAAATAAAATTAGTGCTCATGATCGATCGACGAACAAAACGCGGTGAGTCAAGATTTGTCTGAATCACGATCTTTTGAACTTCTGCGTTATCATTATTTTAATTGTTTAATGTTTGTCGTTCCAGTTATACTTGAGAGTCTCGATAATACGGGTCGACGCAGCGCATCACATGTCAAAGTTGACAGCATCTCAGTGAATAGTCCTCTGAAGAGTCTGATTTTACTGGTGTATCAGGTGCAACCTAATCCTCGCGTGGATGTGTACGTCGATTGTAATTACCAGGGTTCTATACCGTTGAAGACAACTTTTCGCCACATATTTGCGAACATGGACACTCTAGAAGGATACGTAGAAGTAGTAAGTTTTTACCTTTCACAAAATATTTTTCATAAAGTTTTAATTTAGATAAATCTTGAATATATTATCACATATGTTAGTTAAGACAATTCACGCTTTTTTTATGCTTGCCGAGGAATTAAAAACACGTAAACGCGAATATATTATCCAAAGTTAAATAAATCTTAATCTTTTTAAATAAAAAAAAAATCCCGCTTGTTTTCGTATACTTAATTTTGTCCGATATTATTTTTTTGCTGTCGCTTTCTTCATTCACGATCGTATAGCAGTTTCTTATTTACGTGTTATTCGTGACGTCCACAAACGTGGGACGACGTCTTTCCAAATATGGTTGACGAGACCTAAGCTAGTTGCTTCTGTTACATGCACCTGGTAGGCTTACCCAACTCAGACAACGATCCCTGACTACTCGGATGAATTGAATTCGTTTCAATGAATTATTCGCGCCCTATTTCTGCCACTAGTGATATTACATTCTGACTTTATGCAATATTATAACTCTACGATTACTTTCAATTCTCGATTCAATTCTTGTGGATATCTTTCACTACTAAATAAAATCAAAATGATTCTTTGAATTGCCATACTGATTTTGACAGAAATTTAACAGTATTTAAAATATTGTTAATTTTTCTCTTGATAATTACAATTCTCTTGATATATTACAATTGAACTCTATTTATCTGAACTCTATTTATCAGGGAACACGACAGTTTCGATAACCGATGATTTAGGTAATAGGGGTTCTACTAATTCCCTATCAGTATTTACTAGTTCCGATAATAGAAGCTGACGTTCAGAAAATTGAAATCGAGTATATCGAGTTCCTGTTACTATAATTACGACGCCGTAGTTCAGATAATAGGAACTCAACTACGAGTTCGGATATTTGGACCTAAGCATAAACTTGTATGTGTAGATATTGTAGATAAATGGAATTCTGTTGTATTATTTACTTCTCTAATTCGTTTAATTAAAATTTATTTGATTAACAGCAATATTTATTTATTTATAAACGTTATAAAATTCTTTTAGTTAAAAGAACGAAAAAGCCGGGTAAAAGTGTATCAGACTACAATCACTGATGTGCTGAAGAAAGAGCAATGTCCTGACAACCTATCTGAAATGAAGCAGCCTTCAGTATTCGAAACGCCGAAAACACAACCTATCGATTCTGATGAAGACTATCAAAATAAATCTATCGATCGACCTGACGAAACAAGTGATGAAATTAACGGATCGGGATCGAATAATAACGGTCAGTGGCCTTCCAATAACTCAAAGTTTCTTTGGGATAAAAAACTTTCCAATAAGAAACATCCGAGTGATAGCAATCGACCTAAGAAAAAAGATCACTCGAGACATCCAAAAGGCAAAAGCAAACCCGATAAATACGATCCATATGATTCTTCCGATCCATTTTCTCCATCTGATGAAACGGACAATCTTGACTATCCATATGGATTTCGTCCTCCACAATCTCCGATAGATCGCCCCAAAAAACATCCTAAATCAGGTAAACTCAAACAATCAGATTCGAAGCCCGATAAATCGGATCCGTACGACAAACGATCTGGATTATATGGATCAAGTCCATATAATTTTAACACAAATCCTTCCTTAACATCAGATGAGTCTGCTGGGTCACCTGTTGGATCCGAATCTTTCAATTCTAAACGACCTGGCCGAAGTCCGTATCCCGGTAGTTCGAGTCAAAATGCGTACCCTTATTCAACAGACATGTCTGATTCAGAATCATCCGGCAGAAGAGTACCCAGGAGAGGCGATATCGGAATCCAAAGTCTGGATGAGAAAGGTAGGTGACATAAACGGATATTAAATTAAGTCAATTAACGTCTTCTCACGGAAAGTGTTTTTCAGTCTGCCAGACCGATGATCAAATCGTAAAAACCTTGAACGAATTAATCAACGCTACCAGGAAACTCGGGAGGGAGTTGGAACTAAATGTAAGTTAAGCGATCAAGTAATAAAGCAATTCCTTCATTATGTATGAATTAATATCCTTGAATCTTAAATTAATACTTTTACAATAATTTCAAATTAAAATAAATATAAAAATTTATATATTTCTTATATAAATAAATTCTTATATTTCATTCTTAATTTATAAATTACATAAAGTTTAATTATTAAAACATTTTGACAAAAAAAAAACTATTATTCGCTATTATTCAATTATAAAAAAAATGTGTGTAATTTGAAAGATTGAAAGATTTGACTTACGACTTATCGTTTCGTTTTACAGAGGATGGAAACCCAACATCTTCGCCATTTGATTGAAAATTGTTCGGCGTGTCGTACACCCATCGGTGAGTGACGTTCCGTCGTATTGAAAGGACACGTGCTCGAAAATAACAGTTCTTTTAATTTAGAAGTTAGCCAAAACCGCAACATAATGCCACAGTTGAATGAATCTAATTAATCTATCTCACGCGCGTCGTCCTTCACACCCTCGAACTTAATCTGTACGTAACAGTTGTCAGCGGAGACTATCTATTTATATGCAACGAGTTGTATTAAGCAATCTTTCAACGCAATAAATGCCTGTTGTTAGAAAAATTCAACTTTGTTGTGACTCTTATATTCTTGCATTGCGTAATCTCTTTCGATATGTGTGCAGCTGGCGGAAGCTTTCATTTAATCATTTAAAACGCGATCTTTTTGCAAAGATCAAACGTCGCTAATTTCTCTCCGAGTTAATTGTTCTTCAATTACAAATTTACAATTTCTATAAAGATCCTGCTGCAATGTAATCAAGACAAATTTTATTTGCTTCCTCTCGTCTCTTCTTCAGACAAAAATTTCGATATATCGGAAGATGATTAATTCGTTAAATTAAAAATTAAGACGGACGCTTGCAAATGCGTAATAGTTATCCCATTGTTACACCGTCTTTATTCTAAGGAGATCAAGAATGCGCAGGATCCGCGACGTCGATTTTAAGTCAATCTCTTTAAGCATACGTATACCACTTGTACGTGCACTTGTACGACACGCTGGGCCGTTGCATAATTTTCTGGGCCCGCGCCGGGCCCGCTCGACGGTGTGCACGGCGCGTATGGAAGACCGGCTGTCGAAAATTCCCCGAAAATTGGCAATTCACTCGTCATTCGAGCCGTGATCCCGGTAATTCCGTAGTGCCAACACCGCCGCCGTCCACGTGCGATCATAACTCTCCGTGCTATCCCGGCGTCGATTGCCGTAACACACCGAGCGGACCCCAGTGCGGCCCCTGTCTACGTGGTTACTCCGGAAATGGACGGGTCTGCGTCAAAATCAATCCCATCACCTGCCTCCAACGGCCGTGCTTCTTGGGGGTGCGGTGTTACGATGATGACGATTATGGCTACAGGCAAGAAAAACACCACTAAATCTCTAACGATCATTTAAGTCTGTAATGGAATAAGATAAAAGTATAGATTAACTTTAATTTCTATTTGTAATTTACTGTTTATCCTTTTCTAATTTTTAGTGCTAAAAAAAAAATAAAAAATGAGTTAAGATTAAACTTAACTTCTATTATACTAATCTGTGTAGTAGAAATGGACGTAAAACTGACAAATTAAAGATGACCTCTTAATAACAAATAGAATGTTTCACGAGAATCTCTGTTGTAATTTAAGTATAATTCTGTTCAGATGCGACAGATGTCCAAACGGATACATCGGCGATGGCGAAAGATGCGAGAGGATAAGAAACCCCTGCGACCGTCACCCCTGTCATCCGGAAGTTAAATGCCATCCTACTTACAATCCACCGTATTTCAAGTAAACATTTCACAAGCATATTTTCTTCGGGATCCTACATATAATTTTTACTGAAATAAATTCTTTCTATAAAAATTATAAAAGTTCGTTTAAGAAATGTTGTTTTCCCAAAATTACGCAATCAACAAATTCTTAATGTAAAATTTGATGTAAATGAATTTGATGTAAAAATTTTCACGTCTGTTTTCTTTGTAATTATTTTTCAAATATATACATTCTATATTTTCTTGTCACGTAGAATGTTGGTGGAATATATGTATCCTGTGTTTTATGATTCTTGTCAATCTCATGTGTGATGTAGATGCGGTCCATGTCCATCGGGATATGTGGGTAACGGCACGGTGTGTCTCGATGCGAATGAATGCGAGCTGGCGCGACCCTGTCACCCCGGAGTACGGTGCATGAATCTCCATCCTGGATACAGATGCGACCGTTGCCCGACAGGTTACACGGGGCCGATGACGGAAGGCGTCGGTGTCGAGATGGCCAGATCGCGAAAACAGATCTGCCAGGACATAGACGAGTGCGAGACCAACAACGGCGGATGCGATCCCTATTCGGAGTGTATTAACACGGAGGTGAGATGTCTATTCGGCAAACAAGTTAGCGTTATTTTTTTGTCATTTTTACGACATTTTAACGTTAAAATAATAAAAAACGTCGGTTTGTTTGCTGGATGTTTAACAAGTTAAAATCCATTTTGTTCTATGTTTCAAATATGTATACTTTCTGTTCCTGAAGGGATCCTACAGATGCGGTCCGTGCAGAAGTGGTTACGTTGGCAATCAAACGACAGGATGTCGTGTTCAGAAAGGTGCCTGCCCAGATTTAATAACGATCTGCGATGTCAATGCCTATTGCATCGCCATGTATGCCAACGAATTCACATGCAAGGTAAGCATCTCTATTATGTCTCTTATCATCCAGAGAAAACTGATATAAATAAAATTTGAGCTTACAATTAGTGAAATAAATTTGGATATTATTTGAAAAAATTAACGAAAAATAGAGCTATCCTCATCTTTGTAATTCTCTTTAGATTTTTATAATTATAATAATTTATAACTACAATCCCTATTTTATTATCTAATTTTATTATATTAGGTGTTGGAATTAATTCGTAGCGTTTTTTAATGAAAGAATGTTATTTATTTCACATGAGCATTAAAAAATACATTAATGAAAGTACTTCCCATCACTTGTAAAACGCTACGAATTAATTCCAACACCTAATATTTTTACTGATTAAAACTTGTCTCTTTTAATCAAAATCTTTTATAGTGTCATGTTGGTTGGACCGGAAACGGATATTTTTGTGGTCCCGACAGCGACAACGATGGCATCCCCGACAATCGTCTTAATTGCAACGACCGTCGCTGTTACACTGACAATTGTCAGACGGTACCGAACAGTGGCCAGGAGGATGCCGACGGTGATGGTATCGGTAACGCTTGCGACGATGATGCCGACAATGACGGCGTATTGAATCTAACCGATAACTGTTGGCTCATTTATAATTCAAACCAGCTCGACAGCGATAACGACAAAATCGGTGATGCCTGTGATAATTGTCCGATGAATTGGAATTCGAATCAGGAGGATATTGACGACGATGGCGAGGGTGACGCATGCGATAACGATTTGGATAACGATGGTAAATTTTTAACGTTAAAAGAGGATACAAGCAACACACACACACACACACACACACACACACACACACACACACACACACACGATTATGTGAATCGCAGATGTTGATGCATAAATTAGTTTACGTACCGATTTCATGGAGGCTCATATAGGTATTTTTATTATTTGTATTAGATTTATCCTTAAAACCTCAAATATTATTATTTTTTTATTTCTAGTTTATTTAGAATTAAAAATTTTCACATATTTTTTCATCATTTTACATTAAAAAATTATTAGTTGAAATTGCTGACAATAAATGATGTTGCTAATAAAGAGATATCGTTCAGGTATACCTAACAATCAAGACAACTGTATCAACTTAAAGAATTCAAATCAGCGCGACACCGATGGAGACGGCATCGGCGATATCTGTGACAATTGTCCTAATATTAGCAATGCTGACCAAGATGATATCGACGGCGATGGCGTTGGGAACGTTTGTGATACCAATTCGGATCGCGACAGGGATGGTGTCCAGGATGACAAAGACAATTGTCCGGACGTGGCGAACCCCGGACAGAACGACGGCGATCGTGATGGCATGGGCGACGAATGCGACGACGACATCGACGGAGATGGTATACCCAACGGGAGCGATAACTGTCCTTACGTCTACAATTTGGATCAGCGTGATCTTAATCGTAAGTTTTAATAGGTTTCTTTATGATAATGTTTAGATTGTAATCTGATTTTTTTTTCTGCAGTTCTGCAGATAGAAATATAAAATTCTATATTGAAATATTAAATCGTTATTCAAAAATTTTTTTGATTTTAAACAGAATATTGCACAATAAAAAAATTTATTAAATCTTAATACATATTTCTTTGAATAGAAGTAGTAAATATGTATTTAGTTATAACAAATAAATAAAATACATATATATATATATATATATATTTGATACAAAAACTATTAATTTGATTCAATTATTATTTTTTATTGAATTACTAAATGTATACATTTTGTAAATATTTGTTTAAAATTATTCAAACAAATACTTACTAAAATTTAATATTTATTTTATGCCTTCTGTGAAACATTGTTATTATTATTAGTTGTGAAAAAGGAAATATTATCAAAACACGTGAAGAATAATATTTTGTGTTTTATAGATGATGGCACTGGCGATGCATGCTGGAACGATAATGACAATGATACAGTTATTAATACCCATGACAATTGTCCAAATAACAGTTTAATATGGACAACGGATTTCCGTAAATACTTTACAGTCGCTCTCGATCCATACGGTACAGCGCAACAAGATCCCGTATGGAGAATTCATCATGAAGGTGCTGAGATTCAACAGCTTCTTAACAGCGATCCCGGAATGGCGATAGGTAGGTTTATATGTATATATCGTAAAGATACATGAAAAAGATATATAAAATCTTCAAGTCGCCCTTCAATAAATTTCTACAATGTTCTTCAAAAAACTAAAGTAAGGTAATCAAATTTCCGAATAAATAAAAAAACAAGAGAAAGTAAAAAACAGACTGCTGGGAATTCGCGCTATTAAAATTGCGATACAATATAATTGCTATATAATATAAATTATTTATATCATAATGCTTGAAATTCAACGAGTATAAAAGAAGATAAAATCTTAATTTTTTTCATTATTAATTCGTTTGCAATAATTATATCCTTTTCATCAATTTCTCTATCAAAGGACCGGACGAGCTAAGTAACGCTGACTTTGAAGGAACTTTTTACATCGATAACCACGATGACGACGACGATTTCGCGGGCCTCATCTTTTCCTACCAGGATAATCGACACTTTTATGTTGTTTATTGGAAGAAAAATGCACAGGTTTATTGGGAACCATCCCCATTCCGCGCTGAAGCGGAGCCTGGGTTTGTAATGAAGCTCGTTCAGTCCGACACCGGACCGGGCGAGATGCTCCGAAACAGTCTCTGGCACAAGGAAGACACCCCCAATCAGGTGAGGGTCTTGTGGAAGGAACCGGGGATTAGTTGGCAGCCAAGAGTATCATACAGATGGCATCTGTTGCACAGACCTAAGATCGGCCTGATCAGATTCTGGCTGTATCAGGGCACACAGCAGATAGTCGACTCTGGGAACGTGTTCGACTCGACTCTGCAAGGTGGTAAACTGGGTGTCTACTGCTTCTCGCAGGAAATGATCACCTGGTCGGATTTACTGTATAAGTGCACAGGTAAAACAAGTAATCTCGACAGCAATTTTTACAAAGCGCAAACTTAATGCATCAGAGACTTAAATTAAACTCTTATTATAATTTAATTACGAAACATGACGTAGTTATTTCAACAAATGTAAAAAAGTGACATAAATTTTTAACGGAATAATGTACATGAAAGTGTGCAAAACGTTTTAAGTTCAAAATTATTATTATGAGGTTTACAGATAAGATTAACATTATTTTTCAGATACCGTGCCTCAAATTGTGTGGGATCAGCTACCTGATAATTTAAAGAGAGAAGTTGAGGTGGAGATTTCTAACAAGTATCAACAACAAATAATACAACGCAGAATGAATTACGACTTCTAAAACAGGCTCTCGATGATTTTTTTATTTTATTATAACAATGGGTAAAAAAAAATGTGGATTAAGTCTAAATCTCTGTAATTTTAATTTTTGAATAATCGAGGAGCCACGAACGAATTATAATCTACTATAAAATAAAATAACGTATTTTTAACGAGTTTAAATAAACTCAATTTGCATATGAGTCCAAAATTTTACGATAAATTTTGTATATTATACATACACACACACGCACACACACACACACACATATATATATATATATATATATAGATGTCTTGTAACAAAAATATTTAATATTCCACAAAATGATGAATATATTTCTCCTATTTAACCAATTAATCATCTTTTTATTGTATTTAGAAAAATTATATTTCAGTTTCACTAAGTAAAACGTACTTACCTCTCTCTCTCTCTCTCTCTCTCTCTCCCTCCCCTCCCCCCCTTCTTTCTCTCTCTTCTTGTGAAGGCATAAAGAACAATGTCACGATGTATCGACTAATACATATATTAACTGTAGCCCGAGGTATGGTATCATAATAATTTTAATGATCTTTATTTATGTCTCTCTAAGGTGCAATTTTCATAAAAATTACTTCCGTATTTAATAGAGCAAAATAAAGTAATAATCGTCATTATTTTAATTGCACCGTCATTCATTTTGATCATTCGATCAACACGTGCAGTATTGAAGTAATATAGCAAATTGTAAATTTTAATTTACACACATAAATATTACATTAATTTGACATTTAAATAAAACATCAATATTCTTGATATTTCACCCGTGGAAGGATAATTGGTAAATATTAATGGAGTGACAATTAGGGCACGGAATTATTTGTAAATGACAGGCAACATATGTAGACGGCAATGATTTTCGATTAAACAGTTTATTCGTACGAAAATGTCAAAGAAAGATACGATTATTAATAATTTAACGCTGAATCATTCAATCATTCTCGTAACACGTCTAACAGAGTATATTTTATAGATTTTCATCGATGCAACGGCAACGGCTAGAGTTACATACGAGGAAACGATTTAAGGATAAAACTTAAAGAGAAACTTTTCGACGAGTCGCGCGAAAGCCAAGTATCGGCGCAAAATCGTGAATCTCGCTTAGACGTGAGAGACAATAGAAGGCGTGACAGAACGGATGCTGTGGAGGTATTAAATTCGAATTTTATTTGCTTCACTCACAGACGTGTGTGACACTGAGGAATTAACTTGAGTAATTAATTCGTGGTTCCCTAAGTTAATGATCCTTATTGAAATTGACGTAAACAGTCTTCTTACAATGCTTGTTCCCTTGCGGCATTTACAATAATCGAGACGAGATTTTCTTTTTGCGAGACCGTCAATCGTCGTCGCCGCGACTCCTGTGACGGTCAAATTCTGCCACTTTTCGAGAGGCACCCTTTCTCTCCTTCTCTCTCTCTCTTTCTCTCTCTCTCTCTCTCTCTCTCTCTCCTCTCTCTCCTCTTTTACCAGCGCTCTAAACTCGAGGTTCGACTATCCCCCTAAACGCGTTCACGCTAGTACGAGTTGGATCGTGCGATATACATGTAATATTATCGTAATATATATAAATACGAGAAAATTCTAGCTAAAGAATAAATTATTAAAATCTATCTAATTAATCGAAGAAGAAACGGAAGAGGGAGACGATCCTTAACAGTCTACCTATCTATTTACACTAGGGAACGAAATGCATGTTTGCGAGTCACTCGCGGCTCTCGAAACTTTGTCTGAAGACCGGAGCACAGACCTTTGCATAACGCACAAAACATATGAGAATCAATCAATCTTTCATGTCATAGACTGGAAATATTCTGATTGATCTATTCTCTCATGCTTTATGCATTATGCGTTTTGCAAAGATCAGTGCTCCGGTTTTAAGCGTGGAACGCGAAGCTTCCCGATTTCGCGGCAGAACGCGGGACGCTTCGAAGCTTCGTTCCTTCATTTTGCTAGAGTAAAGTCACGCTCGCTGACGCAACGCGTTGTGGCAGTGGTCGCTCAGAACTCGCTGATTAAGGCAGTTGGGCACGCCTTGAAAAAAAAAAAAAAAGGATAAGTCGGTAGTGTCCCCCGACGGAAAAGGACACTTCGCGCAGAGGAATCGATTGGCGGCTGCGGTCCAGCAATACGCTGACACACGATTGGGGACAGTCTTTGTTTCGCGTCGGAGATCACGGAGAGATCGTCGCAATCATAGTCGTCATCACCAATACAATCTTCGCCGGTTAGTCAAGACTCTTGTAATCAACATCGTCTATTCAATGATGATTTGGTAAAGTGTCCGACAATTTTTCTGCATGAGAAGCCAACTTACAGGCAGAGAACGAGTCTCGTTATGCGAAGATATTCTCTCGCCGGAAATATTTTATTTCTTTTCACTGACGCCGTACTTCTATTAGCAAAGTGTCTTCTCGTAACGCGGCGGATCGAAACGACTTTTAACTTTATCGGCGCGAACAATAAAAAGTAATGTCGTTAAGAAATGATACACAGACATATGAAAACGATACAAGGGATTATGTGTGTGTGAATGAAAAGAGGAAGATACATTGCGCTTCTAACATCATAAAAACGAAATCGCTTTTCCTCAAAAATAGACGGAGAAAAGAGTCGCTAGAACTATTGTTAAAAATTATTGACGCTCGACGAAACCGATCTTCGAAATCACGTAAAAACCGTTAACAATCAAACGCAATCAACAATTGTTTTCGATCATTGAGGCGCGTTATTGCTGCACGGTACATCGCGTTTATGCAAATCCTCCCTTCGTCATCCCCAGATGGACAGCTTACCGCGCAAATGACTCGCGTTTCCCGGCTTTAACGATCGCGACTCTTCGACGCGATCGTTACATGTGCCACCTTGCCGTATATCGAATGGATTCTGTGCAAATGTCCGAGAGACGGCTCGTCGCGCTTGCCGATATTTATTTATTCAAACGAACGCACGTCTTTCCTGGAAAGTGACGTCTGAATTCGCGATTTCTGGAATGTTTCCTGAAAAGTACAGTTTTTCGACGACGATGCGGAAGGAACACTTTAAAAGTAATGTTCGTCGCGGGAATCAAGCCGTCTAGCTGACACGAGTTTTCGGAAGAGAATCTTGATCTAATATCTCGTGTAAATAAATACAGTTGACAAGGAAAATATGTTTAATGGACACACGGATATATTGAAACCGTTGATTCATCGCGCGTACTTATCGTCCTCTGGAAAGAATAAATCATCGACCGATTAAATTAGAAGAAGCGAGATACGTAAGATACTTAAAAATAAAAGGCTCTTCACTCATCCTGCACAGTGTAGAAGACTTCGTTTCCTTTCCTCTGGAAAGTTTCACTGACAAATGTTTCATAGTTTTCAACGATCATTACGCTGATAGCGAACGTCTCATCCTAGCAAAACGATCGAAGCAAAACAAACGAATTTATCGCGCCCAATGCTAGATATTCACTCGAATTGATTACACTGAGAATGCGGACGTCACCTCGTGACGTCTGTTGAATTTTCTTCGGGACGACCAAACACCTCAGCGTTGCTTCTTCGTTCTCAAGTCACGACGAACACTACCGCCGTTGGGCGAAGTGCTGGACGTCGTGACTTCAAACCAGGGTCACCAGGCCTCCGTGTATCGAACGTCGAATTCCTGCAGGGCCGGTAGTCGCTTCTTCAACGACTCGAATGTCTGAGCCGACAGCTTCGTACTATTAAGATTCAATTTCCTTAGGCTGGTTAATGCTGCAACAAAGCGATAAAACACTTTCTTCGAGTGATGGACAAAAATTTATACTATCTCTGTTACATCAAGCCAAAATTTGAAAATAAAAATTGATTTGAATTTAATATTAAATATGTTTAATCCAACTGATGATGTCTTTAAAAAAATCGATCTTTTTAACTGTGAATTTTAGAGTAGATAAAATTAAATCTGTAAAAAATAAATAAAAAAATGCAATCCGATTTGTATGGTAGTAAAAACTCGTTGTTAAAGCTTCAACAAATATACCAGAATTTTTTTCAGAATTTTATATATTATAATTCGATTTTTTTATTATAACACAATAAAATATTTGCTCCATTTCTCGAATACCTATGAAAGAGTTAAAATTCATGCTGTTGGCGGAGGGTTAAATGTATTTTTAATTTTTAATTCTCACGCAATACGGCCATACTTGATGATTTTCTATAAATTTTTACGCGTTTTTTAGACATATTGGTACGGAAATTGAACAATTAAAATTTCATATTCTACGTTTCAAGATTAATTTTATCACAATTTTAATAAAAAAGTCAAATTATTACCTGAATTTTAAGCTTTGAAAATTAGGATACTTACAGGCCAACGTGGAGATGCCTTTGTCGGACACTGGCGTCTCGCAGAGGTTCAGCACCTGCAGCTTCTGCAGATGCTCGCTAATCATCTGTAGGCCGGCGTCGCCGAATTGTGTAGCCCACAGGTTCAAATATCTCAGCGCCGGTAACTTTATCAATTGTTCCGCGCACGCGGACGTCACAGAGGTGAAGGCCAGACTGAGGCATTCGAGATTACCGAGAGCACGACCGCCTAATAGAAGGGCAACGTCAGCGTCGGTCGCTCGAACTGGGAGCGTTAATTTCCGGGGCCCGCCCTTTTGTTGCTAATAAAATCAAGATTGAAAATGTTATTCAACACTGTTAAATTCATAATATTAAATTGCACACAATTGGGAGTTTTTAATTATTTCTATAGGTCACCACTGCCCCTACACAATGTGTCGTTAATTTGACTAAAACAATGGGGGTTAAACAATTTAATTCAAGAAAATGTATTAAATTTGACTCAAATTTAATTTACTAAAGGTACGTTAATATGAGCGATGTTTACTTTGAAACTAATCACAAGTGAATTAATTTACATTTTAACACATATGGAAGTTAAAAATAACAAAATGTTATTTAACTTAAGGAATTGGATTATCATTGCTCCTTTTATACCCAACAGTGCAGACGTTTAATTGCGAACATGTCATTTGTAAATGTGTTCTTGTGCATTAAATTATTTTGCGAAATTCAAGAATTACTTCAATTTAAGAAATTTTATCTAAACCTTCTTTACACGTGTTTTTAGTCTGGAATTTAGTTAGACCAACACCACTAGGATTTGGCAACCTTTTGTGATTCAACCTTAATAGACTAAGGATGAATTTTAGTTCTTTGTATTTAATTGCTGAGAGAAGGACTCCAAAGATAATCGGAACTTTCGATCATTGATGCATTATATTATATATAATCCAATAAAAGAGGAAAATATTCATATTATTATATTTGCGCTTTGTTGTACTCTAACCATGCTACACTCTCACATGCTTTATTTGTTTAAATTTATATACATACAATATATCATGCGTATATAGAATCGCTTTAGGAGCCAACAGTATTTATCAGTGATTTATCATTGACATTAATATAAAAAAAAAAAAGAAGAAAGAATAAAAGCGCGAAGGGGCGGCTGATTCTTCGCATCGAAACGATTCGCGAATTCGCTTACCAACTCCTGGAGATTCTTCTGCCTCTGGCAGAGAGCGGCGTAGCGCTCCTTTCCGGATTCCGTAGACTCAAGCGCGTTAACTATTTGAAGTCTCGCCTCCTCGTTCGGCAGTAAGCGCCACTCGAGCATCAAGCAAAGCGCTTCCTGAGCGGCGTCGCAACCTCGCACCGCTAGCAAAATGCAATCATCGCCCGCTTGCTTCAGCAGAGATGCGATGAATCTCTTCCGCCGACAGCAGCACGCCAGCAGAGTCGTCAGCTGTTGAGAACACGCTATTATAACGCCTATCGCGTGAATATCTCGCGTAACGTTCATTCTAAGTGATGGAGAAAAATTCCCACATTCGCTTAATTCAATTTAAGTTAAAAGGTTGGATAACGTATCGCGGATTCTCTATTCACTCGTTAAAATTCCTCGGAATCGACGGTGGATATAATCTCTGCTGTAATTGAGAACGGAATTTAGAATGCAAGAGTCATCGGACATCCTCTTGTTCCGTTTGCCATTCCGCGATCAACCGGAATTCATTAATTCCGATTGTGACGGTTCGATTCCGTGGTTATTTCCGAGAGGATTAGAATTGATGCTGTCTATACGGGTCCATTCTTGACGCCCGTCTGTTTCAAAAGAGTGATTCATGAATATTTAGGTGGTTTTCCAATCAAATAACGCGTCGAGTAATCGTCACTGCCACGTCGGCCTCTCAGGGGATGAATCGTTTCTGAATTAAATAGATCTTACGGTTTGCGTTATCGCACGGAGACTAGAGAGACGCAATTCGCAACGCTTGGTTCGCGAGATTACGCTATTGAATACATCGCAATCATTTCACGTGCGAATAAATTTGATACCGTTGCGCCGATAAGCGCGTTAATTGCGTATCCATTCGCACGTATTCTCTCTATTTCGCCGTTAGATATTTATATCTCTCGCCACGTGCGACCGGAATACAATAGAAACAATTTAGATAAAGATTAAAGAAAGAAAGATATATAAGCACTGTAAATTTTTGCCTCGAATATTTTAATCTTTGCGAGGGCCCAATTAAAAATTTAACAAGGAAACTTTCTGTATGTGTATGGAACGCATCATCATATCCACGTTCTCTTACTTCAAAGTGACACAACTCAAAAAAATGTGACTCTTTAGTTATTATCATGAATGAGTTAGATAAACATTATTCTCCGTCCGTCTGATAAATAACGTTTATATCGTTCTTATACTGAGAAAATGATGTTATATAAACAACATTATTTTAACTAAAAATAATTTTGTTAATTCAAGAATACTATTAATGAAACAAATATGTCATGATCTTGTTTTAATAAAATTTTATTTGTTTCATAATATTTTTATTTTATATATAAATCAACAAGATTGTTCTTAATTAAAATAATGCTATTTTATACATCATTTTTTTCAGTGTAAGGTTTTTCATATTTTAATTAATAAAATTTTTAGAAGCAAAGAAAATGGTGCGTATTTCAAACTCTACACTAAAATTATGAACAAAACGTAATTATGCGAAAGAAAAATATGACATAAACTGGTATTCATAATCTGTATTTATATTTAAGATCTTAAAAACAGTCTTACGAGCCAAGTCTTATAAGATAAGTGAATCACAGAATTGTATTAACATTTTAAGATAATACATAAAACGGTTCAAAATAACAGACTAAATACAAATATTGACAGTCTTCGCAAAAAAAAAAGAAATGAAATTTGATAAAATTTTACCATTTCGCCAAATAATTCTCCACGATCTGGACAAGCTGGGCTGGATGGTGCGGCAATGTGAATCCAACCTGGACGCGGTTCCCTGACGGGTAGCAAGACGCGATGCACTGTGCATCTCGGGTCTTTCGCCAGTCGTTGCATCACGCACATCAGTACGGACTCCTGAACTTCTCTCACGGCCAAAGCCTCTTCCGGGAATGGGACGGGTTGCAGCAGTGCCCCAAGACCCGAACGCCAGTCAGCGTATTCCGACCTATAACATCGTTTTCTCGATACGTGACACGCGTTTACACTCGAAAGTTTCAAGCGCAGAGCAGAAAGGATGCGAGAAGCATGTCAGGCTTTGTTTGCCAGTGAGCTCAACACTTACGCGATATTCAAGACGAGCAAATAACAGTGCAATGGCGGCAACGACAGTGGTTTGTCCTCATTCGATGACGCGCGACCCGACACTTCGAACCTGAGAAATCGAAATCAACATCGTTGAGAATCTCATCAGAGTTGCGATACGAATATCCAATTCCATTACAACTCGGGCGAAACTTGCCTGTGGAATATGGCCGCGACACAGATGGACATGAGATTGGGAAGCACTCTCGGGTGTGGACAATCGCTACCCGGTCCATGAACTGACGAGATGTAATCCCTGATCGCCTGCTCACCGTCATTGTTCTCGTACAAAGCGGCGACGAACACCTACACGTACGTAATGCAACATAGTAACTGTTCTCTATAACTTTTAGAGTACATCTCACTCTGAAGAGTGAAATGTCACTCCTAAAGACTGAAAATTGAGCCTCCCTTTTTCAAGACTGGCTCAATTTCCACTCTTTATGAGGTTCTATGAAATGAGATTCTATTTCAAGAATTTAGAGAGTATTGAAAGACGTTCATGTATCACTTATTCTAAGTCACTTAACTAATTAGAAGCGACAGAGTAGCAAAGTCTCACTTTTTATTTTTTTTTAAGTGGAATCTCACTCTAAAGAGTGAAAATTGAGCTTTAAAAAAATTAAAAAGAGATTTTACTCTTCGGAATGAAATTCACTCTAAAAGATTTAGAGGGTATAATTCTTATAAAAAGGAAACAAACGGTCTCCCATGATCTCGCCACCCGCTATGTTATAATCAAACAAAGTAACGCGAGACTTGTCAGACGCCTTACCTGTAACAGCTTTCTCATGTCCGGCGACTTGCCAAAGTCAACGGTATGCTTCAGGCATCTCGTGATCGCCGGACTGAGCATTGGGACCAGTTGCGATCGCGGATGCTGTTGCGCCAGTTTGGCGAGTACCCTCGCAAGCGCCGCCGGCGGTGCCGCTTTTTCCAAAAGCGGAGCCACCACGGCGAGAACGGCCTCCGCCCAGCTCCTGCGATCGTGAACAATCTCCTCTGTTTTCCCGTCCAAGTCGGGCTCCACGCTGGGCTCGTCCAACAATTTAGCGACTGCCTCCAGCGGGGCGCCTGCCACTCTCTCATCCTGGAGCGGTGTCCACAGGGCAAAGTCCACCATGGTGCGCAATTCGCGCAATGTCACCTCTTCCCGAGAGCTCATCGAGACGAGATGTTGATATTTGAAGATACTTTTCTGCGGGAAGACGAATCAGTTCCGGATCATTCGCGAATTCGAATTCGAATTCGAATTTAATCGGCGCGAGTTCTATCGTTAAGAATTCGAAAATAAAAAGATCCTAAAACACGAGATGGTAACTATATAATAAAACAATAGCATATAAGAGTGTATAATACGATTGCTATCTCTCCGACTTTCAGCCACACCCAGAGAAAAGGTTTGCTTTAAAGAAATTTTCTTTGCTATACGGTTAAAGAAAAAATTTCTTTGATTTAAACATTATTTTTGTAAAATCAAATTTATTTGATTTAAAGAAATTAATGTTCAAATACAAGAAATGGCATTTAAATCCTGATTTCTTGGATTTGAACATAATTTCTTTAAATTAAATAAATTTTATATTTGATTCAAAGAAATAATGTTTAAATCAAAGAAATTTTTTCTAGTAAGAAAATTTAGTAAAGAAAATTTCTTTAAATCGAAGCAACTTTTTCTCTGGATGCAGAATCTTTGGCTCTCCGGCTAACAGAAAAAATCTCTAACTAACGATTCAATCTATTGACTTTTTTTTTAAAACCACTAAAAACTGAAGAGAAAGAAAATGATTCCGGTAGTGGTTATCGATTTTGCCGGAGTAGCAGACTCTCCGAAAGAAAAACCGTCGAAAAACTGCACTGAAAAACTAATTAAAAGCAACCGGAGTATATAATAAAGTAAAGAAGACTTAAAAGATCTGAATTTTCTCGAGCCTGATATTTTCGTTACAATACATTTAATATCAACAAGAGAGATAAAAATTGTTTGCTGCTAACTTAAAAATAATTCTCTTTGCTAAAAATTAAATGTCAAAACGTATCATCCATATAAAAGTGAAAATGGAACTGAAATAAATCTGCCTCTTGGCGAACAGGGTCAATCTCGGTAGAAGTCATCGACATTCAGATCGTCAACATACGGACGATATTTTCATTAGAAATATAACGCCGTAAACAATAAAATTCAATCAATCGTTATGGTTGGTTCGATCGCTGCGATTTACTCGTCGCGCGGCCACGACGAGAGGCCACTGATTAATTTCCCGACCGGATATTAAACCGCTCGCGGCAACCCATAAAACGCTGACGTATCCGGGAGATTTGATCCGGTCGAGGACGATCGAGAACGTTCGCCTTTCGCGCTGTTATCACTTCCTCCTACTTCAACCTCACATTGTCGAGCGTTAATAACGCCTATGTTTGCCATTCTCTGCCGATCTATGTGAGGCATCGAAAGATCAATATTAAAAAAAAATATTTCACATCAACATTCGCATTCGAGAACAATAATCATTCTTTGCTCGGAAAATTCCACCGGTCGAGAAAGATGAGTACACATCAATGTTACCGTTAGTTAAAAAGTTGTAAGTTAAATGGATAAAAAATCCATCAATCTTTATCGCTATTTACATGGTAAATAAACAATGATAAATCTCGTAAGATTGTCAGATAAAATATGAACGTTAAATCTAGTAAATCTCATTGATAAGTTGCATTTTATAAACGTGAATTTTATAAATTTTATTCATCAAAATCTTTCACGCTTAAAATAATTGCGTTAATGAAAATAAATAATTAAAATTAATTATTATAACAATTAGCTGTTATGATAATTAGTTATTATAATAACAGATAATATATATACAATATATATAATAATGGTAAACGGTGCGCAATTTGCTTGAAATGGAAATTGTAAAAATTCACACAAAAATATTATAGGGAGCCTAAAATTAAGTACTAAGACCCTTCATTGAATATGGTCCTCTTCACTCATTTATAAATAAATAAATAATAATTTTTCTTCAATAAAATAAATAATAATTCTTAACGTACCTTCCATAATATCGAGTGATACCACTGGTCCCTCGTGTAAGCATTGCTAGCTTGCAAAAGAAGCGAACCGTCAGGCAAAACGATGCTGAGGCAGTTCTTATATGCGGGATCCCACCTGGCGACAACGTATTTCCGGACCTCCGACATGCTGCTATACGGAATAGGTTGCTGAAGAAAACCCGTGAGCTAAAAAAAGAATAAACGAAATTCAAAATTTACAGAAAAAGAAAATTTAATGGCTTTTCTTGAAAGCGTTATAATCAAATAATAGTAACTAACGAGCATAACTGGATTAAAAGTGTTACAAGCTATTTCGAGTTCGTTATCATTGAAAATAATTTAATTATGCAAAGTACTGAATGAGCGTAACGTAAAATCGTAATACGTAGATATAACTCGATTTCCATATATCAGAATGTTTTATATGTAGATATATATATAAAGATTATATAGTTATATTAAAATGTCGATATATTAAACTAACAAAAACAGTAATAAAATTAATTACATATGGTAATCGGTCTGTTAACGGTTTCGCTTATTATACATAATTAAATCGCTGAATAAAAATAATGTGTCATTAATTTTATAACTGAATTGGAATTATTTTATATTTATTATCCCGAAAGACGTCATTTAGCAATTGGCAAAAAAAAAGACGTTAATAATCATATTCCACGAAAAAGAGAAGAGAAGAAAGAAATTGCAATAAAAGCACAATATATAACATTTGTTATAAATCAAGATAGCATTTCGCGTTTCATTATGGAAAATACAATACAATCAAAAGGAACCTGTTATTTGTCATCGATCATAATTTTCCGATTTATGTCAAGCGTAATCGTGTATTATTATTGTCGTTTGACGTATAAACCCGACAAATGAACGATCATCCACCGATTATATCAATTTATATATTAGGTATAATTAGATGTCTCACACTTAATACCTGCATTATTCTGCGAAGTTCATTACACCGATATTAATCAAACAGAAAAATACCACATCAATTTCTTTATAGTGATTTTAAAATTGACACGTAAATTGCTTATTATAATATATAAATAGTTCGAATACTATAAATAGTTCAAATGATTTATAATTTATTTAGGAAAAAACAGTAAGACTCATTTATTTTCTTCTATTAAAAAGTTTCATTTCTTTATTGGATGCGTTCCGAGTTACGTATGAAGCGCATGACGCATCATTTATCTTTGTTGTTTACCAATTAATAAAAAAAGATAAAATATAACCTTTAATATAATATATTTAAAAAAAGAAAAACAAAGAAAACAGGACACCTATCATGGAACAAATAGGAATGGATTCCAATAGGAATTATTCAATTATTCCCTATAGATTTCTGTCGTGTTTTCTGGAGAAAATGGAATAATTCCAATCGATGTTTCATGGTAGGTATCACATGTTTCATGATAGGTATCCAGTTTCATTCTAAATAATTAAAAATCTATTAAAACCAATATATTACAGACAGTCACTATTTTAATTTACAAAAATTGCGATTTTATTTTCAACTTGATTTGGCACAATTGATTGATTCTTGCAGCAGCTTAATATTAACTTTGAAGTAGTTTTCCAGGGGTAGTTTACGGCGAGAGCAGTCCAATCTTTAGAAATGATACAATCGTACTTGTCATAACGAGGTGCATGAATATAAAACGATACCAGCAAAAAATCTGGCTGTGGCAACAAAAAAGCCGACTTGGCAAAGATGCGAGAAAGAGAGGCGGAGAGAGGAGGGGTGAAAAAGGGACGGTGAATCAAGGGAGAAGTTGCATAATACAGCCTGACGAGGACAATGCGCCCTGGTTCGCGCATCACTTCGACGGTGTCTCGAGTTCTGAGACTGCAACGGGGGATGACGCGGTACCTCATGCATGTATACGTGCGTCCGTGTGAATACGCGTTTACGTGTCCGCGTGTAAACGTAATATCGGCGACTATCACATGGGAGACACGAGCACCTGCGTGTGGAATAGTGAATGACGTCAGCGCGGGGTGCCGCGAATCTAGGCCGAGGGTTGAACGACTGTTGGAGCAGACTCGGCCGAATCTGGGGCATCCCCATCGCTAAACGCGGCCAAAAGTGACGCTATGCGAGCGAACCGGTGCCGATCGCGCCGGAATTCGCGCAATATTCTTATGGAAACGCACGGCCGGTCTCAATTGTGCTCGACCGAGGATACGTGTTACACTTTAACTCCTTGTACGTTTCAACTCCTTGAAACCCAATCCAACCGGGGAAAAAATACAACTAAGAGGGAAAGAAGGGAACGTGGAGCGAGGTGGAAGAAAAGCCAATAAATCATTGTGGGAAAGTACAAGATGCGATCCTCTCAATGCCGTGTACTGATAAATACAGATAAATGTTCTCTGAAATACAGAGAGAAAAAGAAACACTCTTTACGGCAAGGAGTCTTCTCGTTTCTTGCATTTATACGGATTAGAAGAATGATTTATTTTCTTTATCCGACGAGCTGAGTCAAATCGGTATACAGTTGTGCGCGTTATCAAATGACTGAATTAAATGGCTAAATAAAATTCACTACGACAAATAGCTGAATTTCATGAATAAAGATCCGTCCATTTAGTCCGACCTGAGTTTATTAAAACTTTATGCATATAAGTGATTAAATAAATTTCGTTGTTTACGGCGAGAATAGTGACATTTATATGTGCGATGCGCTAAAAAAAAAAAAAAGCGGTCCGTTACAAAGGGCACACGACGTGAATAATATGCAACTTTTTTTTGTCGTATCTTCCGATTCCAAGGTCATCTTTTGTAAACGGCTTCACGCTCTTTTTATGCATCTGTGCTACGGAGACTGCCATGCATATGCATGCACCATGCATATTCATGCGTGACGTAAACGATAACGAAACGACTGCGCCTATTACTTAACTTCGAGAATAGATAAATTTCGTGTAATACTCGTAATAATAACGTGATAGGTGCGGCTATTATTCCCATAGCTCTCCCACAATCTTCTCTCAGCGTCCACGTGTCCAAATCGCACGTTTTACGCGTAGGAACGCCTAGTCATAGTAGAAGCGCCACGTTCGTATACGTGCTTCTCGTAATTAAAACGATGGATAATTATCTTACGATGAATACACGCATTGCTATCAAGGATGTCGAACGTCAACGCGTAAATGATGAACAAGTGTGAACGATACGTGCGCGGCTTGTGTCTCTTATGTAGTTCCCTTTTCATAGAACTATCAAATTGACAAATAAAAAAATTATACGGAATTTTAAAGATGTATTAGATTAATTAGATATACAATTCCTGCAAAGAAAATTAAATTTGGAAGTATTTTTAATATCTATACTTCAAATAAACATATGAAAATTGTGTGAATAAGATTATGTTTTTGTTTAATAACACATTTTTGTAGTTTATTTACTTTATTTATTATTATTTTTATTGTTAAAAATAAAAATTTTTTAAATGATAAAAAAATTTATATTTTTTCTTTTATAAGTAATACTAATATTCAAAATAATTTATGCAAAGTTTTATTGCGATTCACTGGTTAGTTACAAAGATATAGAACAAATAAATAGTTTGTTTTTTTTACTAAACAACTAGTTCATGCATCGCAATGTAACTCTATGTAAATCTTGAATACACAATGTACTTATATTAAAAAATTGAGATTTTATTTATTTTATAATACATTTCCATATATTTTTATTAAAGCTTAGATATAAAAAATGCTACTATTTATTAAAATAACTTATAATCCAAATATCCGTTAGCAAGTTTATTATTTTTAATAAAGTGATTTAGAATAATCTGTAATTTGTTCATAATTTTATTATCATTTTGAAAATATCAACAAAACATCCTTAAATATAAAACACGAAAATCCTGCAGCTCACCTACTAATAATTGAAACGTAAATTCCTTGCCGACCCATCATTAGATATCTGCGAATGTTAGAATCACGTTCGTTTTAATTCGACTCTTGATTCACCTTTTTGTAACATCTTTCCACGCCTACGCGACATGCAATTGCATAATTCGCTGCAATTACTGTCAAACGGGACGTAAGCACGACGACCCACTCATTAATGTAGACTAAGATGACGTTATTGGATTCGCAATTGCGTGGGACCAAACTGCGATTGTTTAAATGCCATGAGACACCGGCAATTCACAATTATCACGGTCACAATTGTCACAAATTCGCGATTCGCGCCGCTTCCGATGCATCGCAATTCTGCAATTGTGGATTAGCGGTCCGTGCGAAAAGTGATCGCGTGTTGCGTCTGCATGAAAAAAGGGACAGCAGCAAACCATCTCTTTTACCACTTACAATGAATGGAGTTGCAATATTGAACGAAGTATCTTTTAAAACTGTAATAGGAAATAACACAACAAATAGGAAATAAAAGCCCTATATAGTCAAGCTGGAATTTTTGTCCTTAAATAATTCAATGTGAATTTATATATTCATCTAATTTTACAAACTGTACATCGAATTTAACTTTCAATCTTGAATCGTAATTCTACACAGAATTATAGTAGTAATATCGTAAATATATTTAGGGCTTTGATTTGTTGGAATTATAATATTTTGAAAGCATCGCGCACAAGCGATCATTGTGAACATTCAACCCCGGTTCGTCGCAATGAAAAGTAAAACGTCAGCTTGAATATGCATCGTGGAGAATTTGTAAAGCAACGGTGGTTGGAAGACCGTGTAAATTCCACCAAAAATTCTCGATTCGACGGCAGTAAAAATGTTACAGTCGGGTCCGAATCCGGTATCGATCAACGAGGAACCTTTGGCTCCGTGTTGTTCGGAGAATTGATATCTTCTTTTCATTACATGTTATTGAAATCTTCCCGTTATTACAATTTTTATTCACAAGCTTGCACAAAGCAACAGAGCCAAAAGAAAAAAACGTCGGGAGGAATGACGTTCGAGCTCGTCTCCGTGGAATACAACGAAAGCACAATATAATGTTGCGACACGAAATCTCTCTTCGCTCACTTTATGTCATTGTCTGCACAGTCCGTGATGCATTTCTGTAGTAGAAATTCTCTCGATTTAGTATCGCGACAAGCGATCCAATTACATAAAGGAAGGCAGAGACATCGCGGGCACGTGCCACAAAATCGCACGTGGCCAATTTGTCACGTAACATACGAGGCACGTCGTAACATCGCAACCCGCACGGTATCGTGTCACATCTCTATGGCTCCTCGTCACTTATCGATTATAAACGTTATGCAACGTTACGTGGTTTTGCGCTTGCAAATATCGAAGAGGACATCGATATTGATAACGAAATGCGATGCGTAAAATGAATATCATAATCTCGATATATTGTCATTTCTCGATAATTACAATTTTCAATTACATTCTTGGCAATAAAACGGAAAAATTTTATTTCACCTTCCATTTCGATGATTTTAAGGAGATATCATTTTACGATTATCACACAACGTGATAATGCTGGATAATTATTAATCCTCTTTATGTCGAATTAATTCATAAAAAGATAATTCCGTTTTTTATATCAATAATAAGCGAGTTCATATATAAAGCTTATATTCTCTCCTTTTCCTTCTATTAATATAACGGAATTAAGCAGGCACGATCGGTATTTTCGTTCGTTGATTATTTCTGACATCCACAATTTCTGAGGTCGTTGATCCGAGATGACGTCTTTAATTTCGAGTCGTGAGTCGTGCATTTGACAAATAATTCGTTTATAGCACAGAAACCAGGGAAACGCCATCCGCCTCAGTATTGTCGCAAATTTATCGGTTCACGCCGTTTAACATATTCTTTGCGTTCTGTCGAAATCGCGAGACGCACGTGACTGTGTCATATCGTATATGCATGGTGACGTCTAATCTTTAACGGAAACATGAATCCGACGCGAATGCAAGTGCCTTTGCACGTTACTTTGTGGATCTTATACGTTACTCAAATAAAATATGTACAAAGTTCTTACTCTGAAAAGTAATTCGAGTGCATATCCAGAATTTTCTTCCACGAAGAGATTTTAAAAATTCTTGCAACTTGAGAGAAACAATTTTCTCCATTCTTTCTTTCTATTCTTTGTTCCATTTAGTTCTTGAAATATTAACTTGCAAAATAAGATAAACGTATCAGTTTGTGGACAGTTAGTGAACATGATTCGATTGTTGGACGAAATGAGAAAAATTTTAAATATTAGGTGTTGGAATTAATTCGTAGCGTTTTTAATGAAAGAATGTTATTTATTTCACATGAGCATTAAAAAATACATTAATGAAAGTACTTCCCATCACTTGTAAAACGCTACGAATTAATTCCAACACCTAATATAATTAAGCTTTTAATGAAATATATGACTTTAAATAAATTCGTTATTTACAAAAATTAAATTTAATTAAAGAAAAATTTATTTAGAGCCAGCAATATTTAAAATTTTATCATTTCTCGTCCGATAACTGAATCATATCCATTAACTGGTACATTTACCTTACGCTAAACAAAAAGGTTTCGTTTACAAAATGCCTCTTGGTCCATCGGATAAATCAGTCGAGTTGTTGCGGAGAAGAGAACCGGCCGTAACCCATCGACGCGGATCTAAAAATATCTGCGCCCGTAAAAGCATCGCCACTGCCCCAATCGCACCGACGAAAACAATACAAGATAAATGAAACGAAATGAATCGATTGTTGGCGAACGATAGCAGATTGTGATTCGAAATATCCTCGGGAGATTGGTAGCACATGAACACTTTTCTCCCAAGCGGGATGACATACATATATGGGAAATCGCAATATTTTGATACTTTTTTTTATCATATCTGCGTGCAATATTTGTACCGTATTTTAAGCGCATTATACATACAATGTACGTTATTCGTAATATTTTTTCGCAAAATACGTTAAATAGTCGCGATAACTAAACGTGAAAAAGTGAGGAAACATGTATTTTAGTACTTACGAATGTACTTACATTCGTATTATTTGTATCTACATATTTTTTGAATTTGACAGCAGTCACTTTTCATTACAAGATGAGTCAAATAAATTTACTCGGAGGTCGATAAATGTCACGTGAAATACATACAGTGCGTACTTTTAACATGAGTCACTTAAACGTTCTTATCAAAGTGTGATACCAGATGTTTTTGAGCGACGTCACCGACTGAAATGTGCGGTAATTACTTTCGAAAGAATTTCCTCAAATTCCGAGAAATCTAGATGATGGAAAAAATTCCAATCATTAAAGAAATAAGCGTTACAAATTTCAAAGAGCTTTTAGTCAGCGATTTATATAGCTATAGATTATCGTCAAAAATAAACGTTTGATGAAAATCGGGGAAATTCAACCCTCTCGATCGAGCAATTTTGTTGCAATCGACGTTAAAATACGCTAATTGATCGATGGAAGACCGCAATGCGAACACGCGTATTGACAGCCGAGGAGTTTGGTTGTCAGTGACATTTTCCTTCTTTGGTTCACCTCGCCAAAATATAAACCTTTATATCCACATATATGTAACGGTCCATCGTGAATAAAAGCTTTTCATTTCTTCTTCTCTCCTTTCGTAACCCAGTAGATGTGGAACGTGTTGGCTCGGCCAGTAGAAACGGATTGGATATGACAGTGCATACGCGATGATTTACCCTTCCGTCCATCCGTGACAATCCATAAGCGAGAATATTTGCTTGGATTAATCCTTTTACTGCCTTCATACACGTATATACGAACAGCGGATATCGCAAATATCTTCAATTCATTCTCGTGTACGCATTCATCATGTACGCTACTTCGCTGTCGCAAAATTATAATATGTTGTACCAGCATCAGCGAAATCTGCCATGACGAAATTTGATTGACGTTGTCATGCTGATGTCAGCGCTAATGCTTGAAAATTATTCATTACAACGGAATTACATCGCGTTTCGTTTGTATTATAGATCTGATGTAATCCGTCGCTGAGAGATTTCCGCAGCCGCGACGGCTGAATTAAATTCATTTCCGTTTTACTGATGATGAATAGAGGATTATAAATCCAGATAAAAAAAAAATCATCTAGGATTTCAACATTCAGCAGTTCACAATTAGCGATCGAGGCAGAATCGATAAATCAAATATGCTCATATTCAATTTATTTTTTCATTTAAAGCGATCTGTATTTTCTCTCTCTCTCTCTCTCTCTCTCTCTCTCTCTCTCTCTCTCTCTTTCTCTCTAACTCTTAAATATGTTCATCAAGTAAATCGCTTATCTTTATTAATTAACTCGTAACACCACGGGCTTACGTCATACGTCAACATCTATCAAATGTCAAACACGCTTCTCGTGTAAATTTTCATGATAATCTTTCCGTTCCAACAGCGTACGATTTACATAGCTCTAGATAATCGTAGAATCAAGTTTTCTCATTAACCTTTATTATACATGCGTCGCTTGATGATTCGATCGGATACGGTAGCGTGATAAATTACGATTATTATCATTCGCGTTTATCACGAAAAGAGAATGTCACTGAAGTATCTAAAAATATAACTAAATACAGAGATATAAAAATAATTTGAATGGGCCAACAAAATTACGTAGGATAATCAAACCAGTTGCTAAAATGTCAAAACTTTTGGAGATTCCTCTGCAATTTCGATGGTCCAAAATTGTTTTTACATCGATATTTAATTTTTAAATACTTCAGCAAAAACTTCATTCTCTCCATGTACGAATATCGCAATAAAACTCAATAAATTATTTCTGACGTATGTGCATCATTTTAAATATATAACTTTTTATTCTCTCTCTCTGTCTACTTTTTTGCTTTTCTTTTCTGTGTAATTTTTTTTTTCTATCATTTTGATTTATATTTTCCTATATTATTCCTTCATTTTTTGTACTTATTTTTTCTTATGTTATCTTATTTCTTTTTTTTTGTCATTTTGCTATATGTATATTCTTAGAGGGCTTTCTCTAAAACGACGAGAAACACTCTATCTAACTATCTATCTCTCCCTCTCTGGATAAATTTTCTATTCGCACGAAAATCAATTACATGTGTCTAAAAGATTGCAATCTCGGATCGCACACGGAATTACCTCTTAATAGCTTTGCGGGGAAATATACGGTAGAATTTCGTAGCCAGAATCTGAATGTCGACCGAAATTTTTCAACGCGCTCCACTTCTACTTCAACTTGCGCCAAATGTTTGCCTGCCTGCCAAACGTCGCGTTAAATGCGAAATGGGTGCTTTACAGTACTTCTCTTTTACGTTCCAAGAGTCGCACGAAAACGAGCTTGTATTTTTACGGCTACTAACACTGTCATAAAATCTAACGCTCTGTATCTACGCGATTGTATTTTACATGCTATACTTTATTCTAGTTACCAGCAGAAAGAACGTAAATTTCCACACGCGAGCGTATGTCACGTTAAAACGTCGCGAAAATTAATTGTCACGCGGAATTTGCATAGAATAGCAAACTGTATAAATTGTAGAATTCTTATAGATTTACGTCACCCTTAAAAGAAAACGGAAATTCAAGAAGCGCTGAAAGTTCTTAAAAAATATTCCCAAGTATTTTTAGCTTACGTAATTTAATGTTACGCGCTTAAAAATTCGCAATAATTAATAGCGGCACAGCGCAAGCATGCAAAAAGGAGAAAAGTTTATATATACGCGATACGGAGTTTTGTAGTTAACTACTGGGGCTTTGAATTACGCAATTCCTCCCGAGGGATATTAACTTTTACAGTTAACTCACCCTTTTTTTTTGCACTTTCAAGTTTAACGAGTTTCAGAACTACATTCCTGAAATTCATACGTTTCCTCAAATCGAGTGGATAGGCGATGAAAGTTGAGCTCGCGTTCCCTTCGTAGTCCTTATCGAGGCAAAAAGACGATTCTTAAAAAACGCACGTACGCGTCTTATGTTTGCTCTCATTTACATGCCTACAAGTAAGATTCGCGTTAGCTCGCCGCTATTCTATGACATTTTGCAGCTGCTAATTGGAAGCTGTTGAGATTCCACGATCGTGTTTTACGCAAACCGCAGTCTTTCCATCGACCAGGTTCAACAGTCGTGAAAATAACTTAGCTTGCCAGAGTCAACGCATGACATTATTTCTCTGATACTTTAAGACTATCTCCGCCTCATTACGGAGTTTAAAATAATGCGCAGCGATACCTCCATGTGATTTCCTCGCTTGCGTTTTTTTATTAGCAATTTAAAAAGAAAAAAAAATCTCATAATAACGAAAGAAAACGTAGAATGAAAACGTTCTGAGAAGAAGATAATTCTCGGGAATCCCCATTATTTCTATCAACGATATTATAACGTATCTATTGTTTGTACCTTAGTGATTCAAATCCTTACAATTCCATCATTACGTGCACTGGAAAAAAATATAGTCAATTTTAATAAATATTTAGTTCAATACTGGCAACTAAACATTTTTACTTATAGTAAATAAATATTTGTTCAGTAAAAAAAATTAAATCAAATTAACATTTTTTGTATCAAATAAATATATATTTTTATATTTAATAAATATTTAGTTGGCAGTATTCAACTAAATATTTATTAAAATTGACTATATTTTTTTTCAGGGTGGAAATATTTCCGATGACAAACGTCTGCCAAGATATTTGGTTGCCTCTCAAAGTGTAAATATTTGCACAATGACGATTCTTTTCCTTTTCCCTTCTTTTCGGAATCCTTTCTTCGGAATATTACTATGCCTTCCTCCAATCTAGATCTGTTTTTCCTTTGACTCAACTATTGTACACTTTTGGAACTTAAAGTGGGATAAATATATGTTTGACATTTGGCGAAATTGAGAAACAGAGTTTTAGTGTAGTCTAGTGCAAGAATAAAAAAAAAACAGACTCTTGTTCCCTCGATCTGTCGATTGCCAATTATATAAGATACTCATTTAGGTGCTCGATTATTCGTAAAAGCAAAAACTTTTTTTAAATTCTTGTCATGAGCTCATCGCGATCTTTACGTCAGATTCGTCCGAAGAATTCTTCGAAAATTAATGAATCATTTGCTTAATTACGTTTTTACGTCTCATTCTGCAATCCTCCAGACTTGTGCACCAATCAATTCGAGTTGTGGATCGAAACCCGCAATTAATCAAAATTCTCCAAGACCTCTCGACGCATTTATCCATTCCATCATCCTCTTCTGCGTCTCCCGACCGCTCCTTCGTACAGGAGCTTGCTTTTCCGCGTTTCGCCGAGGGATTCTCGCAGATGTTGTTCGACGGCATGCACGAAGGCCACGAAAAACGAGATGGCGACCGGTATTTTACACAGCGTTAGCACGAGGAGCGGAGCAACCGCTGCTCGAACACGTAGCCCAGGGTCAGCTTTGACGTCAGCGGAACACACGCTCGTACACACGCACGCGTGCACGCACGAACGCTCACTCGCTTGCTCGCTCGCTTGCACGCTCGTACGCACGCACGCACGTTCGTTGAGAACCGCGCCCGCAACATCCGACTCGCTCGTGCCGATTTCTTCGTTTTGTCTTGAAATTATCCTCACTGCCGCAAATTCCCCGGTCAATCTGGAAAGAATTTTTTTTTCCACGAGAAATCATGTCCTCAAGACATGAGCTCTGAAGTTAAAGATATAATGCGTTCTTGGCGAACTAAGATTCACGAGGGAAAAATCGAAATCTTACTCTTCAATCAATGGGATTCTTGATAGAATATTGATTGAATATTTAGCTAGACAATGGTATACGAAAACTGGTCGAGAACGGTCAAATGCCCTCTTTCATTTTCAAGGAAAAATCGTCTACGAATTGGCCAACAGAGAGTGATTTAAAGGGACAGCTTGGTGACTTGGGATTCGTATAATATATATATGTATATATATATATATATAAAATGTGTGTGTGTATGTGATATACGCCGAAACCCCGTCGTATATCACCAACCGCGATTTGTCTTGTCGATCTCCTTCCGGTATTTCTTTCCGAGAAAAAGAAACGCTTCAACGATATATTTCGCGTACATTTGAGTTACGCGTATCGATTACGTGAAGAGGTCAAAGGCGAATCTCCCGTGAACCTCGACGGAGATTCGGACATTCGCGCGTCATCGCGTGGTTCGTGCGTGAACAAAAAATATACGATATGACAAAGATTTGCCCGTGAGACTTACGGCAGAAGTCTGCCTGAAATATGGATAAGATAAAAACTCTTATGACTGAAACACTTAAGAACTGGAAGACTATTAGAACTGTCGTAGATAAAATTTCTGTAACAATAACCTTCAGACGTGAACTTAAGCAGATGAGCCAATCAGGATACTGCTTTAGATCTACGTATTCTAACGGAAATAGAAATAGCAGTAAACTTATCCACAAGGTGAGTTTCAAGCGACTGAAATTCACCTTATTGCGAAGTTATGGATAAGTTTACTGTTATTTCCATTTCCGTTAGATTACGTAATACACCTTACACATATTGTTAATTTTGACAGCCCATGGTCTTTCATGCCTTAAGTTATAAATTTTTATTTGTCTCACCCTACGTCTCTATGTCTAAAATAGATTTAAACGCGTACGTCTTGTTTTGTGCCATCAGCTTATAAGAGCACACAAAAAAAGAACTTAAGCAATAAAATATAAATAGTAAGCGAATCGACCAATCACAGTAGAAATCGTAAGACCATAACGTAAACAAATTCAATATGTTAATTTTCTTACTGCTTAGGATTTACGTCTTAAGTTTTTCTATGTGTCAAGGTTTATGGTACATAGAAAAGCTAAAGACCAAGGATTATGGTACACAAAGAAACTTAAACAAATTGATTACAGTGGAAAGGCCATAACGTAAGTAGTAACAAACCAATATGTTGATTTTCTTACTACTTACGTTTTCCTGCTTCAGCTTTTCAGTTATAAGAGTGATATTATCGCATAGTCATTCAACAGGCTTGAATAATTTGTACAAATGTTATGACATTTGTACGACAAACTATTCAAGCCTGTTGATTGGCTATACGATAGAAAGATCCAAGAACCTCTCTGTCCTGCAGCCAATTGACACGCTTAAAAAAATTATCGTTCGATAAATGCAATACTAGTCTAGTCTAACTCTCGAGGTCGTCTCTATTCGGCTCGAATTGATAACATGATTCTTGTTGCCAAGATCTAATTCATAAAACGCATTTTCCGCATTCACAATCTACTTAGTTTCTTTATCATTTCCCCCTCTTTTCCAATCGTCTTGAAAAGATGGGTGGATGTTCACGCGTATTTTGCTCATGATACGCAAAAGTGAGCGACGCGCTCGAAAGGAAAATGCATTTAACGTGTCGTAATTTGCATTTGATTACATTCAGGATTTAGCGGTATTGTATGCGACGCGGCGTAAAAGAGTAATTCTAATCCAGCGCGTTAACTTCGCGATTAATAATTAATATGCATAGCGATAGTGACGAAACTCAATAACAAAAAAAGATGAAATAATAATAGGCTATGGTACATTGTGATCGTACGTAACACCTTTTTTCTCGAGCGACAAAACACTTGACAATGTAGCCGGTCGTTTAGATTGTCTCTGGCTGAGATGCTGGGTTTTCCTACAATCTTCGTCAGATGCTATAATCTTTACGATGGCGCGACTTGTTCTCGTACGTAGGTAAAGGTTCGTTTCCAGAGACCTTATAACAGAGTCTAGTCACAAGATGACAAATTTTTGATTGATTCATTGTTTTCAACTTCAATAAGTTAGAACTTAGAATAAGAAGGCATATAAATAACCTATATACATACACACACATATATATATATATATTTTTTTTTTGTTTTGATAAAATTGATCGTGATCAGTCTCTGTTATAGGATCTCCACTAAAATCGATCGTGCCAATCGGCACTCAATCTCTAAATTCTTTGGAGTGAATCTTACGCCAAAAAAATGTGAACCAGAAAAAGTCTTGAAAAAGAGTGGACTCAATTTTCAAGACTTTAAGAATGAGATTTCACTCTTCAGAATGAGATTCATTCTAAAAGTTTTAGAGAGCATATAACAATACTAGATGTAACATTGTCTATAATGAATACAATTGAATATAATTTCTGGTTGATGGCAAATTTTTATTGGCTTATAACTTGGAACCAATTTCTGATTAGTCAGAAATGTCCTCATTACTTTGAACGATTGCGCATTCCAAAGTATTGTTACATCAAGCATTCTTACACGAGCACATTGATTTCTTCTTAAAAAAAAAAAAAAAAAAAAGAAAAACAGTATGTTTATCGGTATGATCAGCTTCAGTGGGGACGAACCTTTACATCCGCTTTCTTACAGTTCTGACAAACACATCTCGTAATTCTAGAGCGAGATGTATTCATGTACGTAGTTGCTAATCCGGAACGTTTTATTTAACGGGAACAAGGTAAATCTCGACGTTAACGCACCTACGTCAACAGTTCCTTATAACTATATATACACACACGTATCAACTGCAATCTGGAGATATTTACACGTAATGATCGTGCACTCCGGAATGAGTTTCGCATTGGTACAAGCGCGGGCGTAGCAAGGAAATGAATCAATAACGAATCCTTCGTTCAATTTGCAATTAGTCGATCATCCGGGCGATAAATAGACGAATTAAATTAATTACATCTCGATTATCCCCGTGTAATGACCGCAGTGCAGCAATGAATTCATTTACGTCATACGACACGCCGACGAATCTTTATTTATATAGATCGCTGTTGTTATCTTAATAACGTGCGAATGAACGGGAAGCATAACTGCGTCGATCGTCCGCAATAATTTATGAGCGGACACGCGTAACGAAAATCCGGATTTTTCTTGAACGTTGAAAAGTGTTTCGCGATCCGGCACGCAGCGCGAACGAAAACAGATTGACGTACGTACACGTATGTTATCGCATCTCCGCGTAAATATGCGCTAATCAACGTCGTCGGGGCGGTTATCGATGCCTCGTCGTCGGCGGCCGGGAAATTTTTCGGCGTTGCGCAAAAAGCGCAAGAGACCGTTACTGTTTCCTCGATTTTCTTATTCAAACCGTAGATAACATAATGAACGTCATGCCGGCCATTTTTAGGAGATGATTACCGTTTCGACCGATTACAGTGGTCAGAGTTTTATTTATGGAACAACCGCCGTCTCGTATAATATATTTACATAATGCGAGGAGAGTACAGTTTTTTGTAAACAAGCTCCATGAATGCGTTTGTAATATTCGCATCAATCTTCCTGTTATAATAATCATTATGCATTCCCCTTTAGAGATAACTCTTCGGTTTTAATCAGTAATTTATCAGAAAAATACATATATAAAGAATTCATATGAAGGACATGCTAATGTAACTTTGATTCCGCATTGACGCAAGATCGTATTATTTTAACTCATTGCAAATATGTATAGGTTCAATGAAACGCCAATCACAAATAGCACTGCGAGAGCGGAGATATCAAAATCGGATGGTCGCATTTAACGTGAAATGCAAACTATGGGAGTACGGAGATTCGCGTAGCTCCGTGAATAATTTATTATTATATTTTCAGTTTCCCTGCCCTGTCAATTTTCACTTTAGCGCGACGTGCTATCGATCTTTTTCCATTCGGTCTTTCATATCACAGCAGAACTCAAAATAATCCGCCAACTAAATTTGACTGTCTGTTCCGAATCAGTTCCTTCATTGAGTTATATCGTCAAGGCTCCAAGTTAAGTTTAGCTAACTAAGTACGATCGTTTGATCAATCGCAGCTACGCAATATCCTATAAAGTTTCGAAGATGGTCCCGTTTTGAAATCAAATCCGCGTAAATATTGTATATTTTCGCGGAATGAACGGTTTTGCTAAAGGATTTAAAAATTTAGCTAGATATAAGCCAATATGCATAGATGATTTTACTATCCAAAACATTTAAAGTAAACAAACAATAATAGAAACAAAAATTGCAAATGCAAATAAATAAACTAAGACAAAGGACTTGCATCTCCGTATAAACTAAGACTAATAGGAATTGGCGCTTTAGTAATTGCGCTATTATTATGTAAATTTAATATTATAAACATATGTATAGATATATATATAATATTATATATACAAGTATATATATATATATATGTGTATGTATCCCATTAGTCCTTTGTCTTAATTAATTTATTTATATTTAAATCTCATTCTGTAGAATAAAATTTCAAGATTGAAAATTAAATTCTTTTTCAAGACTGACTTAATTTTTACTGTTTAAATTAGACTGAGATTCTACTTCAAAGAATTTAAAGAGTGCAATTAAAATTATCTTAAATACAATCTTAAGATGTCATAAGCTAATCAGAGACCGTATTAATCTTAAGACATTACTTAAACAGTCTTAAAATAAAAATGGACTATAAATATTGATTTGAAAATAATTTTGGACTGTCAAAATTATTATATAGGATACTCAACATAATGAGCAATATATTGCGAAAAATTTTGACATTCTAGCAACCAGCTTAGCGCCCTACATAATTATTTTGACAATTTTAACAAAATTCATTTTCAAATTTGTATCTAGTTAAATTTTTAGATAATTTAACAAAACCGTTCTTTCCATGCTGCTTCACGCAAATGTATATTTCAAAGGAGAAAACAATATATCGAGAAATATATGCTTGTTTCAAAAACCTAGTAGTACCAGATAGATTAGCATCGAACGCTACACACTCGAGCGCCTGGTGTAGTTGCGTAACAGAAGGAAACTCAATTGCAGAAGCGACTCAAACGCACGATGAAAAAGAACCGTTTGTCATCAGCGGCTTCACCGCATCGTTCACCGAATTCCATTGACGTGAGGGTGGCGTTATATACACGTACACGAGATATTCGAAGTGAAAAGGAAACCAACCGCCGTCATGAACGTGTGGATGCTTCCACATATGACACGATTCTTTTTCTCCCATCCGCGAAACATACGAAGGAATCTCTCTCGCTCTCTAATTCATCCAGCGAACCGAAGATGATATCTAATATAATTGATGTAACGTAACGAGATATCAGCCGCTGTATTACATTGTTCGTCCGCAATTGAAACGGTGTTAATTGTTCCCGACATCCATCGACATACGAACACCGGCTAGCCATTAAAGCCAACCTGTTCCTCTCAATCACTCGTGACACGTGTACAAAGGAATCTCTCTCACTCCCGAATTCATTTCGCGAACCAAAGATGATCCAATATAATGGATATAATGACAAAGCGAGTTATCGGCTGCTGCATTATACATTGTTCACTTGGCCCTCAATTGAAACGGTGTTAATTGCGCCCGGCATCCATCGACATACGAACACCGGCTGGCCATTAGCAGTATTTGCGTCGCGAAGAACACTTCATTCCTGCGTCACGTAATAATATATCTAATGGCATCGTGTGCTATCCAAGACGAGTTTCCTGCCCATCCTCAGTTTATGCCACGGTAATAAATGGAGCGCGTAAATGCCAAAAGCCGCGCGGTTAAAGGAGCCACCTTTACGGTTTACAGCCTCGATTTAACGCGGCAATAATGCATTGAATCACAATGTAGCCATCGTAATCGATTTCTTTTATTGGTTTTTTTTTTATGTATCGAGAAGCGTACAGCTGATTTAGGTTTGTAAATTTTTTGAAGCGTCTTTTCTTAAATATATGAATATTAAATATATATATGTATGTAATAAATATATAAATACAAAATATATATATATATATATATATATGCTTAAGCCGAACTTTGATGTCACAAGTTCTTCTTTACTTTGCTCCATTATTTTTCATGCACTGAGATGACTTAATTCCAAGTTTGTAATCTTCAAAGTGCATTTCCAAGTAGATCCGAGCAATCAAATACCTCCATCAACTGGTACTTTGATGTTGCAGGCTCTCGCAGGTTTCTGCATTTCTGCATCGCCGTTTTCTCGGGTATTGCAATCCATTTCAATTACACCGTTCGACTTTCCACCGAACTCAGGTGCGTCAGAGCCACGCGGGCACGGACAAACAAGTGCGTCACACAATACAATTTTGTTTACCGCTTATTCATTCCGACATAAATTCGTTATTATACATGCACATTTTTTTTTCGTATAAAAGAGAAAAAGGCCGGAATAAAGTACAGCGAGATACGGCGTTACAAAGTGGCGTTTCTCGTTGCTTTAATCAACGTGTATATACTGTTGCATTAATATCTCACGCGTAAATACAATCTCACTTTGTGTTATTCATTCCGTCGATGAATTCTATTATAACATGTAGCATTTCCAATTTTCCGTAATACGATATGCACACGTGCGTAGAAATAACAGAATTTCATGTATTATCATATTTTTGCATTATTGATATAGTCACTGTTTTACACATGAAAACACAGGACAGTTTTACATGCTGTAAATACTTTCCGAGAGTAAGTTCTACCATTATATTCTCGTTTATTTAATTCTATCCGGAACAATTAACAATGATAAGAGCTTTATAAAACCAAGCAGCGTTTTAATCAAATATTCCAAACGTAGTTTTTTTTTCGATTTTTATGAAGCATAATTTAGTCGCAAATTATAAAGGATCGTGTCAGAAAAAGAGATAGATAATGAGTTTATTAGTGTCCTAGGACACAAGTCCTCTAAGAACAAGCATAAATCAAGAAAGCGAACTAATAATAACAAAATATAAATTAAAACATAAATTAAAAAGAATATATATGGTATACGTAAAGTATAAAAAAAAAATATGAACAAAATGTAAGATAAAAATAAAGATAAAAGAAAAAGCAAATTACATTTGTTATATCTATACAAAGAGAAAGAAAGAGAGAAAAATAAGATAATAACGTGTGAATTATTTGTCGCGGTATTTCGGCCAATTCACGATTTTTATCGGATAAATGGGGTAATACGTGGGATTTACGATTCGTCGCGATGCCGGGCGATAAAAAGCGTCCGCCGCGGTTATTATAGCGCTCCTCCGCGTCGCAGAGCAACGGCACGGTCGTTAAAAATCCACGATGATTTCCTCCCCGTGTAATATAACATGGAGAAAAATAATTGCGCCAGTGTACCGGCGCGGTGAAACCGTTACGAGCGTCCTTCGCGAAAGCGTCGCGTGCGCGCAACACGCGCACGACTTCCCGCGAATGCAGTTACGCCTTATCTGTCGTGAATAAAATTACTGGCTATCGACAAATAATACCGGTATGACTAATGTCCCGTAATTCACCAAGTCGATTCGATAAAGCGACTTTTCCCGACTTTTATCGGAGACTGCGTGGTTCCTCACGTCGTTTTCTGAGAACCGAACGATTTCACGTTCGCGCGAGTGTTATTACACATCGATAGAATTGAATCAATGCAGTTATAGTTAGCCTTTCAGAACCTGTGTAATTATTCATTTATAATTATATTTATAATTTAATTAGGTAATTAATGTTACGTTATATTAATTACGCATTATTGTATTTCTGTATTTAATTATATTTCATTTGAGCAATTTTCCATTTGAACATTGCATTATACATTAATACGATTCTACTAGAATCAAGAAAGTCGTACGAATGAATTTAAGAGAACGTCGTCATATCGCGTAGCAAAATTTGTTAATTGAAGCGACAATAACTGAAATTGACCGAGTCAGCGCAGTTTAGCGAATTGAAATAAATGAGAGAGATGAGGTGTACAAGAGCACGAGAATAAGTTTACGTTAATAAGATAACGTTTCTATTAATATATCTTTACATATAGAGCGTATCTCTGTAGTATTAATATAAAATATCGCGAGGCGGTATTTATATACGTAACGAATTGTAAAAAAAAAAAAAGAGTAGCGGATGTGTTGCGCATGTTTTTCCTGTGATATGTTCCGCGTAGGAAGTAGCAAGACAAAAGCAAAATACTTTTGAATGCCAAATTATCGGACGCGTGGCCGACCTAAATAGCGGTCGATCTCCTAAAAATATACGTTTCGCGTCATGTGGTTTATCCGCAGAACATCCGGTTTAACGAACGTTTTCTTACCGAACAAAAGCTACATTAGTACGAAAATATTGCAACATGAACGTGTATATATGCACATTCACGATTACACCGCGAAATTCCGACGCGCGTAATAAACCTCATTGTATTCCCGAAATTTTGCGGAATTAAATTTATCGAATAAGTACGTGGCGTTGCATTCTGCGGAGCACGAAGCATTGCCTGTACATACATGATATACATACATAATAACGAGATGCGCATTTAAATAAGAATAATAATTCTAACGAAACAACATACATTTCTGTAACCCCCTGTGACGTCGTCCGACTGTGTTCCGCTGAGAATAAAATGTTATTTCGCGTCACGAAGGAGGAACATTTTAACGACGTTCGTTGGAAAAGGTAAAATGAGGTTTTGTTATTCGATAACTTCAAGTACGTGCAGATAAGGAATGTTTAAAAATAATGAAATGTATATATAAAAACCACGCGAAAAGAGGAGGGAGATATAATAGAGATAAGAACAATCATAAATATTTATGAATTGCATATTGCTATTGCGTGCTTTTTTTAACAGTAATCCAGTTCCATCGCAATTTTTATTATTTTATAAAGAATCGCGACGTATATATTTTTCATTTCGCGATTTTATCGGAACGTATTTGCTTCCGAAATAGCGCGGAACTAGTACGGAAAGTCTGAGGAAGTAAGCCTTCTTTATTGCTGAACGAATAGACGATCTGTAAGTACAGCTCAATTACGGTTTAAATCCTCTTAAATCTTTAACTTTGTTGTGCGCAACATTGAAGCAGATTGACCGCCTCTTTATTTTGAAAAATATATATGCACCTCTCTTTTCTCTCCGTCAAATAGACACTAAATTCCAATTAGTCCGATTAATACAATTCGATTTATGCTTTATTAATGAGCACCCCGTGTCGGCGATGCTAACAAATCGGGATCTGTTAATGAATGTTACATTACACGCTATCAGCATTCGCCAGGAACGACAACAAGTCGTCGAGTACAAAAATTGCAAGTATAAAAATTCGTTTCATTAATTATTCAGCAGTTAATCAGCCAAATATTATAAGGTGGAACAAAGAAGAAACAGATAAATTTCCCAAAATATTCGTGGCTTCATGTAATCATGCAAATTACTGTAGAATATCGGGGACGTCTGCTTATTTTCACCGAGACTCCGATATTAGGAATTCCGCGCGATAGCATATTAATTGCGCTCTTGACGTGGATCTGAGGCTAATAAAAGCACTTCATTTACACAAATAGCATTTATAATTAATTTTAAACATGCTCATCGCCACTATGCGCATTCTATATATAGAGCGTTGCTTTCGTTTCGACTTTCGTATGTTAATTTTAACGCGCATGGCGAAATGAACGTGCGAAACAAATGCGGATCGACCTTACGTTGAATATTTTCGTCAAATTCGCATCTGATATTATCTATTTATTAATACCGTGCACGAGGAGAGAAAGAAAGAGTATCGAAATGGTATCGAAATGATATTAATGGTTCCGCGATATCGAGAGGCCAATCTTTTCGGCCGTTCAAGTGCGTCAGAAAAGTCACGGCTCTTTTATCGGTTGTTCGCTCGATTAACCATAGCTAGAATTGACAATCAGCGTGTGCGTATTTTTCTTTCCCCTCTCCCCCCCCCCCTCTCTCTCTCTCTCTCTCTCTCTCTCCTGCCGTTATCATTATTTCACTCGAATTTCATATAAGCCAAGACTGACGCACGGCTCGAACTAATCAAACATTGGCCCACATGAGCAGTGGAATTATCGGTAAATTAACATAATTCAACGATTCTTCGCGATAACGAAGAAAAGAGATGGTACAAATTTCTACATAACGTGTCGAATATTTATCATGCAAATATCGACATATACGAACGATTAATTCAAGAATTCGACTCGATTAAATGATCGTGGAATGTTACCGAACGATCGCCAAGTTTTATCGATGACGAGCTGAACCGTCTTTGTCATATCGTCAAGGTTCTTTTTTTCTGTGACTATATCCGACATAAGTATTATCTTGTATCAATATTCTATCTGTTATCGTGACGTACATACAACACGTTATGATTACAACACATATTATGCTAATATTAACACTATTATTATTTATTTGTATGTCAGTATCGGATTATTACGATAATTGTCGCGTCTAATATACCTGAATATTAGCTGCGTTCAGAAAAAGAACAGCTTGCAACTGTTGCAAAATTGAAATAATTAAAACAATATATAAAGACAAAGGCTCCAAATAAAATAAATCGTCACAATAAAAAAGTCCATGAAAGCCAACACTGAATGGAAATTGTATAAAAGAATATGATTAATTTCGACCCTTTGTTAGAGTCTTCTATAGTATAAAATTAGTAAATTAATACTAATTATTGTGCATACATTAACACAGCGAAGATATTGTTGTAATATATATTCTTTAATACAATTGCTTTACACATTTATGTTAGTTCCAGGGAGAAAATAAGGATAAATTCATTATATTAAAGAATTTTAAAACAACTTCGAAGTTACTTTTCTGCTAAACGTAGCCATTGTTTCTACGAATGTATTTCTAACAATAAGTGTGTGTAGAGAAAGACATATCCGAGTACAATAAAAAAATTCTGAAAAAGGGAGTGTTAATTTCAAAGAGTCCTATTTCTTTCACAGGTAAAAGAAACACGCAGAGTCACGAAGACGTTCGAATGAGTATTGAGTAGCGTCATCGAAGGAATGTAAGGTTTACGGGGAGGTTTCTCGTGCACGCGCACTGCCACTCTTTTTGCGCACATGCGAATAATTTCTGTTACCACACCGCGAAAACAGAAGAAGAAACAGACACGACGAACCGTGCAGAAATCTTTTTATGATGCTAATGCGTCAACGAGATAGTCGTAGCGACCAAGAATGTCGGAAAATTTATTTTAAAAAAATCGTTTAGTTATATTATACGGGACGGCAGCACAGTCTTGAAGTCTCGTCGAAGGGTAAATGCATCACCACGGGAATAGAATCAATCACGTCAACGAAGTGCATCAAGTACTCCATTCCGCGTTTTCAAGCGAGTTCTCCTACAAAGCGAAACGATAAATTGGATTTCGCGAAGTATGAGGTGCAGCGGTGGTGGTTCAGTAATCAGGCAGTCGGCATCGAACATCGTGATTGCGCGCTGAAAGCTGAAGGTAATGAATTTAGCCGATTTTTTTTTTTCTCCAACCAATAATGCTCTCTTCTTTTCTTTCTCTCTCTCTCTCTCTCTCTCTCTTGCCCGCGCGCCGGAAAATTCGCAATTACGTAACATCACCCACCGGATGAGAGAAGGAGGGATTCTATTGCTGTTCGTCGCACTTCGATGCAGCTGCCACGATCGCCAATGTTCTTTGCCGTGTATATCGCGATAGCGTGCCATAAATCGCCCTTGACGATGCAGATTGCATTCTGATACAGCGAATCGTGGACAGGAGCGGAGGGAGTGAAACAGAGACTCGCGTAATCATCGTTACTCGAGATGACCGATCTCCGTTGTTTCGTATGTATGAACGTTCCCAAACTGCCGATAACGAGAAATCGTAGTCCAGTAACACGAAGACCAGTAACATGAAGCAATCGAGAATAATGTATATTCTATGATGAGTTTCGATATTTTAACACAGCGAATTTGTAAACATTTCTCTCTAAATTCTTTGAAGTAAATCTCATTCCAAGAGTGAAATCTCTTTTCGACTACTCGAGAGTAAATCCTGTCGTCTAACTTTGTCTCTCAATAGGATAATTGTAGTTCGCGAAAGTAATAATTAATTATAGAAATTTTAATTAATTATTAATTTAATTAATTATTATTTAAAAAATATTCTTTCTCTTCTTCCACTTTTTTTTCTCTCTTCATTTCTCGTAATGCTTGAAACGAATACTCTAAATTTTTTGGAGTAAATCTCATTCCAGAAGAATAAATTTACTCAAAAAAATTTAGAGTTAGTTTCCAGCATGACGAGAAATAAAAAAAAGTGAAAAAAAGAGAAAGAATATTTTGTATAAATAATAAATTAAAATGTCTAATTACATATATACGCTATATATTAGGTGTTGGAATTAATTCGTAGCGTTTTACAAGTGATGGGAAGTACTTTCATTAATGTATTTTTTAATGCTCATGTGAAATAAATAACATTCTTTCATTAAAAAACGCTACGAATTAATTCCAACACCTAATATATATTTATCTGAAATAGATTTGTCGATCGCAAACTACAATAATCCTATTGAGAGATAAAGTTAGAGAGAGAGACAACAGGATTTACTCTCGAGTAGTTACATACAATTGAAATTGATGAATGGATTCAGTACTTCTATTGATAAATATTTATAAGCATAATAAATTTATGGAGATTAAATTTATTGGCGGAGAGAGAAACGAAAATGGCAGAAATGACGCGATCAAAATTGTGATACGTGATTTTTTTCGAATTAAAATGGAAGTATAAAAAGTGGTAGCTGGTAAATTATATTTTCGCAGGTTCGGCCTCTCATCACGAAATCTCTGCGAAGTTGAAGTCATGTCAAAGTCATTGCAAATCACGATGACGAAGTATGAATACTTCGCCTTGCGAGTTTACATAACAAACTACGATAAACGCGTTTTTTACGCGAAAGGCAATCGGATTGTGAGAGGAAAAGTGGATACGACGTGATACGTGGGATTGTATACCAGCAAATTTGTCATCTCCAAACTTGCCTGTCACTTCCAAAATAAACAGTCTAAACCGCTTGAGTCGTCCTTGGAACTATTGTGTCAAGTTTTTTCGTAGCCGAGAACTAACTAAATTCTTTATACCAATTTGTCGCAGCGGTTTTCTAATTACATCGCTATGCATTTATCTGAAATCGATTTATCGATCGCGAACTACAATAATCCTATTGGGTGACAAAGTTAGACAACAGGATTTACTTTCGTAGTTACAATCATATTATCGTTCGCAGATTATCATAGTAATCAGTAATCCGGATAATAATATAAATGGACAGATGGAAACTCATCATCGCCTACGTGCGATAACGTAACAAGTTCGGAAGCGACTTAAGTCAAGAAAGATCTCGAGTGGAATTTCAGGACACTTGTCTTTAATGTCAATCGCAGAATAAGAGCCATAACACAAAAAAAATTTAAACAGTAGAACGTTAAGCAGCGAATTGATTAATCACAGTAGAGATCGTAAGATTATAACATAAAAAGTAGCAAATCTAACATGTTGATTTACTTACTGCTTATATCTTACTGATTAAATTTTTTTTATGTGCTATAGCCCTTAATTATATTATCATGACCCGATTTTTCATCTCCTGGTTAATTTGTGATTTAAATTTAACTTTATTTGACTTGATGATAATGTAAAATTGTGTTCTTCTAAGCTAAGATTAATTAGGCTTCAGACACAATAAAAAAAAAATAAAAAAAAGGAACGGAGAATAAAACACACAGGTAATCGGTTTTGAACCTATCAGAAATTATGCATTGATATACAGTTTCTCTCAGATTAAATATTGTGTGTGTGTGTGTTATTTTTTGAATCTATTCCTTAATATTCTTTTCATTGCTGAGCCCTCACTAATAGTTTTATACTTTAAGGTCTGATTTTTTATTTGCTGGTTAACTTGTGATTAGGCTTAACTTGATAAAAATTATATATTTTACTGCGATTAACCATTAAATTGCTTTTGTAGTGAATAACTTTCAAAGTTATCTATTTAACGGTTTAATGATTAACGAGAAAACTATAACGAGAAAAATTTTATTATTACTTCATTGTACTTTATTTTGATAAATTATAGATATTCTTTTTTTTTATGCGATTTCATGACATTCAAGAAGTAAAATTTGAAATTCAAGAGGTTTTCATCACGTGAGAATCCTACCGCAAGCCCTTACGTCACACTCACCGTCTTGGAGGATAAGCAAGCATCATTGAGATAGAGATGATGGGTCTCCCAACGTCTGAGGAACTTGCTGGACAGGATCTTCTTCACGAGAGTCCGGGTGTGATTCAGATAGCACACCTGTATGTCGCCTTCTTCGAGAGGCTTGAAACGAGGCCCGGCTGGTCCCGGGCTCGGGCTCGCGCTCGACGAGCCGCTGGCTGACGAGCAACCGGCGCTTTGCCGCTCCAGATTCGGACAAGATCTTGCAGCTGGCAGGCACCCAGACGCGTCCAGGCCCTCGGGCTTCAGCGAGTCCATGCCCGGGCTGCTGTCCTCACCGTAGGAGCTGCAGGTGTCAGCGGGCGGTGACTCCACGCTGGAACGCAAACTCGCGCCGGACGATAGCTGCGGCGAGCTAGTACTGGTGGTCTCTTGTCGCATGGTACCGCCGTTCACCGACAGGAAGTCGTAATAAGGTGCCGCGGAAGTAGTCAAGCCGACGGTGGACGCGGCTGCTGGGCTGGACGGTAAAGATGAACCCTCCTCAGTCTCGGTCTCTGGAGAGACCTCCTCTTCATCCTCTTCGTCGTCATTATCATCCTCGGGTTCACTGAAGCCATTCTCCAGAGATGGTATATCGCTGACAGAGGCGGCAGCCACCTGAGGACTCTCGTCGATCACGTCGATCTGCACCGACGGCGACGAGACGGTCGTATTGCCACCTTGCTGCCCCTCGTCAACGTGAGGATTCCTTGATGAAGACGAAGATTCCGCTATCGATTCGCTCGCGGGCGAGGGAGACGTCGAAGAAGAACGTATCTCGCCGTTGTTCAAGTTCGAGGAATCATTCGACCGAAGACGCAGCATGAGTTTACGACGCCAACTGCTGCCATTGTTGTTCAACTTTTTCGGTGACGGTAGAGAACGCGTAGTCTGATGGTTCTCATCCTGCAGCATAAACTGTTGGTCATTGGTATTGTTGCCGTTCAAAACGACCATTATGCCGCTAGGCGAAGTCAGAGCGTCCGCTCCAGGCGATAAGGGTTCAGGATCGAGGTAATCAGCACGGATACCCGGTAATGTGTCCGTGCTGCTGCCGCCAGATATCGAGGCCTCTTGATCGATGTACCTGATGGAAGAGTTGGAACCTTCGCTGGTCGCCTCGGAGCCGCGTCGGTTGCTCTCGCTCACGTTGGCGGCGGATGATAGAATCGCATTGGTTAGCGAGGACTTGCTCTTCGACAGCGATGCGGTGGATATAACGCCACGCGACGATCGCGTGAAGGGACTTTGGAAGCAAAACATTGTGCGATTTGTAGACGGACTCTTAGAAGTCTTCACTAGAAGACTTATCCAATGTTCTAGTCAAGAAACTGAAGAACGGCAAAAATGCTCGTTCGAATGAATAATCTACGTAGCGAGATGTGCGTTGTCCTTGTTATAATTCGTATCTTCTTGTCCTAGTCGCATCGACATGAGACACGCGCACGATGAACGTATCGTCGAGAGAGAAATTTACGCGCTATCTGCTTTTCTGCCTGAACTTTCTTGTTTCTCTCTGACGTCCTCATGGACCGATAATCCCCGTCGCGCGTGTCTACAACGAGGAACTTTCCCGTTCCTCCACGTCGACGTATCTTCTCCGATATCTATCAGCTGGGCTAATTGCGGCGTGTTAGAATGAAACATCGAATTTCACCGCGGAAAACCGCACGCGCGTTTTTTCTTTCACTGGAGATTAAATCGTCTGATGTCTCGAAGGGGTACGCACGTGAGAGATCATTTCAGCGTTTCGGTGATCAGCATTGATCACCATTGCGAGAAGGGTGGATCAATTGAGACAAGCACTTCAACGAATTCCCGGGTATCTCGAGATTTGTTTGAATAAACGTTTTGCCTCGACGTCGAACTCAGTCGCTCGTTTTTTTGCGCGCATGTTGAAACGCGCCGCGACACATCGTCGAGGTCCGCACGCCGCGATAGACGCCGACGTACTGATTCCCACCTACGGCATCGGCGACAACAGCTCGCGTGCCGGTGGCGATGTCAAAGCCACCGCGGTGCACCGTTCGGCGCAAGAGAAACGTGACCCACGCCTAGTTGATAATAGGACTATCCGTGGATTACGGAGAATATATTCACCCTGGAGAAGATAGGATCTGTGAGGAAGGCAAATGATCCGGAGAAAGAGAGAGAGAGAGAGAGAGAGAGAGAGAGAGAGAGAGAGAGAGAATGGAGATGAGAAACGGGGAGAGAAAGAAAGAGAGGCAGGAACAGAGAGAGAAGGGGAAGATAGAGCAAGAAAGGGGAGAGAGCGCGCCAGGTGTGTGTTTCCGACGTGATACGTAAATGTCTGACACAACACCGAGGACAGAACAGAGACAGGTGGGGACAACCGACAGCAAGACGAGGAGAGGGCGTCGCGGCGCACGGCGTCTCCGTAGTCGATCGATGACTACTAGTCGCGAGTTCGCGCGGGATTATCGCACGCCCGTCGTCGATGTTTGCCCTTCACTTGTATCGTATCTTTCCGTCGCGTAATCTACGTGTATACACCGGATATCGACTCTTTCGAAGTTTAAATCCTCAAAGTTGCTCGAGAAAGTCTCTCCACAAATTGGCAAAAAAAAAAACTGTCTCTCCTTTCGCCGGATGATTCTCGCGTATTCGGTATGCTGAAGATACTTCCCTGCCCTTCGTTTTCTATTCTTTCTTTTTAGTCTTTTACTCTTTGATTGCGTCAAGCAATCAAGACTCTAATCATAGCGCAGCCATGAAATCCAAACGAAATTAGCAATTATTTCTGCGACAACATCCGCGTAATCATCAGTCTCTTTCCGGTCGACGCAAATAATCACGATTGGTGAACGCTGTCCTCTATTTTGCAAGATACTTCGTGACTTCCTGTTACATCGTTGCACTGTCCTTCAATTCGCGCGAGAATAGATCAGAATAGGAGATTCTACTCGATCGAATAGGATTGACCGAACAATCCTTCGTTTCTTCGCGCAAACAGACACACTGTACTGTCGATCGACATCGATGGATTTATGGAACTAATCCCGTGACATGCGTTCGCCATGCCGATTAAAGCAGATCGTGTTTTGTGCGCAACGCGAGTGGAGCGATTCCGCGATTAGATAGTAGTCAGTGATGCTTATCGCAGCTGATTTCTTCGTCTTTACAACTGTGCGTCGTGGATTATTCCACCGTATGTACTGTAGAATAAATTCCAGACCACCGTTCGTGAAACTGTTCTTTCACCTCTCGGCGAATTTCCTCTACGAAACTTGCCGCCGCACGCGACCGGAAGTTTTCTTCAATAATTTCGTGAACGTGTCCAGCGCAAATCCGAGAGGATTAAAGCTCCATTTTCATTATTGCACTGTATTTAATTAACGTGTGTGTTCTGTATTTCGTTATCTATTATATAATCATGGAGCGAATAACACTACTGATGATACATCTACTGATCCGTGAAATATTTTCTTATCTCTTCAATTTGTACAACTTGGAGCCGTTTTCGCGTCACTAGTAATTGGCCACTAGTAATTCGAAGACGAGTTTTGTCACTTGTACATATACGCAGCAATATATTCTAAGGCATTATATTTATCCCACGACGTTGTGGGATAAATCAGAAAGCAGTTCGCTCTGTGCAATCTCTCTTCTTCGCTGAGCGATAAACCTCCGACGTCAATGATAAAGGCAACAACGTCACGATCAATTTCAATAATTTAATCCGTCTACCTACGAGATACAACTCTCTCGCATAGCCAACTCTTTCACATTCGTTTGGAGTCGCGCCTTCGAAAATCGGAGCGCGTACTTTTACTCCGTCCCGTTAGAACACACGTATACACACGCGCATACACAAACGTCATACACGCCGGATATCTGAGCCGAAACCCGCAGAATATCCGTTGTTTACGCTACGTCTTTACGCTACGATCATTCTAACATTCGCGATCGTGCTTTATTACGAACGATATCCAGCTCGCGAACGCGACGCACCGTTTTCTCGCAGCGTGCACCACTGACGCAACCGCGCAACCGGCGTCGCAACGCAAGCGGCGGGCTTTACTCTCGCTCTATCCCGCGGCCTCTCTTTTACTCGCGGCGCGAGTGCCGTCCGACCATCCCCTCCTCCGGAGTCTGCTGCCTCCTCGTGCTCGCTCTCGCAGTCCCGAAATTCGCCGCGCGCCGAAATAAATCACCGCGTTCACCGTCGTTCCGCGCGGACACGCTTTTCTCCTCTCCTCTCGCGTTATCGCGGGATAACGGAAGACAATGAAACCGCACGCGTGCTGCAACGCACTTCCTATGCTCCGTCTCGCGCTTCCACCCGCGGATATCTCTCGGGCATGTCACGACAGTGCCACGACCGCAACTTCCCGTTTCTCGTTTCTTCCGCGTACGGAACACCACGGTATATCGAAAAACCGAGGCGCATCTGACCGCTCCCTGACGACGCCGATCTCGTTGCTACCCGAATTCCCACGAGTTCACATCTCGCGTGTTGCGATCAGCGTACTTCTCTCTTCCCCACCGATAATCTTCCCTCCTTCCGCGGACAGTAGCTTTAATTATTCGCGAATGACATCGCGACGCTCGGTGTGCAAGAGGTCGAAGCAGGTGATCGTGTTGCGGACGCGCGTCAGGCGTATCGCCAAGCGCGACGTCAGAGCAAGAGACACGTGGTGGGCCCAGGTCACGCAGACCTCTTGTCCCCCTCCCCGAATGACGCCCCGAATGAGGTGAGCGGATGCGCCTCGGTGGTCGGCCGCGCCTCCAGTTTCACCACTGCCGGTTGTATTTTCCCTTCTCGTTGTCCACTATCTCCTCCTCCTCCTCCTCCTCCTCCTCCTCCTCCTCCTCCTCTAACCATCACCCCTGCGCATCCTCGTCGTCGTCGTCGGCACGACGCGGAGGGGTTTGTTCCGACGGTCGTAGGGCCACTGGCTCTGGCACCGTCGCGACCGACTCGCACGGCTCGTCGATATGAAGGCGGACGTCGACGGCGACGACGATGACGACGACCGCGACGGCGTCAGGCATGCGTGTTGGAGAAGCCGCCAACTTTCACGCCTGCTTGCCGCGTTGCCTATTCGCGCTCTCCTCTTCTTATCCGAGTGCCTCCTTTATCCGTCTCCGTCTGTCTCTCTACAGTACCGAGTCGGTGGCGCGAAGCCACAAGTTGATTCGCGGGGAGATACCAAATCCCCTCCCCCCTCTGCGCCGATAATCGCGCTAATGTAACCAGTTCAAGTTGATCAAACCTGATAGGTGCTCGAAAGACATCTTAAAGACGTTTATAATAGACGTAATAGCAATCAAAGGAGCAATGGTGACCCGATTGAATTCAATACCATTTTGTTATTTTTAACTTCCATGTGTAGAAATGTAAATCAATCCATTTCTGTAGTTAATTTCAATGTAAACGATGCCCTTATTATCATATACCTAGGCTGGGTTGTTCCTTCTTTCGTTAAACTTCAAGCACACTATTTTATTCTCTTATTCTCTTATGTTCTTACTCTTTTACTCTTTTATTTATCCAGTAGATAAATTACACATAGTTTATCCCAAGATAGAACAATCGGTTCTTAGTAAATAATAAACTGAATTTGAATCAAATTTAATGTCTATACACTTTCTTGAGATAAATTATTTTAGTTAAATTAACGACATATTGAGTAGAAGTTTATTATAGAAATGACTAAAAATAATTCTTAAATTATAGATATAATTTGACATTATGAATTTAAGTGTATAGGATATTCTTCATAATTTTTTCAAGTGGAAACGTTTTTTATCGCTCGGTCTGAACGATGGAGAATCTTTACTTTGCGCGAATGATTCTAGTTCATTCGAGGAGAAAATTACACGTATCGAGCAAAGATAATAGGACCTTTTAGTGCCTTCTCCGTTTATCCGAAAATCTATTTCCGATAATAATGACCATTCCGCAAAGTTGCGAATAAGGGTCTCGCCGATTCGAATCTAATTTAAACTTTCGGAATCCTTCCTTTAACGCATTGGATATCATGGAAAGAACGATTGTGTTAAAGTATCTAAAAATTAGATCTTACAGATCTAAAAATAATTTTATTGGACCATCAAAATTACAGAGTAATCTCAAACATGAGCAAAGTTCCAAAGTGTTGACATTCTAGCGATCAATTTGAGCGTCCTACATAATTTATTTTCATGATCCAACAAAATTATTTTTAATCTGGAACTGGTTAATCTTTAGATATTTCGGCTTATTATTAATTATTATTATCTTTAGATAAAACCGTTCTTTCCGTAAAGAAACTTTTAAAAGCCTCACGGCGCAAACTCGTAATCATTATTATAACATGAAGCTGTTCGAGAAGAATCTCTAGAACGAAAGCAGATTTCATCAAACGAAGCGAAAAAAAAAACGCTTCGTCAAGAAAAAAAAAGCTCAATGTCCGCGAGCGCGTCTGCGCGCTTCCGCTTCGATCGCGCGGCCGACGAGCGTCGCGGCGCGTATCGTTGACACTACGATACCGTGATAAGTTTATGGTACGCGTGCACTGGGATTTCTTTTTCCCGGTGAATTAGAGACCCTATAACAAAGTCGAGCAATTTTATCGAAGGAAGAGTAACAAGGAAGGGTATATAAACTTAATGTTTTCTAAGTACATACATACACACATATATATATATATATATATATATATATATATATATATGTATATATACCTTTCACAAGCAACACAGTATGACATAGTGATCATGTCATCTTTGTTTAATATTGGTAAACAACAAGGATATAATCCACTCTATTACAGTGTGTTATCTGCTGGAAACACACTGTGTCTCTTGCTGGAAAGCAACCAATGTTTCTTTTTATATATGCTATCTCGTTGTAGCTTGTACTATCTTATATATTCACTCCAACTTATTGAAGATAAAAAAACGACGAGTTGTTAAAATGTTTAACATCTCACGATCAGACTCTGTTATAACTCTGTTATAGAATCTCTATGGTGAACGCACTCCGGCTGTGACGTGTGATATACTGGCGTGTTACGTCAACCGCGCTCTATATTCTCGCAACACGTACCTATAAATCGACCACGCCGGTTCCATCAAGATGAAAGTCCCGATGGTGATCGCAGACAACCGATAAACCGCGGATTTCTCTTGGGGGCTTCGACTTCTCTGCGAAAAACGAGCGACCTCCACGAGTTGACCCGGTCTTAGGGTCGCGCAAGAAGAAAGGGACTTCAAATTGAAATAAATATATACATTACAAATAGTTTCACCTTTCGTAGGCGAGATCAGCCGATGTATTTTCGGACCTATACACGACCTAATTGTGGTATAATGTCCGCCCAGAGACCGATGTTTTATTTTTACACACGCAATTGCGGGTTTATGACGCAATTCCTCGTCATTCGTCGCTTTCTCCTTCGCTTTCTACAGTATTTTCACCGAACCTTCGTGAACGACGATAAAGTGTTTTGACGTCAATGCCTTCGTTGATCGTTAATAGTTTTCCCGAGAAGATACAGCGCGAATTATCTTCCGTCACACGTGAAATCGGAGACGCGAGAGTGTTCCAGCACTTTGCGATTTCTTTAGCGGGTGGGACGTTTGGTTTGTTGACATTGACTGTCCGATATTATGTTACTTTTGATTACTAATTTTGAAATTTAAGATGCTGCGATACATGGCAAATGTTGGCTAGTTTGACGTTTCGCGTGCCGATCGCAGTATGCAACAGCACGCACATAGATTGTGTCGGTCACGCAACTCTAAGGCACTCACGCACAATAACAGCCACGTTTAGATTCTGTCCAAACGAATGTAATATAAGCGGGCGAATCTCCAACCCACGGAAGCCTGAAGCACGAAAGGTCATGGTCCACGCGATAAAAAAGTATCCACGTGAATCGAATTAAGCCCTAATCTCCTGGCTCGTAATACTAACGTATTTCTAAGTTGAAATTGCTTTCAATTCTACTGTCAAAAGTCACCAAGGCTATTCCAAAATAGACGTAATGATCATGACAGACGTAATCAGAATGAATGACTTTTACCAATGATCTTAAATCTACTTGCCTTAGTCTAAGCCATTAGCGTGAGAAAGTCTTGCACGTGCGAACGCGTGGGTTTGAAAAATTTTGCTTGAAAAGTCTTGCTACGCGATAGCTGCAGAAATATCGATTTAACGATATACCATAACGTAGCGGTATAACATTACATTATGGCATCTCAGTTTCTTGTTTTATTCGTTATATTTATGTATAAATCGATACAAATATATACATGTATCTGGTGAAAAATTATATGAATATACCTTCTTATCACAATTGCATTTATGCAGCTAATTGATAAGCAACTTGTTAAACTTTTCAATCCTTCATCTCTCAAAATCTCCGAATTTTGCGAATTTTTCTTCTTGACCAATTAACTCTGCATGAAGTTTTCTATTTCTTCAACTCTGAAATATAAAATTGTAAAATAGTTTTCTTTCGAAACAATATTAAAAGTAAATAAACACTCGGAATGAACTTACGTGCGAGGAACATCCGTCATATTTTCGACTCCGGTTTCCGTTATAAGGACGTCATCCTCGATTCTAACGCCACCAAAACCTCGGAATCTCTGCAACTGTTCTGGCACAAGGAACATGGACTGGATCGGATCAGCAAGAGCTGCATCGAGCAACTATAACGGAAATTATTCCACATAAACATTCAATAAGATTCTAAAGTTCGTGTAAAAGTTATTTGCCAATTATCTCTACACTTACGCAGTCTACAAAATAACAGCCTGGTTCCACCGTGAGAACCATTCCGGCGAGCAATGTCCGCGCGGTTCTCAGCTTTCTCACTCCCGCATCCTCCGAGCGTTCAGGATGACCAGGTAGATATCCACCAACGTCGTGCACATCCAATCCCAACAAGTGGCCCAGTCCATGAGGCTGGAATACTTCGTTCAAACCTGCTTTTATCATATCATCGACATCGCCCACCAGTAGTCCACCTTTCTTCAACGATGTCAACATGACCTTATTAGCCAACAGATGCATATCTGTCCAGGCAACTCCCGGTTTCGCGGCTGCGATCACTGCGTCGCGCGCCTTCAGCACCGCATTGTAAATCAGTTTTTGATCCTCGGTGAATTTCCCGTTGGCTGGAAAACTGCACGTAATGTCAGCCGCGTATCCACAGTAATTACCGCCCATGTCAAACAAGCTGCATGACAGATAAAAGAACGTGTTACGCAAGCATTGCAACACGCAATGTACGTATAAGCAAATTATAACGAACAGATCAGCTGCAACTGAAATATTACCACATATCTCCATCCTGTATAACTTTATTATTCGGAGCACCGGCGTGACCATAGTGCAGTATAGAGGAATTATGTCCGGATCCGCAGATGCACGTGTAAGATACATGCCTGCACCCTCCCTCAGCGTATACATAATTTAAAAACCAAGCCTCTGCTTTGTATTCTGGAATCCCCGGACGCATAGAGCGCATTATAGTCTTGTGAGCCTCCGAACTTATCTTACACACATACCGCAATACTTCAATTTCTTGAGGAGACTTTATCACCCGGCTGTATAAAACAAAAAGAAGAATTTACGAAGATAATAAAGATACAAAAATATGTTGACTTAAAAAAAATAATTACAAATTTTTTGTAACCATCTATTTAGAATACATTGCTTTATTATTTATTTATTATTATTATTATTATTATCATCAAAGAAACATGTAGTTACAATTGCGTTTCACACTGCAATCTCGTCCGTAAATTTTTACATCCGTAAAATACATGTATCACACGAAACGATTTATAAAGCATTTTCGGCGGTGTCCAGACTTTGTGATAAATAGGATAGCAATTTGTCGTCTTGATCTACGAGTTCTGCTAGCTTCGCGTAATCTAAATGTGCAACTCGGAAACCCAATTTCCTAACTTGTCGCTTTCTCATTATCTGCGGCCCTATTAAGAACTGCGTATTCCAGCAATAGTATTCGGGCAAATAGATTAAAATCGCAGTATTGATGTTTCGCTTTTTATGTAGGTTTAAGTTGAACACCGATGTTGATTTTAAGAGTGGATGTACAAGAATATCCAAAATATAGAAGTTTATGAAAGGCAGCCTGCTCAAAACCACACTCCTGCTTAACTTGTGCTCGCCGCCTACCAAGTGCGCCAGTGGTTTGTGTATTTTATTAATAATACCCCTGATTCTCATATCTAAACTTAACGATTTCGTGTTTCTGTCTAGATTAATCGGGCTACCATGATAATCTTTGCATTCCAATGACATGGTCGCGTCGAATAATTTCAATTTGTTTTTCAAATGATTGATGATAGGCGCGTCCCTTTGCGTTTGCAACCTGTTCATAAGATACGAACTGAAAACTTTATCCAAAAGCTTAATGGGATATCTTTCAAGATATGTGCAAGACAGAAGAATGTCTAAAGCGTCGTTTAACTTCAAATCTGAAAATCTTGCAGATATCACCTCGTCGAACATCTTCCAAAACTCGGTCGGATCCGGTGGTTGTAGATTCAATAATCCAAATGGCGCAATAATGGGAGACAATAATGTAGGCGGAATTTGCGGTCCATGTCTTATGAAATATTTTCCACATTCAGCGAGAACGTATGGATTTCGAATTTGTAAATCTTTGCAGTAATCCATGATGGAGGCGATTAAACGAGGATCTTTCATCTCAGTGCCTTTGCTCGTTACGTATCTCGCTAACGCTTGTTCTATATTTTCATTGACATATTTCTTCGTGCGCAAACTGCCAATAAAATTGACGAGATCTTTCTCGGTAGAAGTAGTCATACTCACGTTCGCCCATTTACTAGCACTTGATAGACATTCTTGCAAGGACTCTTTTCCGTAGAGACAGTTCAGTATACTTGCCATCTGCGAACCGGTCAACTTCAACCACTGCTCCGATAATTTCTTTTCCAAAATGATTTGTACCATATCTTTACTTCGCTGGAAGTACTTCAGCGATCTGAATAACGGAACCAGTAGATCTGGTTTAACATCCTGCTCCTTACACGCCAGGCCTACCCACAACATGTCTATACAGTTTCTGTATTTGGAATTTCCATAATTAACCAGAATTCTCATCGCTCTGATTAACTGCGATATGGTGAGCTCGCCGTCCGTGGCTCTAATCATAACTTCATTGCACATCCGGTCCTTATAAATATTTGTCGAAGGACTAAATCTGTCTCTCTTTAGTGCCTTTAATCCCTGCAATATCATCTCGCTGTCTTGGCTTTTGACAATCAGATTTACAAGTTGTTGCAAAATCATGTCTCTATTGATGGCCTCTATAGATGATTGAGCATTCGATGAGGTTTTCCGGTACCGGGTCCATTCGCTATCCAACTCTATCATCTTCCTCAAACTTTGGAGCGCTATCCGGCAATTTATCTCATTGGCGATCTTGTTCTCCAGCATGGAATAAACTTTTTTATCCGTGTTCCCCGAGTTCATCGCATCCAGAACCTGTTCCACATCCGTGTTTTTCAAACGCTCGATATCAGAGCAGTAAAGAATCGCCATACCTTCATCGGTTTCTATACTAATAGTATGTTTTAACGGCCCATTTTTCATCACACGCGTGCCGATAGAATGAGGGATATTGTCCTTACGATATATCGCGGGTTTCTTAGTTTTATTTGACGATTGAATGATCCTCCGTCTTCGTTTGTCAAGGAGAGCTTCAATGCTGGTGATTTTCTTGACTATTAAAGGAACTTCTTGTATGCGCGCACCTTCTTGTACGAAAATATTCGTCTGCGTCAACTGTATCTCGTGATCGCACGCTTTTGATTCGAAATATCTTTTTTTAAATTTTAAAATCAAACGGAAAGGATGTGCGAATGCTCTCGCAGAGAAATTTCCCCGGCTCGAAAGTATCATCTATAATAGCAATTGCAAATACAATCAACGTGTAGTTTCCCTAATAAAGTTTTCTTCTTTTTACCTTTCAATTACATTGCGAGCTTTATATATTCAAGATTTAGTAATTAGTGATTTCTTTAAGAAATGTCCAAAGATTCTTCTCGATCTTCATGCTTGTCACGGAAAATTAAAATATTACAATAGTAAGAAGAGAATTATTGCTTTTAATTATTTTTTTAACGCGCGTCACATTAAATATAAAATTTAAAATAATTGATATGTATATTATAACCCAATAAAAAGTTGTCAGACATATACCGATGTGGTGACGTGTATAATTCCACAAGTCGACCAGCCGATGGCGACACTGATTCTTTCAAGCAATCAATATGCGATAAATAACAAAAACTAAGTTATACAAAAGCTACATTCTTTTAACTATAGTAACTCAACGCGATTTTTATTTATAGTATATTGCGGTATTAATTACATTGTACTCTAAATGCACTCCTCGATATTGTCTAACAAGCAATATTGTCTACACAAAATGTCTGCCGTCCTCTCTCTTTCTCTCTCTCTCTCTCTCTCTCTCTCTCTCTCTCCCTCTCTCTCTCTTTCTCTCTGCATTTAGAATGACAAAATTTATTACTGGAGGGCGAAAGGAAACCAATATACTTACCACTCGCATATCACCGGATACAAGTGTTCAAGATCCACCCGGAATCTACGACAAGAAAATTCGTAATTATATAAATTGTTCATAACGACCATATGCTATGTTTTTATTTTAATTTTCCTCATCATACTTAATACTTACTCGTCGATACCATCGAAAATCGTCTCGCGCGTTGTCAGTTTGCTGTCGCTGTTTTTGCCATTCTGCAATGCACAAAGGAGAGAAAAGGAACGATAAATCGTAATCAGGTTTGCCGTGGTTTGGGCAACACAGCAATGTACACAGTAACGTGCGAGCGGAATATCGTGCAGGTCAAAGTAAAAGCAAGCCTTACGTAATTTGGATTCAAGTCAGAATAGAGAAAGCAGTCCCCATCCGGTCGGAGGCGAAACAAACGTTTTCTGTGCCATTGATTTCTATATCCGCGGAAGGGTAACGTGCGTGATAAAGTTACGTATTTCACTTCAAATGATAACGTCCGCATAAATTCTTAATGCGTCATGCATTAATTAAGCGATTAATCGGCACGTTATGTCGCAACGTCGCATAATACTCGAGTCTGAAATATCAATATTTTCTCAATATGTGATAATTTCCAATTCTATCCGCTTATATGTGATAAGTAGGGTATACAAGTTTTTGTACAAATTGTACGTGCTAAAACGATTTTTTTTTTTTTACGTGTGCTATATTTTGCATATAATAACTTGCGCAAAGTCGATTTTTGCATAGTAATTATGCACGTCGAATTATGCACCTGCGTAAGTGACGTTAGTGAAACTTTTTGCGCACGTTTGCGATATTGGAGATCATTAATCGGCTTTCGCTGAGGAAATAAAAAATGTTCGATTCCGCTAAATAGCGAATACCACGCCGCGAATGTGTCTGTCAGCGTTTGTCGTGTCGAATATTGCAAAAGACCGCGCGACGTGTCGCATAAAAATATGCGGTAGCAATACTGTGTTTGCAATGTAATGATAATTAGAGTCGCGAGCGCGTGGTCGGTCTGCGAGAAACAAGTGTTTATCAATGCTGAGACCTAGTATAAAGTTATTGCGGCAGCGAACTATTTACCTTACCAAGCCCCAGCAGATTAAACGTGTAATTAGTATGTGTATAACATTGCAGCATTTGTTAGCACGATATCGTGCATACGCATGGCGTGTCGCGGCGGAAATACAAATTTATGCTCTCACTTACATCTATTTACATCTTGAAACAATTTTTAATCTTTCTCATCAGCAAATTTCGAATAACATTTTTTTTTGTATCATTTTATAAAGGTCAAATGCGATAATCCTCCGTCATCTATCTCTATAATTAGATATTTTATACCGTGGCACACGTGTGCGACTATATCTCTACGAAGATACGTCGGTTCATGTATGCTACCGCTAAGCATGAAAGGTTGCATTGTGACTAACCCGTCGTCGATTATATATCCGTTCCTATTTCTGCTGAACGCTCGAACGAACCTCAGCTTTAATCCTGTGCCCCAACCATCGCGGGGATTATGATGTAACACCCTGTGACCGTACGGTCCCCAAACTTGTCTCATTTGCCATGCAAATTATTGAAGATATCATGTATCTCGTAATCTATCGGCAATCATAAATTTCTAAACCGATCGAACGATCGCATGCGCGATGACAAAATCTCATAAAAATAAGGGAATTTTAACGAGTTTCGTGCATATGCAATAATTAATTAATGAAATATCAAATTTAACTTTGACGAGTTCTTACAAAGTTCAACAACAGGTTTTCGAAATATATGTAAAATTGGAAACGTATGAAAAAAACGAATTTGTATAAAAGAACGATTTTGCTGAGATATTTAAAGATTTAGATGGAGATCTGATGGCAGATCTGAAAATAATTTTGTGAAAAAATATTACTCAAGCACGATGAGTAATACTGCAAAAAGTTTTGACATTCTAGCAACCAATTTGCGCGTTCTATATATAATAATTTTAATAGTCCATGAAATTATTTTCAGATCTAACTAAATTTTTAGATCTTTCAGTAAAATTGTTCTTTCCATGTATATTTCGTTTGAATTTAAAAATCAAAAACAAACGAAATTCAAGATTTTGTCACGATCCTTTATAAAATACACCGTACCATAAAAGACTCACGATGATGTATACACGTGCACGATAAACACGTCGATTTTGGTAGTATTATTCTGACCGTTATGAATCATTTTGTTTCCATTCGTGTTTATCAACCATTAAATTAGCTTTGTCATGCATGAATATCGCATTGTCAAGTGATAATCGGCTTGGCAAGCTGCATTGTTTGCAAACAATATTCAACGGTATAATTAATGATTAAATACCAAGGATGTAATTTAATATTAACGATTTGACGACTTTAGAATAAACAGTAATTAATTTTCATCTATTTTTATGTTATTATACATATAATATAATAATATAATATCGTATCAAATACGCATAATTTATACTTAAAACGGAAACATTAAAAATACGAGAATTATAAATACATTTCAATCGCGTCGCAACTAAAAACATTCGTGTATATTTTAAATTGCATGGCTGTTAACATTAATCTTTAAAAACCAGACGATTGAATGTCGAGTTACACATTCCTTTAAAATAAATATTAAAAAAAAGTTCTCGATTATATAAAACGTTGCGTCAGTATTATATTTATAGTAACAAAATACCAACTGGTTTGGTTTCGTAAATAAATATTTATTATTGACAAATAGAATTCGACGTTAATAAAAAAAATTATTTCGAAAAGATTATAAACTTACTTACAATAGAGAAGATATTAAAAATAAGCACAACACGAAAGTTTTACGGATTTATTGCTCTTTGTCTATCCGAAAACGTGAGCCAAGATATTAAATAATGTGAAATCTCGAAGTGTTTCGTGAGAAAATTCCATGATGCCGATCTCGATTTTACACATGTTGAACGTTCTCACACATTTCAGAATAATGCAAGAGGTTGTGATTGCCTTGCGGCAAATACTATATGTTGTTCTATTTATTATTAATGTCCGTCGTCTTTACACGTTTCAGCAAAATAACATTCTCCGCAAAGACATTAAATATTGATTTTTCCCAACGAGTTTTGCAGCAATTCGATTTATTGAACTGGAAATAGAGAGAAGATTCAAGGCCAGAGTCTACTCAAGGCACTGCTAGAAACTACTCATCAGCGTCTATGTGTTAATGCACAGACCAGTCTGGAGTACCGATAAACAATAGAAATAACGAAACTCATCTCGAGTTCGCATGCCAAAGATAGTCCTGCTGAATAAAATATCTCGATACTAGACATTTTGCTTCGTCAATGCTGGCTGATGTAAATAACCACCATCGTGATGTTGTTTCGGGAAGTTTCGACGAATTCGTAGAAACGAGTATAGAGTATAGCCGAATCGATTTTCAATAGCCAGTGATATGGACAGCAGTTTAAATGACCTGTCTCATAACTATTGTGGAACATTAACGACATATACGAGCTTGTATTTTCGATCGAGCTGATTGCGCAAATACTGACAGCTCCACGTCAATTTATTTCGACGGGATGAATAACGTGCGTTATATACAACACAATGAGCGCATCTCAATAATCGCGCGTTACGATTCCTGGAAAACACCACCGTTTCACCGCTCGAAAGACATTGTGAATTTCCTGGTTTCACGTAAACCATGCGAACGTCTCTGGAATCGCTTAATGCGCACCGCACGGGATCGCAAAATGCTCTAAATTGCCTCAAATTGACTTAAATTGCAAGATCCCGTGTAACCGGTATATCAGTAAAACTAGTTTCGCGAATTTGCCGAATATCTTTACTATCGCAATGCACAGGTCGTTTACATCACGATATAAAAATTGCAAAAAATAGCCATAAAAATATAAAGCGTAATGTGGTAAAAATTGCACTTGTTTCTAAACTTTGTATTTTCCAAGATAATTAATGTTTTTGTTAATAACGATAATTGTCTAGCTATTATAAATTACTATATCAGAATAACGTTATCGCAAGAGCTAATATGACTTGCATAGTTTTCAAAAATATTCTAGACAAAAAGGAAATATATATTCTAGAAATTAAATTTCAGAAATTAAAAAAATCTAGAGAATGTACATTTCTTAGATATTAAATGTATTTATAGATATTATCTGAATAAGAATCATCTTGTCGTTTTTGATACGAATACAAATAGAACCTCTTTGTTCGAAGCCTCCTATTGTCCGAATAATCTCTATTTGAATACCCTACTATTCGAGTGGTCTATTATCCAAATAGAATATGTCCTTATAGAATACACCCCTTTCCCCCTCTTTCTCTCTCTCTTTCTATTGAAACAACTATACTTCCTGCAGAAGATATGAAAGATAGATATCAGCTAACGGGAAACGTCAATACGTATGTGTGCAACCGTGGCTGAATTAAATAGAAAAAAAGAAAAGAACTTTATAAAAATGTATTTGTGATTTTGGAAAATTACTTTCTGGAGTAAAGCGCTATTATCGACCAACTCATTAACAATACGAATTATCTGTGTATTCCTATGTGCGAAGAGTATTGAAAAGTTTAACGCGATTTACTTAAAATGGAGTATGAAGTTTGAAGTCCCGCATTGCCGGTTGCAATCGATACGATGCCAGCCGTGTCTTTTGAACTTCGTGACGCGAAATCTATTTGCGGCGGCGCGCTATCAGATAAGCGTCCCACGTACTTGTAATCTATGGTTCAGGTCGCTCGTAATATCTGCGGTCACCCAGTTACGTTGTCATTGATGCACCGCGGCTAGGGACAAATTGTTGCTCGTTAGATAGCGACCGGTTGAAAAATTTATCGGCCGTTTTTCATCCGAAACGCGATATCTGTGTCACAACGGAACTATGTAAATCGTGAATCGGTTGTGTCTGCTGACAGGTTGCAGGTATGAGGTCGCGGATAGAACAAATATTCTGCGTTATTATAGTCCCGTCGTTTAACATGTCATCAAGCTTCTGGATAAAAATGTTACACACGCTATCGTGTCATTTCTTCTTTTATAAACTGCGTGTGTCTTCGTCCGCGTTGCGCCGCTATATTTATATTTTTTCCACCGCGATTTTCTAAGCTATAAAATGAATCGAGAATAAACTGATTTAAATCAGAGTCCAGACATGTAAAAGCAAACTGTAGAAAACGGAAAATAAATATGAGACGCCAAACAAAGCATAAATCGTCTGTCTTCCTCCGCCACCCCACCCAACTCTTTGTTTTTCTTCGGGAGGAACGGTAAAAAAAATATCCCGAAGTGCGCGGTATACTTGCACACATATGAAGTATTTGGCAAACGAAGGTATTGCGTAGAGCTAGGCGTAAGGAATGCATTCCGGGATTCTGCTAAATCCACCATAATTCTAATCCGCGTAGCAACAGGGCGGCATTTAAACGCGCGCGCATACACGCGGTATTTCGCACGGGAGGGTATTATACGGCGGGATTTTTGCGAGTCCCATCTGTGCAGCGAGCACTGCACAGAGAACAGGACTGGTAAGTCATTCCAGGCAAAGGCAACGTCAGACGATGCCCCCGACTCGGCAAACATTCGCCGAGTCGTGACAAATGCCGCATCGTGCGAATGAAGGCGCGAGACTCGACGAGTCTCTAATTGGAGGTGACAATGCGACAAAAATTCACGTACAACGCGCTCGCATTCATCAAATGTTTGGTAAAGAAGAGCGTCCGGGAGTGACACATTAAATACAGGCGGAGAGTCTCGCAAAACCAGACCGACCGACGCAACTTTCTCGACACATTGTAGAGGCAGACAGTCGCGAAGGAGGCGAAGGTAAACGTCACGAGGCAAGCCGCGGTGAATCGCCTTATTGCGGAACACACACATGCACATGGAGAAGGGTGCTCAACTTGGGGATTCACTCAGCAACTTGATCCGTTTTTCTCTTTGTTTATTAACGATTAGGTATGTCGCGCGCGTTAGCAGGGAGAAACGAAATAATTTGTATCAAAGACAGAGGAAAAATTGTATAATCGACATTGCAAAATCATGATCGTCCTTAAGTTTGAACTATCCCCAGATTGAGTACTCTCCTCTACCTAAGGAGAAGGCAAACAGGAAAGCAGCGAGACCAGTAAGCGTCCATCTGTTCCCAGGCGCGACTTACCAGCGTAAGCAAGACTTGCGCTGACTTTTCTTTCAGCACGGACGCAATCTCGTCGGTATAATGAGTCTCGTCCACGCCGTATCGTTCCTTGAAGTCGTCCAGAGTATGTAGCCTGCCCTGCCAAATCGCGTACTCGGGCGGTAACCTCGGCACGAAGAGGATCGAGGCACTGGTGTTCACGTCGATAGCGCCGTAACAGTCTGGCTCCTCCACGCCAAAGCACCATTGAAAGAACGACTCCTGATAAAGAGAACAAATAAAGCTATATACGAGCTGCGAAAGAGTACGGAAGTCGCAATAGCAACTGCTGAATAATAGATGGACTTCGGAAGAAGAACGTCGCGTAATAATAGCGGCGCAATATCATCTCTTTAAATAACTAACTCTAGAAATAGTCTATAACAGCATGACAGGGTATATTACTATCTAATGTACAAATACTTTCAATCGTTACGCAAATGTTACAAATAGAAAATTATAAAAACGTAAATAAAAAGCCCGTAAAGATAACAATGGAATAATGAAGAATGAAAAAGATACATATGCGATAAAATGTTTTTCTTTTTTATTGCAAAATCGATAACCGCTTGCGTAATTGAGGTGAAGAACGGTGACTGACGAGACGGAGAACGTCTACAGCGATATTTACGATTATTTCCACGCGTTCCCATTCTTGGAGATGGGTTCTTTTCTCGAAATCGAATGTCGCGGTACTTATTCCTCCCCGACTTCTCCCTCGTGCAAATAGGTCATCACGCGATATTACGTGAGAAATCGATGTTGCCACGAACGGCGCACGCCGAGTATTCCGACTGTGTTTGAGAAGATACGTTGATATCGCCAGGGCCACGTCATCGAGTCGATGCTCAGGTACCAGTCGTTGTCGAGTTCCGGTCGTCAACGAGATTTTTTTCGACTTCAAATAGACGTTTCACAATTGTGCGAAGCGACGTCCTAGAGCGTCAGTCTCCTTTAAGGATACGGATCGTCGACTACGACGAACGGAATTTCTCTTTGCTTTCAATAGTCGAGTCTTTTGTGTTTTTATCTTCTTTTCTTGTCTTGAACGAGATAAAAATACTACAGCAGATTCTCCGTGGCGATCTCACGCCCGGTCGGGTCTTGAATTCCCTCGAAGGCTTCGAAAAAGCTTGTACAGGAAACAGGATCACGCGAGTGTGTCCGCGCCGGCTTCCCCTTCGCCCGTGATGGCCGAAGCGGAAATGCCGTTCTTAGTTTCCACTGTTCGGTGCCGTTTTTATCAGTCGAACCGCCGAAGTCGCATCGCTCAAAGGCGTCTTAAAAGATCTTCCCACCTTTTTGTATTAAAATTCTGAATCCTTCTGGGATATGCAGGTCTGAGTGTAGGTCAAAACATTTTTTGGACTGGATCAATAAAACGATTAAAATTACTGCAGGTTCAAAAAAAAGAAAACAACATTATAAAAAAAATAAACAACATTATAATCTGCGATCGACACCAATTAAAAGTAACATAATTAATGTTATCTCACTCAATGACGCAACAATGTAATTTATATAACACCGTGTTCAACGATATAAATATAATTTAGCATCATGTATTATGTTACATTTATATAATTCTTAAGTGTAATTATAACATTGATGTTAGTCACTTTTAATTTGTGTTGACTGGATATATTCTAGAATTACTAAAATAATATGTCTCCTTTTTATTTTGATTAATCCTTTGTGACTCATGTTTATACAAGCTGACTGAGTCTACGCTGGTTTCAATCAATTCGTTGATAAAAATAATATTTTAGTCCTACTTTGAAGAGTGTATGAGAAAATAACGAATGGATGAGTAAAGTAGAAACAAGTAGGAACAATGTAAACCAAACCCATTCTTGGCTTTGTAAATGTGTGCTGAAAAGAATAAAATTCTTCTTCTTCTTTTATCATTACTCAAGATCTGAATATTATTTTTACTTACAAATAAGTTTTCTCTAAATGAAATTTTACACACAATCAGTATTAGTAGACTGTTGAAAATACGAAATAATCCAGGACTAAAAAGAAAGAAGTGTATACGATCACATATGGGGAAGGAAAGAGAGAGAAAAAAAAGAAATACGGCAGGTGCAGTTGCGAAGAGAACGGATCTACTGTATATACTTGATGCAACAATATCGCATCTTTAGCGACATTGGCGGAGGCAGCATCGCCGCCGCCGTTGCCATCGTCGCCGTGGTGAGTTCCGAAAAATCCGGCAGATCGGAATTCCAAGGGTGAAGCGATGAGAAATGAGCCGAGCGAGCCCGTGCGAGTCGTAACGCGTTGCGCCTTGTTGTGTTTGGGTTCAAGAGCTGGGCCATCTCACTCTCTCCGTCTCCTGGTCGTTCTCGGGCTCTCATTTCCGTCCGATCTCTCTCTCCCTCTCTCTCTCTCTCTCTCTCTCTCTTGAGGGATGAGGGAATAAGAGAGTGAGAGAGCATCTTGAGAACGATCAGCCATCAGGTCAACGTGCTCTCGGCACAGCCAGCAGGTATTATCTTAAAGAAGTTCTGTGTATATATAGATATATACAGCAGCACGACAGAGCGTGTATCTCGCAAACACACTGACAGGGATAATATCTATTACTTTGCCGCAGCTGTTTTATATAATAAAACAGTTAACGAACGATTTTTTATAGACTTTCTTCGCGAATCTTTCTCGCACCTTATATAAAATGTTTCTAAAAATCAAAATAATTTTCTTTCTCTTTTTTCAAATTTTGTAATTTTTAAAAATTATACTATTTTATTAATTTATTGAATTATTTAAGAACTATCATCACTATTATCGCCGATTCGCGAAGAGTAGCGCGTGTACTGAGCGGACAGCCAAGAACACATTGAAAATACGACGACGGTAGATTAATGCACAGCTGCATTAAGAAAGAATCCGGCGACGAAAGGGTTCCGTATTGATCGCAACGTCATGCGACAATAGCACCGCAATATCGAATTCAGCACGAGTACGTCGTTTTAACTGTCGAGTGAGCGGAGCGAGCGCTGCGCACAAAGAAACGAGTAGTGCACGCTATTCGCCAAATTAGAAACTGGAACACCACCTTGATTGCATGCATGCGGGATGCTCCGCAGAAGCACCGGATGTACCAATGGTGAATCCAACAAATTTCCCATCGACTCTTTTCTCCAGAAATTGTCCGCGAAATCTGCTGTTATCCTAATCTGCTTTAATCTTTGTCGCTAAATATTCCTAAAGAATATAAATTACATTTTTTAGTATCGATTTCTTAGCTCGAAATTGCAAATAATAAAATTAAAAGCAATTGATTAAATTTAGGCTTAAAACTAGTTTATTAAAACATCAGGAAAGGATTAAAACTGGTTATTTATAAATATACAATGCATGAAAACGACTATACTAAGTCTTCCACGTTCCACGTATTATATATTAATGGATAACTAGTTTTAATCCTCTCTTGACGTTTTCATAAACTAGTTTTAAGCCCAGATCTATTCAAATGCTCGTGTTTTGACCTTTCTACCAATTTTATCATAAATTATATTTCTCCATTAAGACCGCTGAAACTAATACTTGGAAATGAATGGATGAAGATATACAATTCTCTCTAAGCTCATAAACTCGGCGCAAACATCGCTTGAGAGGATTAACAATGACGCAAGCGTAGCACAAATTCGAGCTGCTCTGGGACATCTCGAGATAATGTTCACGCTATAAAGGCCATAGCGCATTAAAAAAAAAGACGTAACCAGCAGAAGTGAAATAGGAATCTTCCAGTCGTGATCGAGTGCTTTTCTTGTGAATTTACTTCGCTCAAGTTCCGTTTTTTTTTTCGCGAGTCAACCGCAATGATATCATCTTCGTTGCGTTTACAATTTCTATTTTTTCTCCGTCGTATGAAAATTTACCGTACGAATTTACCGTAAAGCAGAATGATCTCGTAGGCGAGTAGTAATTTGGGTCGAATTGTGTAGCCATGTTTATCGCTGAGTACGCTGAATGCAGATAATGATTATCAATTCGTGATAAAATACTGAATGCAACATCTATCAAGTTAGAACCGAAAAACGTAGTTACATATTTAATTAATTGGACGCCTCATGAATTACATGTTAGTTTGAATTAAAGAATAAATTATATATATGCAAAATGATGAAAAGCGCTGAAAACATTATTTTTAGATGTTAACAATAGCCGTAACCTGAACGAACAAATTCTGAGCAATGTAAGCGGTTAGTACCTGTAAGCACACAAAGATCGCTCGCTGAGCGTCGAATACAATCGGCTCGAGTTCTACCACATATATTTCACATGGGAACGCAGTCAGAATATATTTTAACATATGCACCTGGTACGTACGCTCAGCAAAAATTTTTTTCGCGCTTATATTCTCTCATTAAATAAAACGAGTTTTTAAATGTAGAAAGACGTGAAATGTAAATAAAAGATGAAAATATCGCTCATTTGCTACAATAAAAAATTAGTTCATGTGTTTTAATTCGTTAAATTTTAGAATTTAAATTTTAAAATGCAATTTTGTTGTAAAAATTGATTGTAAATGAAGCAAAGTATATTTAAAAATTGTTTTCACTTTTCTTTATCTTCTTGTTCTTTTTTAAATAACAATTTTTTAATTGTGTTGATGTCATAATAAATAAGAGATATGTGCAAATAAATAGAAGATATAAATGTGTTTAAGTTAAATAAGTTTTTAGCATAGCCAAGAAGTAGACGGAACAAAATTTTACTTTGCCGCACAGTGAAAAATTCACGATCAATCGCTAAACAAAGCGCGGCTTTGGAGCACGGACGGATGAACGGAGCGGCCGGTATGTTTTTGTAGAGAGTGCCGTCCGAACGGTACCTCAGTTCTAGTAAAGCGGGTTTTAAAGGCAATCTGCCAAAGCATTCGTCTGCACGCCAGAAGCGTGTCTCGACCGGATCATCGCGTCGATTTTCGGTTCGTGCTTTGATGAGAACGTGTTTTCGGTGATAAATGCAGCGGAACTCTATATACCAGAATAGTCCAGTGGAGCGGTTAGTTATTCATGCGAGGCGAGAGTTCATAAACTTCCAAACAGAGCTACTCCTGATAGAAATCTCCCTGCCATTCTGCTGCATTGTTATCGCCACGTATTGTTACCGCGGAAATTAAATTAATCTCAGAAAATGTGAGAGTTCAGAGGAAGAAACGCAGGTCACTGCATTATACGCAATAACAATAGGTAAATAAAGCAAAGTAAAATATCATATTGAAGGACAAAATCGTATACTTTTATTATTAGGTGTTGGAATTAATTCGTAGCGTTTTACAAGTGATGGGAAGTACTTTCATTAATGTATTTTTTAATGCTCATGTGAAATAAATAACATTCTTTCATTAAAAACGCTACGAATTAATTCCAACACCTAATAGAAACACATGCACACTCTTACTTTGTAAAACTTCCACGATATTTGTCATGCGATAAAACACGGTAGATAATAATATTTGGTTTTCGCCTCTCGTAAAACCTGATACCAGTCAGACTGTACCGAGTGAGAGCTCCTAAAAAAATTTTATTACAATGAATTACAAATAAGTTAGTGCAAGGCAACGTAAACACTTTTTTCTTGGTGTTTAATTAATTTTTTATCATTTGTTTTCTTCAATTTCATGTTGTTTTTCAATATGGAATAGGTATTCTAATAATAAAAAGCACAAAAGTTTTCCTTTGATATAATTATTCAAATGTCAATGTGTTTTCACGCAAAGTTTGAACACGTTAACTAATTTCAGCATATCATAAGTGTGTACATTCATCATGCCAATCTTATCGACTAATTAACCAATATGCGTTTCATACCAGTCGTCGCAATCATGTGGTGATAAACAATTCGAGTTCAGAGAATTCAATTCGCAACTGTATTCCTTCGCGCGGTTTTACAATCTCCTTGGCGAAATAAATCTAATTAACTTTCTCACACCGATGGCAACTGCTATTAAATACCTTGCAGAGAAGTTCAATTGTCTTTACGGTCGTTACTCCGGCAGAGACGTGCGATAAATAGTCGTAAAAGTCGGACCACGTAATTGCGGTTAAATCTTCGGAATTCTTCCATCAGTCACGATCGTGGACTTTGCTTTTACACGGCGTTTCTGAGAGATCAAACAAGGAAAAGCGATCTTTTCTTTTTTTTATCGTAGTTCACGTTATTCTTTTACAGACAAATGTTTTAATAAAAAAAATTTCTTTCGATACTACCGAACTTCGGAAATTAAAATCCGTGCAAAATTTGAATGCAAAATTAAAAGCCAAAATTGTATTGTCTTCGTAAAATAGAAAAAAACTTTCGCGCATCTTGTCTGAAAAATTTGGATCTTGCACATGTTGGCGTTTTAAAATACCCAAATCAATTAGATTTTTATCAATCTAACAAAGAGCATAATATAATAGCATGTAAGTACGCACCTGTCTGAAAGGCCAGTATATGTCCGTGTCGTTAAAGGGAACTTCCATACCACCTTGAAGAACGATGAAAGTGCCTGGGATCCAGCGGGTTTCATTCGGTTTTGCTTTGAGACGTGAGACGAGTCGTTGGCGATTATCGTAAAAAAGGGACATGGGCACTTTTAAGGTCTCACTTCTCCGCCAAAAGAGTTTTCTGTTGAAAAATCTAAAATTACGACTCTTGAATTAGTAAAATATTATCGAAAAACGATTGCATCTAATCAATTACATTAATAAGAAATAAGAATGTCCCAATTTCGTATTGAAACTTTAACGCTACCCTAAATTCCGAGTTATTACTGAAAGTCATAAATAAAAATAAGGCACTAAATAGAATCTGATTCTGACGTTACGATACGCTGTTCGCAAATAATTACTTTGCTTCCGATAATATCACTAAAACTTTCTAAAAAGAAAGTAGCCAGACGTTTATTGCTCCATCCATTTAGTTCATCAATGCCTCTACTTTTACAGCGGCCTTAGAACAGTATACAATATTTAGGTGACTCATAAGAGTTACATCATGAAAATGATAAATAATCATCATGTTCATAGGAAGGCCTTAGATAAAAAATTTCAAAGCGATAATACAAAACAATTGATGCATATAAAACAATAGGATTGACACACAAAGTACTTTACGTACAATTGAATTAATTCTGATGTTGTGCACGTCTTGAGATCTTTCTTGCGCCGATTTGTCGCGGCTTCGATTTGAATAAATTTCGAACAAAGATGATTCAACGTGCGAGAAGATGAAAAAATGCGTAAAACAAAATGGCCAGCGACTACTTTTGCACTACTTTTAATTAACATATTCGTTTAAAAACAACACAACTTCAACAGATAGAATCTAAAACGTTTATTTAACAGATAGAATTTTTTGAAAAAATATTACTTGTTTTTATTTAAAAATTTTAATAATTATTTCTATATCATGGAGGATTTTTCCAAGAAAAAGATATATCTGAGGATTTTTCCAAGAAAAAGTTATGTCGCTATTACTGAATGAGGATCGCGTTTCAGTGATGAAAGAACGAAGGCTCTTCGTGACGTCTGTAATAAGATCACGCGTTGTAAGACAACATGCTCGATATTTGGCGTCTAGTAATTACACAGTATGAGCATAAATAGAACACTCGAGACGCGACGTGTATTCTCACAAAGGAGCGCGCGCGCGCAAGAGAGAGAGAGAGAGAGAGAGAGAAGTGGTTTCGTGCGGCCTCGCGTATACATATTCGGTTCGTATTTTAAGCCGTGTCATTGGACGACTCGCGTCTCTTGACTGACACAATTCTTGTTCTACTATATATTCCCTCGAGACGAAACGCGTGACGGCGAGCACAGGAAACTTAGAGCGTGCTAACGAGATACACGCGCGGTAACGTGTACACCGGACGCTATACTTAACCCTCTACAACCCCATGGTAGTCGCTGTCGCGCGCGCACGTTTTGAGCTTCCCTAAATTCCGCACGTACACTAATTTAGCCGCACAGCATCGCGTGCATCACTTTTAATGTCTACTCGAAAATTATATTTAACCTGGCAGTGACGACCGAAGAACGAAAGAGAGAAAAACAGAGAAAGCGAAGGAGGAAAAGTCATACGTGTGAACGCAACTATAAATGCGTTTACAATTCAATGTTATAATATTGATTTTCCTTGACGCGAATAATGTTGTATGTAAACAAGAGACGTACATTTGTAAATTACTTAATTATCTTTATTATCTTTATCTCTATTAGGAATTTTAATAACGTCGGATATAGAGATGGAGACAAATAGATACAGCGTTTATTAATTAGCACTCTACATATAAAAAATGACTAACTAAAAAAAAAATTAAAAAAATAAAAATAATAACGAAATAATAATAATACAAAATAAGAACAAAAATACAAAAATGAAAACAACAAAGATAAAAATTAATTAATAATTAAAAATTAATTATAAATAAGCGAAGGAGAAATAATTTATTGATATCACATAAAATAATAAAATGATAAAATGGAATTATTCACAATAAAATAATAAAAATAAAAATAATAATGTGTTAATAATAATGATAATTATGAAATAACAATAGATAGGAAGAGAAAAAGAGAGAGAATAATTATATATATTAAGTGCTCTGGAATATTCAAGCGCTAAAAACAGAAAAAGAGAGAGTTATTACTTGACATTGGACGATACGTTCTGGTCGCGAAAGGAGTGAAAACATCGCGGATCAGACGTGCAATCAATGTCTTCTATTAGCTTCACGCTGCTGTCAACTTTCCTTGAGTTTACGTACGCGAATGCATTGCTGTAAAAATATGCCCGACACAAAAATTCCACGTGAAAAAAATTCCATGAATAAAGCATTCACACAATATCGAGCAAAATGCGTTCGATATGAATTTCTTACATAGTAAAATAAATATAAGTGAAAAAAATTACACATCAATTGAATAAGCAGCGCAATGATGGTCCGTTCCATGAATTATTATTTTCCAAAATGTAACGTCTTAAAACGTTGTATGCAAGATAACGTTACGTCATCCTTCTCACTAAAAGAGAAAAATTGACTTTGGTTATCTAATCACAGTGAGCAAAAAGATTACGTCGTTTTCCTTGACGATGCTTTTTTTTGGCCACGTTATAATCGTGTATACTCTTATCATGCAATGTGTAAACAGACAAATAACATCATTGTTTATCGACAAAAAAGACAAAACGTGCGAGCTTAATGTTATATAGAAACGTCAGTACTTAAAAAAAAAACACGGTAAAAATGTATGATACAACTCAAAATTTAGAGACTCGTAAACAACGGCGATAACGGACCCATTGTGCCGTTTTATTTGCCGTAATGATACAACATAATATCACATGACCGCAGCTGCGAAAAGAAAAAGTTAGATAGTACCTTGAACCTCGTTCTACTCCAGTTATGTCATCGAGAAATAGACTGGAGCAAAAGCAGCAGGTTTTCTGCTCCGAAATTTTGGAGCACCGACAGATATTTAATAATGTACACTGCTAAATTTATAATGTTAAATTATACCCAATTCAAACTAATTTTAATCATCTCTATAAGTCATCACTGTTCAATAAAATTAACTAACTAAAATAATAGTATAATAATTTAATTGAAGAGAAAATCGACTCAATGTTTTGATTCAAAGTATAAATATATAAGTATTTTGGTTCATTTAATTTATTATTTACTAAATAATCAAATTAATATGGACAATGTTTACGCTGAAATTAATTACAAAGATGAATTGATTTACATTTTGACACACATGGAAGTTAAATCCATTATTATTTAATTCAAGACTGAATATTTAATTCAAGTTACCATTGTTTCTTTGATATCTAATAGTGTATTTATAATATACGTATTTATTTTACAAGCAAATGCAATTTCTCTAAACATTGAGTTACATTGGGACTCATTCTTTCATTCGTCATTTATTGCCTTTAGTTATAATTTATAAAAGAAAAAAAAACAGCACAAGTAATGTGGAATAAAAAATTTTCCAGTAGTTTAGAGAAAATAATTCGATTGAAACTTTGACTCCACTTTGGAAGCGAAACACGGTGAGTTGTTTGAATCGGTGGCCGATCTATAAATAATTCGCAGAAAAGTTAACGCTGATTTCGCGGAAACCGTTATGTAAAGAATGCAAAAAGAGAGCTGTGTGTATTTTTAAGAAAGGCCGCGGGTTCTTCCCTCCCCCCCCCCCTCCATCGCTCGTGCGAAACGGCCAGCCACGTGCTTAGCATAATTACGGACAATACAAACGTAAACAACGCGTCATTAAACTCCACATGCAAAGTCGGGCAACCTAGAAACCTTCTTAAGCGGACGTGTTTTCTACGAGGAACTCCGTTCTCCGCAAAATACACGTCACGTCCGTCAACAAGCAGCTAGCTGTATGTAGTACAAGCCAGGTACGCTCGTCAATTCATATTTTTCTTATAAAAATGGAACGTGTAATAAACAAAAATATAATTAAGGATTGCTTCGTAGCTGTTTTCTAATTCTAATACCACCGCTGTAAGGGAAGAATCGATCAACGTGAAGAGACCTTCAATTATTCTGACCTACTACATGCAATGTTGTTAGCCGCGAGGCTAACTCTTGTAGTAAGTCCATCGGCCCAACCCATTCGTTACATCTCGTGCGAGTACTGTTATCAGACAGTCCAAGGGTCAACGCGAATCTAACGGAGCGCGAACGTAGCTAACCGCACGCATAACCTCAAAATCCGATCAGGCCAGGTCAGGGAGGGAAAGCGAGTTTGACTCGCGGACAAATTGGAAAGAGCGCGATGCCAAGTCGTGGACAAGCTCGCAATTCGCGATTTCGCAATTCGGTCCGCAACCTATTCGCTCGAGTATTCCATCGACCGCCCGTGTTGGGAAATCGCCGTAAACGTTCGCTCACGCAGCTTGAGACCGACGTGATTTCGAAAGGAGTTCGATTCCTCGTATCGTAAACACGAGAGAAGAGGATTGCCTTCCAGCAAGGAATACAAACGACACAGTGCATCATCACATGTGGTGGCCCTTGTGATTTGCCAATGTTAAACAAAGATAAAATGATCATCGTGTACTGAATATCTCGCTGGAAAACACTGGAGATTATTTCGATCCGTCATAAGCAACGTTCTCGGAGGATCGTTCTTGGCGAGATGAATTCTCACCGAAAACTTCGCTAGTCTAAATATTTTCGAATGAAAACGCTCGCACGCAATTAAACCCACTTGCGCGAAGGGCAATGACACAGCGGAACACATGAATCATGATGTGCATGTACGTACGAGTCCGCGTGATTGCACTCCGCCGCCATGTTGTTCGCTTGTAGGTGATGTAGGTGTTTGTTGCGTGCGCGTCGCTGGCTGTCGTCGAGGTCTGGGTAATCGATGTCTCGTAAACGCGGCTATTGGAATCGATGGTCCAGGTGGTCACTGCACTGGGCTACCGTGTTTACTTTCCAGTTTCTTTATACGCACCACAGATCACGCGTATCGTTATCGCGCCCGACGACACAACGACGCGCACAGCTGACAGCTCGGTCATGTGGTCGCCCGAACACGTGGTAGCCGACGCCGGCCGAAGACGGCCGACCGCGCCCGAACGCGACGCGGTCGACGATGACGTGTTTGACGCAATGCTTACCGACAAAACGCCGATCCAATAAAATGTTATTTATACCAATTTTAAGAGGATACTGTAGATTAAATAGAAGATACTTATAGGCTACGTTACAGATGCAGTCAAAATAAATGTTATAAATGCTTTTACATTTAATTGATCGATTATAGAAGAAAAAATTTTATGAACTGCCTAATCAAAGAATGCTTCAAAGCATTTGTAGTGATACGTTGATCATATTCTGTGAGAAAAACCTGTTTTTTTTTTTAAAGTTAAACTTCTTGGATATTTTATTTTTTCTCCTTTTTTCTATGTTGGAGAAAAAAAGAGAAAAAATAAACCGAAAAGTTCAGCTAAAAAAAAGAACTAATCTTTCTTCGTTAAAGTATATGATTTGGCATAAACAATAATTGAAAGTAATGAATGACGAATAAAAGAATGAATCCTTCTTGCGGGACTCGCAATTAATGTTCAGAGAGACTGATATTGTAAAAAAAATGTAAATTAAAGAAATAAATACATTTTTTTTGTTGGAAGTAAAACTGAGATATGGTAACGTAGTGTAAGAAATCTAGGAGAGTACCTTTTGTACGGTTCTAGTCTATCTTGTGATAAAAGTAGGTTTATAATACAGTAATAATCAATGTAAGTAGAGTATAGAAGAAAATGATAGATGTATGCGAATTAAGTTTATTTTTATTAAACCTTCTTGACAATATAAACTGAATAAATATTCTAATTCGTTTTTTTTATGTTACATTTATGTTACATATCGTTCATTTGCTATAACAATTACATGATCCAAAAATAGTCATTTTTAAGTTGTTTACAGAAAAAAAGACATCCCCTAATTAAGCAAGCTGATTAGGGGATTATTGATTTGCCGTCATTTTGACGTCAAATGATAACAAATAACGTCAGCTTGTCACCTGAGTGTTTCCATTCTTTTTTTGTAAACAACTTAAAAATAACAATTTTTGAGTTAGATCATATATAGTAAAAAGAATACACTTTAAGAGAATATATTTTTAATCCTCCACAATTCATTATTACTACATTTCAAAAATAATATTATAAAATTTTAATTTCAAATCATTCAAACTCATTTTCTGAAAACATTTGTTTTTTTAATTATGTATGTAGAAAATGAACGATATCGATATATATACATATATTTTTATGTATTTATTTACTTTTACATTGTTTTTTATTAATTTTGCACTTCAATAAAAAGAGATTATTGTTGTTGTTGTTGTTGTTGTTGTTGTTGTTATACATACGTAGTTCCGTATATTTCACGAGAAAAATTTTATGTAATTAAATACCCGTGAGTTCGAAAATTAAAATATTTTCGTATTCCTGTTCATTTAATTAATGTTCAATGTCGCATGTTGCGACATTTATTCGACGCAATCACCGAAAGCGTCTTAACGAGTGTATACTGTCTCGTTCATTTTCTTTCTTTTTATTTTTCCTATCCAATTAGGTCACATCGCATTCGCTATCTTACGCCAAAATCTGTGTCAACATACAGACAAGGCCGATATCTGTTATTAGACGAATTGTTGACTTATGGCCCCGTTGATTTGAGAAATCAACTAAGATTATCGACGTCGTTCTACAATCTCGGTACAGTAAAAAAAAATAATGTGTGAACCAACAAGTTTTGAAGATAAGAGAATCTCCAAGTACATCTTCGCAATTGACGAAAACATTGCGTGTTATTAGTAATACCACGGTAATAAGTGCGATCATTTATCGTGTTATCGCATGCATTTCGGGATGACGGATGATGTAATGCCAACACGGCGTTTCTCGTACGAAACGACCGAAAGGATTGGATCGAAAGGCGAATGGAAACTCGCAATCGATGATTCACTACTAGTCTGATTCACGTGTACCACGTATTCTTGCCGAACGTTTCCGGCTCTCCCGGTTTCTCTCTCTTCATCAAATTATATCGAAATCCGAAAACATCTTGAAACACGTATTTACTTCTCATCGTACTGTTTCTTTACTTAAGAACGTATCACCGAGCAAAAACTACGACGCGATGCCGTCTCGCGTCCGCATTTATAGCGCAAGGTTTTCTTTCGATGTGGATCCTCTAGCCGATGTGGATCCTATTCTCAGTTTACTAACGACAAGCCTCGAAGGCCTTGCCCGAAGGTCATCCGAGCGTTACACGTATCTCTATTATATAAAGCGCTATTTGCCAATACGAAACGTGATAAAAAGTATCGCCGTCGACGGCAAAATTAATTAAATAAATGATTGATATAGAATGGAAGATTTATCATCCCACTTCAAAGTGAGAAAAAACGATAAATCGAGATTTTGTATATTGATTACTCGGCCGTTGCGTGTCAATTATACTGTTATTTTTATCAATCGCTGGAAAGCCTCGATATAGCGAGAAATCAATCCCTTACAGCCCAATTAAATTCTTTATCAGAGTCCTGAAAGTGTTTACGCATTTTATTAGACAGATGATTAAATTACGTATTTATAAAGCGAGAAAGTTAACACGAATAATATTGAAAAATTTGTCGAATATAATACATTTTCATGTGTCCCAAACTCCGGTCCATTCAAACTTCGGTGTTCATTTAACATAAGATAAATATATATTACAAAACAACACAGATACTGTGTAAAAAAAATTATCACAAAAAAATGCTGACACAGTTTGCAAATACGCACCGAAAGTATATATTTCTTTTATAGTATAATTAACATTTATATGTTAAATTAACATACCTATTTCATTCATTCGTCCTAGAATTTGCAATTTAAAATACATTATTTTTTGTTACTTGTTTATTTACTCATTAAAAAATTATGTTAACACTAAGAAACGTTGAATATCAATTTAACACAAAATCTTTAAATAACATAATCACATTATGTTAAATTGATAAAAAAAAAAAAAAAAGATTCAACATAAACAAAAACTTTCGTTTCCAACAAACAAATCATACACCGAGAAAAGAAATATTTTGATACAAAAAAAATAAATTACGACTCATCGAATAAATAATTTTCTTATGTTAAGTAAAATTTTTTTGTACATTATTTTTTTGTAAGTTCTTTTTCAGTAAAGATGATAGAGATGAATTCGGGACACAAACGATCCTTTCATGCGTAGCAAAGGACCGAAAAATCATCGTGTGTACTTAATGGATTTAAGTACACGTGCCGTCGTTGCTCTCGTACAAGTTTCTACATATATATTAATGCAAAATTAACATCTGTGTCACGTGCGCGCGCGCGTATGACGCCAGATGGTGGACAAACGCATAATATAAACGGACATGGACGTTCCTGAATTGGGTCAGGCTGCATCAAGTTTTCCGTCGTTTATTTTCACGTCGACCGGTAACACACGCGTACCCATTGATTACTTCGGTTACGCGATACCCGGCGGCAAATGCGATTACATTTGGGAAAGTTCTAATTGCATAAGTTGTAAGAAAACGCGCACGGTATCCATGAGACGAGGTCGTTGCGACAGGTCGCCAGCTGACGAAAACTGATCATTTCGTTAGGTAAGATTTTGTAATTCCATCCACTGTTTAATTCACAGTGTTAAAAAATTATATCTATAATTTGAATTATTTTTAATCACTTCTATAGAAATCGCCGCCACTTTGACTAAAACAATGGAAGTGAACAATTTAACTCGAGAAAATGTACTAAATTTGAATAAAATTTAGTTCATTGTTTACGAAATGTATACGTTGACATGGACGATGTTTACTTTGAAATTAATCATAGAGATGGATTGATTTACATTTTGACACACATTTTGACACACATTTTGTGGAAATTAAAAGTAACAAAATATTATTTAATTCCTAACAGAGATTGGATCACCAAGTGCTCCTTTGATATTGAACAGAATCAAATAGTACTTTGGCGCAAAGTAAAATTTCAACATAAAATTTCAAATGCGAAACTGACGTTACGGTTTTATCGGTCCGATTTATTCTCACACGTTGCTGCAAATATCGAGAAATATCGCTAGTCATTCGATCAAAGTCTTTTGACGACGAACGAGCGGTGACTCGCGAAAAGCAGCCGACTTCTAACAAGCTCCGCTTTCGAACGCGTCTCACGATGACATTTGACTTTTTGTCGAGGTCAAGTTTGCTCGTTAATCCCTTCAACTTTTAGTATTACGGCAAAATATTACCTGCAATATATATACAATGAGTAGAAAAAGTATTCGAGAAAATATTTTTTAAAAAAACTTTATTTTTAAAAGTAGTTATGCAGCGAGAAATGAGTCATCGAATTGATGTCGAATCGATATAAATACGATGATTTCAACATTAATTGACGTCAATTCGATGTTTAATTGACGATCATTTCTCGTTGGATAATTAATCATTTATTCTTTATTATTTATTGAAGAATAAAATAGACTGTATATTTTTTTAAATTATACCAAAAAGATGTGTATTAATTATACAAAATGTATCTGAAAAATAAGCGAAAATTAAAAATTGTATTGTTTGAATGCTCAAAAAGTATTCATACAGACGAGAAATTTAGCTTATAAAATTAGGAATACATGCGAAGTTCGTTTGTTTATATTAGAACAGAATGTATTCATTGTATAAAATTACTAATTAATATTTATTTTTAAAAAAAAAAGACTTTTTTTATAACAAATTTCCTTGTATGAATACTTTTTGCTCTCACTGTATATATATTGCAGAATGGAGTATGAAAATTATCAAAGCAACGGAAAATAAATTATTCTTCGGTATGTCTGCTCAATATAAAAAAAATTATACGTTACATTATGAATTTGTTCTATTATGAAATAATTGAGTTGTTAGAAAGTAACGTGTAGGAAGCGGACGTCGAATATAAAACATGTACATACAATTCGCAGCGAATTTAAAAAAATCCCAAGACTCGAAATAATGAACTGTCGTTTTATTACGCAAAGCGATGAAACAATTGCGTCGTGTTACGTATCGGCGAAACACCTGCCGTTAATTCCTAAAAGCGGTTAATTATTAAACGACCTGTCTGAAATTGAGGGCTTTTTCCCCTCTCTCTCTCTCTCTCTTCTTCTCTTTTGTACTGTCGATTTCAAGTCAGAGGCGTCGGACAAAATGGTTCGTAAAAAACGCGCCGGTATCGTTCTACATCCGTTCTAGGACCCCGAAGAGCCATAATTTACCGCTGCGTTATTACGGTCATTATTGCAGTCGACGCTTTTGTGGAAATTACTGTGAAATGGCACTCGCTCTACCAGTTCACTTGCTACACGTCAACATCGTGAGCCCGAGCTTTCGGATCTCGCAGCGCGATATTAAAGAATCGGAAAGTCGGGTATACTCAACCGGAATACGGATATTAAATGCTGAAAGACCTTCGCGATATCAGAATTCGCTGGAGTAAATATAAAGTATATCGCGGTTTCGCGTAATATCGCAGCGGTTTATCGCGTCGTTTCACGGTTACTATCAAACGCGAGATAGATCGGCAAGCAGGCGAAGTCGAAAGCAAATCTTCTAGGAGCTGGCACGTAGAAGCGGCTTTAACGCGCGCCAACGATCAGAAGGCCAGTGAACTGCCAGCTTATACGGGGTGTCCCGTTACTGTACTGCCATTCCTAACGATTACTTTATCTGACGAAACGTAGATCAATATTGTCCTAACATATCTCATAAGAATTTACTCTAAACGCTTGAAGAATCCTGAAGTTAGGAATCTCTACTCTCAAAAACTTTTAGAGTGAATCTCACTTTGAATAGTGAAATCTCTTAGATATGATATTTGTAATGATATTTGTAATGAATTCTTATTTTATTTAAGATTACATCTTATGTAAAATCTTAAGATGTCACGAAGCAATCAAAGAGCCGTATTAGCAGATAGGTAATTAGCATTTTAAGGTATTATTTAAGGTCTTGAAATAAGAATGAATTATGAATACCTTTAAAGATTAAAAATTGAGCCACCCTCTTTTTCAGGACTGACTCAATTTTCACTCTTCAGAGTGAGATTCCACTCTAAATGATTTAAAAGTGCTGAAACCCATATAAAATTAGATTACGTTAAAGTATTAAAACGAGATTCCGTATCTGTTTACGCATGAGTAAGCAAGTCCAGCTTACGTTACGTTTAAACGATCTCGCGATTAGATCGAAAATTTTCCTCGAGCGAAGACTCACTCGCGAAGGAAGAACGGTAATGACAAGACGTCTCGTATAATACCAGTGTGCGCGTATCCACGATGTATTTGTGGCACGCTCCATCATCAGACACATCAGGCAGAACCGTTTGATGTTGACGTTTGACGACGATGGAAGGAAGAGGCAAGCGAGAGGACTGGGAGAACGCGGAGCGGTGGAAGTTAACGCGGACACGATCGGTGGAAAGTTTTCGCGTGACAGCGCGCAGTTAATAAGAATAAAACACGAGTGTACACATAAGAGCTGTTTTTCCGTAGTTTAACTATTGTATACACTTTTAAGACGGTTCTACAGTAAAGTACCGAAAATTTAGGATGTTTCACCGGAGCCCTCCTAAAGTCACAAATATATCTGCATAATTTGGATAAAATATTAAAACTATGTGTTTTAATATTAAAACTATGTATTTTAATTATGAAATAAAATGATATTTAATATGCAAAAGTAGTGAAAAAAAAAAAAGTTGATTTCTTGTACAATTTGTTCTTGTAAAAATTCGATATTTTATCATTTCGACATTAAATATCTTTCCAGAATGACCTATTATTTTTTTGTGACCATTACGATCGTAATTTTTTCACTCTAGAATTTTACAGACGTTAGTAAGTTTGATACTTCAAATTCATTGTATTAAAAAATCTAACTCGATTTATTGTAGAACCATTTCAAGGAGATTGTAAGGCAAATGCAATATGTTAAGAATTACTTGAAAAAAATTAGATTCTAAATTGCATTTAAAAGTACAAAAAAATTAGAGACAGTTTACCATTTGGATCAAGTTATTTCAATAAAAAGTAATATTTTTTAAATTTGTACTTTAATAGAAATATATGAAAATGTATCGTAAAATAATGATAGAAATCTCAATTTTTTTATGTAAGTACTTCATAAATTCAAAAATATTTATGTAAAGTTACATTAATTTTTCAATAAATATATAATTTTATAACAAATATTTATTTGTTATAAACTAATCTCAATGAAACTTTGCACAAGTCATTTTTAGCACTTAAAATATTTATATTTAAAAAATTTAGATTTTTATTATTTTTAAAATTTTTGTTTATAACAATAAAATTATTATCAAATAAAATAAATAATCTATAAAAATGTGTTGCTTAATAAAAACAGAATGAATACAATTTTCACATGTATATAATTTGTTTAAAGTATAAATACTAATATATGTGTTTTATGCCCTTATCTCCTTAATACGACATAGGTATATACAGGGTTAGCCATATTCGACGGAAAGACCTTGAACCCTATTAAATGATTTTTAAAATGAACAGCAAAAAATGTGTTTTTTTCCCATGATTGAAAAAAAAAACATCTTTCCGTCGAATATGGCCAACCCTGTATATGTTTGATATATTTATAATAACAAAAGCAAGAAAGCAAGAAAGAGAGTTGTAGGAATGAAATCAGATCTGTGTGGTACACATGTATATCTGCATCGAAACTTTGAACTTTATTTTTCATAATTAAGATTTGCCAGATATGCGAGTCTGGCGATCACAACGAGATATAGTTTCCATAATGCATGATTCTTTTAACGACGAACTTAGAAAAGAAGGATTGCGCTCACTCGTAGAAAAGAAAAAAAAAAGAGAGGAAAAAGAGAACGAAATGACTAACGTAACTCTCCCACGCACGCTCTCGCTCGTACTCACGCACTCTCGCACGCACACACGCATCTTTGTCCGGAACCATGGAATCCTGACGCAATTCGTTCGTTCCGCTCGCAATAGGTACGCGCGGTGTTGTACTAATTGCTAGCTTATCTAATTAGTCGGATAAGGCGGCACACCGTTGTTTGAGAGCGACGCGAAGCCACGAAACGATCCTCGTTTCTTCGCCTCCGGTGTCGCGCTACATACAAGTGTGTCGTTTTATTGCGTCATTCGTATGTGCCGCGACCGCGTTTCACGCCAACAACATCTACAATAAAATCCCGGACGCTGCAGCTGTGACGTCACTCGCGCGCTCCCGGGAATAATCGAGGGCTCCTTTGAATTGATTGCGAGGTTTCGGAATAGAACGTCGAGCGACGAAAAATTAATAATCAGCTGCAGTAGCGACAGCGAGGAATAATAATCCTCTTTAATCATTCTCAACGAGTGACGTCACAGCTGTAGGAATTCTCATATTACACTAAGAGAAAAATGTATTAAATTTTAGTAAATATTTCTTCGAATAGCGCCAGTTGAAAAATATTTACTAAAACATAAATATATATTTATTTAATAGGAGAATTACCGATTTGATTTATTATTTTTTATTTATTTATTTTCCGTAAATAAATGTTATATTAGTATACTATTCAATTATTTATTAAAATTTAGTACATTTTCTTCTCGATGTACGGATGGATTTCGGTCTCTCATGTCTCCACCCTCGCGAAATGAATAACGCGACAATGGAGCACCATCTCGTGCAACGCACGCGTACAGGCGAGCTTGTACGTGCGAATACAATGTATGTAACATCAACAGCGTGTCTCTCCTCTAGCGATCGATAGCGATAAGTATAAGCTATGCACTAAAACATGCACAGAGAAAAGGATATAAAGCTAAACGTTATCTACTATTATACAGATCCACGTTAACGCGCGGTCCTCGTTTCCTCTCTCGTCCGTTTTTTTTTCCTTTTATTTTTCATTTTCTCCCAGGAATTTCCCGCAACGTAGATATCACTTAAATCTTTGACATTCTCGCGTCTCTTCGTTAATACTCCAGTGCGTTTACCCTAAACGATACAACGATCGAAATCCCGTAGAGATGTCTCTTTACCTCGTAAGTCTTTTAATTCCGCTAATGAATTTCAAAATCGATCTGCCCTTGACATACAATTTCATAAATAGACACAGTTCCACCGGCTACGGAATTTACACAATGAATATCAGTCCGATTCACGATACAGCTTCGTCAACGTAAACGTCTTTATATAAAGCTCCAGCCCTTCTTGCTTATTTCCGTTTTTCATCGAATCGAACGGACGACAGTATCTTTAGGATTAAGGACGCAGCTGTCGGGAACTAAACCGAGCCTAAGCTAAGCTATCAATGATCTCGCCTCGCATCGATCGACTGGTCCGCTCGTTGCGCTCTTCATGAAAAAATAAATGAGATCATTGGGTCTCTCTCCTCCTCTCGTGACGATTGTTCTCTTAATACTTCCGCCACGCAAAGGCATCGATAATCGTTGATCGACCGCGAATATACGCGGTTTATATCCGTTTCCATCAATGTAAATTAATCTCAATTTAATCTCGATTTAGTTCTTAGAACTAGAAAAAGATGAAGAGTTGAGAGGTTGAATCGAGATTAAAATTTAATCTACATTGATGAAAACGGGCATTGCTCAAAGTGGACTGTCAGGATTGTCATAAATTCCTCATCCTCCATCTCCAGAAAAATCTGCAAGTTCCCAGACTACGATTCTAATCGTTTTCAATTTCCTTGACATTTTCCTGATTTTCAGTTTTGTGACAACCTTGACTGTGTGATCCTGGAGCAGGACTTGATTGTCCACAATCTAACAACTCGAAAAGTATCTTCGTTGATACTCGCGTACTCTTTCTCTCTACTTTCGCACATACTCGGTTTTTATATCCTCATGCGAAGTCTGTGCTATTGCGCTAAAAAAAAAAACGTGCCGAATCTAAAAAATTTGTAAACCTTGTAAATTAATTCACGCGGAGATCTTCCCCCATTTGACTCTAAGACTTTATTTCTGTTTGGAAAGTAACGACCCGCCTTCGTCGCGCTCAGTGACTCCAGGTTTCTTTGCGGGTGGCATTCTGATTCTAACGGAAAGCTTCCATTTATAGAATGTCGACGGGAGGTTCTCGTGCGTCGCGTGAGATAACGATTCAACGTTGTAAATCGATAGACGAGCAGAATTCACAAGACTCGCCGTTTAACTCGTAGGTAGGTTTAACCAGCGGTAGAATCTTGAAGACAGACATTATTACGTTCCCAGCTTTGAGGATTAAAAAGTTTCCGCGATACCGTTCTTCGAATTCGAACGGCAAACTTATATTTAATAATGCAGACTCGAGCAAGAGGCTGTCATACAATAATTACAAACTAATTAACTATTGTTTTGTGGTACTTTGTGTGTTTACGGTATCCCAGGCACGTTGCAAAGACCCTCTTTATTATGCCAAGCTACAGTCGTTATCTCTATAGGGATATTAAACTGTAAATCCTTCGGTGCCACTCGCAAACAAACTCTAATTACATAAAACAAATAATTGCACTATTAAACAATTGTACTAAAACTTTATTAGATCTTTCTTTCTCGTTTAACGCTACAATCGAGTCAACAACAAGCGACTCGCTTACTCGGAATTAATTAACACAGACTTCTTATATAATTCGATCAAAATAGTCCGCGCGAGATGACGAATGATGATTTGCTAAATTAACTCTTCAAATACCGTACAAACGTATAATTAGTAATAATTTTTCAAAACAACAAGGACATTAAAAAAAAATAGTCTCAGATGTCTTTTCATCAAACGTCGAAGAAATAATAAATCTCTAACCAGCAGAGCTTTGTCAAATAAAAAATATAGAAATATATTATATCTATATTTTTAATCGTTACTATTCGCTTAGTATTTGAAGTGTTAATCAAGTTTCACGACAAATCAGCTGTATGATATAGATACACTACATTGTGATAACGATATCTGTCGGTATTTTTAAAAATTACAAGATATCACACAAATATACATACACATACATATATATATATATATATATATATATATATATATACTGAAAAAAATGTACTAAATTTTAATAAATATTTGAATAGTGCTAACTAAATATTGATTAAGTGTAAACATATACGTATATATCTTCATTTGATACAAGATCATTAATTTAAGTAGTATTTTTTATTGAGTAATTATTTACTATAAAGTTTTAGTTAGAATTATTTAAATAAATATTTACTAAAATTTAGTAAATTTTTTCAATATATATATATATATATATATATACATATATATATATGTTTATACAATAAATACATAATTTGTATGTATTTGTTGTCCAATAGATACTTCAAAATATATACAAAGAATCGTATCGACCTTGCACTACGATTATCGCCAATATTTTTCAACGGTTCAGAATACCGATAATCATCGTTAACACAATACAGAGCATCACTGCAGAAAAGGAACATTATGGCTTCTGAACGGGCGAATGACGCACATTAATGGCTATTTCTACCAACGTAGATTAACTTTAATCTCAGCTTGACTTACTTTTTATCTGCTTCTAGTTTCTACAAATTATGCCCGTTTCTACCACAATGTAGATTAACTTCAACTTCAATTCAACTTACTTCTTCATCCTTTTCTAATTCCTAGAACTAGAAAAAGTTAGTTGAACCGAGATTAAAATTAAACTATATTAGCAGAAACGGGCAACAGAAAAAAAAAAGATGAAAAGTAGAACCGAGATTACAGTAAATCTACATTGACAGAAACAGACATTAGTCACGTCGAGACGACGTTGAGTTCGCCAGCGATATTTAAGAAATGATCTCGAGATACCGACGCGATGTAGAACAGTACGGGAAAGGAACATCTCGCGCGCACGTTTCGAAACGAAGGTGGTGAAGAGAGTCGAGCGGGGTGCAGGCCGCGTTGGCGGCCATAAGTAAGTCTTCCACGTAGGTTCGTCCGCGAGCGTCGATACAGCGGCGAGGCGAAGCTATCGCGCAGCGCCGACAACGCAGCGTATTTACAAACACGGCCATGTAAGGCGAGTTCTCGCCTAATTGTGTTTACACACACGCACGCACGTACGTGCACGCACACTTTCCCGTCGCCGTCGTCCTGGAACTCCCACGCGGCCGAGCGAAGGAAACGCGCGTTTTCACAGGATACCTTCTGAACCTTTTTTATCGTTTTCCACTTTCCGAGACACTTTCCATTCCGGAATCACAAAAGAAGCAACCCTAGAAAGGGTCTCGTTCCTTTCATCAAAAGAAGATAAAGGAAAGGATCAGAAAAAGACCGCGGAATAAAGCGGTATTATTCACGACGAGAACGTAGGAACGTCCGTAAAAGTTTTCCCCAAACGTTGCCGTCGAACGGCTCACAGTTCCAGAGGGTCATACATCGGCGGTAACGGCTCGTCCTCGGAATCGTAGAAGTACGGTTTCCTGCGGTATCCGCCACCGGACCGTCGCATGTCGTCCTCATCGTTCACGACGTCGTCCTCGTCCACTTCCGAGCTCGAGAGCTCGTCGAGGTTCTCCTGCAGCCTCTTGACCGCCTCCTTGATGAGGCCGCCTTCGCGCAGTAGTTCCTGAAGTACCTCGTACGGGTCATCGTCCATCCTCCTCTCGCTCCTTTTCAAATGATTGTGATAATGATGGTGATGGTGATGATGATGAGCAGCAGTCACGTGATGCTGTTGCTGCGATTGTTGTTGCTGGCCGTTGGACCGCAGACCGCAGACCTCGCAGCCGGCGGCCGGATCCGCCCAGGAACGCGCCGGCACTCGGTACGGCGACGGCCGATTGTTCTTGCAGCTGATACTGGACTTGGCCTTCAGACTGGACAGCCGTAGGTTCTCCTTGATCTGCGACACCAGGAGGTCGACGTCGCGCGTCAGGAACGCGTCCGCTTGTGCCGCGCCGTCCGGCATCACGCCGATCAGATACGTCGTCTCCTCCGCGCTCGGCATTCTCGAGTTCTCCGCTTCACGCTCTCGAGTTTGATGCGCGGAACACGCAACACCAACTATGACTACGACGTGTAGTAAATAAACTGTACAACGAGGACTCGACGATTTCTCTCGAAGCTCTATGTTTTTGTCCCCTCTCCGTCTGTACGAGATTACTATCTCTCTCTCTCTTCGAGCCGACAACAGTTTTCCCTCTTTCCTTCTTTCAATGTTTACTTGAGTCGATGGGATCCCATGTAAACAATGAACAGCCCGAGATAAGGAGAAAAGAGAGAGAACGCTGCACTATTCTTTCAGAAAAACTTCCTTTTCTCGTACCAGGAAAATTTCAGCGGGGAGACTTTAGAATTCCTTTTTTCACGAAGAAATATGGGTTGTCTTCCGATTAGCGATTCGTTCTCGTCTGAATCACAATTGTCGCCGAGACACGTCAACAATACACAGTGACGCGATGTATGTGTATATATATATATATATATATATATAATATATATATATATGTGTGTATTATACAAAGCACGACGGAGAATCCGCGTACAGGCGCGTCCGTGCGTAATCGGACGGGTATGATTCACACTGGGCAAATACGCGGGGCGGCGCGTTATATCCTCTCCTCGTTCGCTTTCTCGAAACGTCGTCGGCGGAACGCGGCACGACGAGGAGTCGCGCGCGTCGAAGCGCGGCTGGCTGTTGAATGAACTGCCCCGCGCGCGAGTACGAGCGTGCGGCTAATCTACGCGCATAAACAAACGCACACCAGCGCGCCGCGCAGTAGCAGCTGTACGTATACACACGCACAGAGCTCTCCTCTCCACTACCCGCTACACAGCGCTACACCAGCCGCACATTGTTTTGCTTCCAGGCCGATCGAACGTACACAGTGTCTGCACTCGACTCTGTTTCTTTCTCTTTCTTACGCTCGCTCGCTCGATCGCTCGCTCTCCGAGGATCAGTGCGGCGGGTTGCACAATGCGCGTATACGCTCGTTACACGCACCTACTCAGCTCCGATGAGGTAACGCACTGAGCGGGTGGGGGAGAAAGAGGAGGAACGGAACACGGTGAGAGCGAGTGATTATTTTGGCCCGACGGGAAGATGGTAATCTCGCGCGGCGCTCCCGCTTTCGAATCGGATACACCAGACGAACGATTCCTTTTCTTCTATCTCTCTCGTGATTCTCTTCTATTTATAGTCTCTTTTTTTTTATTCTGAGGTAGTCTCAATTCCACGGCTCGTTATTCCACTTGCGATCCACTTGTTACTCAATGACGCGACTCGCGGTTCTTTTTTTATATACAGTCTCGTTTTAAATGTCAATTCAAACGTAAGTCGGAATTTATTTTCACCGTTCCGACTTCGAGGTAGTCTCGGTATATACTTCGCTGTCTCCAGTCCTCGGGTTTCAAGGGTCTTCCACACGTACAACTCGCTCTCCGCGAGAATTGTCGGCGTACCACTTTACGACGCGCGACGCGTTGGAAAACGTCCGGTGCGCCTGTTCCTTTGTTTACCTGGCGTGATTTCACCGCGCGACAACGACGACGGGTCGACGGGGATCCCCGATCACTTGGCGCACGGAGCGTAGCAGCGCCAGCGAGCAGGCTTCAGCGAGCACCAAGCGAGCACGGAGAGCGAAGAGCGAGCGGCCGCCCGTACGTCCGCCAGCCATGAACCTTCTACTCTGTTATTATTGTTTTGATCGGGCGGCGCATGCGCCCCGTCGCCTGCCTTCCCCGCCGCCCGGCCCGGCCCCCGCCACTCCTCCGGCCCCGCGCTCGCCGGCTCGTGTAAACAAACCGTTAACTCACGGGTGCCCGCCCGGCGAATCGATAATACTCCTCGCCTTGCCACTTCCCCGTTCCGTATTCTCTCTCTCACGCTTCCGTCCCTCCCTCCCGCCGCTCGCTAAGAAAGCAAGCACGAATCGCTGCCGATTGTAAAAACGCCTTTGTCACATACTCGAGGAATGCGACGATAAGACACCTTCGAGATGGGCGTTTCATAATTCATAACCGTCGCGTTTGCTTATAAACCTTTTGCATTTGTATATTCGGATCTCTTTCAGAAGCGTGGCGATTTTGAACGAAATTTGAGACAAAGAGGAGGACGGGGAGCGAAGAGAAAGACGAAAGGGCAACACGTCGATGAGGAAACAGGAGAGGAAGGGAGAAGGGAGGGAAGAAAGGAGGGAGGAGAACATCGATGCGCACGGATCAAGGTTACACTCGGACACCTCCTCTACGTCATCCCTTGTCGTGTTTATACGCGCGTGCGCTCAGCGCGCACGCACACACACACACACGTTCGTCCTTGGGACGAATCATTCATTATCGCGTCCATGTAATGCTCCGCGCGGATCATGTCCACAAAAATTCAGCGATCGGGTTTCGTCTAATAACTTATAAGAATTAAAAAGACCATGAGCATATACAGGATTTGACAGGGAGGGGAAGGGGGGAATAAAAATTTATCTTCACACAAAATTGATTACAATATTTATATTAAATCAACATTCAAGACTCTTCAGCGAACTTTATTATGAATAATGTATAAGCCATAAATTAGGCAATGAGTGTTCAACTTTTTATAGTAAATTTATGTTTATTTTTAATATTCAATATTGGGGGGGGGGGAAGGGGAATGGAGGGAATGAGTAACTTGATATTTTATGTATATTTATAATGTACTGTGTTTTAATTATTTTGATTTAAAAAAAGTATAAAAATAAACTTGGAATATCGAATACCTCTTTTCCTGTTTCCCTATATAATTAGTTTGTAAATTATTAATTTACTGATTCAGTTTATTTTGTATGGTATCTCTAAAGTGAAATTCATTTGCTTTTTGTTTTGCTTCCTCGTATCTCAATCTTAATGTATCAGGTTCTGCCAAAAATCTCTGCCATAAAATGTCCTTCTCGCGTTCTAAATTGGCATCCATCCTCTGCAATATGAGAATTATTAGCAAATGTTATATGTTTTCACGAACTATTAATATGTTTGTAGCGCTATACCATTCGTTCTTTGAACTGATTCCTAATCTTTGTTATATTTCCTTGCACCTGTTGAACGATTGTGGACATTTCCTCGCACTTGGAGCTTATTTCGTATGAAGTTGACCTGAAGCTAATTGTTGGTCCATTTTGCGTTTCAGCCATGTAATCCTTGTTAATTTCATTCTCTCTAAATCCATAGAAATATACATTAAACATACTCATAGAAAAATAACGTATCATCGATACAAAAAAAAATTATTAATAATACTTACAATTTTTGTAATTTGTCGATTTTAATATTCGGATATGTTTCCAGTATTAATTTCTTCTTCTTCGCGTTGTCAGCTATTAAGTCGTCGTATCTTTTCAACGCAGTAGAGAACGACGACTTATTCGAGATATCGTCACCAAGCATCATAGACATAAATATTTGATTAAACGCATTGTACGTTTCCGGAGATTGCGTTACAAGTGCCGCATATTCGTCCTGTTCTTGTTGCATGACCTCCTACACATTTCATTATGGTTCTATGAGTAGTACAAATTATTTTTATTAAAATAATATCAAATTGAGAGTGAAATACATTGATACCAACACATCTTGCAGAAGAAAGCTTATATTCCGTAATAATATAATGACGAGCGTCAGCGATGAATTCGGCAACTTCATGCAGGCGGCGAAATTGCATTTCCATTAATAAATACAGCAGATCCATGTGAACATGTCCGTGCTTTCCAGCGAGAGAATGTAAATTCTTGAGCTTCTCGAGACGGGCTTTCCTCCGTTCGACACGGGCAAGTGCGTCGTTCTTCAAGATCTTAATAGTCTCCATTTCAGCATATTGCACTACTACTTCTGGTAACTGTTGATCTCGCAAAAGTTCAATATTCTGTTCCAAGATGTCTCTCTTTATGATTAGCGTTTGCATTTCGTCGCTGTTTATAAATAAAATATATGATTTATATAAAACATTGTTTACTTTATTCTATATTTAAACCATATATATATATATATATATATATATATATATATATATATAGAGAGAGAGAGAGAGAGAGAGAGAGAGAGAGAGAGAGAGAGGTAATATTAATTATTCTACTATGAAACAATCAACTAAACTTAATTTAACATGAGTAATTTTTACTCACTGTAATTTACTATCTTCAGGCACTTTTAAAATTCCACCATTATAGATATCCTGTACACATTGTAATATTGCCATGTAATAATCCTCTTGAGCACTAGCATTAATCTCTTCTAATTTAGCATGGGTTAAGCTATACAAGAAATAAGAAAAAATACAATTATATTACTTAATACATTTTTTAAAAAGATAATTGCCTATTTACTTACTTTCTTTTACACATATGTAACTCAAGCATCCTTTCATCCATCTGTTTGTCCCTACTATCATTTATTAGAGATCCGTAATCTGAATCCTCTTCTTGCTCTTCTTTATTAACACTAGTTCCAAATTGCTTCTTTATATGAATACTTAGATAATGATTGTAGAGTTCTATTTGTTTACTAAACAAGTGGATGGGCATTTGTGACCATAACATCGCACTGCCTTGCTGAAAAAGAAAATAATAAATAAATCATATAACTCGTAAAATTAGTTACAAAGTTTAAGATAATTACATTCTTAGCAGCATTGGCATACATATTTAAAAGACTCTCGATATCTTTTGAAAACTGACAAGTTTCTTTATCAAATTTCTTCAAAATGACACTGCAATCGTCATATGCCTTTTCTGTTTCAATCTGCTCTTTATTGAGCATAGTTTCTGCTTCTTCAATGTCATCATCTAGCTTATTCTTGACTTCTCTACAACAAAATCATTTCTCTAAATTATATAACTATTACATAAATACTTCAAAGGAGAGAAAACATAACTTTATAAAAGTTCTTACTTCAGAGTTTTTATACTATGTCTCAACGACTGAAGATACTTCTCATCTTCTCTGCAGCTTTCCTTCAACGCTTCGTATTCCACAAATAGATCCTCTTGACACGTATCATCTATGTCGACTAGTTTCAACAAGTTTGGGCAATCTCTGGTGGCTTCCTCCATTGCGGCGTCCAATGCTTCACCCTCCAACATTTCGCCAGCATCTTCCAGTGTATTTTTTCTGTAAAAGAAAAAAATCATCTGAAGTCTAGTCCAGTTATATCAGTCAACTGTGGTTTGTAAAAGAGGTGTTTTACAATTTTATCTCCTCATTGGAGAGAATATTGGCACTGCTCACGTTCTTGCAGAACCACTCCAGAAAAGGCTGCGTGCTCGGATCGTCGCATACTTTGCTCAAGATCTCAGGTGTGATCCCTGATGATAGATCTGGACGTAATCCGCGAAGCTTATTGTAGAGCAATTTACTGGTGACACTCATCTTCCTTCATATCACGCTTTATCTTCTCTCGATACGCCGTTTCTGTTTCCACAAAAATTTTCAGTCATATCTCACATCACACAGTGATCAAATAGTTCATCGCATAGCACACTACTTCAACTTTCAACAATATTGTCTTTGATTTGATACAATTTGATGTCCGTTTAAATTTTGTATCAGAGATGTGACCGGTGCCATTTGATAAATTGAAATTGTAAAACATGATTTGCGCCATCTTTTTAAATTCTTTGTAATTAATGTCGATAAATATTAAAGATCGATAAAATCATCCGCTAATATATCGACCATCGGTAAAATCATGGATAACTTTATCGCTTTCATATTGTAGAAATTTGTCATTTAAAAAATTTATTAAAATAAATTAACATTGATAAAATATCAAAACATATAATTAAATAAAAAGAATTACAAATGTCTCAAATATTTTAGATGTCAAATCAGAATATAAATATATCTTCGAAATTTTTAAATGACGTCAAAATAATTTATTCTGTACGTGATATTAACTATTTTTCAATTAAATCTCTGCAAATATTTACATAATCAAATATAATTACCAATATATATTTAATAATATAATTCAATCGTTTAGAATTATAGATATTATAGAATATGTCAATATAGATGAGATTTTATTATATCGTAAGTTTTCTATTATAAATATATACATTGTAAAAAATGCAATTAAGATTATTATTACGAAAATTCTAAAAATGATCTTTTTCTGTATCGTGAAAGTAATTACAGCGAAGGCACAAAAGTTCTATATAACAATTCCATTATAAAAATAATTTTGAATTATAATTAATAATACTAACGGCAAAGAGAAAATTATGCCATTTCGTGTATCAGATGGCGTGAAAACATACAGCAATTACAACAGAACAGAATTAATTGCGGCAAAGACTAATATTCTTTTTTTTTTTAAGAATAGAACACTATGTTAACCTTTTTAAACATATTTTTAATGCTTCAATCATGCTTTAAATAGTGTTATAAAAAACGTGTTAAGAACATTGATTAAGAATATATATATTAAACTGTTCAAAACATATTTTTACCAACCCTAGGAAGTGATGCAGCGTATCGTGATGGTCGAAATGTCATTTGGTGTATGAACAGAGTGTGGTGTAGTGAAAAGTAGTGAGCAGTAGTGAGTGAGTAAGAAAGTGAGTGTCAGAGAGGGAGAGAAAAAGAGGGACGAACAGAGATTTGGAGGTATTTTTCTTGTGCGATCGGTTTTTGAGTTCGGTGAGAAAAATCCTTCTGAATTCGAGATAGTCACGATGGATCGCGAACTGGTCGACAAATTCATCGAGGTGACGGGTAAGTTACATTTTGCCTGTAAGTTAGCGCGAGAATTATCATTCAGGTTAAATAACGTGAGCATAACCAGTTAGCGTCGCGATTATAAACACACATTTTTTTCTTCAAATTCGAATGAATCGCGACGAAGCCGCAAATATAAATGCTGGGAACGATATCCCGGTACGGACGGATGCGGACGACGTGCTGGATGTTCAGTTTGTGTCTTCCATTTAGGCGAGAGCGAGGCGACTGCTCGACAGTACCTGACGTTGGCTGATGGAAACGTGGAGATGGCGATCAGTTTGATGTTCGAGGGTGGCAGACCACCGGAGACCGAGAACGCGAATCCTGAGCCACCTGTGAGAGCTCCAATACTTCCCACGCGCGAGATCCTAGTGCCCTCAGATCCTATGTGTTCATTGCCACAGTTGTCGAATAATGTGTTTGATAGATTCAGAGATTTTGCGGTAGAAACCCGTAAGTATTATCGTATAACATAAAAATTAGAGTATCTATATAAATAATGCATGACACATAACATATTTCTTAGATATATATATATATATATATATGTAATACATATTTTTTGGATGATTAATATAGAACGGCAAGAAGAAGAGATGACTCGCCGAGTAACTGGTGGTGCAAAGCAATTGTCTCAGAAGAAATCAAAGCGGTTGGAAGATCTATTCCGACCACCATGTGATATTCTCTTTTTGGGCTCCTTCATGGAAGCACGGGACCATGCGAAAACTTTAAATCGTTGGCTGCTTGTCAATGTTCAGAATCCACAAGAATTTAGTTGTCAGGTTCTCAATAGGGACGTGTGGCCCAATGAGCATATCCAAGAAATTGTGAAGGATCACTTTATCTTGTGGCAAGTATGTTGTACCAGAATATCATGCTACTTTTTATGCATTAAAATCAAATGTACTAATTTTTAATAAATATTTGTTTAAATAATTTTAACTAAATATTTATTAAATTTAATATTTATTTGATAAAAGAATTATTAATTTGATTTATTTGGTAAATGTTAGTAACAGGTAAATATTACTATTTAAACAAATATTCTTTAAAATTTAATAAATTTTTTTTGGTGTGATTCATATTCTGATTTTGAGCTACATTTGTTACTTTCAGGTTTTATCTAATACTTCGGATGGAAAACGTTATATAGACTTTTACAATGTAATGGCATATCCTTATCTGGCGATTGTAGATCCTAGAACAGGAGAGTGTATGAAAACTTACAATAACATTACTGTTGATAGCCTGATCTCTGATTTAAATGATGTACTGAGCACACATCCATCTCCAGAAAGTGCTACGTATGTTTCATCTGATTCTAAGGATTGGAATAATTTTCCTACAACACCTCCAAAACGAAATACTATAGCTGATCAGATAAAAAATGTTAGTATATAAATTTTATAAATCTTTTTCTCTTTTTATAATTGATTTTTTATTGTAATATTCGCTTTTTTAGGATTGTGGACCTAGTAGCAAAACTTCTAGACTTTTATCAGAAAAAGTCACGTATTTTGGTTAGTATTTTTAAAATTGAGAGAACTAATTTTATAAAATTATGTATACATTTATTTTTTTTACTAAATAAACATACCATTTTACTTATTGTTAGTTTTTTTAATATTTGTATTATGTACACAGGAAACGAGAATGTAGCATCTGACAACATTACAAGTTCGAGTGTTTCAAATTTGAATGCTCCAAGTAGCAGCAATACTGCTTTTAATAAAAAGAGGAAATTGAATGAATGTGCGACTAAGCAGCAAAAAGACGAAAAATTAAAATCAAATACAACTAAATCTGAAACAGGTAAATATGACATCTTCTGTGACTTGTAGTGTTTTTGATGTATCCTTTATTTCACCTGTAAAATAACTTTTTAATCCAGGCGACGAACCTTTTCTACGGCTCTGTCTACGATTGCCTAATGGTGCAAAGGAAACGTTATCAATGTGTGCAACGGATACCATAGAAGTATGTATTCAGATCTCTTTCTAAGATTGCACGATTGTATACATGTGTAAAAGAAAAGTATAATATAATTGCACATTTTGTAGGAGTTTTTGATTAAAATGGAGGAAATGGGTTTTCCATCAACAGAGCATTCATTTTTGGTGCCATTCCCGAAAACAAATATTGGTGCATTATCCGCAAATACTCGTCTGCTAGATACAATCTTGTTTCCAACGAACACAGTATTCATATCGAAGATATAGTAATTTTCTCTGAATAAGTAATAATTGCTTCCATTACATTTCCTTAGTTACACTTTCTTCATTATATTATGGTAATTGAGACATTCATTGAAAATTTTGTCACTGTTGTTTCTACATTACTATACGAAAGTATAGTTTGTAAAAATTGTATAGTTAAAACTTTAGAATTTGATCTCTGTTCCTTAAAATTAATGAATCAATTATTCATATCTCGCGTTTATTTAAGTACGTTTTGAAACGTTCTCATTTAAAGATACATTTTTTTCATGTAAGGCAAATGATAAAGGCACTGCCATTCGGTGTTCATGTCATACAAAAATGCGTTCATTAATCTTTTTATCTTTAATTAGGAATTAAGATTGTCGCAACTTATAAGAGAAAAAAGTTGCATACGTAGTTACTGCCGAAGTATCGAATAATATTACTTTTTAGTTTTATTATTACCATTTCCGGAAAATCTTGTAAGTGCCGTCCATAATGCATACAACCATCACAATACATCCTTTTTGGAATATTTCGAAGTGGCACATACAACAAATTATTATATTCTGGCAGTCATTTTATAGCATTATTACTCGATATAATGAAACATTTGAAGCGTTCTTTATGAAACTTTTATCAATGTGATCCAAGATACAGGACAAGTAAGATTCCATAATATAATATATATCACAGTTATAAATGAAAACATTTATGTATATTACAATACAAGATATATCAATGTATCATCTTTTCATTAAGATAATCAGTTCAAGTTACAACTGCCGATATAGTTAAGATAGATGTAGAGCAGGATAATTTAAAGATATGAATTATAATTGTCAATAGAATATGCTGCATAAAAGATTATGCATTGATTACAGGTACACGTCATGTCATCTGTATTTTTACTTATTTCTTAGTATACAGTGTCATAATTCTGTAATATACGTGGTAGAAAGTATTTCTCCTATTAAGTATGTACTTATATTAAATATATCATTTAATTCAATCATATTAATGTCTTATATATATCCTGCATCACTTTTTAATATAAAATTCTAGTTTTTTTTTAAAGCTTGTCAGCAATTATAACTGATTATAATTGTTTATGCAATTATAATTGATTATAATTATAATTGTTATGATGAACTTTTAGTTTCATATATTCCCTTTAATAAATAATCCTAGTTATATATATATATATATTATAACGATAGGGATATTGATTCACATACATATATAATATAACAAAACATGTATTATATATACATGGTCTGGTAATAAAGTTCCCAACAATAAGTAAAATACTCAACAATAAAAAGAATAGAGATCTCAGACAAAAAGTTGTTTTCTTTCAAAATAGTGTCCGATGATATTAATAATCTTCAAAACAAAATCCATAGTTGCTGTTTAGAGCACTTGTCATATTCTTCTGAATATCTCTGACATCTTAAAAAAAGTTTATCTTTTATGATATTATTGAGAACAACATGAAATTTGAAAAAGTTAATAAGGTGAGTAATTTTAACAATTCTTTTCTTGTCCAAAAACAAAAATTCTTTTATCTACAGGGACATTGTGAGTGCAACTTTCTTGATAAACATTTTTAAGATGTTAAAGATATTCAGAAGAATGTGACGAGTGTTCTGAATAGCATTCTATGCATTTAAAAAGTTTTTCTATGCATTTAAAAACAAGTTTTGAGGCTTCATATCGAAGATGTGTAAAGTGTATTAATGTTATGAATAATTACTTTGAAAGTTAAAATATAACATTTTGTTATTTATAAGATGTCTACGTTTTTTTATTGGTATTATAATCTGGAAATTTTATTGTCAGACCATGTATGTATAGGATATTAAAACGGTAAATAATTCTGCAATACAGGATGATAGGATTCATTAAAATACCAAAAATTAAAATGAAAATGATATAACAAAGTTTTTTGTGAAAACAATTTGTCATATGCGTATGGTTTACATATGTTATTTATATAATATATACATATATATACAAATTAATTCAAAATATGATTTGTTTATAAATGTTATACGGATAAAGCTTCAGTCATTTTGATTTTTAAATATTGATATTATATATAATATATATTGTATATTTGTTATATGGTGGACATTATCTGAGTATATGGTATTCAAAAAATATATTCCCATTCAAAAAATATTCCCATTAAAATAGTCCTATGAATCACAAGAAAAAGTGTAACACAATTATTATAAATATGTAAGTTCAATAATTTTTTGGTATCGTAAAAAAATATTTGGTATTATAATTCGTTATTGGTTACATGAAACAACTATATAATTTTGTGCCTAAAAAAAATCACATAGTATTAGTTTGTTTCCAGTTACAGGAATTTGCTAAATTTATGTTCTAAAAATGCTACAAGATTTATTTCACTACGATAACGTCGTGTGGAACACTGTAGTCCAATTAAAACAGCAGTGGCAGCAAACATTAATGGTTATTGACATTAATTTTTGTCAATTCGATATTGAACTTGATGCACAAAGCGGGGTATTAGTGAGGCGGTTGCATGAGTGCTGTCTGTGCACGTAAAGTCATACCAGTCACATCTTCTGTATAGTGGAATGAGAAAAGAATAAAAGAATATTAGATATAATAATATAATTCATAAATCATATAGATTCTACATAATAGCATTAAATAAATAATATATAAACAATGTGCTTGAAATTAATATAAGCTAATAATTAAACTTAAAAAAATTAAGTTATTAACAAAATTCAACATTAACAAATAAATTCAACAAAGAATAAAATAAATAACACAATAGAATGTCGAGAGAAATGATATAATATTGTTAGTACATAAGCAGCCTTTGAAATACTTGTGAAGAACGTGTAATATCAATTCTGGAGATAACACATGCTACTTTTCTTTTAAAAAATAAGAAAGATAATTCAAGTATTTTTATTCGTACATATGTTTCAGTACATTATATATAACGATAGATTTTCATGAAACATATTTTATATTCAATCAACACAATAATATGTTTAATGTCAATATATTTTATCTACACTACAAAATGTTCTTAATGTATATATTTTTAGTAGTAAACATATATATTCGAAGACAATACTCTGAGTATATTATACATTATATGTATATACATATATAGTGGGTAAAAAGAATCATTAATTAGAGAAAATGCTGTCCAAAAATATTAAATACTATCAATATTAATAAATAATAACTTCGTTACTTTCATCGATATCAGCAAATATATAGAGATTTCATTAAATATTAACAGTATATAAGCATTTAAAACATAACACGTACGTATTAAGTATTATTCAGCGACTAGTTTAGAAAATATAATTTCACCAATAACAATGTGTCTTGATTTTATTTTTGAAATTATTTTTCAGAAGCATCAGAATTTTTTTTGTATTGTCTATATCCGAGAGAGAAGGCATAGTAATATTGAAAATAAATATATATATATATATATATATATATATGACTGCATCCATTAGCTTATCTGAAGCAGATTTAAAAATAGCTTCATAGTAAACAGATTGGTATTGTGTATAGATGTAGTAAGATTGTTAATAAGATTGCAAAGCATTTCCACTCGATCTATCCTAAGAACTCAAACATAAAGAGCTATAGAAATTTATGAAAATAATTCTTCTTCCATACCCAGATGTTTCAGAAATACACCCATCGGCGTACGTTTCAAACCAATGCCCTCGATTTTATTGGCAATCCTATTTTTGATATTTCTTAATCTCAATGAGGCATGTATAAATGTCACTGAAAAATAGAGATATAGCTATTGTAATAAAAATCAATATGATTTTTATTGCTCAAGAAATAAAATCAAAATTAATAATGATATGAAATATATCAAATGTCACACTTACCACAGACAGGTAACAGAATGCCCAGAAAGAAAACTAAAAGAGATCCCAGAGTATACGTTATGAAACATCCAGCGAATATTATAAAGAATATTCCAACAACAGGATATTGCCTTTTGAAGTTATGTATTGTGCTTCCTTCCATGGATACGTAAGCGAACGTACCCAAGATTGCCATCATTGCTAGCATACCAACTAGCATTTTAACAGGATGGATCAATCTATAAGAATTTATCATAAATAAATCAACAAATATGAAATAAAAACATAAAAAGTACAGTATAAAGCATTTACATAAGAATTTTTGAAAAGTTGATAATATTAGATATTAATTCAGCTCAAGCTCAACTATCTCATTCAAGACTCCAAAAAAATATATGTATCTAAAACGTAGCAAAAGTCGGAAGCCTCGAAATCTTCCTCAGGAAAGACTTGTAATCAAGAAAGTTCAAGAACCATTATACGTCAACTCAAAATAACACTCAGGTCCGTTTCAACCTATAAATCTATAAATTAACTATAATCTTGATTTAATTTTTTTTTCTAATTCTTGAAACTAGAAAAACATAAAAAGTAAGTTAAATCGAGCCCAAGATAATCTACATAGAAATGGACATCCATGTACAGTCGAAAACCACTCACCCGACAATGAGGAAAATAACGATGGATGTAAACAAGTAATTAGTCTGATAGTACAGAAGATTGTTGACCACTCGGTTGCCCCACTTCTCCAGGTCCTTGAGATTCGGTAGCTGAAAACGTGCGGACTCCAGCAGGAAGTCGTCCAGGCTGCGCAGCGGCGGCAGCTCCAGGTCGTTGCTCACCAGCTTCGTCTTGTCCATCGTGCCGTCGAACTAATCTCAACGATATCGCACCGTTAAAATCAGCCGGTCTTCCCTCTCGTTCTGCCGTCAACCGGTATTTTTGGATGATGACGAGTCCGGCGACGAATGTCATGCGATGCCGACGACGTGGATTGTCGTCGGTCAGTAACGATTAATTGAAGCGATCGCTTATTGTCGGAATAGCGCAAATCAGCTCAAAGAAACAAGTCGCTTCGTGTACAAATAATAAATATAGACGCTAATAAATCACCCTTGATCGTCGTCAAAATGCATCCACTACGTATTACATTTCTCGAAGCGCTCTTGACAGGTAGGACATCAGATGTTCGATATCAAAATCTTTAGTCAAGGCAGGAAGGTGTTTTATCGAGTGGGAGGATGACCTGCTTTCCCGCGACATTCGAACAAAGATATTGATAGACTTACATCACATTTTACTTTACATTACAGTTTGAATAAATATAAATTGATTGAATAAATACTTTAAATAATAAAAATAGACGGAAAAAAATGTATGATAATGAAATATCTAAAATAAATATAAATGTATAAATGAAGGGAAATGTGTGAATCTTTTGCCGATTATTATGTGATATATCATTAATAAATGTGAATTATTATGCACAATATTTATTCCAACAATACTAAGAATTACATTTTTATTACATTCTTTATTCCATTCTTATTATGTATCCTCATTGTTTTTGCAACGTAATTGATCGTTATTATAAATACTGTAATCGATCTGTTTTACTAAAACACAAACGATAATGAATAATTCTTTATGTATATCCATTTTTATAATTTAAATTAAACGCTATTGCATATATTGTATGAAATAGTACGACGTAATATTGTTTCGTAAATTATGATATGCCGGATTAGTAATGGAATATTGGAGAACTTTCGTCGGTATCTTTGATATGTGCAAATGAATTTAAACATTAGAACATTTTAAAACACCGAACATAGGATAAATCCAAAAGGTTCTCATCAGATTTAATTGGAATTTGCTTGATTCTTGAGCAACTTGTACAGGTGATCACAAATTTCTCATAGTATTTCCTGAAAATATATGAAAGAATAATAATCAAAGAAAAATCAATTAGTAGTATTTATCTTGATTTTGATAAGCATTCAACTGTCGCTTTATGTAACATTTTTTGACGATTCTGCGAACAGCTTACAAGACCGTGATGTTCTTGTAGTCTAAACAGACCATACATCTGTAAAACTGCTTTCTTGAAGGCTTTTGGGTATGCATCATCATGTTTTTCATCTAAAAAACATACACACGTATCTATTAACACGTATCGATCTCAAAATTAAAATCTAAAAGAAATGTTACTTCATCAATTAATCAGCGATTAATTAAATCTTTATGACATGTAATAATATAAATAATATAAACTTAAATATTTAATATATGATTGTTGCATTATCACATTTCTTGTTTTATAATTGTTCGACAAGACTCCTGAATACTCAGCCAGCGCACACACGCACGCACGCCACGCACGCACACGCCACACACACACACATACACACACACACACATACCAAGCACGAGCTCATCATGTATTCTCGACGCGTCAAAAGTGAGCACATATGCATGAGCTCGTACTTGTTGTGTGTGTGTGTGTGTGTGTGTGTAGAGTGTGTATGTGTGTGTTACAGCGCTCGTCACGATAAATGGCTGAAATTTAGGACGTGGAAAAGTGACGAAATTTATGTTGCATTCCGTTTCGTTATTATTTGCTTAATTGTGAAAATATGATTTGTCTCGTACTTATCAAAGTAATTATCGATGAAAACTAAAGTTATCTTGGAATTTTATATGTAAAAGCGTATATTTTATTCGTTTCAACAGTTGTCAGATGTGTTTCTGCCTGAATATAGACTCACTTTACGTGTCTTATCATTTACTGACTGTCAAGGAAGGAAAGGATAATTTTCATCGATTTTTACAAGTGTTTTAAAGCGATTTCGTCATTTCGTTTCATCTAAATTGTCTTTACTTATAAATGGCATGCAACATAAATTAACGTGTATTTCTCGCTTCTAACATCACAATTCCAACATGATCGCCACGGCTACTTAGAACAAGTTGGATAATTTAGAGTAGTTTCTTGTGTATAATACAATGTATAATCCGTATGTATAATACACATAATATGTATAATACATATAAAACATAAAAACGTACATATAATATGTATAATATACGATATTGTACAATATATAAACAATGTATAATACGTTATGTTTAATATTTCAACCCTGCTCAGGAGCTTTAAGTCTATTCTACAATATGCTTTTTGTTTCCTGTTTCTTGCTTTTTGCTATTTTTTGTATCTTACCTTTTTGCTTCTTATCTCGTTTTTCGTTTTCTATTGCTCGAAATAAATGTTAACAAACTTCAGAAGAAACAGAAAACATAAGAAATATAATTGTCGATCACAAAGAAGAAAAAAGCAAGAAACAGAAAACAAAGAAGATATTGTAGAACAACCATTAATAATAATAAATAAAAAGAAATCGCGAAGAAAAATAACGGGAAATTTATTCTCGAAATTACAAAAAAATAATTGAATAACTGTTGCAATTTTTCTTATTAATTCAACAAGTATTTATACGATTGTCGACAGAGAATATGTTTATAATTTATTGAGTATTGGCCAAAAAATACTATACATAGACTGTGATCAAAGTCTCGCTACAAATGCTTTGAAGCGTTTGATGGACCAATTAGAAGAAAGAATTTTACAAACTGACCAATTAAAAAACGCTTCAAAACGTTTGCAACATCGCGTTGACCATACCCATAGTTACGTTACATAAAAATTTACGTTATGTTAAAAATTATTAAATCTTTTTTAATAAAAAATAAAAAAAATACCGAATTGCTTTGAATTATTCCGTGCTCTTCCTGTTAAAGACTTCGTAACGGCTGCCAAAGACTAACTGACTAATAATGTTTGGTAGTGAGATTATCTAAATGATTATTATTGCTATCGTTAAATAGCGACAGCCAATGGCAGGACAATCTTAGAAAAAGCGCTGTTTTCATTGTCTGTTCCTAGTTAACGACAGCGACAATTATAAAACATTTAGAGAATCCCCCCTACTAAGGCATTGTCATTTAACTTTCTTTTAAGTAACGTTTGTTGATTCACTGTGAAGAAATAAGTACTAATAACGAGGGGATATTCAGGCTGCAAAATATAAATAAATCACATACATTCCGCAAGGAATATTCGTGTATCTTGTTTACAAAATCAAACGTGACTTAGCTTTCTTTGTTACAAAATCTGAGCCAAAACTTGACATACAGGCTCTTTAAAACAGATATACAATAGTTCATTTAGTCAATCTTGTTTTTTAATACAATAGCAAGATAATCTCTGTGATTATACAAATATACGAAATTAAATATTAATAACACGCGACAATTTCTGCACCCTGTTGAGTAGAAGATCCCCTTGTTTCACCATCGCTTGATATTGCCAATTCTTGCTATCCGGCCGATTTGTTTCGACTACTCCTCCAACTCGATCGACTTTGCAATGTAATCGGCCTGCTGCTATGAAGCGTGACAGTTCTCTAAATAAATAACATATTCAAGAGCATTAACAGCCGACTTTGATGCCTATTTTTATATAAATCTTTATAATTTCCAGTTCAAGCAAACTGTATTGTTTATTTATATTGTCGATTTTGAAACACAATCTTAAACTAAAGCCAGAGAGTTTATAACTTTAATTAAATACAAAATAAATTAATAATATTTGTGGCTCCAAGAATAAATCTAATACAAATAAAATATGAGCTTCTGCGGATATTAGTGCATAAATTATATATTGATAAGTGATAAAATATAATTTGCAAGCAATTAAGAAATAATAATCAAATGAAGTTAAAAGTAAAATGTAAACTTGTTGAGTTTCGATTCTGAATTTGTATGAATCTTTTTTAATGTGATAATTAGTAAAATCAAGTACAAATTGAAATAATACAAGTTATATTCCATTATGCTTATGAATATATAATTTATTAACAACTAAAGAAATTCATATAAGCATTTTAGTTGATTTAATTAAATTTAAAATTAAAATTTGTTAAAATTGGTAACAACAAACTCAATAAAAATTGATAATCACTCACTGATCAATGTATTCCACTGTGACACCAAATGCTTCAGCCATATACTGGAGAGTTAAAGACCGGTAGGATTCCAATAGTTGCGTATATGCGAGAATTCTCATCTCTCGAACGTAATATCGATAATGAGGAAATATTAAATAATCTCGACGCAGCAGTCCTTCGACATGCGCTGAAATATTATTGTAATAATTACAGGATCCTTCAAATATAAAGTAGAATTTAAACTGTGTCTTTCATACTTACCAAGATTCTTAAAGAAATCTGCATAATGACAATTATACAATGAGAACAAATAATCCTTGACGTCTGGATTACTGTGAAGAACCTCCAATATCTCGGAGCCCTTAATAATTTTGTCTCTCAGTTCATTCCGTGGAAGACTTATCATACTTAAGTATACTGTGTATCTCACAAAAGTATTATAATCCATGAGCTCATAACTCGTAAATGTGCTAATTGTATCCAAAAAGAAGTTTGCAGCTTCCTTGAAGTTACGAACTGCTATGCAATATATTCCCTGATAAACTTTCAAACGATTTCGTCTATCCCAATCACCGCCTTCTTCTATCAAGCTGCAAAATATGAGCAAAATGTATGAATTATTACAAAGTATATGATAATCGATATAAAAAGATCTTCTTTTTGCTTTCACTTACCTCTTAGCTTTCTCAATATTTCTAGTGATGTGATCATGATCCAGATAGAACAAGCCAATCCTAATATTATGAAATATAATATCTAATCTGTGCCCTAATGATACTGTCTTATCGTACGTTTTCCTAAACGCTGAGATTGCACCTTCTTTATCGCCTATTCGACAGAGATATTCGGATTTCTTTAAGTTCGCTTCCCGAACCTCCATTTCGCCTAGATTTTTCTCAGCATCCTCGATAGCATCGTCAAGTTTCTTTAATTGTTCTACATTATGTGCCTTCATCGTTGCAAGAAGAGTTTCGTCCACAGGCCAATTCAAGTCTTTGCAAACCTCTTCATAGAACGGAGCCATATCTATCCACAAAAATTGTCTTTATTTATTATAAAATACAAATTATATATTAAGAAATAATAATCAATTATTAAAAAATTAATAAATTGATCATAGCAGTTAATAACCATGTCTATTTAAAAAAAAATTATCATCTTTATTTTATTCTAAAAGAGAAATTATACTACAAATAATTAAGAATAAATTCATTAAAGAATTAATAAACTGATCAAAGCAGTTAATAGTAGAGGTTATGTTTCGGACAATAATAGATGACGAGATGACGTATTCAGTGTCAGATCGAGATAAGAAGAAAGGAAATGGCAAGGTATTATATTAAACAGATTAAATTACGCTGTCGAAAATTATATCAAATTTTTCGAAATAACGTGACAAGTAGTCGAAAGAAAAAGATGCAGTCTCACTGTCGGCTTTAATAGCATCCAGGAGTTTGGTCTTCAAAAAGGCATCATCTACATGTTCGCGGAGACCCAACAAGAACTTCGTCTGCGCCAACTCCAAATTCGGGTTCTTCTCCAAACCCTCTTCCTCCAGATTTTCCAGCGGCATTGTGAATTATTAATTCGATAGAACGACGCTCGTAATGAATTGACACCTTCCCTTTTTAGGTTAAGAGAAGTTTTGTGATCCAAGACACTTCAGGTTCCTTAAAAGGGCTTTTAATTCTCAGCATCTCCGGAAGATGGCGCCATCATATTTATCTTTCCGTTTACGGTGCTTCAATAGATGGCGCCATCGCATTTATCGCTTGTTCACTCGTGTAATCTTCAATTTTTGCTAGTCATTCTCACTTAGAAAAATATCTGCAAAATTATTTCGCGAGATGATATTAAAAATTATTGAAGTATTCTTTTTCCGCTTTTTAATGCTTGTTTCAGGAAATCAGAGGTAACGTAATTTTACAAATTAATACGTAGAATCAGTCAGATGAATGTAGAGAATTTAATTAACGTAAATTAAAATATAATTATACAAGGCTGTATTTAAGAGACAAAATTGAGATGACATCTCAAAAGCAGGTAGACAAAACGCAGCAACTCAAGACTGTTAAATTAAAAGTTTGTTAATTCTGAAAGTCAGGGCTCCGAAATTTGCTCTTATGTAACGTGATAAAACTTATTATTGAGCACAACAACAGCAGGAACAAAAGAGGAAGTTGTTCAAGCAAAACACAAGTCATCTCCCAATTTACGATTCATTTTTATATTATTTTGATATTATCGTGACTTGCTGCTCTGCTTAGACTGGAATGACTAACGCACTCCGTTTATTTTAACGAATCAATTTACCTTTTTTTTTTTTGACACATTACCATCGATTGAGACAAGATGAGTTTAGAGAAATAGAAAAATCTGTCCCCACAGGTTTCATTTAATATTTAAAAATCAAACACGAAGGATCTCTCCCTGTGATAGACTTTGTTCCAATTGTTTTAATTGTCGTTTAGGTACATCTAGTTCCTTCATTTCCTTTTCAATCAAAAATTCTATTCTTCCAATACTCGGAATTATTTCCACTCGTCTGGATTTATTTTTCTTCACGACGATAACGAAGTGGAATGAGTGAACTGACATTTAATTCCCACAATTTGCGTCATAAGAATTCAACAGCTAATTCGAAACCAAAGGCGCTGACGATTCAAGCTTGATTGTTACCAATAACTGTTGATTTCTCTAATATTCGCGAAGCTGATTAACGATCCGCAAAATCGAAACAGATTGAAAATGGCAGAAAGATTCGGTCTCCAAAAGTTATTTTTTCTAAAAGTTCCTTGTTACTTTTTTTTTCATTTAATATATGTAATGTAACAATTTGATCACACGACACACAGCTACAGTGTGATCTTTTAATAATAATAAACGTGCATATCAGCTTCGTTCTCTTAATCGACTTCAATAATGAATCTCAAATTCTAGACGATTAGCTCATTAAAATATTTATCTTAGCCTCATTGGACAATTATGGGTGAGGATATCGAATTTTCGCGCGATTCTGCATATATACGATCCGGATCATAAAAGATTCTCAGCGAATGAATTAATGGGAAACATCTAGCTTATTATTCTTATCCAGATAAAACGTAGAATCATAATTAAGTCATAACAATATTATAGGTCGTCATCATGACGTTATTTAATACTTAAAAATGAACTTATAAATGACAAATAAGGTGATGATGAGATATCCATATTATATTATTATGACTTCTATGTTCTACGTGGATAATTCCCTCCAAAGAATAAAATTTAATTAATTTTTCTATCTACTTTTTCGATCGATTATATATATATATTATATATACACATACTTGCGTGTGATTTAAATATAAAAAAAAAGAGATCAGTCGACACGCAGATAATCATAGTGTTAATCAAGTATTTAGACCTTTCGAATATCCCGCAGTGTCATTAATGACCATTTACGCTCCTTCTTTGTTATAAAAAGGTCGCATGACATTGCATCGAGGGATAAAGAGACCGTAAGAACTTATTATAGTTTCCAACGTCGCCGTTCACTTGTCATTCGAGAAAGAAAGACTTCTTTCGGGTAAAGAATTACCATTCTCTTTCGGTGTTATATCAGTAATGTATTTTGTAACAATTCATTTTTCACATAAAATATCGTAGTAGTACGAGCAGAGACATACAGATTTACATATTGCGGGATACTCGGGTATCCACTGAGCACCCAATGTAACGTCCGTTGGAGATCTGCGTGGGCTTCGTTAGGATCGGGCGGCAAAAGAGCAAGGGAAAAATCTCTTTTTCTTTTTCTTTTTTCTTTTTCTTTTCTTTCTAGAGCTATCGTCAAGCTGCAGTCGACGAGCATCTATCACCCTTCCTTATCCCGCGATATTTCGTAGGAGCGATGAATATTCGAGAAGTACATTCGTTAATTCAGATACAGAACACATCTCGACTGCCCGAGCGATCGCGACCCGATCGACAACAGGAGCTGGCAGAGCTGGGATCCGCGATACGGATCAGGCCGATCGTTCGAACGCACACGTAGATACACCATTACGTTTAATTAATAGGTAGAATAATAGAGATTCGAAGCGATTAAAAAATATGTCGGAGGCCGGCACAAATCCCGGCCCAAGCTCTCTTACTCGCTTACTTAACTCTCGGATTTTGTTCTTTTTTTCTTTTTTGCTTTGTTTAATTCGACACGTTCAACAGCGAATCCACACTTTTATATATCTGTATAATATATATTTATACTTAATAGTAAAGTCCTTAATATAGAGCGATCAATTTACAATCAGTTAGTTAATTTGATTAATCGAAGAGTCAATTAATTAGTAGTGCGGTTGGATGTGCCGGTCGCACCGACCGGCCAGAGTTATGTGTATATTAATCCTCATCTTTTCGATTGCGAATCGATGAACGTTGTTGCGCGACTAACACACCGATGACATCTATTATTCTTGGCCGCCGTCCGGAATCGGATTGGATTTCTGAAAAACATCTACTACAATAAACTTCGATCGTATGTACTCGTGACTCGCGATCGTGTCTGTATGTTTATATGTATGCGTGTTTGTGTGTGTGTATATGTGTTGTTTGTGTGTGAGTTTTGTGTGTGTGTGTGTGTGTTGTGTGTGTACAATATTATGTTTGTGTATGTGTGTGTGTGTATGTTGAGGCCGATGATGGAACGAAAGAAACATCTATAATATAGACATCAGTTATTATATCAACGATTCTCATCTATACCCTGTGCATCATCTTAAATGTCTCGACACATCCTAGGTGATTTCACCCGAGATAAATGTTGCTCGCTTATCCTTACATATATAATATATTTATAGTTTATATTTATATAATATCTATATATATATATTTATATATTTATATATTTATATCTGTATATATATTTATAATCATGCCAGATGCGTCACTTTACAGCGTCGGTCAGCGACAAAGGAGGATGCCGATTAATGCCAGCTATATCTATACGACTGCATGTAAGTGTACGTATGTTTTGTGTGTGTTATGTGTGTGTGTGTGTGTATGTGTGTGTGTGTGTATATATATGTGTGGTGCGCGTGAGTGCGTGTGTCCGGTTTCATATAATCGTGTATTAATATATAGTGACTTTCGGCAAAATGCGAAACGCATAACAGAATATAATTAACGAGACAACGTAACGCGACTATGTTAATAACGACGTAACTCCACAGCGATATCGAGTTGTAACGATAAATAATAGCCAGAGTTGCAACGAGAAAACGGCGATGGCTGTTGCGGGCGCGAGGTACGAAAGTGGATGGCGCGGTGATGATAAAACAATTAAAGTACACACGAATAGTCTCTTCCTTCTTCAGCCTCTCACGTTTTGGGCTCATACATCTTCTTACGTTAAGTAAGCTTGGCATCCGGTCGCGCGGGCGGTCTCTCTTACCAAGGTTCAAGTTATAATTCGGTCGATCGTCGACGAATTCCGTCCCGCGCGCGAGTTGCAAGGCCGGTTCTATTAACATCGATTAACATCAACCTTAGTTTAATCGATTTTCTGTCTCCTTTTAGTCCTCTCATTTTCCGAGAAGGAGATAAACAAGTTATTTCTTATTTCTAATTAAATGACGCTGATCAAACGTTGCGCGAATAAATATATTCGAAATTTGGAATTTTTAACGCAAGAATATCCGAAAGTCTCGAAATATTAAATGGAAATGACGTGCAGTACTTGAATTAGCATAACGTTTAAGTTACATCTACAATTCAACGATTTCTTTCATGCAAAATTCACTTTATCCGATTGCGGGAGGAAACGAATACAAAGAAAACTTTTAATCGCGTGATACTTTTATATAACATTTTTTTACACTTTCCTTCTGAGTGTCGCGTTCGAGAAATAGTTCCTTTTTTCCCGGATAAGGATTAAACTATGGTTAAATTTGACCAACGTTGACGAAAGTGGTCGTGCCACGATTGAAGATGCACCGACGCAATCGGGCTTGATTTTTTTTTTCCTTGCTATGTGCAGTAACCTTAACGATACAATGACGATAACGATTAATATTTACTCTGTTAAAAAAAAGCTCACGTGCTGCGAGCGCGAGAGCGACGCGCAATATATGGTGACATTTTCCACGCTCATCTCACATTAGAGTGCGATGAGGAGAATGTGATTTTTCGGTGGAAAATAACAAAAATGGAAATTGGAAAATTATTTAATCTGTAACATTGTGCGTGGCAAGAAAAAGAATAAACAAAACAAATGATAGGTACCTTTTATTCGGGCTAAGAAACATCCGACCGCGCTGATAATGGTCGATGCAGATTCGCGCGTTCAGAAACGATGATGCTTCGAACGCAAGGATGTCTAATCGATTGATCGCGTTCTTATTTCAACTTTTGTATGCTGTATGATAACGAACACGGACTCGTAGAAACGTGAGAGGGTACGTAAAATCGTAATTTCACAACCGAGCTTGGTAATTTTTCGATGGGTCAACAATTATTTACGTGCGTCCCTTCTATCACTTTTACTTAGACTAATTTGCTATATTAGCAACGATACCTCATTATGGCACAACCGAGCGAACTACAGAGTTCCTCGTGAACTTGGAACTTTCAATTCGATTAAGCTCGGCTCGGTGCACGATCGAAATGAGAACGATTGCTCATCGAGAGGAGATGACTCCTTAGTTACAAGTTTATAAAAGATAAATCTTTTGGCGGATTTCTCTTCTTCTGTCAAAATAATCATTTCTTCGATCATTTCTGTGTCAAAAGCTGAATAATGAAAAAATTGTATATAAATATCGCTTCTAACAAATAATATATTACGTGCGTCCTATCACGTAAAGTTGTAAAACGAAGCAAATCATCGATTTCTTAGAGAAATTAAAATAGCAATTCTGATGACATGAAATTGCATCGTCATATAAAGTGCAGCATTTGACGTGTTAATTAATCAAATACGCAACACATTAATAACATTACAACAGGCTAATGGTATTAAGACACAATGCGATACATAAACGATAAGTAAATGATCTATGCTATTATTCTAATCGTACAATCGTATAGCGCGTTTTTTTTTGTCGTAACGAAACCGATATAAATTCGATCAACTCCATTTTTGATAGACACGAAAAAGTCATTTTTATAATATTATCACAAAAATCTTATTGCACGCTCATTATTTTCAGTAAATAATATTATTCTTTATCATGTCATTTTTGTAATATAAAATATATAATATCAGTATATAAAATAATATATTATATATATATATATATATATATATATATATATATAAAATATATAATATTATGTAATATTATATATTTTATATAAAATGATACATGAACATTACAATATTATTGATAGATAAGAGAAATTTTAAGTAAAAAATCAATCACTGTACAATAATTATTGCACAATAAATGTGTTATATAATAGTCAATAAAATTAATTAATTATCTAATAAATGAATTATTTTCTATGCATCGAGAATTCGAATTCATCGAAATTATACTTGTTTCGATATAATCGGTAATATTTCGGACTTCGTGTTTTACTTTATGACGCGTCGTTTCTTATTGACTTTCGAAGATAACAATTTGCAATTACAAATTAGGATGTATATCCCATTTGCAATATTGAATGCCCTTCGAAATACGAAAGAGTTTACGGAAACATGGTTTCGGTTAAAGCTCGTAGATATGCTCGTAGCAATCAGTGTGATCGATACTTCCTGATCGATGTAGGAAAGAAGAATAGCGTAATTATATGTTTGCCCGACCTTGGCTACGTCGGCCGAATTCGTAATCCGTGATCTGTTCGGTATTAAGGTCATTTATCGTTATGGTTATCAGAACGTGCGTGCCCGTGTAAGTATATTTTAGCGATCGGATCGGTACAGAACGCGATCGGCGAACCTGATCTACCCTTACAATTCTCGTTCGTTGCGTGCGCTAGTCGCGTTTCACGAGTGGTTTTCCCGTTCCCGAGCCGCGCGCCCGTAATTACTCACGGCGTAATCACATATCGAGAGCGTGATAAAAAAAAAATAGAGTACGAGAGAGATGTGGCGACGAAGTACGTAGAAGCGGGATAAAGGGAGAAAGAGTGGAGAGATATTGAAATGAAAGACCGACAGTTGCATAGGCTGCCCCAAAATTGACGCAATATAGACACAATACAATATGCATGCCTCGAATTCCTGACGAAAATAAAGTATAAGATAAAAAGGAGCGGAAATCGAACGTTAAGATAGTGACAGAAACGTAAGCAAACGATTTTGAGGAACGTAAATTGAAATAATAGAATGTAAAAGAAGAGTAAAGCATTTTAATGCTTCTCTCACATTACATTGTTCCAATCTCCTTAAGGACGCTTTGCTTACGCTTCTATCACTCTCCCTTTACATTCGACTTGCATCCTTTTTTGTCTTACGCTTTATTTTTGCTAGGAAGGGCATCTTCATTTTTCACACAATGTTTCAAATCTCGGTTTCAATATCTTAGGAACTAAGCTTCAGATTCTTAAAGTAGTATCCATCTGAAAGAAAATGCATTAGATATACTATCTAATAATAATTCGGATAATAGTTCATTATTGCTATCAGAGTCTCGATGTTATCTCGGCGAGAGGAAAAATGTGTATATCCATTTTTCGCCAATTCTGGGGTGCTTTGTACATAGAACTGGCTTGAGCAAAGGTGAGTGAAAAAGAGGAAATAGAGTATCGTGCGGCAAATGGATCGACAAAGAGCGAAAGATTGCGCGCAGATTGGAGATAGCATCTCGCGGAGAGTGATTTCGCGGAGAGAGGCGATTTAAGGAGAGAAAATGACGAGGATGAAGGAACGGCGATTCGAGGGGGACGACGCGCGACGGTGCGACCCCGACACGTTGAGAGCCGTGTCTTAAAAGACGTGTGTAAAAATACGTAGAAAAGATAAACGCGGCGGATACGTGCGTCGCTCGCGCGCGCGCACAGGAGGCGATCGGCGGCAGGCGGAGGTGAGGTCGGTGAGGATGGGACGGGATGGAGATGGAGATGGAGAGAGAAAGAGATAGGATCATCGGGGGCTAGTGGTGGGTCGGCGAACGGTATCTCACATCGATTATCATACACCGTCATAGGAGAGGTCAACCGGCGGTCTGTGGTGCGACGGTGCGAGGTAGGACGGCGGCGTGGTGGTGCTGCTGGACGCCGCGCCAGCCGTGCCGACGTAGCCGGGGTAATTGGCGCTGGGCGCGTGTATGCCCGTCGGTGGCGCTGGATAAGCATCGAACGAGCTTGAGTACGAGCCGTTGTACGGGTACGGATTACCCGCCATCGGGTGACCGAGGGCGGCGGATGGATGCATGCTACTCATGCCGCTCATCCCACCAATTCCGTACGTACGCTGCATCAAGCTTGTCTCGAGGCCTCCGAACAGATACCCATTGGTCGAGCCCATCGGCACCGGATAGTGCCCGGTTATGATGTTGGGGTAAGAGTTGCTGGGGTGTCCGTGATTCATGCTAGGGGTGTAGTTACTGGACGCGAGGTTTTCCACCGTGTAGGACTTGCTGTGCTGTTGCTGTTGTTGTTGTTGCTGCTGCTGCTGTTGATGTTGTGGTTGCTGCTGCTGCTGCTGCTGCTGCTGCTGAGAGTCTTGATGATGACGACTGTTCATACCGTATAAACCTCCGTAACCAGCGTCGGTGGGAGAGTGGTGTAGCGAGGAGGGATAGATTCCGCTACCCGGCGGCAACGGTGGACTGTAATTGGCCATTCCAGCTGGTCCAGCCGGCATGCCGCCGAAACCGGACATGTAGGACTGATGGTGGGCGTCCATCTTCTCCGCCAAGCTATCGTCGCCCGGCATACCCGGATGCGCATGTTGCAGGCGCTGATTACCGCCATCGGCTATGCTCGGGATCTGGTCCACGAGGGATTCTAGGTCGCTCAGACTCTTAGACGCCACGTCCTGACCAGAGTTCCTCTTGATGCCGTATTGCTCGTGCGGATGGTGCGGCGACATGGACGTATGGGTGGGCGTGTGTGGATGCGGCGGCGTTGGATGCGAATGATGGGAGTGGTCCTCGGCGGTCTGGCTGAGAGGCGTCGATGTCGTCTGATGCGGGTGCGGATTATGAGCGTCTGGTGGCTGCTCGTGGTAACCTATGTAGTTGGCGTAGCTGTTATGGGACGGCGTGCCAGGACTGCCATGGTGACCCGTCGGATCGGGCCCTCCAGCCGGATTATACTGACGATGATCGTTGCCCATGTTTTGCTGCGACATGCTGGTGGGCGGTTCAAAATCCGGATGCTCGACGCTAGGCGACATCAAAGGCGACGACTCGAGATTGTTCTCCGACGAGATTGCAGTATTGATTTCCGACGATAAGTCCGAGTGCGTGAACGACAGCGACATGGACTTGGGGCTCTGGCTGTAATGTTGCTGCAAATGCACAGGGCTTTGCTTCGCGCTCATATTGTACGGGCTATTATCGTTCATCCCCTGGCCGAAGAAGCCGTCATTCATCGTCGGTGCGTACGGCGCCATATGCTGGAACTTTGGAGGTGACATCAGTGGTGGCGAAAAGCAGTTCGACACGTTACTGTATCCGTCGTTCAAGTGGCCCATCACTTGATGCTGTTGCTGTTGTTGCTCTCTCTCACGATTCTCCCGCTCCATTTGCTTTTGCTGTTGATGGATCTTTTTCGGACGACCGCGACGTTTTTTAATGACCTCGCCGTTCGCGTCCAGCTTCTCAGGATCCGGCGGTGGCTGATCCTCTGGATTTTTTATCTTTTTCGGTCTTCCGCGTTTCTTCTTGCCAGGTATCACGCCCGTCTCCTGCTTAATTCCCATGCCGTTGATCTCCGTGATTCGGCTCTCACCGTCGGGCAAATCGTCGGTAAACACTGACTTCTTATCCTCGATCGCTTCGTGTTCCTTCTTCTTGAGCTTTGAATCGGCGAATACGATGTCTGATTCGTCCAAGTGCGTGATGGTACCGTTCAGGTAGTCGCGGAACTTCTTCAGAGCAGCGTAATATGGCACCTTGTCAGCAGCACGTGGTAGTTGAGCACACCTCGCGCTGCTTGAGGGCATAACCCACATGTACTGCAATACACAACATTGAGAAATGAGGATTTTGCCTAGATGATTATGTATTAAAATTATAAACATTAAAATTTCATATATGTATAGTAAATATAAAATAATTACATAGTATATATATATATAGTATATATAGTAATTGAATTATTTGACCATGAAACATTTAGCTTTAATTGTTACAGCCATTAATTGTATTTTTTACTGTTGAATTATTCTTATTGTAAAATAATTTTGTTGAGTCCAAGTGGCATAATAGCCAAATGTAGCGAACATTATTTCTGTTTATTTGTGACAACATATTGTCCGAGATTTACATTCTCACTGAATTCACTGAAATTATAGGTATCAGAGGTCTGTTTTCTGTGGCTGTACATTTTTGGAAATATCAGATCTTTCACTGAAAGTGAAAAAAAAGTGAGAAAGATCTGATATTTTCTCGAAAGCGAGAAAAAGAGTTCTAGTGTAGGCTTTTCTGCAGAAACAGAAAACAGACCTACATTTCTAATATTCTGAGTAACACAAAAAATAAGTAAAGATGCGTGAAACGTCCGAATATTTTAGAATTCCTGGTTTTCCTCGAGGAATATTTTTGAATTCTGTTACGCAGAATATTTTTTCAGTACGAGAGTATGAAGAAAAATGTAAGCTATTTTACCGTATTGGTACCCTCGACGAGGTTCGGTTGTCTGCCAAACCCAAATTCCTTCTTTCCCGAGAATACTTCGTATATGAGTTTGCCGTTGAATACTGCAATTTTTGGCTTATACTTTCGTAATTTCTCGAGCAGAATGTGACTACCTGCAAAATAAAAACAATAATTAATATAAATATAATTAATACAATTATAAGTAAATATATTACAATTTTGATATATGATATTGATAATTAACAACCAAATGAAAAGGAATTAATTATAAAGTGATAATCGATTAATATAAATAAATAGCACTTGTTATATCTTTCTCTTTAATATTCTCTTTTACCTCTAATGTATTTTAAAAACTTTGAAGCAAATTCAATTAAATTCAAATTTTATAGCATAGACAGTACATTTACGCTTGCCTATAATTACCCTAACTTATAAATATAGACATTATTACATAAAGTCATTGATTACAGATTACACCTATCGCTCCTTTTTATCCTCGCGTTCATTCGTGAATGCTATTTATATCATGCAATTCATCCATTCTATATATTTTTGTAAACGAGAGAGAAATTATCGCGTTGCAATTTAATAAAAGAGTACTTAGTAATAATAATTAAAGATATCCTCTATTACGAAAGACGTAACAATCGAATAACGTAAAGTAAACGAAACGATTTTTGCACGATATAATCGACGTAAGTACAGATGCGGCTGTAATTGTCTCAATTACAGGAATTAAGTCATTCTGGAATTATGCAGTTACTCAAGATTCTAATTCATTTCTGTATTCGCATTATTTTTGACTGATCGTAGCAGGACATGTCGTAAATAGAATTTTTTTTAAATAGAATTTTAGTAGAGGGAGATATAAATTTATACAAAATTTATTAAGCTACTTACGTAAAAGATATGTTAAGGTATATTAATGTAAGCCAGACGTTGGTCAATGAGTGTTCACAGACAACACAAAATCTAAAATCAGGATATAAGACGTCTTTAACGTCTGGCTTTTTATTATCTGATTAACTTGTAGTTTAGACTTAATTTGATGATAATGTAAAAGTGTATTTCCAGCTACGGTTAATTAATGGACTGATAGTCTTGTAGTGATAACTTAAAAAAAAAATCATTAGTTTTTTGTGATTAACCGTAGCGAGAAAAATAAAATTTTTTCATTACCTGGTTAAGTTTAACCGTAAGTTCATCAGAAAATGAAAAACATTCATTTCTATCAACATACATTAACTTTAATCTTGGTTTAACTTATTTTTTATCATCTTCTAATTTTAAGAAAAGATAAATAAACTAAAAATAACTAAATAAACCCGAGATCGAAGTTAATCTATTGATAGAAATAAATTTTGGAATTCTTTTAGAAGATTCTCGCAAAATGTCTTTTCGACATCTTACATCTCGATTTAGATTTTTTGTTGTTTGAGTTAATTTTTTGTCGTAAAAATGATTTTCATATTTCAATTGTTTCTCTCTTGAATTTAGAAGGAGAGGAGAGCGACGCCTCTTGAAACACGCTCGTGCAGGATCTCCACTCGCATCCTTTTCGTATTTTCCAAGTGTTGAAAGTATCGATACACGTATCGGTTAACAGGATACGCGAGTCAGTGATATTTAAATGCGTAATTGGTGACCAGCCGTTATTAACTAATCTCATTTGAAACGGTGAGAAAAGTGTTCGACCTCTACTCCACTTTTATACTTCCGGCGTCATTAATTTATCGGTTACTTTATTTTAGCGGGACTTGACGTTCGCTGCTCCACTGGATGACTCCAACTTCTCGCGGAAAAAGGAAAGACGGCAATTTTACTGAAACACGAGGACATCGCCGGTAAGTAGTTTATTAACTATTAATTATTACTGCTCTCGCCTGCTCCTAATAAATAATACGACGCTCTTTTTTTTTTTAAAGAATGCCTCAATTTTCAGTCTTTCGAAGTGAGATTTTATTCCAAAAGATTTACAAATACAAAATACCGTATGTATTTCGCCGAACCCTGTGGTTAGAATTTAAAACTGAAATCAATGACGTCGCGCATCTCTCTAATGATAGGCAAATCAAAGTCCGTCGGTAGGGCGGCGACATTTTCGGAGAATAGATGGAGGGGTCTACACCGCTTTCGGCAGGGCGATACGCGACACGCGTGTTGCGATATGCCTTTAAGAGCGAGCGGAGCGAGTGGCCGATAAAGTTGGCAGTACTGTCGCTTCCCGCGTCGCGTACACGCATGGCCGCTATGTCGGAGTGATCGGTCCGTTAAAAAACGTTTCGAGGACTGTTGCGGGATGGAAGAAGTGAGACACGACGCTTCGTACGAGCGTGAGTGCGTCGACACGATGAGATGGACCGCGATGTCCGTCGAGGAGGATGACCGGCTCCAACGCGAGCACGCGACGAACGATCGACGATACGGTGAGCACCCTTCGATCATGATCCACGAGCTTGTGTTCCTTTTCGCCGATGCCGTGTAACGGCGCCGTTTGCTATTGTCACAAATGGCGCCGGTACGTCTTTTTTCCAGCTAGGTACATTGCTGCGATAATATCGCGGTGAATGTCGTACATAAATGTATCCAAGTCCCTTCGAAAGAGATCGATCGAGATTGAGATACATTGCGGTAAGACGCTTGCCGTGTACGATGAATGAATGCTAACATTCGAGCCACTCCGTCGAATTTCGAAGACAAATTGGAAAATTTTTGTTTCCATGCGGCGCGTGGGAAAAGCGATTAGAGCTGTTATTCTGGAAAGAAACATGGAGGCATTCGCGCACACGGTTCGCTCGGCCCTAACCTGTTGATGCAACCGGCTTTTATCTTATTAGCATTGTTATGTTTACTTTTATCTGCTTGTACGTCGGTTTTGTACTGTTCCTTTCTTTTTCATGGATATCGCGGAATATAAGTTCACTTCACTCCGGATATGCGTTGGCAAAAAGGAATTAAAGACAGATTATGAAGACTTGTTCAAGATAGTGAATATGTTACTTCAATTAACGAATCGTTTAAGAGAATTAAAATAATTGAATAAATTTGAATGTATCCTTCTGTCGAAAAAAAAAAAATCAATTTTTTAAAGTTCCAAAGTTCGGTTCGCAAGGTATCGTGTGAAACGCCCTGTATACGCGATAACCCCACCATTTATGCTCCGTTCTACCAATGTAATTTTAATGGTTCAACTAACTTTTCATGTTTTTCTAGTTCTAAGGATTAGAAAAAGACAAAGAATAAGACCGGTCTTCGTATAGTCAAGCCTTAAAATATCATAAGCCAATCGGAGGACTTTAGCATCTAAAGATATTATTTATAGTCGATTATTTTCCTCACATTCGATTGATTAATTTCTTACAGCTTAAGGTTTAAAGTTTAAGATTTACGCCTTAAAATCTCATTGTAGAGCTGCTTAAGACGATCTTATAATAAAAATGAATTATGAATATTATCCTAAGTTTAACCGAGGTTAAAATTAATCTAGATTGGTAGAAACGAGCATTAGGCGTTTTTATGAATGTCAAACCGATCTCGCATCGATATGTCGAAACTTTCCCCACTCGTGGCATCGCATCTATTGAATTCGGCCTGACGTTAGTAAGAAACGGATGTTTCTTCTCCGAACGAGAGGAACAAAGACTACAGCACACAAAAAAAACGTAAGGCGTAAGCGAATCAGCCAATCACAGCAGAGACATAAGGCAATAACGTAAAGCAGCGTCGAATCAATGAACTTTTTACAATTGACCAATCATAGTCGATTATTCTTCTCACATTCGACTGTGATTAATCAATTTCTAACGACTTTATTATTTAAATTTAAAGCTTAGATTGTAGCTTATTATAGAAAGCCCATAGAAATGTCGATTCGCTTACTGCTTAATTGCTTTGATTGATTCACTTTCTTATGCACTATGCGTTATGTAACTATTCTCTGTGTCTATATTCTCGCCTTTATCTCACACATACACACACACATACACACACACACACACACGCATGGCTGCTCGGAAAACATGTGATCGTATAACACATGTAACAACGTCTTTTTTGGCATAAATTCCGCAACGTGAAAATTCTTGGGTCGCGATTATTTATTTAGAACTCAGTGCATTCGATGAGATTCTGTTTCACGTTCCTGAGATATATTCGGAGCAAGAGTGTATCCCGAAACTTCGAACGAAGGGTAGAGCACGAATAAATAAACTTGAGCGAGACCGAAGTTTACGTCGCGAGCACGCATTGCACCGTTAAAAGAAAAAGAGAACACTTCTTACGTTCCAGCGATTTAGATAATTCACCCTGGGTACCTCTCACGCACTTATCTCGCGATTATTTCTTTAACCCGTGTTTCCCATGCTGCGATTGTGCGTATCTCTTTCGAGATTCAGCACGGGTCTTCTGAAAGAGGACCGACGTTTACAGTCTTACGATCGAAATCGCACTAATTGTTTGAGGTATACTGAAGTTACTACCTAGAAGCTAGATACTACAGACCCCCTCTAAACTCTAAAGAAAACTACCTAAGCAAAACAACAAAGAAAGCGCTGCGTCACGATAGGATTTGTAGGTTCTGTAGTTTACCAGTACCATAGTCGAAACGTCGAATATCGGTAAATATACCATTTAACTTCCTGCTTAAGCGACCAATCACAATTGAGAACATTCAAGCAAAATAATAGCGATCGAGCTTGCTTACCGTTAAAGCCATATTGGTTTGTTGAAGTTTTCTCGAATTTCATTAGTTTTCTCAGTTGCTGTAGGTCAACCAACAACACATTTCGTTCGAAAAGCTTATCAATTTATAGGATATGTGTTTGTAAACGTCTCTCGGTTATTTTCTGTTTTTGGAATATTTGGATAAACTAACAAAGGACTGTCATCACAACTGTCCGGTACCGAGTTTCTCGAAGTACAGTGAGAGCAAAAATTCGTATAAGGAAATTTTTTCTAAAAAAAAGTCTTATTTGTAAAAAGTAAACGTTAATTAGCCATTTTATACAATGAATATATTCTGTTCTAACATAAACGAACGAGCTTCGCTGTATGTATTCCTGATTTTAGAAACTAAATTTCTGACTGTACGAATATTTTAAGCAATCAAACAATAAAATTTTTAATTTTTGCTTATTTTTCAGATATATTTTCTATAATTAATACACATCTTTTTGATATATATATAATTTTAAGAAACATACAGTCTATTTTATTCTTTATGAATAAATTGTTAATTAACCAGCAAGAAATGATTGTCAATTAAACGTCGAATCGACATCGAATTGGTGTTGAAATCATTGATATCGATTCGACATCAATTCGATGATTCATTTTTCACTGGATAATATTTACTTTTTAAAAATAAAGTTTTTTTAAAAAATATTTTCTCCGAACACTCACTCATATGTTGTCAAACAGCAACATCTAAGACACATGTATCTTCTTTATATCAGCTTAGTCTCAGATTTAAGAAGCGAAACAACTTTCCAAACTTCAACTTTCTTTGTGTTTAACAATATATTTCAAAGAGAATCGGTTCCTGATAATCGTGATACAATTCATCATTGTGAGATATTAATTGATGTTACGAAAATTTAAAACATGTGTCCTTGAATTTATTAAATTTCTATTTCAATAGACACATAAAATATTACAGTTCTAATGATTAAATCATTGTTTCCTCCTTATTTTTTAGAAGAATTTTTGAAAGAATTTTCGAATAATTGTTTGTTTAAGATTCATAAATTGTAGACATTGTATTGACGTATGTCAATGACCCTTGTCTTCCTTTTTTTTTTTCAATAGAAAAAGAAAAGTAATAGGCGTGAACATCAACATTAGTCCAGCAGGGATAATCCATGTTGATTTCAAAGGCACATGTTGACCATGTTTTAGAGCCGACTTTAATAAATAGAAAAAGGAAATAGAAAAAGGAAAGCAATAGGCATGCACGGCGATGCATGTCAGCTCAATGTTCTGAATTACAAATTTTGAATAAACCATTTTAAAAGGAAAATCGAGACGACTAAAGAATTAATAAAAAAAAAAAAAACCAATAGGAACTCTGTATATAATTAATCATTGCAAAAATAACTTCATAAATTTTAAGAATGTTTTAATTTCATGTCTCAAACGCTTATTATGTCGGAACTGTGGAGCTTAAATTCATAAATATTAATCGGACCGATACATATATCCTATCTTTCGATTTTTTTACATAATAAAATATAAATATTATGATAAAATATTGTATAACGCACGTGAATATAATACAAAGTTCAAATTAATTTTCCCGTAAATTATGTCGGGGCGATATCGGCTTATGCAATAATTATTTTCGACCGAGATTTCGTAATTATCTCATCGCTCGTTTCGAACTAAAAGCGTTCGGCATACTGACCTTCTTTAATTTCCTTTCTTGTAAGATCTGCGCTGCCTTTTGTCGCACGTGCTACCATATTTGTAAAGCCAATACCGAGTCGCAAAAGCTTGTAATCGTCGTCCGCAGTCAATGGTTCGGGCGTGAGACCACTTAGATGTAGGCATTTCCCTGAAAAGAGAGGCACAATTACTTATCTGCATAAATTAATACTAAGAACTTAATGATGGCGTCCTCACGATCATAATGAACTTCATTACTCCGTGTAGTAAAGTATTAATTTGTGAATTGATCCTGACCTATTAATTTAAGATTCACAAGCAAAATTAGACTTTCAAATTAAATACTTGATAAATTATTAAATTTAAAATGGTTTCCCTTGCATTTTTCACGTCTTGCAGTAATTGTGGCTACGAAAAAAAAAAAAAGATGAAATTATTATCGTGTACAATGGAGCATGTTACATCGTTGGAACGCATCGCCGAAACGCATGGGCGGCTTTTAAAAATTTTAATGAAATCGACGTCCGTGATATTATGTGATCCATTTTTAATTTTAATTGCATAACGTTAAGCATTAAATTGCTTACTTGTGGCGCCATTATAACGAAACGTATAATTGCAGTCGTCGCATGAACGGCCAAATGACTTCGCAAAGCTATTGTTCCGCGCGAAATACTCCGTATTTTGTTAATAGGCCGCGCTCGACTATTTATATCCCATTAAATAAACGATCTAAATTTTCTGATAGGCATAATAAAGCCTCGCCCTGGCGGAGGCTTTCGCGCGGAGATAATGGAATTGTTAGAACAGAAGCGCGCAGCGTGTCTATTGTAATAGAAATGACAACCATTGTTGTTTCCATTGTCGATGGTACCGCGCTGGTATCGTTTTGCCCGGATTATACTAAAATCATCATCGTGAATTTCATCATTAAAGTTTATTACACACTTGAGACATATTTTAATCCGATTCACCGATTCACCTTCTTTTTTTTCTTAATTTCAACTTACTCCAAGTATTTTAATCGAAGCAACAATTCAAAAGCTTAATTTTCTTCGTCATCCAGTTTTCTTAAATAATCCAATAATAATTCAATTATCGAATTAATTCTACAAGATAGCAGTTTTAATCATTTGTGAAGTATTGACGAAATTATTGGTATTCCAATATTAATTTACTATTGTTACACGGTAAAACTGGGTGACTCCATTTTAGGATATTGTAAGATTCTTACTTCACTTGTTTTAATTTTCGATCTATTGCGGATATAGAATAAATGCGAAAAGAGAGAAAGGAAAGCACACAGAGAGAGAGAGAGAGAACTATTTCATGAAGATCTATAAATTAATCTCGTGCAAGATGTACAAACGATTAGCGGTTGACCGCTTGAATGTTGCAACAGCGACGAGCGTCAATTAGCGCCGCGAATCGCAAATTTCCATTGTATAAATAATAAATAGTGCGTATAAATAGCGTACAAACAGCGGTAAATCGTACGAACGACAATTCGTTCTAAATATTGACGTATGAATGCTTGGTAAACGCACGCGATCGTTTATTTCGTATCGCGAAAAGCAAACACGGCGCTTAACGTAACGTATAAAAGGTATTCGCGCCGGTTTTCCCGCGGTTATGCAGATCGGCAGTGCGTGCGGAAAGTTCAAACGATCGTTTTTATGGCCGTACGAATGAGCAGCTAAGTGCTCGTTGTCAAGTAATCCCCCGGGGAGTTTTGTTTTTGACATTTCCGTGAAACTGTATACTGCGTTATCGCAACAATTTAACGGCCAAATAATACTTTGTCGGCGGATCAAGCTATAGAACCGATAGAAAAGGATTAAACGCGGAGTTTAGGTCAGGCATGGGTCGCGATCGATTTTTTCTACTTTGCCACATAAAATTGGATTATGAGTTCGCCTTGTGTCACGTGCAACTAGAAATAATAGCTTGTCGTTTGTGGAGGTTGATTTGCCGACTATGCGAGTGAATTATTTACGCGTTGAAGTCTCACTTCGTTAATCCCTTTCTGTGTCACACTTTGTCGCAGAAGTGACCGTCTTGCTAATGTGCTCGTGTATTATAATCAGTTCGAGGTTATATCTTAATCCTATGGTAATACTAAAATACATGCAAAGATGAAAATTCATGTAAGAGAATATTTCCTGCAGATTAATAGATTAATAGCTTTGTATAGATGAATATCTTTTTCTACACTAATGTCTAAATAAAAATGTGCGATTAAAAATTTTATTAATTAAATGTCCCGTATAGAATTTTAATCAGCCCAGTAATGATAAATGATACTGGCCCAATCATTTTAGCCAGTCATTTGAGCCAGTGATGGTTCAAAGCACTGGTTGACAGAACCTTGGCCATCGATAATAGTTGATTTCGTTGTAATGGTTGGCGATCCTATATGAGATATTAAAAAATCATCACAGAGAAATTTTCATTTTTTTACAGCGGTCTAAAATAAAGTTTTCCATAGTTATTGTATGTAGCTGTGTTTAAAAGAAGTTAATAAAAAGGTTAGATTAAAATATTCTTCCGCATTTACGTCACATTGGTAATAAATTTATTTACCGAAAGCCATAACCGCTGAAGCAATAAACGTTGCTCCTCCTCGTTCACGCGAGAAAAAAGAAAGTGGGGCCAGATAAATCTTTTGCGCTCTCGGCGGTACAGGTACACGGACACTCACACGTGTTCGCATACACGTGGGGATGAGACAACATCCCGGTGGTGGCGCGAAATTACAATCGTCGCCAAAGTCTATTCCGCGAACATTTACCCCCAGGCAGTAGATAGAGATTTATGACGCGGCCTCGGGAAATTCTCTCTCGCTGCTTTACTCCAGTGGCACCGACCTACAACGGGCGCGCCGCGCCGCGCCGCGCCGGCACGACCTTGGAGAACTTCGGAACAAAGTTAAACGCTCGTCCGCGGCCGTTGCACGCTTTCCGGCACAACGTGCCCGACCTCCAAGTCCACGGGAAAAGACACGAACCGCACGTGTGTGTAATGCCGGTTCCACATTGTGGAGTCGTGACCCGAGTGAAGTCTTTTTGAGAATAACACATTTATGCATAATTAGCATAAATTTTGGATGTAGGTAAAGAAGAATTTAAACGGCCAACGGACGCGTAAAATCTAATTTTTCTGAGGGAGGTGTATTTTTGTAAGAAAGTTTTTTTGTCATCAGTTTTTATGTCTTATTATCCACACATCTCTTCTTTCTCTTTGAGAATTCGCGCATATTTTTTTTTTTTAAAGCAAAAGGTTTTTTTTTTAAAGCTCAGGTTATTGGGCGAACGTTCGCGAACTTTCGTAGCGAATGAACGTAGTTTAAAGCTTGTCACGGCAAAGGGGCCATAAGAAGGAGACTAACGGCCGATCGAACAAACTTTATCGGGACGAAACGCGACCCTCCTCCGTCATTCACGACGCTAACCTAACCCAACTTGACTTCGCTCGACCTTCCCGCTTAACCACGCTTTATGGTATTTCGAGCGAGGGTGTGAAAAGTGTGTTTTCTCCCCTCCCTCCTTCCCCTCTCCCTCCCCCTTCCCTGTACGTCGATGGAAAGCAAATGCACTCGTTCCCGCGTCGCGAGTCGTCCGTAAATTATGACTCGTCTCCGATATGGACGTAATCGGGATGGAATTCTACGCGAATCCAGACGTGAGACTTTTATTTTTTTTAAGTTGGGAAATTATGGTAATTTATGAGAAATTCGTGGATTCTCCGAGCGAGAAAAAATAGCTAAGAACTTCTCCCGCGGGCATTCTTTGTGAATAACGTCTCTATGAATTGAAATAATTTTCGTCATTCAAACGTTATCGCGAAAGCTGTTGCTGTTTTTGAAAATTTTTACTACTATATAATCTGCTAATACGGCTGGTGATATCAGAATTGGTAATACCGGGTATTGGTTTCAAGGATTTAATTTTTTTTTCAGTATGAAAAAAATATGTAAAGAATATAAATTTTTAAAACATCTGATAATGCCGTTAAAAGTAGAAATAAAATACCGAAATGTATACGTCATAAATATTAACATCAATGCAAATATTTTTCTGTAATATGGAACCATTGTTTCCGCAAATAATTTACGTATATATTTTTACTGTAGTATATTTTTATTAATGGATATCTCTGAACCGCGTGCAACTTGATACATAATCGATGTGCAATATGTGAAATCTAAAGATAATATTTCCAATCTACAAAACCGAAAATATCCGAATAATTAATTTCAGTATGATCTCATTTAGTATCACAAATTAATCACGTTACTGATATTCGCTGACAGTCATAGGAAATATTAGCTGCAATTCTCCATAAATCTCAGCTCTCTATAAATTGCGTATCTCTATTTATCATATACGATATAATCTGAAATACATCTTTCATGACGACAGCCGGAAGAAAATTGTCTTTGAGAAGAAAGAGAAATTTATAGTTTTTCAATTAGTTCTTCCAAACAGTAGACGTTTAATCGTCATGTCGTAGACTAAATAGACTTCTAAAGATGTCTGCAACAAGTATTTCTCAGCGTGATTTCTCAAGTTTCGTTATGTTGCGACGAAACAGTCAAAACTTCGGACCTCTGAATTGTGTTAACTTTCCGAACTTTCAGACTTGAAGGCCATCGCAGTATGTTCTCCTTAACTTTGCGTTATAGAATTCCGGAGATCGGAGAGAAAACGCAACAGGATCTTACTTATCGCAGTTTTCTTTTCACCCTTCCTACTTCTTTCTCCAGAGGTCTCGTTCTCGGTTACGAAAGGCGCGACGAACAACACTCTTGGGGAAGAAATATTGCCCTTGATATTTTTCTAATGCGCGGAGACTCGACCTTCCCTCCTTCATTTCCAGACAACGGTAACGATGCGCGAGGGAACCGCGGGGATCTCGGCTATCATTTAGCGCGAAATGTACAGTTTATTATCTAAATGGCTGTTAACTCGTTGCGCGGATCGCTCGTAGTCGTGTAAGATTTTTGTAACAGCGGTAAAATAAATTATCGCGACTTTTCCCTTGACACTTCCGTCATCCCTTCCATCGTTTCTTCCGAGTCTCTCTGTCAGATAAGGTAATGGTTTTTGCTAGATGTTCATTACGCGAAATAATTCGAAATAGTGCGTCTGCGAAGTCGAGCTATTATATTTTACACTACATATCGTAAATAAGCAAACGGTTCGGTAGCGATTCGTTTGTAGAGATAAATCTATTTCACTTTGGACATCTTAATCGTCGTCGGTGAACTCCAACGAGCATTGTTAGTTTCGCGCTTTATCAAATGCGCGAATTTCTCGATCGACGAGTATATTCGCGTTTGAAACAGCGTGAAATCGACACGGACGATATTCCTCGCTTGTCTCTCGGACGAACGGCGAGCCGCAACGAAACGGCGGTGGCGACTATCGCAAATTTCTCAAACCTCCATTGACCTAGATTTCGCTCCTTTTTTTCCTCTCGGATTCTGAATGAACGCTTGGTTTGAGTCGGTGGCGATGGCAAGCAACGAGGTAGCAGTAGAACAGAAAGAGAAGGGATATACGATGGATAGAGAGAGAGAGAGAGAGAGAGAGAGAAGAGGGTAGCGGACAGGGGGAAGCCAGGTGAAAATCGATGCAACCGAGAGAGACCTGTGCGTGGGTAACGCGGGAGACCGCGCCTGGAAAATCAATTTTCAGGGTTTTCCAGGACGAAGACCCGTCGGCGGCGACCTAGGAAACGGTCGAGAGCAAGTTCTGACGTTGCTCTCTTTTTCCCACGTCGCCTGCGTGTCGGGGATGAGGGGGAGTTAAAAGGGGGAGGGGAGGGGGTGTGAAAGGGAACGGGCGTGAAGGAGGAAGAGGCGGGTATATCTCAGTGCCACAATTTGCGAACGAGCACGTATTACATCCAGGTGTGCTTAATGATATCCCCGCGCGAAAGTCTCAAGACGTCGGATGCTTTTTCTTTCTTTCTCTTTCTTTCTCTTTCTTACTCGAGTGTCGTCGCCCGTTTCTCGAGTAATTTCAGCTTTTGTGCTCGCGCAAGGCCGAGGATATTTTTTTAATTAAAACGCGCCGAGGGGTTGGCGCGTTTAAAGCGAATTCGGTCGCTCGCGTGCGACTTTGAAGCGAGACTTTTTCCTCATCCGATACGGCGCCACCGTCCGGCTGTTAAAACGAGATAATAGGGAGAAATGTCCTTCCGGGGCGATTCGAGCGGGAGATCTTCAGGCTTTCGCGCCTAGGGCTGCCTTACTGCCTGCGTCTCTCGGCAGTAATTCCACCGACGTCTCTGTTATCCGAGACACAGCAGGATACAATTTCACAAAGGCACCAAAGGTAAGAAACAGGCGTTCCCTGTATAATCGTCATCCGATAGCCAACATAGTACTTTCTCTTTAGACGACGCTCTCTTCTTCTGACCCTTCGACCCTAACCTACTGTTCCACCTAATATTTTCTTCATTGCCATTTGTTTTTCCATTTTGGTGAAAACTAAATCCTGAAACTTGACAATTATGACAAATGGAACTAAATTAAGTAATTTTGATTTACATTTTGGTAAACATTATGTTAAACAATCTTAATACATTCTTTTTTAAATTCACGTATATTGTGGGATACAAAACAACATTGTGAGAAATAAAGTTAATTTTAAGTTAATTAAGTTAATTAAGTAGCAAAGAAAGCGATAACAAAGAAAGGTATAGGTCCTATAGGTCTCATATTTTTAACAGACACCCTCGAGTGGATGGTGTTCAATCACACTCGAGAGAAAGACACTCCGTAAGCCGAGAAATAATTTCGTACGACGACCGGACGAAATCTCAACATTATATGCATTCGCCTAGTCACCGACGTGTCTTTTTCGCGAAATTTTGAAAGAAGTAAGGAAAAAGAGACAGAGGGCACTAAATTCTAGGGAAGTAGTGAACGTGTACGGACTGTAAGCTGCTATCGAGCGGATAGGCGTGCGACAACCCCTCTCCCTTCGTCGTGCTCCCCTCGGCAGTCCCAGAGTTCCCTTTTTCCTCCTGCTCACCACCCCCTAACCAACCCCTGTCCTCCCTGTTCGCCCTCTACCGCCTCCTCCTCCTCTTTTGCCCCTCTTGGACCGAGCAGCAGCGACAGGGTGGTCGGTGGGTGGAAAAGGGTGGAGGCTGAGGCTACACGTTTTCCCACACTCGCCCTTCTCGCTCCCCCCGACCCTTCTCTCTCTTCACCATCCAACGTGGCACCCTTCGCCCATCTCGCCCTTGCTCGACCCAGCTCCTCACTCTTGCGCTCCCTTGCCTTCATTTCTCTCACCCTCTCCCTCTCTCTCTCTCTCTCTCTCTCTCTCCGCCTCACTCACACAACCACTACTCATTATAGTTACCACTACACTACCGTGTTGCCTCAATCTACACCACCTCCTTCTTCGCCACCTCCTTCGTTGCCACCTACGGCAACCGACCGCCAAAGGACGGTCTTGCGTCTAGTGATGGCCCTCGAAGCAATAACCAGCCGCAATTCTCGAGCGAAGTACGAGTGTCCCGAGTAGAATATCGCGACGTCGTCCTTTGGGTATCATATTAACTCCTTGATGCATCTAGTCCTTATATATAAGGGCGATTTCTTTGATTCAAATATTATTTTTTAATACTATTTATTTCTTTCATCTGTGTGAGATGAAATAAATACATAAACATAGTAATTTTGTAGAACGTCATTACTATTTGTATCCTTCTTCACATTTAGAGATTTAGATTATTATGTCAATTTTCATATATAGTTGATATATAAGTATATGATGATGCCACTAAGGTTACCAATTTTGCACTACCGAAAGAACAGTAAAGAGAGTCAAAAAGAATTCATATCAAAGTCTTCACTTTCACCTAAGTAAAAGCAAATTTACAGTATTTAATTTTACTTCAATCATATTGAGATTAATATTAATATAGGAACAAATTATTTCCGTATTTGATACTGATAATATACAAGTTTCTATTTGGAATATTGATTTCTCAATGGCATACAGTTTTAAATAGCATAGATTCGGAAAGCATAGATTGGGAAAGTTACTTTACAAGTTACTTATAAGTTACTTTTTATTATAGAAATTGAGTACAATAAGTTTGGCTATTTTATTTTTTATATTATATTTTATCATTTGCTCCAATTTTGTATTATTTTCTCTATTAATTAATTTTGATCTAATTTTGATAACAAAGACATATAAGGTAATCTAAAAAGTAACTTTCCCAATCCTGCGCCTAGATCTATGTATATATCAAGATTAAAGTGTGTATGTACAACATAATAATTGATACGATAACGGGTAAGTAGCCACGATTGTATCAACTATTTTATAATCAATATTAAACTTTATCGCGTGTCGCAATTAATTTCAATGTGTTATACCTTCTAATTATTATCTCTCGCATACTCTACTGGCAATGCAGTCGCGTCCAACCGGTCTGGGTGGTCACGATAATGACTAATAAATCCACCTATAAATTCTCAATGGACCGCTCCACGTCGGTTTGCTTACGTTTCCTTTCGTTTAGCGGGATTATGTACGGTATATACCTGATGCGCGCGGGCACCGGGCACGGTCGGCGGTTTGCTCTTCTCTCTTTGCAGTTACGACGATAAATTACCCGAATCGCAGAGAAAGAAAACACGGGAAACGAAGTGTACCCGTGAGTACTCATTCTCCGTACTCGCCTGACCGCATTCCGACAATAATCACTTCATCCACTGTCTGTGGCTGTGCCGCGCGCGACGAATGGAGGACCTTAACTACTTTCCACTTACGATTTAATTTACCGACGGCGTATCGTTTTATGCCGCCCGCGGCAATTACGCGTCGGCGAGATTTATCATCGCGCCTGGGAAAATTGAAATTACCGAAGCGTCTCGATACGCTCGCGCAAGTGGAACGTGACTTATCGATTAGAAACTTCGGCTCTTATCGATGTATTGAACGTCCCGAAACGAATGCACTTTCTTTTCCTTCGACTTCGTACTCTCTTCATACTCTTAATTAACTCACGATCTGTTAATTACATATCGTGGGACGTAAATAAATAACGAAAAACTTGCTTAGCGCGGATCTTTCGAACGGTTTTTGCTTGAGCGGAATAACGTAACGCTTCATCACTAAACTCGTTCACCGAAACTAATAAAAATTGATCCGCGTAGGCTATAATTATCTCCTGTAAAATCCAACATTACGCCTTAATTCGATTCGACCACATAAACGTATGATACGGAATTGGATTATCCGCGAGATTTCATTACGATTGCGACAGGATACGAAGCGGATATTCGCAGAACGTGCTAAAATCTTTCTCATAATACATCTCGCAGATAAACCGCGAGAAGAGATATGTGTGAAATATTAAGATTCATGGATCTTGAATTGAACATGTAATTGATACGCGAGTAAGAAATTTCTCTATTCTGAACTTAGTATTTTTTTTGCGTCTTACGTCGCATTACACACGAATAAATATAATTGTGCAATCGATTTTCCCCTCAACTTTTTTCTTTCCCTCTCTCTTTCCCTATTCTCCAATAATGAAATAAAACAGAATCATTCAGGAGAGAGAAGAAAACTCAAATAAGATATTAGAAAAGTTGCGTCAGTTATGTGGGTTGTTATTATCTAACATCACTCCAAAACAACAACAACAACAACACACAACAACAACAACAACAACAACAACGGGGCGAAAGCAGTTTGTGTTTCCCGTTGTACTTCACGTATAACATCAGCCTTGAGGTTCTCACGTGCGACCATCGGCTCGCATAATCGATTATCGATAGGCGGCGGGGAGGATAATCTCGGTGCGAAAGCTCCGAGCGATGTCATGACCCCTTAAGAACGCTCTTCTCTCTCTGGGAAAAAAGTTTCTCCGATAGAAAACTTCGACCGAGTGCCGTGAACTATCGAACCGTCGCGACGCGGCGCGGCGCGGCGCGGCGCGACGGCCGCGCGAGTAAAGGATTGCAGCACGTGTATATACACGGCGGTTATAAAATAACCACACGACAATCTGGGGATCGGTCGAAAGCGATAAAAAAGTAAAATGTTTTATATTTGTGTGAAAACGCTCCCGAATTGATATGGCCGCGAATTCGACGCGGAACTTTTATTTGGAAACGTCCTTGTGAAAAAGGAATAAAAATATGATTTGAAAGAGTATATACACGCATGCATTGTTCTAACGCTATGATGCGTACGACTCGTGAAATATCGATAACGTTGTCGAGAGGAATATAACTCTGCGTATCTTGCGTTTAAACGCTCACAATTTTCCTTAGATTTATTGTTCACGCGCGTGCGCGTGTTGCACAAGTAGTAATTCGTCTCTAGAGATAATATTCGTATTCGTAATATATTACGCTCGTGCTTTGCAGATTATAGATTTGATATAAATTTTAAAATTTGCAAATTGCAATTAGCCATTATTTATCACATTCATTTCAACGCTTTATTAAATACATATTTGATTCAATCATTCGCGACGTATTTTCTGTGAAAATATAAAACTTTTGCATTATTTCCGCGTTTCAAAAATATTGTGGCATGTCAAATTATAATCTATGACAAGGATATTTTAAAAATTATCCTTTGAAAGAGACATTTTCGGATCTATTTATTTATTAGTACCATACATATTCATGTGAAAAAGGGTATATTTTAATTTTATTACAGATTTTATTATCTGTGTCGGTTCAATTATAGAACAAGAGTACAAAATAATTTCGTCATCTCAGATTTTTGAGATAAGGACCATTTTATCCACGAAGAGTACCTACGATTTCGCCCAGCTTTCGCAAATGATTCGCGCACAACCGATATTTCTCTCGGTAACACCGACTAGTTATCCTCGTTAGATCGGTCGCGACTACGCGGCGTACGGCCAATTCTCCGAGGGTCTCTTACAACAAGTTGGACCTGTCGGGGGTCGAGGTCGTCGTCGAGGGCGAGGGTGGTCGGTCCGGAACCGATGGTGCGCACTTGTGTACGCCACGCCACGCCGCGCTGCGTCGCCTCGTCTCGCCTCGCCTCGCGTCGCGTCGCGTCGCGTCGCGTCGCGTCGCGTCGTGTCGCGTCGTGTCGCCCGGCGTCGCGGAGACTCGGCTTGGCACGACCACGAAAAGTTTCGCCGGTCACGTTCAACTTTCGCGCGCCGTTCGAAAAACCTCTCTCTCTCTCTCTTTCTCTTTCTTTCTCTCATTCCCTCTTTCACGACACCGCCAACGGCGAACTGGGTCGCCGACCGAGTGCCCCCGAGTGCTGTGCCGTGTCGCGAGCAGCCCCCATCGCCGTCTCTCCCGATCGACAACGGGCGCCTTTGGCCGAGAAAAAGTTTTCCCTCCTATCCACGGACTTTCGAGAGACGACGAACGGCGAAATTGAACCGCGACTTCGTTGCGAAACCGCTCGTATTGCACCTTTCCTCTTTGAACCTGTTCGGCAGCGGCTTGTCGAAAAGTTTAAAGATACGATAAGAACTCGCTAAACTACCGACAATTATCAGATAAAAGTTTTATAGGGACATGTTTTATAATAACAGACGATAGTGTCGCTTTCATGAGGTGTTAAACAGATAAAAGTGCGATATTTTAAATAATACGACATATGTGTCGACAAATAATTTTTAGAGAAATTAAAAATTTTGAGAGGAAAAATGATTACTTTCTATAAATATAATACATTATTTATATATCATTATTTTTCTAGAAGTACGTCGTTTTATATTCTGCTTTATCAAATTGATGTAACTGTAACTGACGTTTGTAATATAGTGTCAATATTAAAATCTATTTATGTGCTGAATTATTTTTGAAATTTTTTAATATATTATTTTTAAGTTAATAGCTCGTGGTGAACAAACGAGTTCCGAGTAATTGATTTTCTTAAATTTACTCGAGCTTCCTTTATCCACTGTAAATTAAGATAGTTATATAATAACGGACGGATGACGGAGCGCCGCCTCTGATTTTAGCGTGATTTAAATTCCAGCTACAGAATGCGGTTGACAGGGCTAAATAATAAAGTCGATCAATCAAGTCCAATTTTGGTACCGTCCGAGTAACTTCGCGCGCGAAGTGGGTCATCGACCGAATACACTGCACGTCGCGTGTGCGTTCGACGTCCGTCACTGGCGAAGAAATATTTGCGCGCGATAAAAGCGAAATCTTCCGGAACGCGTCTCGTTCGGTTTTCCATCGAGGTTTTTTTTTCCCCTTTCTTTTTTCCGTAAATCGTACAGAGATAAACGAACATGGGCTCGCGTGGAAAAATCACCAATACATCGGAAATATTTGCAAAGATGAGATATCCACAAAACTACGCTCGTTGCGCATATTTTGTATCGTGCGAAAAAATCACCGCGTAGATTGGGTCGTACAATCGATTGCGAGAGGGAAAAGTCTCTCCTCGTCCCGCCAACGCGCCTTCGGGCGCAATCTTGGATACGACCTCGCAAGTGTCATGATTCAGCATTGCAGACTGAACGAGAAACAACGTCTAGAAAATGTAGGTACTTTAAAATATGCTTGTACAATATTTTGATATTACGGTCAAAATTATGCGCATAATATACAGCTGCCGAGCAGATTTCTGAGAGAGACAGATTAAATCATCTCTGTTTCTTACACTTTTATTTATTATATTTATTATTCTATATATATCGTATAACTTATATATAATATCAATATTTAATAATATTATTTATTCATCAATAATAATTTTAAAATTTCTTATTCATTGTCTTTTTTTTTTTTTATTATAAATAGAATTAACTTTTGTTCATTTCCGCTAAAACAATTTCGGCAAATTGTTTATCTGCTTTCTTTCGTGACCATGAGAAAATCGTGCGTGTGTGACGACATATTTTCTAATTCGTTCAATTCAACGTTACAGTTTGAACAGTTTAGGCAAGACCCTAAATTACGATGCCGCAATCAACGAAGTAAGCTCTCCGGAATGATAATCAGGCGAGGCGTCGGCGTCGCGATGCGTTTGGCAATTTCGTGGAATCGAGTCATCGCCGGCGGGGAAATCTTCGAACCAGTTGCGTCCTTGCCGGGAGAAACTTTTTCCCTCAACATTCCGGGGGATATAAACTGCGCGCGCGGCAAGCGGCGGCGCGAAACTTCCGACCCTTAACCCGTTTTCAGATGTTCTCCGAGTTCGCGGGAGGGAAGTTCGAAACTTTGTCGGGACGTCTTTCGCGGGTTACATTCAATCAAATATGTACGATTCCGGGTGCGAGGACAAAATCTTAATCGGAATCCTTTAAATTTATATGCCCGCGAGGCGGTTACGTCAGCATCTCTATAATTCACTTTGCAATTCCTAGGTGAATGAAGACGTTTTAAATCGTCGAAAAGGAAGTTTCAAGTATATGCATAGAGTCTTGACTACTTGTTGTGTACTTTGTTTGCGTATAGAGGTACCCACGAAATGTCTCTGTTTTTAGCCGCAGTTTGTGCAGTTTAGAATTAGAGGCAAATTGTCTTTCGAAGTTGATCTAAGTAAGGAAGTTATTTTACATTGCAAAGGAGGAAGTGTTTACTTTCAATGACGGTAACGAAATCTTATTTTTTTTTACTTAGCTTTAAGCGAATTTTAAATTAAATTCGTCAAAGTTAATTAACAACATATTTAATACAGCAACGAGCTTCTCACATTTTCACCATCCAAAAAAACATTCTGTGTTCGTAACAGCTATAATTAACGAGAGAAAATATGATGGTTCTGAGACATCCTGCATATTACAAATAGATAATATTATATATATATCCACGGATAGGGGCGTTTCACGATGCGTACGTTATCTGCAGTAACATTGCGGTAACATGATTATAACACATTGTAAAATACAGCACGTTGGTGTTGAACCGGACAAATGCGTGTAACAGATCCGCCTGTATGAAGCTGAGTGCATTTGAATTTGAATACCACGGAACTAGTTCACGCTTAACGTATCACAGCGATACTAAGAACACGAAGTGATAAAACTCGCAAAAAAGGTGGAAAGCGCGAGAATGGAAATATGAATGAAATCGCGTCGAAGATTTATGAATTAATGAGCAATTCACAATTACGTATCCGCTTAACTTTGCCAAACCTCATGTTCTAATTATATCTCATTTAACTAAGAAGCCAGTTTAACCAGTTCAAAGTTCAAATACGGAACTCGATTCCTATGTTGTTAAATGAGCATGCGTCATATAAATTTTTAAGGTACTTGCACACATAAATAATAAATATATAAATGTACTTTTCTCACATGATTACAACTCCACCAAGAATCTTGCAAGCATTATACATCCTTAGCGAGTCCTTGCATTATGAATTCGGTTGAGTGTGTACAAAAGTGTGTCGGGCAGTTTCACAAAAATGAATGAAATCGTCGTAAAGTTTTCACTATGGAGAAGGAATTTCCAGCTTGCGATGAGAAATCACCACGAAGATCAACAAAGTGAAACACTTATCTCATGTACTCCACTGCAGTCGCGAGGATTAAGAAAACAGATCGAAGTATCGCGAGATCTCGGACGCGCGTGCGAACGAGCGAACTTCCTCCTTACCGATCTAACGGGTGAATCACGGCCCCGTTAATCGACCCTGCCGGCTCACCCCGAAATTACGGAAAAGAGCCCCGCGTCTCTCTCTTTTTCCCTCGCCCTCTCGCTCGCGCTTTCTCTCTCTCTCTCTCTCTCTCTCTCTCTCTCTCTCTCTCTCTCTCGCTCTTTCTCTCTTTCTATCTCTCTCAATACGCGTGTGTGTTTCACCCCTATCCCCAGTGCGGTCTCTCGACGTTACACCGCGCGCACCACCGGTGCACGACGCGCGATACTCGACTCGCGCGTTGTAATGGTCGATCGCGGCTTCGACCCTCTTCCGAGCCATCGAACGGCCCGAACGCGGTCGGATTTTTCGACGTTTACTGCCTTTAGGCCCCTGGACCATGCGTCCGCACGCCCTCCCGCCTTCCACCAACCCCTCTCATCCCCATACACCCCCGGATACTCAAATTGACCCGTCGTGCTCGATCCATCCCCCTTCTATCCCTCTTCCGCCATCCGCAGCGAGCAGAGTTCCCCCCTTCCACCCTCTGCCACCACCGCCACCACCGCCGCCGCCGCCGCCGCCGTCGCCACCGCCGCCGCCGCCGCCACCGCCGCCGCCGCCGCCGCCGCCGCCGCCACGGCAGTTGCCACAGCTTCCAACCTTTTTACCCCTGTACCAACCCTGCTTTTTCCCCCGTTCCGCCCAGCCGCCCTCCTTGCCTACGCTACCACCCCCTATCCCCCTTTTTATCCCGCTCTCCCTTGCGCGCACCACTCATTATAGTTTCTCCCTCCCTCACCGCGCTCACTCCCACCCCCTTCATCCATCTATCCCTCTTTACCCCTCTTCTCCATGCGGCCACCACCTCTTCATCCTTCTCCTCCTCCTCTTCCTCCTCACCCGCCTCAGCCACCACCATCCACTCGCTCGCTGCTGCTCTCCCTTCCACCCTTACACCGTCGCCCACCCTCCACCCGGTTCAACGCTCTACCGCAACCCTGGGAAAACCCTGGAAAATCCAGCGGCGTGCACCTAACTTCACCGTGGCGTATATGTATGTGTGTATGTATGTATGCATGCATATATGCTGCACGTGCGTGTACCGGTGACACACGCAAGCAGAGGTTGCGTGTAGCTACCGGGTGTCCCGAAATCATGATCGCTTTCTTTCCTCAAAGCATTTATCAATTATTCCTAATGGAGGGGAGAGCTTTTTGTTTTCTACAAATATAAAAATACATAAATAATACCACCATCTGCATTTTTTCTTTTCAATTAAAATTAAGGAAATCTAATTAATTATACGTGAGGAGAAATTTTGTATCCTGTAAAGTAGGACATGCGGAACTCGAAGAAAAGTAATACCTTTTCAAACGTTTGAGGGGAAACAGTCCATAACAGTCCATTCCGACTTGATAGCAGGGTTTTTAGATAAAAGAAACGATTTTTGGAACACCCCATAGGCGTTGTTGCGTACGAGCGCGTATACAGGCGCCGCGGGAGGCATGCGTACGTAATGGGCATCGGCCAGGCCGTTAGCGCGAAAATTGTTTATTTAAAGCCCGAGCGGATGCACGCGCGCACGGGGATGGTCGCGCGTGCGCCGCGCGTGCACGCATTGGAAATTGCATATGTAAGAACGGTGAACGTGAACGCACGTGAATGCACCGAACGCACCGTGCGTCCGATTCATTCCCGGTATTATCGAAATCTCTCGAAATCTTCTCGAAAGAGAAGGAAATCGAGAAAATTTGCAAGAAACTCGAAACAATGGAGAAAATATATATACAGGGAAAGATGAAGAAAATCGCGGGTAATTTGTAGAATTTCTCGCTACATGGCTCGCTACGGATGAAGATGAGAAAAGAATCGACAGACGATATCTAATTACAGTTTAAACAAGTATTGTTCTGTTATTAACGTGAAAGGATAATGAAGTTAATGCGTATGTTCGGAAGAGTTCAGTTCTCTCTGATCATTCGGATTATAAAGATTACAGTTCCAACTACAATATGTGTCAACTATCGCCTAACGTAATACTTTCTCGGACGGTGTCTTTTTTTCCGATTGATTCGCACAAATAAAGTAACAACGATCCCAGGTACTATGCTCGTGATTAACAATGTGCGTTAATAGTACCGCACCTGCGTTTACTTATGTACGCGTTTCCCGATATATCTTATATTGTCATTACGTTGGTACGGGCAAATATTTGATCGCGATACACTCGGACGAAAGCAAACGCCTCCAGCTATTATGGCAGTGTAATAATCGGGCGCGTAAACCTGCAGGTAGCCGTGCGTTTATATTATATATTACACTACATTACATTAAGCATGTTGTATGCGTACAACGCGCCCACCGCTGATAAGCGCGCGGACTCGTGCAGGTTCACGTAAATCGCGGGGGCCCCGCCAGCGATACGTCGTGCATGGGGGCGCATTAATACGCACGTGCTTGCCGTGCGTGCGCTTTGGCAGTTGCATCCAAGATAGCCGGGGCTGTTCGTTCTCGGTGATCAAACTGCGCGCGAATCCAAGAAAAGCAGGGAATTCATCTGTATTTTCGATCAGGCACCACATTATAGGGTACTTTGACCAACGAATCAAAATTATTACTACCCTGTCGGATATCAGAGTAATGATAACCAAATCCCTCGAGTTAAATAACATTTTGGTTACTTTTAACTTTCAAAATGTAAATAATTTCTTCTCTACAATTACTTTCAAGGTAAACAACGTCACTATTAACGTATGCACTTGATAAATTAGATTTAAGTCAAATTTAATACATTTTCTTCAGTTTAATTGTTTAACTCCATTGTTTTAGTTAAATTAACGACACATTGAGTAGCGTCGATCTATAGAAATGATCAAAATTAACTCAAATTGGGTAGAATTTGACAGTTACGATATTTAACAGTGTAGAGTCTTACCCGTTGGATTCTAACGTGTGCAGGTATTAGGTAGCTTTTCTCATCGATATAAATATCTCTTTTGAACTTTCCGAACATTCTGTAAATATGTTTCTTTGGCCGATTAGTACTCTTTTGCTTTTAATATAATAGAAAAATTGGCACGTCACGCGGGGATCACGCGATACAAAGGACCCAATTATTTCGGCATACCTTCTCCCGGGAGTGAGTTTTTTTTTTGTACGAAATTGATGAAGATTTTTATGTCCGCGTTGTGCCGCATATAAATCATATTAAAATGTATTAATCGACGTTGCGAGCAAGGCAAAAATAAACACGTACCGTATGTACATGGGGTATGTGCCGTATTAAAACTGTAGGTTTTACATCCGCGCTGTGGGTGATTTATGCGCGTTGCAACGGCTCTCTCGTTGTGTGCTCATCGATGCAGGCTTCGCGATTTCAGATCCCGGATTCTCCGGTGCAGAAAAAAGCGCGAGATGAGGGCTCGGGTCATGGGTCGCCGCTAGGCTCTCCACGAGCTTTTCCCGGATCCGCAAATTTTACCATTCGTAATGTTTGTTTCAGTTCATTTACGAATCCCGGTTTATACATTTATCGCAAAATCCTGATTACGCATTAATCAACGCAAAAAAGTTAGCTCTATTATTAACTTAACGTTTATGTTTCGCGTTTTTACTCCCTTTACGCGGACGAACCGTTCGATTTTGTTTTTCTTTTTTTTTCTTTTTTTTTCAGAATGATGGCCCTGAACGATAATCGCTCCCGGCATTCACCTTCTGTCTCCCATTTTTCTCGCCGACTCTGATTTTCTCGTTGACTTGATAATTACTCTCCTCGAAGCGCGTCTAAGATGAGGCGCGCGCAAAGCGCACTCGATTTTCCCGAGGGCGGGTATAACATTATGCAATTTTATGCGGAAACTTCGAGAGACGCAAAGGCGAGGCTCGCTTGCAAGACTATGGTAATGGTGTGGGTTCGTTAGCGCCACGATTGTCGGACACATTGGCGCTCGTTTATACGGATGTTCGGAATTCGAATTGCGAATTCATGTCCTGGTAGAAGTACCTGCCAGTGGCTACAAGACTCTTCCTTTGCTCGCGCTTTCCATTTGTTATTATTATGACTTTACAGCTTAAGCTAACAAGCTCTCGTGACGAAACATCTTTTATTATTATTTTTGTAGTTATGATCGCATTACTCGAACGTTTTCGTTTAAGATGCGAAGTAAATTAGATTAATTTATCATAATAAAATTAGTTATTTTTTTTGATTAAAATATACGATAAAAATGTACGATAGAATCACTCACAGAAGTGATTTCCAGGTCCAGCATAGTGATGTCCCTTATAAGCTGCGAACAGTCCGGGATTGATACCAATCTGTAAAGTAAGACAAATATGCCTGGTTAGAATATTTGAAACATTTCTAGACATCATTTTACAATACTAATAATGAAGTCTGAAGAAATCGCGAATATATGATTGCATACGCGTTCGCGCTAGCTGTAGACATGATTGTTTTATATTGTTATTTTAATTAGCCACGTTGATAATACAAAAACAAACGGATGTTCTTAAGTCTCTCGCGTCGACGTCGCTGTATTTGTTCCGCTTTGAAAACTCCTCGGATTCTCCCTCCCCTTCCCTTCGTCTAGAAATTCTTATTCATACTTATTTTCATGTTTCGAAAGGGTGAAATTATTGTCTCTTCATATCTTTGACTTTTTCGTCGAGTTTGACTTTTTCTAAATCCAAACGAGGAAAAATGCCGAGGAGAGACGAGTCGCTTGCGTCACGCGTTGTTGTCGACGTAATTAATTTCCCTTTCTCCGATTGTCAAAGCCAAGTCCGAGATTTTAGAGAAAAACGTTCACTTCACCGATGTTTCTTTCGTTTAACATGTGGAATGTTATAACAAAATGCAGGCGTAAACGGCGGGAATGAGAATCGATTGTAAATCTGTATAGTGTTAATTAAAGCAGACCGTGGCGTGATTGATTATGTATATAAATGCAATATGATGAAAACTAATGGCAAATTATGTTGATGGTTCGAATTTAATGAAAGCATATAATGAATAAAACTTTATCGAATCTGTACGCGTGTCTTTGAAAAATAATATTTTTAACGGTAGAAAATGTGCCGTCCGATCGTGATTATAAATAAAAAAGAAAAAATGTATAATAAAATGAAGCATATATTATGGAAATATGGTTTGAATGTGCTACATGCATAATGTTTAATTTAGTTCCCAAAGCTTCCAAAAAAGCACGTTCAACGAGAAATTGCGTGCGCCCATATTACATGCGACAAAATTAATTTCGCCATTGCGAAGGCAATACCTACTTCAATGGAGCATTTTTAATCTGCAAAATACAAAATTCCAAGCTGCTCATCTTTCGTCTAGCTTGCTTCAGCAATTCTTTTATTCGATTGTGAAAGATATATTTATTAAACACAATTAAAAACTCACTAATATTATTAATATGTTTTATTTGTCGAGTAGGATTTGTGAATAGGAACGGCACAAATACTTTGCATCTCCGAGCAATTCTACTGTAAGATCTCATCTATCGTCACCTACTTTCAATACTCTTTCCAATTTTACTCGATTTCCTATGAATATAACCACGTCAGCAGATTGCATTGGAACAATGAATTCTTTTTCAAAATGAAAAATGGGATAATTGAAACCTTTGAACATATAGAACAAAGCAATGATTCTCTGATGTTGAAATTAACAAATCTTTTCCAATGATTTTCCGAGCATCGAACGAATACCTTATCTCTCTTTTCAATGATTTTGTAATAATAATTTTAATATCGTCATTAAAAAAATGGAAGCGCGTAATGTAATAATTCCAATTTGCTCGACTTTATTAAATAATATTAGCGGTTATTTTAATTCATCCACCCTTAGTTAATTTCCTACGTTTTCTCTAGTAAAAGGGTTTTCCTCGTTTCGTGCCGTTTTTCGTGTAAACTGAATTAATTAATTAAACTTAATCTCTCGCGCGCGCACGGCGATACACGCTGCACTTCCGTACGCGCGCGTACGTTCCAGTGTCTCTAAATTGAGGAAGAGCAAGAGGGAAGAGAGAAGGGATCGATTTCTTTCCCCGTTTCGCGTACGACTTCACGTGCGCGCTTCTTACTCGCGATTATGCAACGGCGCGGCGGGAGGGAGGAGGTGGAGGAGGAGGAGGAGGCGCAGGTGCGGCGTTGGTACCTGTTGCACAACCGCATTATCTTCGCTCCTCGCTCCGCCGGTTAGGTAATTAATAACGACAAAGTCCAAGGATACGTGATGTGCGCGGCCGCGCGAGCACCATTAGGCGCGCATCTCGCGCGCTATTAAACCTTCCTTCTTCCTCCTTCCTCTTCTCCTCGTCGATGTACTCCCGCGCGATCTCTCTCTCTCTCTCTCTTTCTCGACTCTTTCAACTGACCTTTTCGCAAGTGCAAGGTGCGCGTGAGAGGACTGTACCGCCGCCGGGGAATCTCGTGTCGTAACTTATCGACGTTTATCTCGCGCCTAGCCACGGCGACGCGACGTCCGCCGTCGTCGTCGGTAAATAGAGATTAACATTCACCACGCAACGGAACGGGCCGTATACTCCTCGGGATAATTGCATGACAAAGTGCACGTCCGCAGGCCTCACGTGCGTGCGTGTATGCGTGTGTGTGTGCGCGCGCGCGCGTGTTCCATTAAGAATCGCGACGCGTCCGCGAGGCACGGGATAGGATCGGCGGCTGATTAGTTTGAATTCTTCTGTTCTCGCCTCTGTTTAACGCTGCATTGAAGCCCTCGAGGATGTTATTATGAATCGTACCTTGTGAAACATCGCGCTTTGTTAGGGTAATTAAATAAGAATCGAAACGGACGCGAATGCATATTGAAGGAATTCCTGTATTCTAATTTTAGCGATTTGGAAACCGATAACCTGACTTTAATTAAACTTTCCTACGCGCGTCGTTAAATAACAAAAGAGCTATGGTAACCAAATCCCTTGAGTTAAATAATATTTTGTTATTTTTAACTTTCACGCGTCAAAATGTAAATCAATCCATTTCTGTGGTTAGTTTCAAAGTAAACAACGTTCATATTAACGATTGCACTTAGTAAACAATAAACTAAATTCGAGTCAAATTTAATACATTTTCTTGAGTTTAATTATTTAACTCCATTGTTCTAGTTAAATTAACGACGCATTAAATAATAGCAGTGACCTATAGAAATAATTATAAATAAACTCAAATTGGTTAGAATTTAACATTACGAACTGTACGTATTTAACAGTGTATATACTCCTGAAAAATGATTAATAAAAAAAAAGCGGGCATTTTAATATGGCGTAAAGGATAGAAGACATGATTTACAAATTTGGCCCTTGCTAATTTTTTAATAATAGTTGTTCTCCATATGAAGTATATACCTCTTTGAAGCACGCATGGAGTGCGCAACACATGCTTCACGCGCCTCTTGAGGAATCCCCGCGTATCTCTGCGATTCGAGTAATGCATTTCTCGATCGCACCTTCGATTCCGATGAGAGGGAGGAAGAGTGAGAGTGAGAGAAAGAGAGAGAGAAAGAGAGAAAGCCACGGTACGACGTATATCGCACGTATACCGTCAAAATCGCGTTATATTAGTCGCGTACGAACGAATCCTCCTCCTGCTGTACAACCCAAACCCTCCGTGCGTATAACGTGCGTGTATGTTTGCGTGTGTCTCCATCCCCATTCCCCGCAGCTCGCCGTCGACATAAAGTACGTATCGCATTAGCGCGTTAACGCCAATGCGTTAGCCGCTCGGCCGGCGCCGAATGGCGGCCGGGATAAACGAGGATAAAATGACGGGCGGGGGTGGCCACGAGGTGGTGGTTGGACGTGAGGAAGGGTGTGGAATTGTCACCGATTGAAAACAACGCGCGTCGCTCACGTAGGAACGGAACGCAGAGTGGAAGAGAGACGGATAGAAATGAGAGGAGAGAGAGGAGGAGGGACGGGGGGCGGATGGACAAGCAGGCGAGGGAGGGGGAGGAGGAGGGTGATCGCGCTGGGGGTGCATTCTATGGGGAGCAACGAACAGTGTCCCGCTGCGTTCGATTACAACGTCGGGCGTAATAACCGAATTGCCCACGGCCCGTTAAAGCGTTTACACCGCTTGACGGATGATCGACCACGGTGACAACTCGTTTCGGGTAATATATGAATATGGACCGTAGAACGCGTTAACAGACTCCCCAAATGAAAATGGCCGACAGCGTTCGTGCCTTATTTTGCGATAAATAACATACATGCCCTTTCTTAGGAAGAAAGAGAATGAGAACGATCTGGAGTTTTCTTTCGTTCATCAGCGACGTTTTGAACGCTTAAAAAAAAATCTCGCGAGTGACCTAAGTTACGCGCGTTGCAAAAATTGAGTTAACGAAAACAAAAATTCACGCATGATCGGATAGTCAATAAGTTTTAGAATCTATTCACCTTTTTGGAATTATTCTGTACCATGAGACTACTTCTGTACAGATGACAGGGAGAACATGTAATATCATAGTAATTAAATTTTTAATATTTGTACACTAAATTAATCGACAAATTGCTTCAATAATACGCTCTCACTCATCATAATACTACATAATTGCGCGCGCTGTCAAAAATATGACAATTTCATTATTCTAAAGAGAATCGGGGTTGAATATAAATCAAGCTACGTTGCGGGGATGTTGTGATACGATTAAAATACTGAAATCGTTACGAGCCTCTCGGTTCCGTCATTTAAGTCACCCCAATTTTGATAACGACGGCCGCATATCGGATTATAACAATCACTCGTAATGACCATGATGCTCACCCGTTAAACTGTTTATACCCGTTTACACCGGTATCGGGTGATCGATCAACGCGCGGCGGGTCGTCGCGTTTGTAACGAGAACGTAATTCCCATTCTCTCGCTTGCATTCAATAAAGATCACGCTAACGCGCGGTGACGAAAATGACACGTACGTAGAACTGAATCGTCCGAAATTGTTTTCGGATTTCAACCGATCGCAATGTCGATTCTTTATCCGCCGACGAATTCGGAATAACTCTCTGACGGACAATTTGACTTATCAAGTCTGACGATACTCTTCATTTTACGAGAGCAACTCCGATTCAGTTTCATCTCTGAAAATATATCTCGTGCTATTGAACAATTAATAACTTACTTATTGTTGGTTTCGTCGTGTTAATTAAGTTTAACCTCTAATTAGGTTTAGTCTTTCCTATAATTCTCTCTAGTTTCGCAAAAAGACGAGAAGTCAACCAAGATTTAAGTTTTCCCAACATTGGCGAAACTGGCCGGGTGGCCAAACAATTTCAGAGTTGCCACAAAACTGGAAATCAGGGAAATCACGGGATTGTCGGGGAAATTGAAAGCGGTCAGGAAAATCAGGCAAAAGCTAGAGAATTTTGCAAAACTGTTTTTGCAAAACAGTAAAAATAAAAATTTTCTGTTTTAAAAACATTTAATACGCTCATCACACCTTTGGAATACTACCAACTTAACAATTAAAAATACAAACAATTTAATAACATTAATAATAATTTATATTGCTATATAAATTTCTCAACAAAATATTGAACGATTTCCAAATCAGAACGAAAATACAACAAAAATTTTTTAATATTATTGAAAGTCGGGGAATATCATGAAATTTTACCTGGAAATCAGAGAAAAGTCATGGAATTTTAGGATGAGGAATTCGTGGATTAAACCGCGAGTTTTTCTCTCTTGTTCTCTCTGCTGCTGACGGAACGCAATGACCGTTGCAACGGCGTGCCGCGTGATAACCGAATCGCACACGCATCATTAAAGCGATTAGACCGGCTGTTGTGGAGGCGGCGATTGCCATTTGTCGTTGCCGCGTGCAGAGAATCCTCCGCGTTTTCGCGCGGCGATCACTCCAAGATGGATTCTCGCGCTGGTTAAAGCCGAGCCGAGCCGAGCCGAGTCGTGTCGTGCCACACCGCACGCGCCTATCGGATTAATTACCGTCATTCGATCAAGAACGACATCGCGGCGCATTGGTAATGCGGCATTACAAATGACACGCACGGTCGCGATATATGCCGGGCTATAAATTACGTGCCGCGGTGCGTATATACGCGGTGTGTGCCGGCAGAAATGCGTGAGCCGGTGAAATTTATGTTTTTATTGTTGTTAACGTTACGACGCGATTTAATGAATTATTATTACCGTTCGGCAGTGGGACATCGCGGGATTGAAACGTCGTCTTACTTAGCGCGAGAGACGATTCGCGACCACCTCGCGTATAATTCAATTTATCGATACTGAATGATCCGTTTGAAACACGCGCGTGCTCTATCTGGTATTCCACATGTATAACTATTGTTAGCTGTCTAAAGCACCTTTAATGTAAAGTTATAGCCGCGCTTATATACGTGGTATATAGAATGTTCTCTGGAAATTTACACGACTTGACAAGATGACGCAATATTGATATCTGATAAAGAACAGCCATAAGTCGTAGGTCAGTTTAGGTCGAATCCTAGTATTTATACGAATCGATACTAATATGAATATGAAATAATTATAGAGATCCTCTAATGAGAGTTTGAACTTAAGAAAGCAACCACTTTGTTTAGCCATGTTTTAATAATTTGTGAGAAAGAAAAAGAGAAATAGATAAAAAAAAAAAAGATAAAATAGAATGAGGAAGAGAAAGAAACGGTAAATATATATCCTTCTCTCTCGTAAACTTTTCTCGTTAAACTACTACTCTGCACACAAAACTTCGGCTCGTGTCCAAACTCTTATTCGAGAGTCTCTAGAAATAATTATACATGGACTCACTATAATAATGTCAAGGTTGTTGGTGAGGTGATCCGGTAGAACACGTTTGCTCACTTCCTCTTCCGGCATGCCGTCGAACCTGTCGTGCTTCTTCCTCTCTTTGTACGTCTTTGCACGTTTCTTGGCCTCTGCGAGTTCCGCTCTGAAAGAAAAAAAAAAAGTGGATACAGAGGGCCTTAATAATACCTTGGATTCCTTTATGCTGCGTCATACGATTCAGCGAAAGGCACGCAACTATTTCTCTCGATCGGCAGGGGACACGCGGGCTTTCCGCGTTTACTTTTTGTCAAACCGACGAACTCGCGCGCGTCTTGGACACTTCGCGTTTCGATTTGTGACACTGTAACACAATGTAACGTTTTGCATCGACCTGGGACTTGTAAGCTGTCGTGAATACGTCGGGATGAATAAGCTCGGATCTCGCAAGATAAAATGACGATGGCAAAATGCAATTTACGAACTTTACTTTTTTTTTTTTAAACAGAACATACTTGGATAATAAAACGTTATGAAAATACAACAAACAATAAAAAAATCATATAGAAAGCTATAGGAGTCAATCTTCGGTTGTTCAAGATATACATTATTTAATTAGCAATATCATATTTCGTACGTTTCGACTCCTGTTTGAGTCATCTTCAGCGTTACAATCTTAATAATTACAGCAATAAATGAATCACAGTCAGAGTCTATATATACAGTTTTCTCTCCTTTTGTATGCGACCATTGTGGAGCATTCGCGAGGTAAGAGCAAGTTATTCTACACAGTTAGTAAGCTGAATGGCGATAAAGACTCAAGGTGAAATTTTAAAAAATCGTTGAGAAGGTAAAAATGATAACGGACAATAGAAATGAAAATTGTGCTGACGGAGTCAATAAGGTCACAAGAAAATAACGACGATACGTCGTAAGTCACGAAAGAATTGCAGAACGTCATCGTAAATTCAAATAAGAGATTAAAATTTCGAATCGATCAAAAGCATGTCTTGACAGTGTCATAACGTTCCGATAATAAAATGGTGATATGTAACAGAGGGATCAATCTTGAAAACAATAACATTTTATACTTAATAAAGTATCTTTATATAAGCGTGGCTTAAGGTTTCCGTGTCAGTTTGTAAATTTAAATCATTAGTCTGTCGATTAGTATTAATATTATAACATTTCCGACGTAGTTTCTTGTAAAAAATGTTAGGTAAATAATTTTTTGATATTCTGAATATGTGTTAATGAACGCGAATAAAATTTAATGTGAGTTAAAGTATTTTCTAAATAAAAAATGTAAATTAGCGTAGTTCTGCAGTGAGATGTACAATAGATGACTGACCACACTAATTAATATATTTGTTCTTCCTTTCAAGTTTTATGCAACAGTAATTTCGCAATTTCGTAAAAAAAATGATGAGGAAACGAAGCAGAATATTTATATTTACGTTAGCATAAATGAGCCTTTGTGTTTAGCTCTCTCTACGGGGTATTCAATTAAATAGACATACCGATGTACATGTCAAGAGAGCATGAATAATTCTCTCTTAAGATATCTTCAATTAACGTCTTAATGAGCGCGTTATCTTCTAATAGGTATCTTCGTAATAGCGGCACGCATCTGATCGTGTTACGTTCCTAATATGCGGAACTATTTTTAAGTTTTCGGCTGGCTTCACAAAAATAAGCGCAACTGAAGATCCTATCGGATCAGCAACATGGTGCCCGGTCAGACGGACATTGTTAGCAGAGCGGATATTTTTAACCGTGGCTGCATGCAAATATATAACTAACTCTGGTTATATTGAGTCGCGGCTTCGTGACTGGTCCGCGTTCCTTCTCAGCTCCGCTCCTCTTTGTATTCATTAACATACTTGTAATAATAATAATAATAATAATTATTATTATTATTATTATTATTATTATTATTATTCTTATTATTTCTTTGCTATAGATAGTAAATTTCTGAACTCAATTTTGCAAAAGTGTAAAGTGTTATTTAATATTAACTTTGACTTAATTCCTTCTGACCATGTTGGTCAGAACTATACGTGAAAATATGATTTCAAGATGCTTATCCTTAAAGGATTGAAACCATAAATGAATCTTTACGTTGCGCAGTCAACTTCACACACCCGATATTTCGCGGTGGACTTTTACCACGTTGAATTAAAATCTTTCTTAAATAGCGAGTCTTACAACGTACCCGACAAGTCTCGTCTTAGGCTTTGTGTATAAAAAAAAAATTGTCACGATTACGCAAGCATGTAATTGAATTGTAACAAAGGGTACATAATTTTCGCAAAATAGCAAAACTGTATTTTGAAGAATGACGAAGTTAGTACAAATTGCAATTGTGATTATATATGTTAGACTCTTACTCCTCAGGGGTGAGTATCATCTCTGACTTTTTTTTGCGGCCTCGCTTCTTCGGCTGATGCGCCAGCTGCGGATTGACGTTGGCGGCGCCGTTCATCACAAGATTCATCTGATGATGTTGTGGCCCGGACAGCGCCCCGGGCGGCGTCGTGGGTGTATCTAGCCCAGGTTGGGCGCCGCCCGGACACGTCATGCTCTCAGGATTGCCGCCGCCGCCGCCGCCGCCTGGACTGCTTGCTGTCCTTATGCCACCCATCGACATCTCTTCGTCGACAAACGAATATGGGTCCACCGGCGTCTCGCATTTTATCGCGACCTGGAAAAGAATGTCAGCAGACGTTCAAGTTATTATATTCGGCGCCGTTGTGTCCCACTGAGATAATGCAAGGATTTTGGAACTTCCGCAACCAAATGATAGTGCTAGGAAAGGAGGTAGGAAAGACGTAAGATAGGAAGATTAGAGAAAGTGTTTGAAAGCGTTTCTGTTTCTTCGTTGAATATTTCAATTCTGCGGAGCATCTTGATTCATAATTAAAAATCCGCGCGCGTATATATATAAACTATATCTAAAAAATTATAAGGCTTCAAATATTTCACGATAAATTCCGATGCGATATTAAGGGTAGACCATATTACCGTATATTTACTGACCGAATTTCTCGCGTTTCCTGAATAATACATGCGGGCGAAAGAAAGAAAAATGCTGGCACACCAGTCGCGGCGAATTATCCTTGTGATATCTCGAATCGCGATGACGGTTGATGTTCCAGCCTAATTTGATTCTACCTCGAAATTACGCCGCGAAATTTTTCGTCGCGTCCGCAAGTTTCGCAGGTGGTCGGCTGCGGAAAAATGAAATTTCTCCTGAGCACGTACAATCCCGACGTAAAACATGTACCGACGATCACGGACACGTACAGTGGCGATCATAAAACGTACGTACCCCAGTCGGCGTTATATGTATGTATATTTCTCTCTCTCTCTCTCTCTCTCTCTCTCTCTCTCTCTCTCTCTCTCTCTCTCTCCCTGTTCTGTCTCTCTTGATGCCCTTGGGGAAATAGTAATAGCGCAATTGCCACATGGACCGAAAATACGCGGCCACGTACAACGTATCAGCCATTCGCGGTTGTAAAATGTGCAGCTGTGTCTCTTTTTTTGCAAATTGCGCGTGTTACGGACTGACGCGATCACCGTTCTTCTCCCGTTGCATTTTTTGTACCGTCTGCTTTTTGCATTAGCTAAAATCAACTGAGGTTTCAGTGATTTTCTACCTCTTTTTGAATATGAAATTAGAAAAAAATAGAGGAAGATTCGTAACATTGGCTACATAAGCTAATTGCTTTGGATGAATGACAAGCTTTATAAGAATTGAATATCTGACAAGATGTGAAACGCGCACGTCAGTAATATAAAGGAGGTCAAATTATCTGGAAAGTTCCTTACGTCGATAGAGTTTTGTCGTGGTGGATATTAACGAGGTTGGTATTAGATGATTAACGCGACAGGTATCCAAGTGACGTTTTGTTCTCTGACTCTTCTCGACGTTCGCGCAAAAATCCGATATCGTGGACTAAAATAAATGCTTCAAGCGCTATCCCGCCCGATGAAATCAGAAATTATTCAACAAGCCGTTATTGTATTCTGAAGGCTGTCAATAATGCGATAATTTAGCGTATCAATATTCGCATATTCACCACTCTTAATTTTAAATGTTCTCGCTATCATTTGTTCATTTTAGCAAATGTGGATGCAAAATATTTCGTGCAATTGGCGAAAACGCAACGTCTATTTCCCGTGTCTATTTTCGTTCAGAAATATATAAGAAGAATAGTGTTTTTCCAACGAGTCGCATTTAATGTTCACTCGGGGAAAGAACCCCGTTGCTTTTTTTCAACGCCCACGGAAATGAAAGCATAAGAGATTACGTGAATCCGACGGAGGTTTTTTTATCGCAATACACATAAACATACTCTCGTTTGCAATTTTCGACCTGGTCTCCCAACTATATGGTACTTTTCCTATCCGCGCTCTTGACCCGATGATAACCCTGTGAAATCGAGGTCGAAATCCCACCAAGATAAGAGCCGCACTGACTGGTAGTTACCGATAACACGTTATCCCTACCCTTTTTCACAGGGCTCGGATTTCGCTCGAAAGTCACCGACAATATTCCACACGATAAGAACATACGTTCGCGCATGCCCCATTGTTATTATTTGCAAACAAAAGGACCGTGGCGAGTGTCGCGAATGTAACGCACAGATTTGTTTTACCCGGCGATGTTAAAGCACAATATTTGCGTTAAAAAATAGGTAAATATAGGAAATTTTTATTGCGAGACATTGCGCAAAGGATGTTTGTTTATCGATTTGAAGAGCCATTAATCTATACGTTTCGGGAAAATATCCGTCGCGCCGTTGCGTTGTGATAATAAAAGCAAACGTACATCTCCGCTTATCCAACTCCTTTTTTTCGTCTGTCTTTCCCAAGCAATAATTGAATTACATTCAAACACAAAAGAAAAAAATCAATTATATAAAGAAAAATATATAGAGAAATCAAAATGTATATATATATATATACACACACAATAATACAATCTTATTAATTTTTTTTCTGTAAAAATAATGCAACTTTCGTGAAAGTGACGTTCCTTTTAGGCTATTCATTTCTTCAATTGTCTCGGAAAAAGGAATCTATACCATGAATGTCTGGCTCGTTTACGCAGAAACAATTGGACGTCATAAAATCTAGGGAAGGGTTAAGTAAAACAATGTGAAATAGGATCGAGAAAAGAGGAGCGTGATAATGCGAACTCGATAAATCCGGGACGTGTTCACGGTTAACAATTCGATCAACGGAAATTCGCTTCGCTCGTCGGCCGTTCATTCGTTAAAATGAGGAGCCGGTAAAACCGAGATCGATCGGTCGTCACGTCACGAGATAATTTTCGAGAAAAAGACTATCGATCCCGACAGCAGATAACAACTTTGCGGATATAATGGCAATTTAATATCGGATGAAATTTCTGTAATTCGCGCGCGATAGCGCCGATAGCCAAATTGGGGGAGCTGGGCAACCTGCAATTAATTCATGAGCGGAAAATGTGCGTTCTGATTGAAATCCCTGAAAATTACCACCGTCAAAATATTCAACCGAATCACATTTGTAAAAGCTTTTATTTTGCCGGTTTGTAATGCGAAAAAGCCAAAAGCCGCTGGAAGGATGCAATAACTCCCTTTCTGTATTTCTTTCGCAATATGTGAATTATATCTTGTACCTCTTGATACAGATATATAAATACATGGATGTCACGAAATGTGTCATTTAAATTTGCTACTTTTCGGAAAAAATTAGAAATCTCTAAGAAATTAATTTCTATTTTTTCCTTTCATTAATGAATCTGGTTTCCATTATAAAAATATAAAAGAATTTTTCATCGAACAACGTGAAACCGGTGAAACGCTGAAATATCATGAAATTATATTTCCGTGATATTTATTAACAGAAATTTTTTCATCGCACGTTTTGCGTTAAATTTTGTAATCGCGTAACAATCAAAGAAATTACACAGATGTAAACGTTCGCGAAACAACTCGTTTAAAGATCTTTAGTCCGTGTATTAACTGGAAAATAAGTAACACCGCGTGCGGGGCCCATCCACGGCTTTCATTGTACCGCAACAGAGGTAATGTTGCGTAAGTAGATCGTAAAACTAACATGAAAATGCAAATCGTTGCGCGCGGTATTGCGCAAATCCCGGAATGGCGATTGCGTGTGTTCTTTATTGCAATTTATTGCTCATAATTTTGATTGTGAGGTGCTAGATACGGCAATACAGCGGTTCCTAATGAGAACCGTCTGCGTTTTTTATTGGCTAATAAGTTTGATGTTTTACGTACGTTTTTTTTTTCTTTGTACGTAACATGTATTTTCTCTATCGATTATCGAGTATTGCTGAAGGTACGTTACAATACGCGATCGCAAAGATTCCATATCGACTTCGATCGCGTTATTTCTTATTTAATTATTACTTGTTTATAAATATCATCGTCTCTGATCTACAGATTTTAAATCGCGCACTTTATCACGTTATAGAATTTCGAGATAATCGTATCGTGTGGACAGTAAATTTTATATTATTATCAATGCGTTACACGAGCATTATTTTATTACAAAAGAGAGTATTTAATCGTTTCGAATTATATCATATATATATATATATATATATATATATATATATATAGAGGATTTACATTTTTTATATATTCACGTAGATAATCAAAAATGTACGAGCGTTAATTTCAGCTTGTTGTGTTAATGTAAATTAGATGAAGATTAGAAATGTTACATATAATCCAAAATTCTGACGTAAGATCGATTGAGAATATGCCGTACGACCATCACACGCAACCTCACCGTATAATTACAAGCAATCACACGAATATGTACATATTCTGCAAGCGTAGCACTATTCCCGACATTTCAACGTTGTAATTTAGCCGCAAAACGTCTCAATTATAGTCTTTCAAACGCTACTATTTTGCCATACGAGAGATACATCTTTTCTCAAGAGATACCCTTTCCCTCTGATTATTTTGGAGACATCGTGATAATGATGAGTCGCTCGTTATCGGTCGCTACGTAAAAGAGCTCGAGGGAAAAGAATGAGAAGGCAGGGAGGAACAACGGGGGACTGGTCAGGGGCGGCAGGGTAGGCGAATATGAAAAACTCACCTGTCCAAGGGCGGAGGCGGTCGAGCCCGGCTGCTGGGGTTGATGCGCTGTCGCCGATATCGGCGTGAGGGGCGTGTGCGGCGTGTGCGGTGTGTGCGGCGTGTGTGGTGTCAGCGGCGTGTGATACTGCTGACTGCTGTCACCGCCGGTGCTCCTCATCTCGAGGTCCGGACTCGTCTCGTAACCGTCGTCCCTCGCCTCTTGCTTCACCATCACCCCTGCACACAGAGACAAGGATAGGGCGACGCCCTTTAGATTTTCGGACCTCGTTCTCATCGCTCTCATCGCCTCCACACCCCGGGAGCTTTCTCGAGGCCTCCTGGGCGTCGTGGAGCGAAAAATTTTCTCACGCGACAACGTGCCGCGCGCCACGTTGTTGCGGTGATTAACTCTTTATAGCTGCGCGCGATAATAACACTCCCCATCCCCCCCCCCCCCTCTTAGTTCACTCTGTGAGGAGTTAAGAAAATAAAAAATAGATGCAGAATGAATAACTGAAGTTGGAGGAGTGGAACCTTGAGAGTGAATTACAATTTACTAATTCTCGAAAAAAAAAAAATACTAATTAAATCACTTACTTCTATTAATATTACATTTACATTGTGATAAATTGTGAAGCAAGACTTCTTTCACCTAATTTTAGTTCCTCAGCTCAACACAGACATTAGACTCCCCTGACGGCTCGTTAATCATTCCCCAAGTGTTTCTTCTATTTTCCTCCCGCGTACGTACACGTTAACTAGCACGAATTATCGCGCTATTAATTCGCGCAGGAACTCCTGTCACTCATCTCGTCGTATTGTGAAATACTTCCTCCGCGTAACTGAGAGAGCAAATGAGAGTGACTCATCGAGTACCGTCTAACTCTAATCTCGGCAGCTACAGGTAAACAGGCACCAGTTGAATTTTCTGCTCGGGCTAGATACAGCTACCAAACGGTTTGCCAGGGATCAAAGTGCGCTTCGAACTTTCGATATTTGTTCGCCAACTTTTTCAAACGATCGAATTTATCTTTTCTACGGCTTTAAAATCGGGGGAAAAAAGCTTGGTAAGTTGTAACTTTCTCCTACGGCTTCCCGTCGAGATGAAATTTACCGCTGTGTATCACAGATGAAAAATAATTCTTGACAAGATTGTGCAAAATAACCTTTCGTACTTTTCAAATAAAAAGTTTCCAAGAGTTGGAAATGATTTTTATTGACTGACGAAAGTTTCGCATCTACATTTCATTTGATTTAATTGCTTGTTAACGGAAGATCTTGTCTATTTTTTTTCATCAACTGTGAAAAATAGTTTTAATCCGATATAAAAATGAGTATCTTACCACGTCGAAGCGGTTGGCGGTAAAGAATGAAACGTCATTAAAGACGTTGTCCATCAATTCTATAATACACAGCGATAATAAAGCTCAAAGTAATGCCGATAATTTGATGGGGAATAAATAAACGAGGCATTTAAGTGATTTAAAAGATTATTGTATAATCCTTGGGCCGAACCGCAACCTTTTGCTCGGTTTAGTATCACCCCGAACAAGTTTTATTGCCGGCGGTATCGTCGATGGTAATTTAATAGCTGAGGAGTACCGAGAGAAACGAGTTAATCGCTCGTCAGAAGATTTACCGGTTAGCCGTTGAAAGCCCCCGGTAACGGCAAATACATTAAAACCCAGCCCACTCGCGCCCATCCGCTCGCTGTCCGACGACGCGTAGAATTGTTCAATTGACCCAGAGAAAAATATTCCACGGATTGATGACTGACAGCCCGGTGAGACGGCGTGTTTGTAATTGGCCTCGGATTTTGCCCCGCGCCTATATTTCGGCACGATTGTCGTGCGCCCGCCACACGCATCGCCGATAACGTGCGCCAACCTGTCCGGATCGGTCTCGCTCTCGGGAAATATTTTTTTACAATTTCGCGCCAATTGTCGGCGATATCAACACGGTTTCGCGAACACCGCTTGCTTTGTCTGCTAGCAGATTCGGCTTTTCCTTGCGAATCATCGTGAAATTATTCATCGAATGATCTTTCAACAGCACAATTCTGCATTTTGTACAAAATTTCATTTTTTTTAGTTAGTGTTTAGTGTCGAAGGACTCGTATTATACTCTGAGAGTTATTCTGAGATGTTCAGAAATTATTTCATCATTAATTTTTATACTGAAAAAACATGGACATTTCAAATATTTTTTAATTAGAGACGAACGAAATGCATTTAACATTTTTAGCAATTGTTTAACAATTTTGTTTAATATTTCACATCCTCCTGATTGGCATATATTATTATTTTCTGTAAAGTGCATAATTTCTTTCTTTCTCGTTTTCTGAAAATTATAAATGTTGGAAAGTCTCCTTTGTTGTTGAAAAAAAAAAATCATGGCAAAAATTGAAATTACACTTAAAGGGACCCGCGATACCGGTGCGTTTCATGAAAAACTTGAGATTTCTGTGCGACGTGTTTTCCGTATATCTATATGACGAACGCCCGCGATGCAAAAGTATCGCAAATAGAAAGGCGTGTGATACTTGTGAGAATTCCATTATAATGAAAATTAATTTCGTAATAAGCTCGCGTTGAAATGAAGCTTTTTCATTGATTGCGCGTTCCGCGCAATTTCCGAGCGCCCGTGCGCGCTCGCCGACCCTTTTTCGTCGTGAAATTCCATGCGAATCTGTTTAATGGCTCGCTCGCAATCGCGAATAAACGCGGGGACAAGCTTTTTGCAGTGCGCGGCGCGTATATACGTGCACGCACGTGCGTATGTATGAGTCGTCGCGACCGCACGTTCGTCGCACGCGCGCGGCTCTCTCTCTCTCTCTCTCTCTCTCTCTCGCTCTCGCCACGCGGGGCTTGTCACACAGTAGCGAAAAATATAAAATTAATATTGTATCTGATCCGTGCGTGGATACCTTCCTCTCTCTCTCTGGATATCCTTTTGCCGCGATAATCGCACGATATTGAATCGTCATGAGGCGGATAATTTTTTCCCCCCTTCTGCGCCGAGAGACTGTCCGCCCGGCCGCGCCGCACAGCCCGGCTAAAATACCAGAGTCAATATTTTCAAATATCCGCCCGACGTTTGATATTTGCAAATTATACACGTATGAGGACTGTGCGTGCGAACGAGCGAGTGAGAGAGCCGTGAACCGCGCACGCGATCGGCTCGCGCGCCAGTTTATGAAAGAGAATTTAGCCAATAAATTTAATGCAACGCTAATTTAATCGGAAGAAAATTTTGCCAGGCAATTTTTTTCGGGACCCGCTAATTAATGAGCACCGGCATGCGGTTCTCTCTCTCTCTCTCTCTCTCTCTCTCCACTTTTATTGCGAGTCGCGGCGGCTTTATTGCCAGTACGCGGTCGGTAGTAATTAAATGCAACGAACGCGCGAATGTTGCACGGCATATTGAATTAGCGGAATTGTTTCGAATCTTTTGCGGAGAGAGCGAGAGCTACGGCAATGTCACCGCGATGTTCAACATCGGGATCTTTTTTTATTCTTACCTTGAGAACTCGCGCAACTCATTGTCGTCGTGCCGTTTGGTCCTCCATTCTGCACCGGTGATGGATACCTGAAAATAAAAACGAAATCTTGAGCACTTTTGCAGACTCATAAGATATTTTTTCTGAATAATAAATGTTTGCGAATTAAATATAAAATTATATTGATTAAATATATAATAAGAAGAAAAATTGTAAAACTATATCAAGTAATATTGTTCACGCTTTATACTTATTGTGAAATGTTTTTGGTTTTCAGACGCGGTTATTTCGGATCACCAGTATGCCGCTCCGCAGCAACAGGTAATACTGTTCGATTGTCTATTTAATGATAAGCTATCTTTTAAGATTTAACGATGTCCGTCGGACATATGTATTGTGCTGCATAGTTAAAATCGACGCGGAACGTGATAATGGGATTATCGTAATTTCCTCGTACAGTTATTTAATCAATCTTAAGCATGTGTGTACATATAATTTCGTAAATTTAACTTCTCATTAAAACGACCAATCAATAATCTAGGAGCTAATTACGTATTATTTCAATATCCTTTTGTCAGCGTTTTTCCAACATAATTTAACATTTTATCGAATTTTCCTTTGATATTGAAAATATCGAATATTACATTTGACAAACCCATTACGAAAGCGGTACTTAATTTAATTAATTTTCAAATTAGCTGTAATGTTCTTTTAGTTAGCTCTTCCCTGTCACATTTAAAAGGGAAAGAGCCCCGGAAACGGTTTTTCTCTAATTAAAATTTCCGTAATGTGATTGTCCTTTATCAAGATAGTTTCTTGTGTATGTTTTCATTTATGTCGGTAGCAAAAAGGGATTGTAAATCTCTTCCGCTTTAATTTACGTTCACGCTCGTGCCACGATTTTGGATTATATATGTCACACTTTCTATTTTTTTATATTAATTTCTTTACGCGGTTATCACGCAAATATCCCGCTGCCGTATTTCCTAAAGTTATTACACAGACAAGACAAGTGGATGAAGACTCCGCAAGTTTTATAAGTTTTAGTTCATGTGACGTAACATGGCGCTTCAACTTTATCTCGAGTTTTTCCTTTCATTTCATTAAAACTTGGCGAGAAAGAGAAGCGTCGTACAAGTTAGTTAAAAAGCGTTGCCGCGGCGGCGGTTATCGAAGAGTAATTATTGTTGCGTACGTTAAAAAATCCGTTGGAAGCACGATAAGGTGTGTAAAGTAATATCATTTAATTTACGTTCAACTGTACGACGTATCGATCTCGATTACGTCACGGACGAGGTAATAAAGATACGCATTAACAATTTAAATACAATGCTGATGCAACGATAACGCACGTCGTAGCGCAACTTTATTTAACGGTTACACGATAGCGTCGTTTTATTTTATTAAAGTACTTTGAAAAAAATTTTTTTTTTTTTTAAACGGAGAAGAACATATAAATTTTAGAAAATTAATGTTTGCGCTGATAATCCTGGAGTGCAGATGGACAATTTGCATTTATCATGGGTGCAACGTCGATTTTTCAAAATTTATCTTTCCGATATACATGCAGACCACTCAATTAGGGATTATTCAAAGGGGAAAAAAGGAATGTCGATTTATAACAGGGACCAGGGGGAGGGGGAGGCCTTGTTCCGTCTCGGATGGTGGACGCGCGCACCATTTAATTGATTGTGCCCGGCCGCGGACGCGCGAGCGGCAATTATGATCGGCGTCCTGCCTCTCTCTCTCTCTCTCTGTTCCGTTGTCCCTCTGTCTACCGACTAATTATGAGGCACGCTACGCGCTCATGCCGTTGCCACGCGCGTCGAAATCGTTTTGCGCGGATTACAGATATTATCGGACGGCCGCGATATTAGAGGCCGCGGGATGAGCGTCGTCGAGCGACACTTAATTATCGCGCGTAGCCGAGCGAAGAACGTATCGTGTCGCGTCGTTACGACGTTGCGAAGCATCGATACCTGATCGTCAGCCCACCGCATGTTCGTCGGGAACATCATGGTTGAACTTTAACTGGAATTAACCTTTTCGCCGCGGCACTGTTGAGCTGCCTGTCTCTTTTAAAAATGCGCAAGGCAAGCATGTGCACCACGATTACGGTGCATTGGCCATGTTTATTATTCCCATGTAGATTACCGACACCTTGATTAATCGTTTCTTAGCGCTTTCTTTATCGCCAAGAGTATGTCACCTTGGCTATAAACGCATATGCGTATTTTTATATGCAACCAAAGGGTTAACGAGAAAACATTACCTACATTGGAAAATGAATCTGCATTGATTGAAATTCTGATTGAAAATGAACAAATGAACATTTTCTGACTGAATATTATAATCCTAAAATAACTGAGGTAATAAGCCAATGAGAATCGACACAAAATGTCCGCGTGTAAAATTTCTTTATATCATATAGATTCTGTGCAGATGTTTATTTGATTCTATGTCAATAATTTAATAGATTTGTTAAAGATGCACTGAAAAAAAATTTCTGATTGAAAATGAACGAATCAGAATTTTATAGTTGAATTTATTAGAATTCTAGTTGAGATAATCGGAATTATGTTTGATACAATATTTCTAAAATCTACTAGAATTCTTACTTTTACCAGAATAATTATATATCAGAATTCCAGTTCTAATTCAAGTAGATTTAACTAGAAAATTCTGATTCCATTTTCCACCAGAATTAGTATTTAATCCAGCCATTTTTCTCATTGTGTGTATGTCGCAAAAAATAAATAATCAGAATAAGAAATCCGAGATAAAAATTAAAACGTCGTAACTTACAATTAATATTTGATAGAATACTTAAATAGTTAGTCACATTAAACCGTAAAAAAAAAAACGATAAAAAGTTGCAGTGAAATTACTATAAATGAAATTAATAATACAATAGTCAATAAATTAAAACTTACAATAGAAAATTGTCATGATAAGATATCCTGATATAGTTAACTAATGTGTATATTGCAATTTATTACGAGCTTGTGAGAGAACAACGGAGCTGAACATATGTTTAACGTAAATTATAAATAGACAATACTTACTAGAATAAATGCGACGATAATAATAAATAATAATAAATAAAGAAATAAAATATGGAAGCATCAAGTGTCTGCGAAAAGGTCAAACAACTGTAACAAATCTCTTAAATTATTGGCATGCGAGATCATGAAATTATTATTTCAGTGATACATTGAAGAAGACCCAAAGCGAGAGTCGAAACGTCTGCACAGAATCTATATGATACAAAGAAATTTTTACACGTGGACATCTTGTATTGTCTTGTTTGGTTCTCATCTTATTACCTTACTTATTTGAGCTTTATTCTTTGAACCTATTCAATTTTTATATATTACATTATAATTTTAGATGAGATAACTAAAATTCTGCATTGATATCATCAGAATCTTCTGCTTCGTTTATTTTCAACCAGAAATTTTCTCAGTGTGCATTCAAGTATAATGGCCGTAATACAGACTTTTGCACAACATATAATGCATAGTGCATGAGAGAATCAACCAATTAAGTCTTCTTTTCCCTCAGATAGGAGGAAAGGAAGGATTCTGATTGGTTGATTCGCTTATGCGTTATGCAAAAGTCTGTGTTGCGGCTTTAAATTGTGTGCGAGTGGATTTTTTTACGTTTGATATGCAAGCTATCAGTTAGAACGGTTAGTTTTAAGAAATATTACTCACCGTTTTTCTCTGGATGAAAAACGAAAAGATATAATGGCTGCTTTAAACTGACGACAATTACGTCGACGATATTTAAAAGAAGACCCAGTGACAAAAAATCATTTGCCGTATGCTATAGCGAGGTAGGACGGGGAATGCCATTGAGATTATAAATAGCGAAGATTACGGAGACGGCGTTGCGCATACGTACGCAGACATATAATTATATCCTGAAAGTAACTAATCACTTGTTGTTTTCCGTATTGCAAAAGAGGATATGCCTCGTTGAGATCTATGCGGTGTCTCGGATGAGAACAAACAAATTTCTCTACTAATTCTAATTATCATTGCAACATCATATGACATAAGACGTTACCTGCAAATAATTTTTCACGAAGTTTCTACCGTTCGAAGGCAGCTAAAATTAAATTGTTTTTTTTTTTTAATTTAAAAATCAACGAAGCTCGCAAGAGCAGCGATAAAATCTTAGGAAATCTAGGTCAAAGTTATGGAGAGAAAGACCATGTCTCTATTGCTTTCGATATCTCGCGTTTTGAGCTTGTACGGATGCGAGATCCATTCCGAACGGCTGCGGAATCGGGTAATTACGGTCTTTGACGTTATTGAGCCTCGCGCGATTAGAACCGATGTGCAGCAATGTCAGGATTATCTAATGAGGTGAGATTATCCTCATGGGAAGTCGCAATTAGCGGTTTAATTTGTCTCCGAATACAATCAAGCGCGATCAGATCTCATCTCTTCGAAGAGACGTGTGTTTCATTTGAGACACGTCACGTTTATTTTCGTGAAAAAAGATCGAAAAAATATTTCCGAGTTCTCTTTCAGGTTTTTTGCTACGTCTATTTACGTTCGCAAATTTTATATCACATATTTACAACAATTACTAACAAATGTATGAAAAATTACTAGAGAAATAATCCCAATTTTTTATTTTGTTTTTTTTAATTAAAAGAATATTCATTTCATGCTGTAACGATGTGATATAAAATATGCATGTATCTCCATGTGATGTCCAGTTGCACAAATGTATTGTCAAGTAATAGTGGGTTTAATGAAGCATATGTGTATATATATATATGTACATATGTATTCTATATATATCTATACAGCATGTGATAAAATGGTAAATGATTTCCATTACACCCCGATTCGAGAACCATAGAGAACGGAATAAGGGGGGAGGGGGAGGGGATGGCACCTCGGATATAGTAGTAATACGTTTGCAGTCATCGGGTTGGTTTACTCATGGATGGATTCTAAAAGCTCTGTCACCCGACACTAGGGAAAGTCATTCGATGAACCATTGACGTCGGTCGGCGATGTAGGCTGCAGCACAACGGTCATGCCTTCTCCCGACAGCGCAGATTGTTGTTGTTGCCGTTTTCAGGTTCATATGATACGTGTAATACACCCGCGTGGATGCAACGACGACGCAAATATTTTGCGCGAGACTAAACGTAAATATCACGGCACGCGCGACGATATTTAATATCTCGGCTCTTTTCCATTATTTCCGTCTATATATTAAAATCCGGATGCGCATTTTCGAAATCGCAGGCGAAAAACAGGGACGCGCCGGCGGCCGTGTGTATTGTACGCGAGCCATTTTAATTTCATACCTGCACATTCAATATCATTTTAGCGCCGCGAGCCGCCAAACCGGAGCTAATAGGCGAAAAAATGTTTTTGTTGTCGACGCATTAATATGGGAGAGCGTGGCGTTTTATCGGCGATATCAGTTTTAAACGTTATCACTCGAGAATATTTATCCTTTCGAATATTTTTACCTCGCATCTCTTCGATGACGTGGGGGCAAAGTGGGACAAAAAGGGGTCCATTATGCAATTTATGTCTTTTTAATTTGATCGTATGTATGGAATTTACAAAAATGTATGTGAAAGCGGTGATTATGTCAAACAGAATCTCGAGTTAGACATTCGATATTATGTAATTGAAGTTTTAATATTTAATTTGTTCCATTCTGTTATCTATCATTAAATTATTTGAGATGTACATACGAATGTACATATTATATATGTACTACACGTGTGTGTGTATGTAAAAGATGCCGAGATTTATTTATTGGCGCTTGATGAGTGTTTCGCAGGTTTTAATTTTCAACAAGCATAAGCAGGATCTTTTCATAAATGCGAATATTTATTTATTATTATACATTCATTTATTTTATATATGTGGCAAAAATTTACTCGATGATATTAAATCTTTTTCATTACCAACACTGCTTGTAAACAAATATTCTGTTATAGATTTTATTGAATAATTATATTATTTTCATAAAAGCATAATAAATATTTTTATATTAATAACAAACGTATGTATATGTGTTATAGAAAAAAAAAAAAAAAAATACTGACAGCTTTTAAACTGCAAATCGGAAACAGAATGAATTTATATTTTCATTAATTAATCGTCGTTGATACGCGCGTTATTTATCGATGTGCTATTTATGATCTCGTTATTTCTTACTCTGGTGGATGAATTAATATCGCATTCGCGGGTAATAAGCCGGCCGGCCCGCGTCGTAATTGGCAAAGCATCGGGTATCACAAATGATTTCAACCTGTTTAACCATACGCTGTCTTCTCTCGAATGTGTCTTTTGCCTCGGATCACACGCGTGACGCACGGCGATGACGACGACTACGAGGGCATTATATCCACGTCCACCGCGAATTTACGCGGTCGACGTATTGTAGGAAGGAAAGAAGAGAAGGCAGAAATCGACTCACAGCCAACTCGGATAATAACGTCAAGTCGCGGGGCCTAAATATCATAATTATCATAGCCCGAGAGAGGAATCCACCGTTCGTCGTCGCCGTTTCTCCACGCACGTTATCTGCGGTGGTGGAGGGAGAGCGAACGGGGCTTTAAACCGTTTCTACCGTGCAATTACAGTCCGCGCAATACAGTCCGCCATTATCTAGAGACGAGTCTATCAATATTGCACGGCCGCGTCTGGATGAAAGGAAAAAAGTTTCCCGCGCCAGCACGTGCCTTCTTGCCTCGCATTTTGTCGTCTTCGATGAACTGTGCTCCTCTTCGTAATACGAGTCTCAAAACCAGTCACTAAATTACGCGTAAGAATTTGCGACAGACAAGAAATTCGTACTCTCCCCCCCTCTCTCTCTTCTTTTTCTTCTTCTTCTTCTTCTATCCATATATATGTTCAAAGAACTTACGTCAAGGCTATGTGACTCAAGGTCGAACTTCTTTTTTTTCGCGAGCAGCATGTTGTAGCATAATAGTATCACATAGAGTGCATTAAAGCAATTTGCGATACGCGGAACAGAAATAATGACGGATTTCAAAATTAATGCCGATGATGCGGACCATTCAGTCATTGTCATTTATCTCGTCTCCAGAGCGAAACGTGATATTTGACAAGATCTGTTTCAACACAGTGATTCATACGTACAGTTACGTATCTTCGTCTTTGAAAGGCGTATCTGCAAATTAACTCGTTTATCAGCTGTTATCTATTCGTGTCAAAGGAACCTTCGAATGCATCGCGTATGGCACATACGCGCCGATAAGTTGCCGTACAAGGTGAACTGAAGTAAAGAATTAACGAATGCGAAATTAAATTTGTGTAAAATATCCTGATGATCGAGTCAAAGGTAAATATCAATTTGAGGATTATTAAATCAACCGTAATTTTTATGCAAGACAAGCGCTACATACCTCCGCTAACAGTTTATCTATATCTATTTATCTTTTCGTTAAATAAAGTATCGATGTTACGATTGTATTATATATTAATATCAAATTCACAATGACAGTCGCAGGAAGTAATTTTACATTTACTTTTATGCATCGCGGTAATTAGATGTATAATTATTTGCATTTTTTCCTTTTTTTTTTATCAGGGTGTTTTACATAAATAAGCGTTTAAAAATTACAACATTGCGATATAACATCTATGCGTGTTTAACATATTACATAAATTATGTGTTCACGCAACTGAATTTATTGCGTTTCGCATCAAAGGATACTCTAATGGAATTGATACTTTAATTATACAAGTTGACGCGTAATATAATTTCTGCGTGCTGCTTGCGATCAACGGGTAGACAAACGTGTCTTACAGCGACTGCGAAAGACAACTGCAATGTGACAGAAAAAAGTGAGTGACGGCGAAATAGTTACGTAAAATGTTGCAGCTCTGGGAGTCTTTACGATTCGATAAAACGACCGAAGCGGACTAAGTTAGATTTATTTCCTTCCGTGAGTTGTCAGAATCATTCGTTGCACTTCCATAACAAACATTTATCCGTTGACGGTCTCGTTAAAAAAGAAGAAGAGACAAAATAAAAAGAGGAACCTCTCTCTTACTTAATTTTTTTCGCCGTTCCGAGGACGAGTTTTTGATTTTTAAATTACACTCAATTATGTTGCTATATTTGTCACAATTGTCATTGGGAAGGAATCCTTCAACAACAACACACAAACCCTCTCACGTTGCTTTTCAAACGAGACATATTGGAAACATGACATGAAATATAATTTGCAACCAACGTTATATATTATTTTTCAACATGATCTTTTTCATATCCGATAAAAGTTTATTTCGATCGATATTACATTCGAGAGAGTCTGCGATTCACTACATTTTTCGCTTTATTTGTTTCTTTTAACTGTATCTGCGAGCGCTTAAAAAACTGTAAACGCAATCATACCGCCATAAAAATTATTTTCTACGTGAAAGATGTAAGAAGAAACGCGATTTTGTTGCAAATGTCATATCTCATCTAATTGAACTAAGTTCTAATTTACGTGTAAAAAATTTAATAACGTTACACCGAATTAGAAACAAAAATTAATAAAAATTGATTAAAAAAAAAAAGGATCAATGAAAGTCGTTCAAACGATCGAATTCGATTATTCTCCAAAAGGCTGAGTACATTTAATAGTACTTCCTTTGCAGCGGGATTTATTTCCCTGAAATCTTCTATCGCATAAGAAATTACGTTGTTAAAATGCACTGCTAATCCTCATAATTGTAGCACGCGCATTTCCGTCTATCTTACGAAAAAGTTGCGACTAGCTGAAAAAAGCGAGAAAAAAGTTATATCCGCGGAAACGTTGCAAGGGCATACCGCGTGTAAGTGCATAGTTTTTATAAATGGTAGATTTTTGTGCTGTAAGCCGCTGAATGATTCATCTCGGGATACATTATTATTTAAGGAAACTTAGACTATTGCATTTTCGTGCCATCTCGTAATGCCATACTTCAGCGCACTTAAATATAAATTGTTTGTAGAAAAATTCAAGTTGTATAATGAAACAGTTTACCGATATTATTAGTTCGTTCATGATTTTTCATTTTATAAAATATTTCCGAATTTGATATTACACAGATAATTTTTTTGCGATCACAATACTTAAAAAATTGATCGCGAAGATTTATTTACGTAGGTAAAAGATTCTAAGAACATCGTAGTTTTCTATACAACACTTACTATTACTATTTTCTACATAATTTTATATAATAAAATTGCGATTTTGTAATATACTACTATACAACAATTATTCATTAATATATAATTAAAATTATATGATGTAAAGCCCATGATTATGTATACACGCGTACCAATCTGTCATCTATCAATTACTTATTAATTACTTAACGTTATTTCTCGATTGAATTTTTTATGCACATATATTATACGTTCGTTACAACAATATTGATCATTTATTAATTGCGAATTATAACTGTTGTGTGTAAACTATTTATCTTCCTACATATTTCACAAATTTAAACAGCTGAGCAAACTAGCTTGAAAGAATGTTTGAATTAATATTTATCTAAAGAACGATTGCTATTTTCGTTTCAATCGGAAATATATTTAAAAAATTCTTGAAAAAATTCTTAAATTAATATTCAATTAAAGAACGAGGTTTCTATTTTCGTTTCAATCGGAAAGATATTTATATCCAGAATCTGATTTATTAGTAATTCTTCTTATCCAATTTCTTACATTTCAAATCGTGCGAGTTTAATAAACTACGAGGACAAGATTAAATTGTCACATTATATGTCGATCTTTATTTTCTGTAAAATTATAATTCTGGATTTATCGATATCATTCCTCTTCAACTCCGACTAACAATATAAACAATAATTTATAAATACTTTCTCAATAAAAGCGAAGATACATTTTATTTATCGGATAAACGTTAGTTTACAAGATTGTACATCTATTTCACTTCGTATACGCGAGGAACAGAATATTCGATTTACTTTTTAACGCGCCAAATATTTCGTCTGCGATAACACACTCGGTGCTTCCACTCTCGCAACTTTAGCAAGACTATTGCCGGAGCACGGCGTTGTGTTTACGTCATTACCTTTGTGTCGTTGGCGTGGCTCAAGTGCGTAGGCGACGGAGGCGCGTGTCTCATTGCGTCGCGGTGTTATTATCTCTCGAAACGCGGTCGCGACAAGAGCTTCCGAATGCATTCTTGTCGCGCGCGAATAACCGCTCGCTATCAATTTGGCACCCGCGACGTATTTTGCTACGATATCTTTCAACGGTGGCGATAGACTGATTTTTGTATCGCGCTTTCGACACTTGTTTTTCGTACGATCGCACGCTATATCACATACGCGTAGTAACGTGTATGTGCATTGATAGGACACACGTAAAAACACACGCACGCACGCACGCACGTATATCCTCGGTATTCTCGCGACGAGCCTCAAGCCGACAGGTAAAATGTGTGAGATTATTTCACGTCGAATTTCGAATGGTAACGACGCGATTGGTGTGTATACAAAGTGTCGGGCAACCCAGAGTCGGTCGTTGTTTTTGCCTTGTTTACATTCGCATGGCGAGACTTGCTTCGGTCAACGCGGCATGTAACTCCGTGTAATTCTCCTTCGACGCGCGATTCGTACAATATTACAATAGATCTATTCTCTTTAGATGAACTCTCCAATGTGAAAAGAAATAAGGTCGATTTTTTGTTCCTTCACTAGAACTTTCTCTTTCTTGCTCTCACCAAATATCGAATATATATTTATTTCATATTTATTTCTTTAAGTTGTATCACAAAGGTGTATGCCAAAGTTCAACCACAACGGAAACAGATCTAAAGAATGAAACGTGCAAGAAGTTGAACTAAAAAGAACAGGCCTATTATTTACAATACGATATTTTGCAGTTGTTCCGTAGTATAAAGTATCTGGCGCGAGGTTTATTTGTCATAGTAAGTGCACAGAAGCCTCGAAGCGATACAAGAGCATCGGAAAAAAGTAACGGAAAGGCGTGATTTAACGAGTATTTATTGGTACGTTATTTGTTAGTTATTTGTACGTGCATCTCGCGAGGCTTCTCGTGGCTAAAATATGTCGCGCGTACACGATACATTAAAACATTCACAGTCCGTTCTTATTTTAAAACTGTCTTAAGTAATTATAAGTAATGTCTTAAGATACTAATGCAGCCCTCTGATTATATTTACATCTTAAAATTGTATAGCTCGCGCAATTAATTGCGCCTTTCAATCCTATGACATCCGTCTATTGGTGAGTCGTAGCGTTTATCTTCTCGATCTTCACGTTTATGGCCTTAGTCGATATAAAAATTTATAGCCACCAATCGCACTGCTAGGAAAGAAGAGAACTACTCCACGACTATTTTTCTCTCTTTCTATCAAGTTTTCAACTTCTCTCGTATGAATGCTCCAGTTATACTATAAGTATATAGGACCGGAGACTATAGAGATTGAAGAAACTCGCATATTTCCGGCAACTTCGACTACGGCCATGAACGTGAAAATAACCGAGAAAACACGCAATGCTAAAACAGAGTTGGAAGGCACTAATTGCGCGAACTGTACTTGAGACGATTTTATCGATCGATATGAGAATCAACTATGAATATCGACGTAAATTGTACATTTTCGTTAATTTAATTTACGCGATAGCACGGTACCTTTTCAAGATAGGTTGCTATTTCAACGGAACGTCGCATAGAACACATTGACTCCGAGTCGCGACGTGATTTAGTCAGTAAATTCGGGCGCAAATTAATCTCATGTCGCGATATCTATCAATCAGGACGCGGAAATTCGACGTTGCTGGATATCAAGTTGATCGCAGTTCCTGTTCACGCGTACTTTCTTCGTGTCGCTCTTCCGTCGCGCCGTAACAGGCATTTCGCACGATCTGCTTGTTCGAAACACGTAGTGGAACAACAGTTCGAAACGGAATATGAAAGCGTTGAGGGCGTCGGGAAAGCAATGGAAGATCTACCGATTTATTCATCGTGTGTTCGTGTTTCAAAGTTCTCACGTCCGAAATGCATCTTCGGACATCGAGTCTCGATTGTACATTTCCGGTACGTTTCGTCGGCGTCCGGTACATTTGGACGCCGTTAACTTGACTCACGTTATACCAAGTTGGCGGGACTGTTTAACGGACTGTTACCGTCACAGTGACGCCATAGAAGGCATCGGTTACGAGTCGTAGCGTGATTCAATTAATAAACTCGGCCATAAATTGACCTTACGTTATCCATCGATTGGTTGGTGTCGAATTTGACGTCGATCGTTCGTGCCTCCATTATGAATATCACGGTGAAGTAGGGAATATCGTATACAAAGCGCCACGTGCTCGTAATTAGCTGTACTTTCGTGAGTGATGTTGCGAATGCGATGAGGATGAGAAAGCTTGAGAAGGAATTGAAGGAAATCTTAGAGAAAGAGGAGAGAGAGAGAGAGAGAGAGAGAGAGAGAGAAAGGGAGATGTCGGACGATGTTGGAGCAACCGCAAAGTGAGTAATTTTTTTGTCATTTCAAGTATTGTCACCGAAATCGATCATTTATGAATTTGATTTCGCGCGCGTGACAATTGTCTTGCAGTTAGTGCCGATTGTTTTGTTTGTGTGCGCTGCTATAATTCGTTTACGTTTGTATGTTACAGAACGTGGTTCAACGCCAGTCCAACTTCGACGCTGCATGTCAGTCGGTGAGTGGTGAAATATTGTTTACTTTATGTCGAGGTAATGATATATATAATATATCTGTGAAATCAAACAGATCTAACAAATCTATGAAAAAAAAATGCGATAGACGTATTCGTAGTATTGAATCGAGAGAGTAAGAATATTAAAGGTAAATATTAGATTTTTCATAGATCCGTTATATCATGGATGGGTTAAGACGGATCAATATAAATATTTGAACATACCATGTTATTATTTATTTAAGTGCCAGAATAAAATAATATTTCACTGGTAGAGTAAGTTTGATGAAAAGTGATAGATAATGGAGTGATTTGCCTGATAAAGCTTTTACCATGCTTTTTCATTTTTTATTAAACTTCTAGATAAACGAGATTTTCAAATGACACATTTAAGAACATTACGAAGATATTAATTAGATAACGTTACCTTGGAATTTTTTAATATTAAGAATATTATAAATGACTAATTTTTTTTAGATATTTACTCGGATAATGAAAATGTAGGAAATACAGGAAAGAATAAAATTACAAATAAAATATTTTTTAGTGCATATATTTTTTAGTAGCAAAGCTTTTATTTAAATTTCACGATGCTTATATTTCTTGAGGATTGCAACAAAAATTTGTGCAAAATAAATAAAATAATATTTTAACAGTTACATAACAATTAATCCATTTAATCGTAAACTTGTTAATAATTATTAACCTTAATTGGTATAAAAAAACATTCAATTACGTTAACTTTAAGCAAAGATACATTAATTTAAAATATACTGGATCCACGAATATCAGTTGAGGAAATTTTAGATCAAATACCGATTAGGATTAATTGTTTTTATTTATAATAATATCTGATTTATATCATAGCCCATTCATTTATTAATAATTTGACTTTATATCGTTTGAAACATAAAACAATATCTATGTTTGTATTAAAAAAACTGAGATGTTTCTCTCTGTAAGAAATATAGATTTTCACACGCAGTCAAATATATAAAATTTTATCATACGTAATTGCGTTTGGCGATAATTTAGTCACAGTTGTAAGCTTATAAGCGCATACGAGAAAAGAACACTTTAAGAAAACGATTGAATGTAGGTTACCATCTTCGATAATCAATACCTGATAATCAATAATAGATAACAGATCGGTACGCGTGTACGCGTAATTGCGTGAACACGCGAACTCTATGGGATGTCATTGGAGCCGCTATGATAGCTTGTAAACCGAAAATTATCGCCATCCCAACATTTAGTACTTTTATCTCTATCGTTAGGAATTTTAGCTTTAATATCCGGAATTCGCTATTAAAATCCGGTTGCAAGACACTCCGCGTATTCTATCAGAGTTTTTCAGTTACATAAAATAGACTTGAATCCAGCGGGAACGCTTCTCGAAATTTTTTCACCTAGCTACTACATACGAGAATATTTCCTACTCGTGATATTCACCGAATCTTGCGCGCATCCAGGATACTTTCCGCGTCGTACGATTTCATCATGCCGCCTCGTAGCAAGGGTTTCTCGAGCGTTCTACGGTAGAGCGACGGGGATGGTTAGGACGAAAGATTTCCGCGGAACTTCACGCAACTTATATCCCAGTGAGCATCATCACGTCGGAGCGACGTACATACGCACGTCACTCAGAAATTCTGAGAGAAAGCAGCTTGTTCGAACATGTTTGAGAACATGGTTGTAACGCGAAAGAACGATGCGCTCCATAAAGTAGTTTTTTTTTTTTTTTTTTTTTTTTTACGACATACACGTATAAGATCTGTTTGTTTCCTGTAGCTAAATTAGTGTACACTTTTGGAACTTAAAAGTGAAATAGGTACGTGTCCGATATTTGGTGAAAGCGAGACAGAAAGTTATAGTGTGCAGTTTAATGCAGGAAATGAAAAACGAATCTATAATAAACGGAATAGGCAAAAATTGAAATTAGAAAATTGTACCCAAAGAAAAGTTGGGAAGGTCATTTTTTTAAAACGGACAACGACGCTGGTCCGAAGGTGACGTTCATTTTGATAATTGTAATTTGTCACGCTTGCTTCTCGGACTGTTCCTGCAGCCGACTATGGCGGTTCCTAAGGTCGCACAAGTTGAAAGGAGATAAAAGATACCGCCAGCCTCGACGTACAGTCGAGCCGGCAACTACCATGGCGTAGTCACAGAATTTTATGACTGCAGATCGGTCTACCAGGTCTACCTTATGTAAGGTATAACCGTGCAATGTACATAGCTGTACTGCAAGTCGTTATTTAAACAATATAAATTTGCAATATAAATTGACTGATAAAATGATACTGTATCGTTATTATTTTTATTGAATATTATTTTATATACTCTTTTTAGCTATTAAAGAGATTTATTTAGAGGTGTTTGATAAATCAAACTACAATATTAAATCCATCGAGCGTCAGTGTCATTGGCATTATTCATTAGTCGATTACGATCGATAATCGGCGATTCAATTCGCGGTCAAATCGAATAACGCATCGACGCAGGAAATTGATGGCGGCGATGAATATCGAGATTAATGCAAAAGTCATTATAGACACTATATTCACGTATTTATACTTACGATACGAATGTTAACGAATCTTATGCTGACTCGAATTTAATTAGAAAATCGGATCGCGGATTTCTTTAGATTCGCGACGTTATAAGGATAATATAAGGAAAGGAAATCATCATTTTAATCGAGATGCAAATGGCTATCTTAATTTGCGTCGGCAAAATGCAAAATGCTATTCTGAATCGCACGTTTGGTGCCGCGACTCTCTCTTATTTTTCCGCGTAACAGAATCTGAAATGTGTGGACGGCGCGCTTTTGCAATTTAAAAATCGAGCCACCTTAGTTACTCGTTCGTTCGTGAACTCGCTCGAACACGCTTGCTGCGAATAATTCCGCCTCGCGGCCCACCTACTCTGGCAACAATGGCGACTCCGAAAATTCTCCGGAGCTGCTCGAAAACGTTATATATGTGCGATACTGCGGGAGAGCGAGCGAGCGAGCGAGCGAGCGAGCGAGAGAGAGAGAGAGAGAGAGAGAGAAAGAGAGAGGAAGCCGGTACAGTCGCCAACAACGCGTCGCTGTGGAATTTCAGTGCTCGGAGATGAGAAGAGAAGAGCCGTTTCGGGCGCGTTCAAGGAACGACGTTGCATCGCGGCGCCTCGTTGCGAAAAGTGCATTTCGCAACGCGTGCAAACCTTGCTCGCCGCGCGTCCGACCGAACGGCGCGTTTCCTCCGCTTCCGACGCGCTAATTCGAAAATACTCGGAATAATTTTCAGCCGGAGCTATACCTGCCCCATGTGCTTTTTATGTGGCGCTCGGACCTATGTACCGCGCGGGCCCCGGTGTACATACATACGTACATACGTACATACGTACATACGTACATACGTATGTACATAGGCAGACGTGCGCTCGCGCGCGTACATGCCGCGGAGGTAAATATACAACGTATATAAGGGTAGCGTGTAGGAGATGGTTGGTACATAGAAGTACTTGCTGGAAACGACTAGGGCTATTGGCGGGGGTGGAGTGAAGGGAGACGAGGGCAGGAGGAATGGAGAGAGAGAGAGAGAGAGAGAGAGAGCACGTTTCTCTCTCGTGAATCCCTCTCTTTCTCGTTCTATCTTGCTCTTTCCAACGCTCTCTCGTAGCGAAGGCTTCGAGCTACGTTTCGAGACCTTTCCATGCATCCGTACTGTGAATCGCTCATCTTGAAAGTCCTTTTGCACGCTCGAATCACGAGGAGAACCTATCGATTGATCAATATAGTAATAACTTGTATTAAATTTCAAAGTTAGTATTTGTACTTCCGAGACCAGATGCTCAACACTAAATTCAGGGAAACAGCGGTCATTTAGTAACTTTGGTAATCTGGATTTAAGACGCGGGATGCACTAAACTCTATTAAACTCTAACTAGACTACTCTTCTAAGAAAATTGTATTTTAATTAAGACACGTGAGAGCGTAACATCTTTTCCAATGACGAATATCTATCGTAATTGCACAAGATAACGACGTAACGCGTTAGTAAGGTTTATGGAAAAAAAAGTTTGGGCGAGGAATTTCGGCGTTAAAGAGGAGAGCCATTCGCGTTCTGCACGCGCGAGAACCACCGTGCGCGTCCGAACTGAGCGCGGGCTGGATCGATGGTGCCATGGGCTGGGGGCTGCGAATTTTGCGCCGTTTCGAAATTCCGCGCGAATGAAGATGATCTGGGATCAGAGAAATAGCACACCAGTAATACAACACTTTTCGCCGAAACTCCTCGGATTGAGTTACCAGCGGCAACGCGCGTGATGCGCCGCGTTTCTGGCCGTGTGCGTACGCGTGAGCAGCCCTCGGCGCCCGCGCCGGATTCAGCACGGGGTTTCCTCGTGAAATCGGAGCCCCTGTGGTGCTTTTTACCCCATCGCAGGAACGGAATATGTTTGAAAACAAAGTCCCGCCTATGCCGGGAAACTTGATTTCTGACGGGCTTTCGGCCGGCGAGATTCTACTTTCGCGACTACCTCTCTCTCTCTCTTTTTTACCTCTCTCTGTAGAAACGCGCGAGTACGGATTTTCGCATAGAGGAAACGTCGGCGCGCTGCTCGCTTTTAGTTGGCTTAGGCTCGGACGGATATCTCGTATATTCGAGCTTTCGCATGTGAGAGTCATTTAATTCGCGCGAAAAAAAAAGAGGCGTTTAGGATAATAACTTGGTCGTCGAAAGTAAAGCTTCGCGACTTTTTCTGAGCTGAAATTTTATCGGATCTTTCGCAGGAGTCTCGTTACAATCGAGCAAAGTACTACTACTAAAAGTAATGAGGACGATATAAGGTTAAGCGAGGTAATAGACGCTCTTGGATAACGTTATTTTTTTTTCTTTTGTTGCCATATATGATATACGCCATTCGGAAGGATCACCGTAATAATAATCAAGGACGGTCGACATTTTCTGGCGGGGTCGTTTTGTAACTTTTCAGACTCGACAGCCGCATTCTCGAGCGGCCACAGTATCGGAATTCAGCAGTGCAACGTTTATTTATCGCAACATTAGTCGTCGAAAGAGACAGTCGCGTTTTTCAATGCAACGGCGAGAGAGACTCTCCCCTCCTGTCATCGTCAATCGTTATCCGGGATTCTTCGCGGACAATATCGTCGCGTTGACGTGAACGATTAAAATCGCGACGCAAATATAAATCCGCGCGCGTCAATGCGCGATTCTCTCTCTTGAATCACGTCAACGTACCGAGATAGTCCGACTCGTTAACGACTGCACGATTTCAATAAAGTACTTGCCAGGCCCGTCAATCGTAACAACGATATTACTACAAAATGCCGTTACACGCTTTCGCGCCCTGCCCTGCTGCCCTGTGCCATAAATGCATTACTGCGAGAGCAGCGTTATCCGCGGAAACGACGAAGGACAGTGCACAATCTAATTCACGTCGATCTTAATCCCTGCTAGAGGAGTCTACTAGCGTGCACGTAAAAAGATTAAACCCGCGACTTGACGAAAGCGGATAAGAAGAAAACTCAAATTTCATTTTGCGCTTCTTTCTCGCGCTTATCTCTCACGAAATCTAAACCGTTTTTTAAATTCTAACTGTGTCACAGGAGCTTTCTATACCATCGCCTGTATAGGTTTTTTTTAAATCAAACGTTTCAAGAGAAAAACTATGTTGTATGAAATAATCAAAAGAATTTTTATCGTCGTATATTTTTCATTTTAAAAAATCTTTTCTTGTTGGATTTTTTTTTATTTTTTTTTATTTTTTTTTTATTTTGGTTTTTTTATTAAACTTACATTCAAGGTTTGTTTCTATTGGAAATTCCTTAAACGTCATTTTTTTTCTAGAAATATCCTATTAAGTTATTCACAGCAGTTAAAGAACGAAATAAATCATTCGTTATATGTTAGCTTGCAATTTTCTTTCCATATTTTTACATTAACGACATTTCAGTTGTATTTTAGCCGCGTGCGTTTTTACTCTATTTAAATTATTCCTAATTAAATTACTATTATAGTTAATACATGGATCTATTCTTGGTACGTGTCAATCGAGGTGGCATACGTCAGCGGGGTCAATATGCAATGCCGACCTTCGAGTCAATCGTATCTTCGGTGAAGTCGCGTGAATATTTCAACGTGCTCGACTAACATCCGGGAACTTTTCCTCAACATAGGGGAAGGATACCGAGGGACCAGAAACAAACTAACAAACGTTTTTCCCCCGATTCTCGATCACGGTACCGAGGATACCGAGGATACCGAGGATACCGAGGGAACCAGCCGATCGTGGTGGCAACGGCAAGCGTACGCGTTTCGCGTGGGGTTCGTAGCTACCCCTAAGCCGGGCTGTGGCTGGTGCTGGTGCTGCTGCTCGTTGCTAGGGGAAACCTCCAGAAAACTCTACACACACACATACATACACACGCACGCGCGCGCATGCACGTACACGTAGCTTACACACCCACACACCCATATACACACAGCGCGTGCAAGCGAGCTAACCCGTCGACGTATACGCGCACACGCACACACAAATTCCCACCCACACCCGTGTCTCGGCCACCTACGCGAGCGCGCGCGCACACACATATACTCTATACATCTCGCACACATACACACCCAGGCATGTGCACACGAACGAAAGGGGCAACGAGAGAAGCTCACGCACGTACTCTCACGCACACCCTGACGCGCCGTGGAAAATGTCGATAACGAAAAACCACCACTGGTCTCTCTCTCCTCTTTCTCTCTCTGTCACTCCCCCTGTACTCCTCTCATCCCTTTGTCTCTCCACCGATTTCTCCTCCTCGTTCGCCCCTATATATGCGCATCTCCTCGTTCCTCCTCTCCATTGCGGCCAGCACCCGGCCAAAGTATTTCATTGTTGCACCAAAAGTCTCGAAGGACAAAAAAAAAGGAAAGAAAAGAAAAGAAAAAATATCAACGGAGAGACCCGAGAGATCCCGGCATTAAGTTAGGTGAGGTCAGGCAAACCGCGGCGGCGACTATTCCTCCGTTCGCGCGATCCGCGCCCTTCGCTCTTTCGCTCATCCTTCGCTCAGTCCTGGGATTATCGAAAATCCTTTCTCGCCCCGGTTGTCGCGCCCGCCTGCCCGCTCGCGAGAAGACTCGTTTCACGGACGATTTCGTCCTCCGCCTACGCGAGAGCTTTTTCCCCACGTCGATCTCGGGATCTATGTGCAATGTGTGTACGTGTGTATGTATGTGTATTGCGGACGGGGCGATCGTATGGCGGTAAAGGCGTCTCCTTCGGGGACGATCCGGTCAGAAAACCGCACACCAGCACCTTTCAGTCCCGAGAGCGAGAAACGAGCGTGATTCGAGAGCCAAGCTGTGCGCGCTCGTTAATGGACGCGAGAGTGGGCGTCGAGGTTCATTCAAGACGCGGAGTACAATGGAAGAATCGCGACAATATTCGCGTATCTTTTGGAAGATGGATGTAACATATAACGTATAAAAGTTTCTTACAATTAGAGCCGTGTAAAAAATTCGGTCGGATTTTTTACTCGAGTTGGGATCGAGGGTGTCTTTTTGAGGAAAATTGCGCGAGATGTATCGATAGTACGGACTTATTAAATCTGTGCGTTGTAATATCAAATTAATTGCGCATGTATATTAGACAATAATGTACAATAATATGTAATATTACATCAATATGAATAATACATCTCATTATGTAAAGAGAAGAAATAATCACGTAATTAGTATTAAATACTACGAGAGCTTCGCCAAATTAAACGAGTATAATTATGATGTGATTTAGCAAGAGTTCCGTAAGAAATGTTCAAGTTCTATCGCAATTCCCTATGCGCCGTGCCGTCAGGAAACTCATAAGTGGACGCTCTGCAGACATCATAATCCCACGGAGGAATAATATCAGGATATATTGCTTTGACTATCGTTTAACTCGATTTTCCACGAAAAACCGTGCACAAAAGGTTGGCCTTTGACAAAGGGAGCAGGGAAAGGGCATCAGAAACTCGAGCCCCACATCTCTCACGAGTGTGCCTGGTAGGTCCTTGTCTCTGTATGTAAATCTGTGCCACAGAAAGAGAAAAAGGGAGCGGATAGAAGTAGGAGGAGCAAGAGGAGGAAAAAGGAGGTAGGAGAGTGACCGAGAGAGGTAAAAAAAGGAAAAAAAAAAGAAAAAAAAAACGAAATAAGGGTCGCTCTGAGGAGTGGCTGGCACAGCCTTACGTGGCAACGACGTAATGACCCTCGTAAAAAAGCCCTGCGTGCGCAATAAAAATTTACGAGCCAAATAATAACCTCGCGTCCGCACTGCGCTCGGTCGCGTCCTTTGACGTTTTCGAAATCGGAAGCGCTTCTCGACGACGACGACGATAGGGAACTTTTGCGTAATGTTAACGCGGCGCCGATGGCTCTCCTGCGACGACATTTACGTGATTTACATAAAAGAGTCATCGCCACGCGAGCAGTCGGCCGTGAGGAGAAGCCGACTGTGACTTTCCTTTACGCGTTGAAGATCCAATCCACGAATGCTGGTGAGCTTCTTTGGAATGTACGCAAATATATTTGATAAATAGAATAGATATGGAGTAGATATTAGAATGTCAAAATGTGTGAGATAATAAGATCGTAGATTTTGTTCATTGAATGAATATCCGTAAATGGATATTTAATTAATTGAATAATCTGACAATCATAGATTAAATTTACAGGAATAGATATGACATATAACTTATTTCAAGTGTTATTTCCGTGGAAGTCATTTGGCTTTTTGCATGATTTAAAATTCTCGCACTGAAACTAACGAAGCCTCAATTAAGGGACAGTAATTTTTGACCTGAATTCACATCACTATCTTCTCAAACGAGGAATTATTGCAATCATATTACGTCGTGTGGAGAATAAAGATAAGATTTACTTTCGAAATGATAGATCAATCTCTACCCTTTCTCTCTCTCTCTCTCTCTCTCTCTCTCTCTCTCTCTCTCATTTGATCTCTATCTCTACCTCCAGTTCTCTCTCGTAAGCTGGGGAAAGGGGTTTCGTGTTTTAAATCGCGACGTCGTCGAGGCCGGCGCTGTACGTGAATTTGAAAAATGGATTCGGGAATGCGGGTACGCTCGGGAAGCTCGCGCGCGATCAGGCTCTGAGGGAATTTAATTTATGTCAATATTAATTCTCGCTCGCTGGCAGAATTTTGTGTTATTCGACGAAACGAGTTTCTTGGGGGGCGCGTGCTTCAAGTATAGAGCACGCCGTCGCCGTCGCCGCCGCCGCCACCACCGCCGCCGGTCCGCCAGTATATGTAACACAAACTATTAGACCGGTATGCTTCGGCACGTACCGCGGCATACCGAAGAATTCTTTCACCGTGTTCCGGGGAGGTATGTACCAAAGTATACCGAACTAATAGCGCGCGGTATGTACCGAAGTAATGCCTTTCGCGTTCACAATGTGCATCCTCTACCGACTTCCCTTTGCCGCCTGTTCGCCAACTGTGTTACATTAATTTACGACGTTGCCCTGATATATTTTTTCCGAGCTCTTCTAAATAGTTGAATAATTATTTTTTTTTTTCATTCTAATTATTCACGTTGCCAAATATGTAATGTGTTATATGAAGGTTCGCTTGCACATATCAATTGACCGCAAAGAGATTACGACGAGAATGTTAATGATATAATAAATACATGTAAGATTTAACGCTAAAAGAAACAACAATGATTGTTTGTTTTAGCGTTAGCTAAAACTGAATTATTTTGTATTGCTCTTACGATCTATATTCTGTTGTTCTATTGATAAAAAAGAAAGAAAATGGAGAGACGTTATTAAGCTAATTTCGATATTAATATTTTAATAGATTGCGTGTTGCAAGACAAATTTTTTGAAATAAAAATCATTATCAGTCTTCGTATATTTAAATATTTAAGATTTCATCAATTTCAACTTACGATTTTTATACAACTTGTCTATGAAAATTTAATACTTTGCCGATAGCTGTTAACAGCGTCACGAGAATAAAGCTTTTATCAATAACCGATTGTTTACTGTTTACCGTGCAGCTATACGCTTTTTAACAACGTCACTTGAAAGTGCAATGATAAGTGTATCAGCGGGATCGATAACGGCAGATGAGTACTTAATTTCTCAGTATTCTACTGAAACATTAATGCACATGCCGCACGAGTTTCGAGTTACGCATTGTAGTGCGAAACCCGGAATGCAGAACTATTTTCAAGTAAGATTAATGCTATCCCGGCGTTCCAAGGAAATTCACGGCAAAATAGGAATATACGCTGCACCGTTAAACTTTCAAAATTATGCGTCGTTACGTAGTTACACCGAGTATCACGGAAGTTATCATCGACGCATATGCAGGAAAGTAAAAGCGCCATGTAACTTAATGTGACAAATATTCTGTAATCGGAGGAGGATTACTGTGAACAGTTGTAGGATTACACGTTCATCGTCGTCATTATTTGAATCGCGCGAGCTATTTTTTTTTTATTTTTTTTATTTTTAATTAAAAATTCTTCCTTTTACGATTCGAAAAGAGAGTACTCTTCAGTTGTGAGGAACACGAGAACTTGATGACATTCGATTGCTCTTGGGACATTGTTTTTCGTTTGATGATGGGATAGGAAAAATTCAAATTTTCTCGATCAATAAAGCTCATTAAAGAATGTGCAAATTAAAAAAAAGGGTGAATCAGATCGTATCAGCAACGAAATGTCGAATAACCTTCGACAATCGAAATAGATTCCCCTGGGTGAAATCAACATATCACCCTAGTCCATGCTGTAACCGAATTAAAACGATAACTGACGTGTGTACGTCTACCGTTTCGAAATAAAATACACGTTGGGGGGTGCAGAATTGATCGTAGTCCATCAAAAAATTTTTCAAATATTCCAAAAATGACTGATCCATCTCATGAAAGATATTTCGTTTAATAAATGTGAAAGCTCTTTCTTTCTATCGTTTACAATAGAAAAACAGAATTAAATCACTTCTATGAAAAAAAGAAATTCATTGTTTTAATGGTAATAACGGTAATGTCAAAGATATCAGGGGAAAAAAAAGCGTTTGGATTGAAAAGCCGATTTGGGGAATCTGTTGTAAATATAAGAAATGGTCGGCCGGAAACCGCCGGCAAACGGCACATCGCGCGAACATAAGGCGGCGCGAAGTGGAAAGAAAAAGAATAGACAGACGGAGAAACGAATCACCAAAGCGAGCATCGATTCCGGTCGAAGGTCGAATGACCTTCGGCAAACTGCGCGCGAGTTGAGGGAGGAAGATTCCCCTGGGTGAAATCGACATATCGCCTTAGGTCGCGCCGTAGTTCCGAGTTTCCAGTTATAAATTACGGGGTAGACGACCGAGTTCTACCGCTTTTTCTTCTTCTTTCTCCACCTCCCGCCATTCGTTTTCTTCTTATTCTTCTTCCGCCTCGTCCCCGTTCGTACCTCTCTCTCGCCCGCCCTTTCCCATCAATGTCGGCTCCTCTCCTTTTTCTCCTCCCGCTCGAGACTCTCGGCTTCTTTCTCTCTCTTTTTTCTTTATTCACCTAACTGCCTCGCGGAAGCGGTATGCTGCGTATCGGGGCAGCGTTTGAACCACGTGTGGTCCCCATTCATAAAACTGTCGATCCACGACACGTGCACCGCTCGCGCGCGACGGAACCCTCGATGGAACGAGCGAGCACGCGTGGCCTCGACTATTTCGCCGGCCGATTTTCAACTCTGACCCTAAACCAGAATCTGATTTAAAGGAGCGCTGCTGACGGTCAAACTTCAAAATGGGCCATCATCTTATGTAAGCCATGAGTGAGACTCATTTTTTAACTCATTTTCGGGATAACCAATGAATATATACATATATATATATATATATATATATATATATATATACATATACATGTATATACATGTATATAGGTAAATTTTGAATCTTTTTCTAATTGTCTTAAAATAAAAAAAAATATATTTTTTAAATTAGATATTTTAAATCTCCATCCTGAAAGCTTAGCAAAATAGAGGTATTTTTTACAAGTGTGACACTTTTTTTGCATGTATTATAAGTGCGTATTAAGATTTTATTGGAAACTGTATATGTATATATATCAGAGGATTTTCTTTTTACATAAGAAAGAAACCGTCTAAGAAAAGTCTCGAATTTCTCTTTATACAAATAAATGTAGCTTATGTTTCTAAATTTTGATTACGCACAAGTAATAACATACAGCGGTGAAGTAAGTCACGGTGGCTTTAATTAAGTCGCTGAATAAATGCCAACCAGTGATTTTAATTACCCTTTTAAATGTATGCTACAAGCGTAATTATACGTTTACACTGCCGCTTATGATTTCTTTTTTTCTCATGCGAGTATTAATTAGAATGGAGAGAAAAAAGAGACAGAGAAAGAAGAAGAAAGAGAAAAATGAAGTTATGCCAAATAAAAATGAATAAGAGGATGCATAAATATAAGGCCACGAAAATACCGAGACGAATGATTTACAGTGACATTGTTTGCATTATCATACTGAAAGTTTCTTTTTCACACAAATTTACGTACATAATCAACGATATTGTAGAATCACTATTTACAAGTTTTTACTTTATTATGCTTTTGATACAACGTGCTTCACAAAATATTACAAAACAAAAACGACGTTAAATCGGCACGAAAGTAAACAAGGCTTACAAAACTTTATAAGAATGGGGGTAAAAAAATTATATTAATAGCATGCAAGACGGAAAATATTATCGTACAATATCTGTCGCAGGCATTCTTCTATCTTTACAAATTTACTTACATTCGCTAACAGTTTGTTAAATGCATTTGTTATATTATTTATTTTTGTATCAACATTTTATTGGCGTACATATGGGAAACTTTATTTTATTTTTCACGGACAATCAAGTACTAACGATCAAATTGTGCATGCAAATGAATTTGGACGCGAAAATCAATTGCGTCATTTCCGATCGCACTACCGTAACAAGCGTCATAAAACTTTTTAACGCCTGCAGCTATCTAACGTTATCCATTATATTGTATTTTTGTATTTATAGTTTAGGCACTTTTATCAATTTTTTTTATATTACATATAACGATGTAACTTATAAAAGCGAAAGCGAGAGAGAAAGGAAAGGAAGAATAATTAAAATATAAGTCGCTTGGAAATATGCACATATATTTTAGGTGTAAGTCGAAGTAGAAATAAGTGTCCGCTTACGTCAGTGTGACATGTTGCGCAATTCCCACTTGTAACACTATAGGCCCTTCGCACGTGCGCCGAAGTACTTTAAGGAGAAGCGCACACGTGTCAAATTAAATTTATCTATTTCTGGCACTGAATATGTGGAGAACAGAGGCGATGCGGGAATATGAGAAGAACGAACAGAAATTCGTAGATATTCGTGGTGTCTCGCTTCCGCGAGAGTATTTTGAAAGAAAAAAATGATTGTAATTATCATAATTTAATTATAACTTATAGTCATCTTCGATGTCAGCTATATATATTTATGGTTGAACTGCAAACATAATTACCTTTACTATAAGGAGTATGACTTTGCTCATACGGTTTTTTTCCGAAATTCGAGGCTTTATTGTAAAAAACTGGTTATACATTTATGATTCAAAGTATTGTCCATCGCTGGCCACTACTTTTTCCCATCTTTCGGGCAGCATACGAATCCCGCGTCGAAAAAACTGGTCATCTTTTGAGGCGATCCACGAATTTTTTACTTCTTCATAAGACCGGAAGTGCTGGTCAGCCAGGTCGTGTGCCATTGATCGAAACAAGTGATAGTCAGAGGGAGCAAACTTTCGCTCGTAAACTGACATTTTCAATCGAGAATAACTTTATGATGCAGACACAAATCGACTAATGTTTCTTTTTGAATTATGTTGACAGATTCCCAAGTTTATTGCGTGACGTCTATGATCTATTTATTTCGATCACCACTTACCGCTAAAGCCATCTATACGAAAACCGAATGAACAAAGTCATACACCTAATAATTGTGAAATAGAAGAATAATAATTAATAACTTTAAAAATAAAGCTCCTTACCATATTTATTTTATTATATAATTACATAAATACCACCTTTCTCTCAGTTAAAAAAATTAGGAATGCTGTTCAATTTTTTAAAATTGTCTTTACGTCTTAATAAATATTAAATAAAATCTGATACATAAATTTATACAAATATATATTTTTCCATACTATTATCTACTGTAAAAAAGATGAAAAATTATATAAATAATATGTGTAAAAATTGTAATTTTATATGTAATTTTTTACAATGTACTTAAAAATTGACCCCGTCAAATCATCTAACGACGTGTTAATTTTTAAGAGAAAATGATTTCTATAGTAATGTGTGATAAGACAGAATTTGAAATTCCGTATATTAATGTAATAACTTCGTGTTACTCCGACGTGCCATTGCTCACGCTTGCACGCATCTCTCAAGGGTGCGTCGAGGCGCTTTGAGCAGCGTTAGGCGATTTCGAGACGCAGTGACAGGTAGAAGGCAATCAGAGTCTCCAGCCTAATCATATTGATGGGCGTGCTATGCGTTATTCGTGGCATAGTGCACCAGCAAGCGTAGGTTGCGGCGGCGACGGCCCCGGCAATTTCTCTCGAAGGTAGAACACATCGATAACCTCATCGATATGTATATTGCTTTGTTAGCATAGTAACAGGGTTGATCCCGTGGCTCGGTTTTGCCGCCTGCATCGCGCAAGACGCGCAGCAACGTTGCATTATCCAATCGCCACTTTGTAATTCGGCCGCGCTCTATGCAGTTTCTGATGTCGCCAATGTCGTGGTGCATAACAAGAGCCGCGAATTGGCTAATGATCGAAAGACCACGAATGTGTGTATCCCAACATTCGCGCGTGGACGTTGCATTCTCGATGCGAATTTTTCTTTTTTTATCGGATACCAGAGTACTTACGAGACACGATTATATCAAGCGTACCGAGTAAAATATTTGTAAAATCCACCGACATATTTTCGACTTTGTCAATAAATCTCTTTATCGCGAAATATAAATTATTACGTTTGACATTTTTACATGACGTATCTACGTACATTTTGTTATAATAATATAATGACGAGATATAATCAAATGATATTAATGACGATATATATTTTGTCATAACGAATAACAATACAATGACGTTATATTTCGAGATAAACGTATTATTATATTAACTGGATGTCGGAGAAGTCTTCGTCCGACTTTTCGAAGCATCAAATCTCCAAAAGCGGAACAATATACTTACCGATTTAGTAATGACATACATAATAACGTTTTGACGTCATAAATAAATGTCGGGGTACGAGAGCGTGTGCCCTATCTCGACGTTATCAATTATTTTCACGGCACGGCGGTTTATCCGATCGATAATTTATAACCTGCTGTGTGATAATACCGCGAGATTCGCGGATAATATTACGTATACGGTAATTCCACTTTGTGTAATTGCGCTTTGAAGATCTCCGCTACATTACGGGAGTTTAATTAAACCTTTAATCCATATCTGCCTAACGTCCCCCCTAGGGCGCCTAGGATAGCTCATATTCGTATTAATTTGTAATCGCTACAAAGCTGTTATGCACTGACGTTTCCCCATCTGACGTTCCACATAAGGATCTTTAGAAGATTCATAAATTTGAAACACATCTCGCGCTCTTCCCGCTAACAAGACGTCTAATATTATTCAAATGATATACTTATGTTGGATTGTGTTCTATTAATACGAAATACGCATTTGAATTTATATATATATATATAAATTCAAGTAGAAGATTAAAAATGAATGGAAGGTGCAATTAAGGCTCCGATTAGATACGGAAGTGGCCCATGATGGTATTCAGTGACGTTGTTAGCTAAGCACCGAAGACGCTGTTTCGTCTATTACCGATTTTTCCTCTTCGCGAGAGAGAGAGAGAGAGAGAGAGAGAGAGAGAGAGAGAGAGAGAGAGAGAGAGAGAGAAAGACTGTTAAGACGGTGGGGTCTTATCGACAAAATCGATTTTCGCTTCACCCTTGTTAAGCCGAGCAGGTAGCTAATCCACTGTCGCATCGCGACTGTCGAGAAGTCGAGAATAATCTCCCGTCGTTTGGCTCTTCAGATTCCTCCCTTCTAGTTCTTCCTCAAGCTATACCTCCCTCGCGCTTCGTCTTGTCATTTTAAAAGGGATAAAGCACCCTATCTCTACCCTAACCCGTCTTCGTTTCTCCTTTATTCTCTTTCTTTCTCTTTCTTCTCCTCTTATACTCTTAATCGCTCAAGTACCGGCGATTCGTGGTCGAGGCGCGATAATCTCACCTTGGATCTGCAGGGTCGATCGATCGAGAGCGGCGAATGACTCTCTCGTGTCGGTCCTCAAGAAGCCCACTCGATTTTCATGTAATTCAAATGAAGCGTACGCCGAACGTCGCCGTCGCGTCCATCTGACTGAAACTGAATCCGGATTCCTTTGCGCGAACAATTTTCGAAGAGTGGAGCTTAGCTAAAAGCGTAATACGCGTTATCATAAGTAGAGAATATAATAGGGTGGGTGGCAATGAATGTGTATCAATTTTGCCCAAGTTTTTTTTTTTTTTTTTTTTGCGGCGTACGATATCGTTAATATCAACATTATCAATTCGAGAAGATTGCTTCTTTTAGATTTTTAATACTACGTTAACAGCTACAAAATATAAAATACACGAAAAAGTTAAAAATTCCAAACTTTTTCCCATTAAGTTACGCTGGATTGTGAATTTATCGGATAAGGGAACTCTCCGACAATTTTTTCCACATTATAAGAGAGATTCACGGTGCCTTTTAATAGAGGAGAGAAAACGGATGAATGAATCGGCGTGTGTTTCACACACCTACATGTACACATACATGCCTACCCTCTTCTCGTCGGTCGGCCGGAAATACGCGGAGGATACGCGAGTTGGAGTCGATATATCGGATATACACAGCCGGCGTTACCCTCCTCCCCAACCGGCCTAGGTCGGTCCAATCAAATTTTATGATTTGTATCCATCTCGCATCTCGCGCTCCTGACCTACCGCTAGTCGTTTCAGTGATAGTGCTCTTTTCGCTGTTTTTTTGCTCGGTCACCCCTCTGCTTTTACTGTGTGCTTTATCGAAAAAAGGGAGAGTGACTTCGAAAGTCAATAACCAGTATCCATGCACCAAGTGTTTTTAATTCCCTCATTGTCCCGACGTTTACCTCCCATTGATCGTTACCAACGCGAAAGTCGACATACAAGTACAACCCTTTGATTTACATGAAGTGCAGACAGAAATCCCGCTGACAAATCGATTCCGTCTACAGTTAATATAGAAATATTTTTATATCCTTACAATTCCTCTATAGTGTTATGTAAACTCTTTGTTAATCTTAATTAATAATATATCATTTCGGTTAATAACAATTTAAAATTATAATCAACAGAATTACACAAGTTCGCTCTAAATTCTTTTAAAGATATTCAGTATCAATAGAAATTATCGTTGTAGCTAGCAATTCTCATTTTAAACCCGCGGAAATTTTGGAGAATCGTATGCGCTGTGCTAGATTCCTTCGCGTGAGGAAAACCGAATGAACGCGGGGAGGATGGGAAATCAAGAAAGCGAGCTTTTCAGCTCTTTGTAAGCCGCAGGGCGAAAACGTAGCTAGGTGGACGATCGCCAGAGAGATCGGCCTGAGAAAGAAAGGACGGAACGAGATAAGTTCGGAGTTGAAAAAGGACGACGTGGACGCGCGACCCAAAAAGTCCTCCCATCCAAAAGCGAGCGAGCGTTCTCGAAATCGGACCGGGCGGGTTTCGTGTCTGATTACGTTGGCTCCGGCGACGTCGTCTTGAGAGGACGCGAAATACAATCGGAACACACGGGCATCGCGACAGAGACAGAGGCGCAGCGGTAGAGGGTTGGAAAGAGAAACGACCCTTCCTTCGAATCCCCAAAGCGAGACGACGCGACGCGGCGACGAGACTTTGACCGAGTTTTCAAGCGACTCCCGCGGCGCGGAGAGAGAAATGGAGAGAGAGAGAGAGAAACAGAGAGACCGTATATTACAGGAAGAGAAGAGCAAAGAGGTTCAACGAGAGAGAGGGAATTAGACTGGAGGGAATCGAGGGAATCACACCACCCCCGCAGACGACCTCGCCGCTCCTCGTATCGCCTCGTTCTGCTTCGCCTCGACTCGCATCGCCGACTGTAAACCATTTACGATCCCCGTGCCAAAAGTCCGCCAGTCACGCTCGCCGATTCGCGACTCGCATTACACGGCTCGCAAGCGGAAAAAGAATGATAAAAGGGCCCGATGGCCCGGCGAAAGGTACCAAAAAGACGCCGATGAAGTGAACACAAATTATGGCGGCTATATAGATCGGAGCATCTGTTCTCATTTTTAAGAGAGATACGTTAACTTTCTGCCGTTAGATTTTTTCGCATGTAAAAAATTATCTAATAAAATCATCGAGAAGAGAGAAATATTCATAAAAATATTATACGCGAGGCAAATTTTGTAATAAAAAGGCAAGAAAGTATCAAAGAGATAGAGGTGATTGCTTCTCACTTCGAAGAAACTGTAGTTTCTCAGAGAGATTCAAGTTATTAAATGTCGAAGAATATAATAGTTCTGGGACATGAAACTCTGAAATAAAAGTCTGATACGGTTACGCGCTGTCGTCGAATTATCTTTACATCCACAAAATTGTCCGTGCACGTGTGTCTGGTGATTGGTATCGCAGAGGATACACATGGTGTATCGATAGTGTCAGTTTAACGAGCGTCATAAGGTGTGAGAACTTTGATACCGTTTGAAGTGCCTCGCTGACATCGCGCGCTCGCGGACTATATATCCGCCGTCAACGACTAATATTTCTCCGACTTTACAGCGCGTGATAACTTAAGCCGAAACGCCGCGTAATCCATAAATCCCGACTTGGCAGGAAGTACAGTTTAGCCGGAGTATATCTAGTGCCAGAGAGAGAGAGAGAGAGGGGGGGGGGCGCTGCCGACCTTATTTACGACAAAGTCGCAAAAAGTCACTTATTTATGGGGAACTGAATTAAGGATGCGCGATCGTGTATAATGTAACGTACGCTGCCCGCATACTCGAACCGACCGACCGACCGACCGACCGACGTAGAAGAAATTAATGTCGAGTTATTCACACGCTCGACGCGCGGCGCGTATCCGAAGAAGAAAAACGAGCAATGCGAGCGGACCGACTCGCGCCTTTTGAAGCGCCTTGCGTGTACGCGCCGTGCCACGTAATCTGAGGTCCCTTGAAAATCTCTCGCCGGATAAAAAGGCTTGATTAAAAGTTTTAGCACGTGTAAGATGTAATTGAAGGGCTTGGCTTGGCGCTAATGCTAAGCTATTCGAGAGAAAACCACCGTGCGTGGAACTTTTTTTTTTCTCTCCAACACGAAGACGATGCGAAAAACATCTCACACTTTATATTTTATTTTATCCTGATCTTATCTTATATATACCTTCAAAATTTTATTACTTTACAATTAATCTATACTCGTATATGTATAGAAAAAATACATACACGTATAATAATACTTTTATACGTTTTTATCTTCTTAATTATTATGAGATATAGAATATCTTTTCTGATATCGTGTTAAATCTCGCTTATGTCTGTCTTTTTACAACGCTTTTACGAAACAACTTCAAAGCTTACTTCACAGCTTAATGAAACTTACTTTATACTTTATGAATTGTTCGTTATATATCGCTATATATGTTTATGTATGATATGTATATTTAAAGCAGTCGGCAAAGTTACGAGTCATGTGGGTAGCGTTGAATTGAGAGATCTCGTATAATTGCAACTTAATTACAGATAGCGAAATCATTCGTGCTCCTAATATAAACATATATATCCTTAGAAAAATTAGGTGAGAGAACAGTATCTCTGTGTCGCCATACTCAACGTCGTTTTCACGGCGTCCAATCTTTCTCGACGAGGTTGTTATTAATGTCAGATTACTTGTGCATGCGACAAGGCGTGACGCAAGGAATATGAGGAATTTTAATACGGATGTATCGCTGCTTCGGAAATTCGTCTCGCATTATTAATTAGACGCCGCGTAATGAAGTATGCCTTCAATGTCGACTGGTTCTCGCTTTGCCAATTTTCAGTTTTGAATTCATTAATTAATCGATAGGTGTACGTCTCTTCCAGAGAGTATTTCAATCGTGAAATTAAATGATGATTAAAATTTACTTTTTATTTAATTTTTTCAATGTAATATTTCGTATTTTCGTTGAAACTGTTAAAATATATGATTTATATACAAGCGATATATTACATAAATTCTAATATATTGCAGAATTTTTGCTACATGGAAAGAATGATTTTGCTGAAATATATATAAAATAAATATAAATTTATACTATATATACAGATCTGAAAATAATGTTGTTAGACCATCAAAATAATTATGTAGGAAATTCAAGCATAATGAGCAATGCTACAAAAAACTTTGATATTACCAGCTTAAGCCAACATAATTTGATAGTTTAACAAAATTATTTTCGGATTTATATGTAGCTAAATTTTTAAATATTTCAATAACTGTTCTTCTCTATAAGAAAGAGGTCGGTATCAAATTTGTTACAAAAAAATGTGTAATAATTCAAGTCATTTATTTTTTAAACATTCTACGTAAGAAACGAATTGCGAGAAAAGTACGTTGCATCTGAATGGAACCTTACGAAATCCGCCTCATTAATGGAAAAGCTATATGGTAGGTACGCGCGATCGTTTATCGCGACGTCACCGTACACGTTTAATGGTGTTTGAACGAGACGGCGAGATTTATTTCGCGTCGTCGGTAATGCACGCCAGGAGTGAATTAGCGGGTCGCGCTTGCAAAAGGGCCGCGGCCTTTCGTTGAAAATTACTCCGGGAGGTCGAAGGACAAGGCTGCGGCGAGGCGGAGACGATTATTTCCCAATTCGCGGTAAGGACGTTGACAATAGAACACCCTTTCACTCGCGACGAGAGAAATATCCAGAGAGTCGCTGATCACGTATCAATTTGAAAGATATTCAAAGTCAATTGCGGATCTTTGATCGACTTCCTTGAATTTTTGGGAACAATCGAGGAAGCGTCATAAAAAAGTAACATCAAAGATCTTGGAAAAATCCTTCTACAGCTTTTCTCATATATAATATTTCGAAATTACTTAGACTGAAAACAGAAATATACTTTAGTTCGTCGTGAGTAATGCTATATCCTGGACATGATAACGGCATAATTCGCGGGGCCAATTTTCAGCGACGTGGAGATACGCAGAAATGTCGCTTTACGTAAGACTTACGTCACGTGCGATTACGCGTAAGAGACTCATTTGCGCATATTTGCGGTGAGGAAAATTGGGCGCGCCAGGATAATACCGGCATTAGAAGCTAACAATAACGGTAATCTTCGTCTACAATTTTCCCGACGATGTCGCTAAAAGAATTCTACATAGGAAATAAATACGGCAGATGTGATAGACGGATAAAATTTCAAGTACGCGAATTAATATACATACAATTATATGAATGTCGCATTGATTCGATCGCATTACATTAATTGTCACCCATCTTTCATTTATAAATACGCGAATTATATTAAATTATTTTTTGAAAGAATCCACTCCATTCATTCTTTTTATTGTTTAAAATTAAATTTGTATATTTCATACAGATATAAATCTTAGATACATTAAGGCTGAGGATACATTTATAATCTTGAACTTAGCAGCGTGTCTGTTTCATGTAACAATCGGTCTATAGAATTAAGAGAAATGTACGGGTCGTGTAAATGACGGTGAAATTCCTACATTTGAAATCTCCGATGAATGCATGCCAGGAATGCCATGAAACGTAGCCACCTATCAAACTTCGACCTGCCTCTTTCCCCGCTCGCTGCCATTCATTCGCGATATCGCTCTGTCTCTGTTACGGTTTTACTGGATATGAATGTAATTGGTATCGCCGATACAGCGTTTCGCATTGTCCGCTGTCTCGCCAAGATTACTCCGAATTGCTCGCGCGAGTTTATCTCTCCATCACATAAATTGTTCTGGAATTTTGAAGATATTTAGTGCTATCCCCTTCAATCTCGATTAAATTTCTTTAAACGAATAAATAAGACTCCGGTCGCGAAAATACACATTTTCGCGGGAGAAAGACCCGTGACGCTCCGTACAAAGGCGGGCTCGGCGAGCAAATAAATGTCCTCGCTTACGCGAGCGTGTCGCGCAAACGAGGCAAATTAAGTAACCGAGGGCGAAGTGGATCGGTGAGTAATTAGATTCGGCGCGGGAATGCATAGCGAGAGAGCGAGAGAGCAGGAGAACGTGAGAGCAGCGCGCTGATGGTATCAACCCATCAAACTTCTAGCGCACCGGCATGCACGAATACTAGATCATGGAGCGAGAGAGAGAGAAATTGTCTGCTCTCTTGCGCGAATATTCGTGGGCGACTTTCGGAAACTTGTCAAGAACCACGCACCTCCACGTTCCGTCCCATTCGCGAAATTCTTTGGAGTACTTACGCGCGAAGGTGAAACGAAATATGTGCTCCTTGGGAACAACAGAATGTTTTTGTGTCCTCGCTCAACAAATTCGATTAATTATCAATCACATAAATATTCATTATTGTAATAAAACTATTAAAATTTTTCTCCAGGCACATAAATGCATATTGATTTGCTTATCTAACGCCTTTGTATTTTGAAAATTTAAAAAAAAAAGGTATAAATTAATATATTTTGACATGTATATATTATATTTATATTTTATATTTATATTATGACATTTATATTTTGTATTTACAATATATAAAATATACAATAAACATACGTATTATAAATTTACTTATGAAATTAATCACTTGGAATAATATATTTAATATCTACTTTATTTTACGAAGAAGGAGGGGATAACATTGTATACCTTTTTTAAAAATAATGAACGTGCAAAAATGTTCTTAAGCCTTGTTTCTATAGACAGCTCTGCACGTGCTTCCCGTTACACTTCTATTGTACGGCTTTGGTTACGTGGTGCCACGTGTTCCAAACTCTTCTCTGTCTCTTTCTACCTCTCTCCACGCGACTAGGCGTTTTGCGCTGAATTTCGTAAAGTTTCGCGTCTCACGCTGCTCGCACGCGGCCCGTAATCGAGCTTGCCCGAGCTCGACTCGAGCAAATCCTCTACCATTTACAAAGTTACAATGAGAGATAGGTGGAAGTTTGAGACCTGTTCGCCCGAGACATGTCCCATCCTCGTCGTTTCGGAGAAAAGAAAAGTTATTACGCGCGGAACGAATGTTTTTCTCTGTGTTTGGCCCCTCTACGAGGGCTAGACTCGTGTCATCGATATTTTTTTTATTGGTATCGAAAGCGAAGTAAAGGATTCGAATTGAAAAAGAAGATCGTAAATGTTGATGTAAAAAATGACGGTGTCAAAGGAGAGATATCAATACTGGTGGAATAACTGTAAAGCTGATCGCGATAACGAGGGAAGATTTGTTACGCCGTTATTTTTCTGCGAATATGAAAATGTCATATAATCTTTCCTGCCGTGATAAAAATTGCACACCGGTTAATAAGCGTCTCGATGCGCCACGTGCATAAACGCAATTAAGGACACCTTTGAAGAGCTCCTAAGGCAATTCTTTCTCTTGCAAATACTCCTATGCCGCAAAGTAAACGTCTCGCTAATTGCTTGCATTTTACTGAATGGTGCGATTTTCTTTTTTGTATTTTTTGTATATCGTCGATCAACGTGTTCGCGCGCCTCGTCGAGGACACATTCCATTGAAGATTTTAACCAGCGTTTTTACTCCGCTATTTTATTTTTCCTTATACTTTTTTTTTCTCCCGATCTTAATGAAGCTCGATAATTATAGAAAATAATAAAAAATAATTGCAACTTTTAAATTCTCTTGATATTCAAGTTGATAATTTTTGGAGGGATCGAACTCTACTCTGTCCAAGTTATATTCATTCGAAGCTGCAAAAGTTTTGTTTCCAACTCTCCAAGTAAGTTTGGCAGTATTTGCATTCGATCGATGATAGGACGGTAAAACACGTATCTGGCGTATTTAAAAGCAATCGAAATTAGAAATTAAAGACATATAAGACAGCGTAAACGAAAAAAGAAAACTACCAGAAATAACGTACACGAGAGACGAAATAATACGAGTATCGCCGTCGTGTCTCGATCGTAGTCCATCGAAAAACTTTTTTTTCTATTATTGAATTGAAGAAAAAAAAAAAGTCAAAGGCAAAAGTTTCCCACGAGCGAAACAATAAGTCGCTAAAAGCGTAAGCGCTCTTAACGTCACTGTGAAAATTACACGGTGGGTGAAAGTTATGCAACTTAATGGTGGTGAAGAAAAAAAAAGGTGAGATGCAATTTGGTTTCGCGCACCGCGAATGAAAGTCTCCGCGAGGCGACGTTATCGTCTTTTTATTTCCTTGTGCATTCGCATTCCGTATCGTTAGCGCCATAAAATATTATTCGCCGCGCAAAGATCGCGTGCGACATTATTCCAGAGTATTAGAGATGCATTCAGCACTAAATACGGGATACGGATACCGGCCTAAGTGATCCGTTCATCCACTCGAGTTGTCAATGTACACGCGATTCGGCCAATTCTCCGTGGGTTAATTACACAATTAATTCTACGATTACGTCAACCAGTAATATGGTAACGTTGTAATATTCGGTAAACCGCATTTAATGGGCCCCGGTGTTGCATGCACGTTAATTCATCTCTAATCAGTACTCTTTCACCATGGTATACCCAAGAAACTATCGATCGGAGTATTCGTGAATGAGAAAGATGGAATATATTAGGTCATTTAAAAAGTATCCGCGGTTTTTTGTTCAATTTTTGAATGAAAAAACCGCGGATACTTTTTAAATGACCCAATATTATGTTCCGTTCGTGTTACTTGAGAGAGAGAGAAATCTCCAAAAATGTTTATACTTCAAACGAGATAAATATATAATCGAATGTTGAAGAGAGAGAGAGAGCGAAGAGTGCAAGCAACACGACAAACCTATTTTATAGATATTTATTATAGACAGATAGCGTATGTGTGCCGTATATTAAATAAAAATCTTAGTGTGTGTGTCAAGGGGAATAGCATGATCCGCGAAGGATGCAAAAAAACGAGGAAACCTGTAAAACGCGCGCCACCACATCGGCGAAGTGGAAGCACCTCTTTGTGAGGCACACAAAGTAGGGTAGTCTCGTCCCTTCGAGTTTAAAGTCACAAGCACCGATTCGTTCTAACAAGATGGGCGCAAAATCTGTCACAGTCCAGAACCATTCGCGTTTGCGCACACGGGAACGTCTCAAAGCGGATGTTTGAGCCTTTCAGGCTGCCGCCGCGAACTTACGTGACACGGAGAGCTTTGCCAGCGGCGACAAAGGGAGATCTTATCTTGAAAATTAAACCCGCAGTTTAAGTGTCTCACTCACTGCCGACACAACGGTACTTCCTCCTTTTCTCGAAACGCGAACGGGTGTTTCCGTCTCTTAGATTCTCCCGCGAAGATTACCGGTGGTCTCCACGAACGGTTTCGTATTTCGGAATCATTGCGATTATCGTCGAATGCGTTCGACTGTCTTACCGGTATTAACATCCATGAATTTGGTCGTTGAATTTCAACTGTCTTGAGCAGCGATGGTTTGGAAACTCGGTGCAAATCCGCGCGAACTTGAAATATGCATTATTGAAAGACGTGGGTGCGGTAACTTGAGCTAAACTTGCATCGACCTCGATATAGTTTGACCACTTTCAAGTGCAATTTGTAATCGTACACAAGATGCGGAGGAAACGGCGTGAAGCGTACAGATTTGTACAAAATATATGCACAACATATACATTGTACGATCGGAGTTTGCAGAGGAAAATGATTTAATATTAACAATTTACCCACTTTTCAATTAATAAAGTGGAAACGGTAACGTAAAAATGTAAATACGAGTGTTTTAAAAGATTAGATTTTAAGTGCTCGAATTATTCATAAAAGAGTTTCGAACTTTGTACAATTTTTGTGTTAATGTTTAAACATTACGCGTTCGTTCTGAGAAATAATTTTTAACTTTTTTATCAACTCGTAAATTATGTTACATCGGGCTTGCTTCACGTTCATCAACATTCGGATTATTCCTTCTCTTTATTGCCGCGATTTACGGTAATTTCCCACGAACTCTCGGCGAAATGCATCTTCGAAATTCAGAGGGGGATACGTAAAGAGAAGAATCATGCCAGTAAAAACGTCACCTTAACGGCGGACGCGCGTGCGGCAACCACGATAGTAATTCCAGACTAACATCAAAATTACATAGGCCAGTGTGAAATTCTGGGATTCCGACCGGAGCTCAAGAACACCCACTAGATTTACAACGTAAGCTCGCACCAACCAGGCCCGTACCTAGACGGCCGCTGAGGGTGCATCACTATTATTAGGCTCGCCAGGGAGGTTCTCTGCCGAATACGGCAATAAATTAAACGATGGTGGTTTATTTCACCTTAATTTTGTTACATCGACCGTGCATTGGCGCGTTACGTCCAAAATAATCCTCTTGAAATGAATATGTTACGATGGAACTTCATTCAACATTTGTTTCGTTAGAAAGTCCATGATATCGTCGTCTCTGTTATATCACAATTAGAAATTATAGATTAGGAATAATATATATATTAAATCCATTGTGAATAAGTTATAGGTATATATTTGTAACCAGATTATTCGAAATTAGCGTTTCTCTTGATTGGAATAAATTAAATTTTAATTATAATTTTAGATTCGGACCTGTTAAGTACGGGAATAAGCAAATGTCAATGAGTGAAAGTATACATTTCTGGATAGCTCTGAGAAAGTTACTACACAGTTATTTTTTTCTCAATTCGAAACAACGTCGATAAAACGTCGATAAAACGTCGATTTGCTTGAAAATAGTTCAAGCAATTTGATCCAAAGATTCAATTGCAGGCAAATTTGAAATTTTGGATGCATGAATAATTTGTCACAAATACCTAATGAAACGATTCTAGCTGTATCGCATGTCCCGATTACTTGTTACGCGCGTTATTGTATGAGAAAGGCAGCGGCCAATAAGAGGAGAAGGAAATAACAGTTTAATGGCATTTCTCTCTTACAAAGAGACACAGTATGCTATGTCGGCTAATTCGGATAATACGGGCAGTCGGACACATAACTCGCCATCCAAAGCATCCATCCGCGTGTGTTGTACTTTGAAATCCTACTTAGCTTGTACGCGTCAATTATCACCCGCGTCCGATGTCGTCTATTGAATGAAACGTTCTGTGCCGCGAACGTATTAAAGGATTAAAGGATTTATGCGATAATAAGCTTTTACACAACATTAGTATCTTGTACATAGCTCACAATCGAAATTGAATTTTAACTTTTTTCACAATTTGCATTCTAAATCGTAATTTTTTCTGTAATCTCAATAGTACTAATTGCGAATACGAATAATAAATATGTATGTATATATATATAAAATTAATTCGTAGGCTTGCTATATTCTTACAAAGAGATTCTTACAGAACTGTTCTGGCGAACATTTCGATAACCACACGTTTTGCAACGCAAACGAAAATCACTCAACCTCGAGTTTCCGCTCGTAATTCAGGGACCCTCGCTTTTACGATCGGTATCCGTAAAATCATAAAAGGCACTCTTATTACGAGAGTTAACCGAGACACCAATAGTCCTTGCGAAACACATTTCTGTACCGATTACAGATCGATTTCCTCATCTTCACCTTTGTCTTCGTTTTTATCTCTGTCTCTATTTTTATCTTCGTCATCATTATCGTCATCATCATTCCGGATTCACATTTCATTTCACAGTTCATTTCAGTAGAGTTACGGCACGACGAACGTAGGGAACAGTGGGAACGAGCAAATCGGCCGCAACCGTAAAAACATTACAGGCGCAAACAGTAAATACCTGTCTTATTGACTGTACGCACTTTACCGTCGGCGATGCGGTAAATTGCACCGGTCATACTGACGACAGTTGAGAGATACGTGACCGATGGTTGACGTTGTTTTGCGACGCCGTGAGCCGGTATACAATAGCGTACGATGCACACGACGACGACGACACTCTTCTCCCTCGTTGAGTTAATTGAATCGCGCGCGCGTCTGCAATCAGCCGCGCACCGCCTCCAGGTATTTTACCGTCCGAATGGAAAAATCAGCATCAAGTACAGGTGGAATGAAAGGATAGGAGGAGAGGGATGAAAATACGGGGAGGAAACGTCCCGTCGCGATTTTCAAGCTTTTATTCGGTATTCCATCTCTCTCTCTCTCTCTCCCTCTCGGCAATATGATACGATACCCGTCTCGTGATGTATACCCGTATTCGCGTGACAATGGCACCGCTCTGCTGAACGCATTGCGAAAATTTGCCGCGCCAAATTGCGTTTTTTAGAGGTTCGCTCACTCGCTCTCTCGCTCGTTCGTTCGTTCGTTGGTTCCACTACCGATAATTCGGAACTACCGATCTGCACTGCGCTTTCGCTGCCTGATACTTCCCAACGATTTTTTACGCACTACGAGTGACGAACAGTTTTACCTCGATGCCAGTAATTTCGTCTCGATACTTAACTATCGAAGCGAAGCTCTCGAATCTCATAAGTATAAAATTTTATCTACTGTAAAAAATTGATAAATGGCTTGCCGTGATAGACCGTCCGATTTTGGTACCGTGAGATTCTATTCTCTACACAATATTCATATACAGTTTCTTAATATCTGACCTAAAATCGCTTTAAAAATGCAACGAAATCAACGCGAGCGAATAAATTAGTAGTACGCGACTGTTACGACTGTATCTCGCATGCGTCGCAATATTTTTATACAACTGCTTTTTGGTAAAATACGAAATAAGAGAAAAATAATAGAAAAATAATAACCCCGGTGAAAAATAACAATGCACGCATTCTATTCCGCAAGAATAATAAAAATACAGGAACTTAGATAGGTTCGTGTTTATTGATCTATTCTGTATTCTTATAAAAATATTAAAAATCCGCCAAACGTTGAACGTTCATTTAAATTGTGCGAGATACGATTACAGGGACCATCGTCTTGTAAAATCCGTCGTGTTAATTAATTGGACTAAGGCACCCCGTAACGTGTAGAGACGTAACACGTAACGTCGTGTGTCTTTCTACGTGTGTGCGTGTGTGTGTGTGTGTGTGTGTGTGTGTGTGTGTGCGTGCGTGTGTGTGTGTGTGTTGGACGGATGTATCTGATATACGTCGGTATACCGTGTATGTGCGTGTGTGCGTGTGTGCGCAATGCACACGGGCGTTTCAGCTGCATCTGACGTGCCATTGCGCGATAACCTCGAAGTGTCTGTCTGAAGAAGTGTAGGTGGGTTAGATGTTGCAGCAGCTCTCGTGATGCGCGCCCCGTGTACTGGCGAATTCCCCGACTTTCTATTATACTCGTCGTTCTTCCTTTTTTTTTTTCCGCTCGCCATTAAATGTGTTCCAACATTTATAAAACTTCGTGTCGCCACGGGAAAATGCGGTCTCTCCTCGAAATCGTTGAAAATTTTAGCGCGTTCTTGCGCCGTTTTGCGAACTATTCCGCGTTACATAATACGTATGTCGCACATATATATATATACACATATATATATACGTGTGATACATTAATATCATGTGAAAAATGAACAGCAACACTTCCCTTTTATCTTTTTCCCTTTAATTTTTCTTGTCTTACTCTTCCTCTTTTTTTTTTGCATTTCTTTATTTTTTCTCGCTCAGATTTTTTTCTGCATTATCAAAACATTTTAGCGCTGTAGAAAAGGATACGCATTCAAAGGCTAATGCTCGTTCTTTTTTCTTCTGCAAATGAAAAGAAAGCTGTCTAACAAATGGAACGTTGATCTTTTTCTCCCACTTGAGTAATTCAGTGTACGCGACAGTTTTTATCAATTACGCGTGCGTTCGTCACGTAAATCAGAAGATAAAATTGCGTGTTTACGAGTGACGAATAAAAGAAATGCGGTCACTAAAATTTAGTTACTCAGGTGCAGATAACGCGGGCGATAATAAAGGATTAATACCAGTGAAATATGCAGTGTAGCGCGAAGAAAGTTGGAAGAATTAAATTTCACATATCGCCGCTTGTAAGCGCTATTTATCTAAAACTTCAATTTGCATGTAAATAAAGTTTTAATAACACGCACTTTGCTCGCCATTGTGCGACAGAAATTATCATTTTTCGTTTATCTTTCCAAGTTAACGAGCAGACGTGCATATAAGCTCATATTAAATATTTCATTCATATTAAACAATTAGATTCGTAACAACGATATTTACGGTCGAGGGAGGGAGGTGCAGCTTTTTTTTCGCGACGATAATAACAATTAGGACGAGCGTACGTTTTCCAAATTTCATATACACTTCATTAGTCCGGGCATCCTCGATCATCCGTACGGACTTTATCATTCGGTCCCGCCGACGCGGCACGATGAATAATTGCCCGATACGTGTTTTTAATTTCGGCATAATTATTATGTCTGGCGCGCAGAAAAAAAATGTGTTCGATGGCTGATATACATATAACGCGTGCCATGTCGGCATTGTATGATACACTATGCCGTGAGCCATAGGGGCGGAATAATTTTACGAGAAGCGCAGCGCAGCGCGATGAATTAATGAACCCGTTGATCGAAAAAAAAAATGAAGGTAGAAAGATCTCCCTTCCCTCCCCCCCCCCTTTCAACGCTATCTCCCCCCCTCTACTTCGGGGCATTATTAAATGTTTCGCGGGGATAATGCCCGGAAAATGAGTGGTAATATTATATTAATTTATTAAAAGTGCTTTTAATTATTCCGTACCCGTTATAGCTATACTCTGACCGCGCGGGGGGAGGGAGGGGAGGACGAGCGAGAATTCGCGTTCGTTCCAAAAAGCCGCGCCACACCGCCATCGCCACCGCCGCTGCTGCGCTGCACGCTGCAATTAAAGTCGAATGTAAACTGATAGGACGCCGCTGTTACACGAAACTCCACGGTAATGATTACGGGAGCCGTCGTAATTTATTACTGCATGCGCGCTCGTTACTGCCATTGTGTAATACAGTGATACGCGGGATATAATTGCAACGCTAATAAGGCCGTATCCGCCGTATAACTGAGTCGGTACTTTTTTTTTTTTTTGCGTGCGGAGAGAAAAAAAAGCGCGAGTAATCGCGAGTTACCGCGATCGACGACGATAACGAGAGACGTACAACTTCGCGTTTTTAGATTCTTCCGCCGAGACGAATTCGCTGAGCGCTCGCGACAGCGGCATCAATATCGTATAATTGCCACTCTCATCACGTCATCGATTCTGTGTTCTTTTTTAATGCAACATACAGGCCGCGAGCGTAGACGATTGACCGATTGCGATGTTCATTCATTAGTGACAGCGTAATGTCTTTTATTGAACACGACTCGATTAACTAATAACTGTAATCTAACTCCGCCTAATGATTAATTCAGTCGTTTGGGACACGAAACGTTACTCATACCATTTCATTGACCAGCTCGTACACTGATATCATTACACAAATTGGTTTCCAACTATCCGTTTCCCCACCACTATTCATTAAACAGTTCGCATAGTAATAAGACAATAAATATCTCCCTCAAAACGCGCCAGTCTATTCTGTCTCCATTATTGTGGAATTTTCGACGAGATAATTCATATTTTAGTTGCATTACCTAGTTACCGAGTCTCCCGTATCACTATGTCATCTAAGCTCAGTCAGTCGAGCAATGTCAACAAGAGCGGACTCGGTGTTTGATATCAGCGTCGATCTCGATCGAGCGATCACGGAATTCACGTCGCAAGCGAGTCGAGATATTATCCGTCTTGATGATTTACCTCGAATTGCCGTTTGCGCGGGTACCAATTAACGAAAGTCATCCCGAGGAGCAGGTTCACAAGTGGCAGCCAATTAGGAACGACAGAGATCGCGGCGTTATTACAGGCAACGAAATCGCTGCGTTTCTCATCGGACACGCGCGTGACGCTTTTCCGCGTTGCTGCATATCCATCGTCCTCGTCGTCGTCCTCGTCGTCGTCCTCGTCGTCGTCGTCGTCGTCGTCGTCGTCGTCGTCGTCGTCGTCGTCGTCGTCGTCGTCGTCGTCGTTACGGTCTCCTCTTAAGCAAACCGGCGCTTTAATGCCATATTCGTTTTAATTACCGAGCGTTGCAGCAACCGAAAAATAAGCAGATTCTCTCCTACCTGTCGACGCGCAAGCTCTTTATAATTCTCGGATATCATTCCTCGCTTCGACCTTTTCCCGCCGCGGAAGAAACGTCTCTCTCGATTTCCCGGATCTCGCAAGAAACCCTTGCAACGTTATTCGCACGAACAGCGTTATACGGGTCAAGTAGTTTAATTATTATTAATCCGGGTTGTTCCTTCCTCGGATGTAGGTTTTGTCCTTCGCGCAAATGTTCGCGTAAAGCCCCTCAATTAGAATGAATAATTGACCGTACTTAAAAAAAAAAAGAAAAAAGAAAAAAGTCGTATTAAACCCCGGCTTCAAGGATGCGATGTTGGGACGCGAAAAAATCGGATTTAGATTTGTAAAAAATTAAAGTAACGTTAAGTGGTTCTCGTTAGATAAGTAATTAGATAAGTAATTCTGTAGCGGAGAACGCTCGAAAATGGTCTCCAAAGATGTCAACGGTGTTCTTCTAAAGCTTTGCGAATCGCGAGGAGTAGGTATTTTATCGCAATTAAATGTCCTTCTATTAAAAGCGAAAAGAATGCGACGGAAATGTTTCCATGTCTCGTTTATACGTGCTTTTGAAAGAAGGATACTCTAGGGAAAAATCCGTAAATGTTGGAGTACTAGAACTAACCGTTCTCAATGGCCCATTTAGATTGCGGCTGTAATGCTGCTTTTTTTTTTGTATACGACGAAATACAGAACTATTATGAAAGTAAAATAAATTTTCTAGCAGAGAATATTCAGGCCAAAGGGAAAGTGCGCGCTGAATTAGCTGAAAAGTTTGCACATAAATAACACAATCCGAAGTTTTTTTATGAAGGGAGACCTTTATTTCGTATCTTAACTTTTATTTCACGTTAAATGCATTTTTCTAGTTTCAAATCTATTTTCCGATGTAATTGCAGCGTCAATCGGAACATCGTAAAGATAATCACGGCGTTTCTTCTTTATTAAATTAGCGTTAAAAGGTATTTCAAAGAACAATCTGTAATTCAAGGGAATTGTCATTCAAGAAGAGATGCAAATAATTAGTATGATTTTTGCTCCAGTTAATGAAGGAGCACCGAGATTCTGTAACATTTAACGACAGTGTCGGTATCGTTATATTATCATTGTGCAGCTTTTTTTTAGCATACATAATATCTGCTCAACAATAATATAACGATACTGATACTATCGTTAAGAATTACAAAATTCCAGTGAGGATCGCGAGAAAAAAAACGTATTAAAGCTCTTTAAAAATTCTTTTATATTACATTCACGTATCAGGCTCGTTGGTATAACGTTCATAAATCTCCAATCGATTTGTATCGAAACAGGAAAACTCGCGTTTAACATTAATAATTCTAAGAAAAATTACAAGGTTACTCGCGTTCTCCTCCGCTATTTCGTAATCGATTACGAAAATAGCGTCTAGCTTGCAATAAAAAAAGTCTGCGTAGAATATTAATTGAAATATATATATGTATATATATACATATATATGTGTATGTATATATAATTTTATTGAATATATTACAAATTCTACATTCTTAATAATCCTGATATTAAATTGAACCAAATGAAAGCAATTCTCACAGTAGTGGTCTCTCCGTACTTTTTTTTTTCCAATGCACAACGCTATCAATGTTTCCATTCCGATATATGAATAAGTTTAAGTACAGTCAATATCTCATTCTCCTGGTAAGACGAAAAAGTTATCGATTCGTTTTCTTTCTGCGTTGCCAAAGTCAATCGAATAACTCGTGAGGAGGGACGATTTCGTCATATTCGACGATTTCGTCGAGTTCCTCCGGCTCGGGGAAGGATCGATAGTTCAGCGTCCTTGTACTACGGCATCCTTGGTAACGGCCGGATCGAGCGCGTCGTTCTCCATGGCGGAGGGAACGGTTTTCAACGGCGAAGAACACTTCAGGAACGAACGGTAAGCTCGGTGTTTACGTACGTTCCATCGCCATCGTAGACGTTGCAGCGCACGTTGCCTTTACATCTCTTGTTCGGACGGGAAGGTCGAAAGAGCGAATACCATCGAGCGAGGTGAGTCGACAACCACCGAAACTCGCCGAATGCCAGGGTATTACGTCAGTATGCGAGACTCATCCACACATACTTGTACAAAAACACACACATGCACACATACACAGCTGACACGTACAGCTGTGCTGCAAGGTTGTGCAAGTGTAAAGCCGAATTTACACACGGTTGAGCCTTGATCGAATAATGTTCCCCCAAAAATGAAGAGACCGTGACGTTCTCGAACTAAGGTAGTGGGAAAAACAGGAAGTTCTACGAATCTTTCGGAAAGGAGATTTTTCAAAGAGAATAAATTCCAAATATCTAATATCTATTCCATCGTCTTTGTTTTGTCGAGAAGAGATATACGAACGTGTAGTTTTATCTTTAATATTTATGAAAAAAATAACGTTTGAGGAAAGTGAAAGAATATCACGGATGCTCCGGGCTCGAGAACGTCCAGTTTTTTTCTTTTTTTTTTTTTTTTCACGAAGAGAATGAGAAATCGTGTAAATCAGGCTTGAGCACACTCGCGCGCGCAATATGCTAACGTGTACGTCTGCAAGTTGTCGAAAGAGAAGGGGCAGGGAGAGGGGGAAGGAAAAAGGAACGCGTACGAGGAGGGAGAAGTGGCGTACGTATAACCGCGAAGAAAACCCGTAGGTAATTGTGCGGGCAGAAACGCTGACGCAGATAAGGGAAACCCTTACGACCGCCTCCGGTACGGCTATTTATGAGCGGTGTTGCTAGTGAGATGGAAGAACGGAAAGGAAAGGAGGATTCGTAGCGATGGGAGCTCCGTGGCGGCAACGGAGATCCGAAAATTTCTCCCTGAGAGAAGAATTTCCTCCCTTTTTCGCGCTGGGCGAATCCCTGTGCTTCCGGTCTACGGTACCGAGAAATCGGGTGGGAGATGTGGTTAGCTGGTAAACGCAGAATTCTCCGACTCGCAGTGTTGCAATGTTGCTAATCGCGAACGAAGGATTGTGAAAAGGCGATGTAACACCCCGAGCAACACGCGAATATCTCGAAGGTTAATCTTTCCACTATCATTTTTTTTTTACTACGTTTTTCTAGAATACCTACAGCGGAAATATGTGCTTTTTGACTTATAATTAAGATAACGGACAAAATTGAGGACTTTATCTTATATATTATTATATGTAACTATATTTATGTATTGTGGCAGATAAGAGCGAATATGATAAGACTTTTGTCTAAATTGTGTATGGAAAAAACAAAATTTTGCTGAAGTATTTGAAAATTTATTTAGATAGATTTGAAAATAATTTTGTTTGAACTACTATAATTGTGTAGGATCTCTCAAACTGGTTGTTAGAATATAAAAAAAAAATCTTTTATCATCAGCGCTCAAGCGTTACCGCATAAAATTATTTTGATAATTGAACAAAAATGATTTCCATTGTATCTAATTATATAAATTTTTAGATTCTACAATATAAAACTGTTCTTTCTGTGCGTATTATTAATTATAAATTATTGTCAATAAATCATTTTTTATTCTATTTATTTATTATACATTAATAAAATGTCAGATTAAATATCGTAACGGTAGGTATCTCTGGTTGGAACTTCGTGGAAACTAATTAGCTGGAATTTTCCAGTAATCCGTATCTAGTAATCATCGCGTTTCAGAGAGTTTGACGAAAGTTAAGTTTATGCTTCGCACTCTTAATTTACGCACGCGTAAATAGCGATTAAGTTGAAATGAATTGTTTGGTTCATTACGTAAACCCTGGATAATTAATGCTAGTTTCTCAAACATGAATATGCGTTTCGAGGTCTACGTTGACTTCTGAACGATGTTGCAATGTACCGATCCCCGGGATAATTTCGCATGCGCGATCGTCAAGTCTCCGGCCGAAGAAATCCGTGCTGGAGAGAAGTAGGCCTGACTTGAGCAACGATTGTTCCGCATCGATCGCGATGCGGGATTCGAGCAATATCTCCAGCGATTTTGGATCGCCGGCGCCGCCGTCGCGCTAATGAACGACGTTAATGGAAATTACGTAAACTCGCGCGAGAAAGAGGAGAGCTTCAACACTCATTAAGTAATCGAGAAACCTGTTTCGTTATATGTGGCCTTCTCGTAAAGCGATCGAGGTATAATTACTCCGGCGTTTTTGCCTGTATGATTCTGCGCGTCTTATGTATTTATTCGTATGTATTTATTACACTCAGTCGCGACTTTTGCAGCGTCACGCGAGCTACGATCACCATCGGTCCTTGCAGCTAATCGCGATGCGTCTCGATAGAAAAGAAAGAAAAAAAAAAAATTCTAGATCAAATCGTCGTACGCGCTTCTCGTCGTACATATTATTATATTAATTCAATCGTACGCGGTGCTCCGTTGGGATCTTAATCTGATTTAACTGCCGCCGCCCCGTCGTCGCTGACGGGAGACCGCGCTCGCATTAAACTTAATTATACTCGAGACACGCCAGAAATCACCAACTTCGCGACACACTTAAAGCGTAATAAGGCAGCATTCCAAAATTAGCCGCGCGAGATTAATAGCAACGTTGTCGCCATCGTTGTCACTGTCGTATTTGTAGTGATTCCTCTTCGTAGTTACATATCTCTTTCTCGCAACGAGAGGCCTAACGACTTCGTTTCCCCCGCCAAGGAAAAAGGACGCAACAATGTTGGCCGCGAGTTCCGATTTCGTAACGTACGACCTACATCACACGACGCCGGCAACGCCCGCAACCGAAATCGTCGGGCAAGTCGTGCGCTTCAACAAAATAATGGCTGCGTTCAGAAAAGAAAATTCGACAGTGAGTACTCACTGTTCAATTTTCTTTAATTTTATTAGTTTCTTACATTTGGATCCAAAGTAAAAAAATAGAGGCGAGAACCAATCATATTGGGCGCATTTAGTGAACTCAATTATTGAGTGAGCACTCGCTGTTATTGATGAATTCTTTTAAAGATCTAAAGATCTTTGATTGGATGACCTAAAAGTATACCCCAATAATATTAAGCGCTCAACTGTTGAGTCCGCTGGCCGATCTTTTAATATGATTAAAAAAAAATCTGATCGATTCCTCCATTTTTCATCAAGCCAATCGAAAATAGGACAAGATCGGCTTTCACTTCTAGGGACACTAAGTTTTCTCTTCTGAACGCAACCATTTATTTGACGCGCGATTTCACCAATCGCGCAGGTTCATGGCGCTTGTTCGTTTTGGTCCCAGTACCTTGCACGGTTGCAAGGTATCTTCGTATATATATATATACTCTTGAGGGAAATCTGAATGACAACGCGTAGTACACACGTAAAGCTCTCACTACGGCTGCTACATTTTCCATAGTTTTCCCTGTTGTGCCAATTTTACGATTGGCCCGGCGTGGGTAGCGCAGTGAATGCTATTTCGGAGCTCCCTGCTCTTCCTCTTTTGTCTTCTTTTTGTCTCGCTTTTGTCTTCCTGTGCGCAACGTAAATTCTCCTTACGGATATTACCGCGAAGGTGCCGAGAAGACAGCAGTTTCCGTTGGAGCGACGACGTTCTCGGCACGCCGGGAATTGAAACCGGGGTAATTCCGGCGGGTTCAATTTTCGATATGGGAAAACGTATCTGCGCCAATCATTGCATTTTCACTGTTACGATTTAATGCGGAGATTATTCTCGCGTATCTGTATCTCATAAATTTTAGCAAGAATTAATTAAGAGTTAATTGAAACTACAAAGAGAACAGCAACGTGGTACTAGTTATTATTATTTGTGGGAACGATACGATATCATTGAAATACACGTATATTCACTATTATCGAACCTCGTAAATTATATATATAATTACCTCGCTGATATACAAAACACAGAAAATTGGCCAGGCTTCAGTTTGATATCTCTTAATGATAGTTAAATGATCCTGTGACATTGAAGTCTAGACTATATATGAAATTATAGAGTCCGAAGTTCGTATTACCGGCAATTCTCTATCGTTATAAACATATTGATCACTCTAACGACTTATCTTGGCTACAGGGGGCCTTGCTTGCAAATATTGACGCGAAAAACTTCTAATCCGGCAACGCCGGCGCCCCGAGCGCCGGCAACAAGCTGCTACCAGACTGATAAAAATAAATTTGCGCCCGGAATAATCGCGGAGCTCCCTAGAGATTCGGCATGGACGGCCGACCCGTGTCTAGGCGCAGTGCGTTTCTAAGTCTTGAAGATATTCAATAAGGCATGAATTCTATGCTACGATAAAGTTGTTCTACGTCCAAAAGATACGCCGGATCGCTGTGAAAAAAATATAGAAATACGTCAGTTCTATGATGTAATATTTAACACAGAACGCAATTGAACATTAAAAACATATATATATATATATATATATATAATATGTTACACGGAATTTTTGAATTTTAATTATTTATTAACATAGTTTGTCTATTATCTAATTATTGTCTGTTATCTATTCGGGCTTATAATATTAAATTATACAGCGTCATTGAAAGGCATAATTACAACAAAAGGAATTTTAATTAAATCAAAATTGCTTCTAGTCTCTCTCTCTGAAAGTTTCGCATTTATACTAAAATCATTAAAAGGTTAATAATTTAACGTTTGAGGAAATTGTCAAACAATTTAAAACTGGGTGATTATTTATTATTGAAATTATTTTATTTATAATATTTGTTGGGACATTATATGTATATATAAAATAAGCTCCAAGCATAGCTTAGAGCGCCACAGTATTGCCAAGTTTTTCTAATTTCTTAGGAATCGGCTTTGAACTAGATTCGATCTTTGCTGCGTGCTCCGCAATGCGTGCGTGCGTATGTCCGTCGATAATTACCTCCGATGCTAATATTTGTCCAACATCGCTTGCGCTTTGCAAGATCAATTAGCCACCGGGAACTTGGAACCGGTTCTGAGCTATCGATTTGAACCAGCTTGAGAATCGAGAGAGTCGACACTCGTCGTTGTTGTCGTCATCGTCGTCGTCGTCTCCTCTAATAGCGATCATTACCGGCCGCGCTGTTATCGATCTCTAAACGCGATGATTATCGGTCTTTTGCAACGTCACGCAAGTCATATTTCGAACGAAATTGAATCGATGATCATGATATTATTAGGCGACATAATTACGGTTATTTCGTGAACGCTCGTTACTTTTTTTTTTCTTTCTTTTTTTCTCTTTTTTTCTTAAGTAATTTTATTTATTACGACATAATATAACTTTTTGCGATATATATACCTATACATTCTTTTGTACTTTCTATTCTTATAATTATTGTTTTTTACGATATATTTATATATTCACACGAATGTATTATAAATGTTACTAAAATTACACACGTTAAAATGTGTCTGACAAATTCTAAATTTTAAGTCAGTTTGACATTTTAAAGTTTGAATAGTGAAACTATTTCGAGTATTCGTATCACGAATATGTTGTCACATGTGTACACGTGTTTGTTTGTGTCTCATAAATACAAATAAAATTACCGTAAATCTCTCCTATCAATAAGTTACGGGACAAGTTATGCGCGGCAGTTATTTATCGAGGCGAAGAATGTGCACAATTCCCTTGGTTATTAAACTTTGCCTCATCGATCTGTCGCCGTCCAATAATGCGCGATAAAATCTACCTTTAATCGTGTAGCTTTATACACAGAGCGCAATCGGTATTTTTGTTGCAATTCAGGTGTTAAATTGATCAAGTAAAGTAATCACGTACGATCGGAAGAAGTAATCCGCATAAATAGATATCCATGAAACGCAATGTACACAATTTATGCGATCATCGAGAATGTGTATTGTGTGTGTCGTGTGTGATCCGTTTTACGGATAACTAATTACGTTATAATTCTAGACCAAATGATATGTTCATCAATTTAATCATGTTATAATCTATATCGGGTTGCAGACTGAAAGCGGGCATGCGTAACTGCAGCAGTGGTTTCCAAACTTTGCGTCGCGACCCGAATTGAGTCGCAAGGAACTTTTAATGAATCCTACTGTAGAAAAATACAGAACGCATCTCTATTCGCATAAAAATTAACCTCGTATTATATACGAAGATATTAATGAGAGGATCCTTTGTCATTTCCTCCCCCCCCCCCCTCTCTCTTTCTCTCTCTCTCTCTCTCCTTTTTTCATCGAAATTCTTGCGTCTCTTTGTATTTATAATCGTATTATTAAACATATTGTATCGAAATTAATCCTATAGGTACTCGATTCAGAAAATTTGAACAGTCTCACGCTGCATCATTTCATTAATTTTAATTCCGATTATCGGACAATGTTAATATTTGAAAGATGCAAAACGAAGTAAATAAATGGCGAAATTTTTCGTCCAAAGGACCATCGCTCCACTCAACCACGTCTCGGATTTTGTATCTGTTCGATAAACAGTGGAAATATTAATTCATGTGTGCACGATCACATTTGGGGGCTTCTTCTCATTTTTCGAGTGTATTTCTCTGATTTCCCGCGATATGAATTTTATGTTTGGGGAAGCCTCAAAACTCTTGTATTCCTTTTATAGTTTTGTATAAATCACTGGCAATACGATATCGTATAAATATTCTCGATAAAGATACATCATATTGTTTGATTGATAAATGTGCACAACATCAACTAAGAGACAAAGTGACAATATTAATCAATCCAGAATTAAAGCGTTTTGAAAATATAAAGTCAGGCTCAGTTATTGCGTTTTGTTTAAACAAGATTTCGTACATTGAATTGAAGTGTACTGTAAGTGAAAACAATTATTACAAAGATATAAAATTTTTTTCAGAAAGGATTAACTTTTTATAAAAATTTATAAGAATTTACAAAGATATGAAATATGATTAGATGATTAGTTTAAATTCATATATTATTAATATCACCATATTTTACATTTAATTAAGATATAAATTATTTCATTGTATAATCAAGATTGAATGTTTAGATTAAAATTTACGATGTTTCCATTTAGTTAGTAAATCTATAATATAGGCGGCGCAAGTACGATAATGAATTCGACTGTTGTTACGACCAATCATTTTCAGCGAAGATTGCACACCCTGTTGTATCTCAAATTAATCAACGATTAATCATTTGCTAATTATTCGCGTATAAACACACCTACCAAGCAGGGTAAGCCAGCTGTAGTGGCTAATGTACGCATATTTATTAATCGGTTATATAACATGTATATTCTTAACTTTTAAATCTCTTAAGTATGTCCATGAGTCAAGCTCGCGTATTTTAAAAGTTGTTGTGCCTGTTTAGCCGGAAAGCTACGCGATCGAGTGTGCAATTACAAGTCGCTGCTTATAGATCACTGTAGGTTCACGCTTAAAGATTACTTTTATTTAAGACACGTCGTCGCTGACGCGAGAACGTGGATGACGGGAAAACTCTATTACCCCATTAACGTCAGGTTTTATTCTACGTTTCCATCGCGCGCCGCATCTTTGCCAAGATACGGAATTTCTGATGCGATATATACGTAGTGTGGACGATGTATCGTGTTTTCCGAGCGAGAAGAGACGAGAAGAAAGACAGAGAAAGAAAGAGGGAGAGACGCGTGTTACGAAACCACGACTCGTGAGAGTCTGGTGAGGCGAGATGAGAAGAGGAGAGGAGAAGAGAGGAAAGGAAAGGAAAGGAGAGGAGAGGAGAGGAGAGGAGAGGAGAGGAGAGGAGAGGAGAGGAGAGGAGAGGAGAGGAGAGGAGAGGAGAGGAGAGGAGAGGAGAGGAGAGGAGAGGAGAGGAGAGGAGAGGAGAGGAGAGGAGAGGAGAGGAGAGGAGTAGAGCCCGTTGGACGAGCTCTCTGTACGAGCGGGCGTTCATTTTCTATCTCGCCTCCCATCCCCTGTTCTCCATCTCCTTTCTTCCTCTCTCATTCTGTGTCTCTCTGTTTCTCTTTCACTTTTTTCGTCCTCTTCATTTCATTCTCTCTCTCTCTCTCTCATTTGCTCTCGCATATTCTATCGCCTCTCCTCTCTTCCCTGCTCTTTTCGCCTTGCCTCCCCCTTGTGCCACCCCCCTCGAACCCCTTCGACTTTCCGTTATCATCTCGGCGCTCGCCTCGGGCTAAAATAAAGAGAGATGCGGCAGAAGGGAGGGAATAACAAAGAAGAGGGAAGAAACACCGAGCGGTGAATGTGCGGAAGAGAAAGAAGGACATAGAGTGTACGGACGAGAAAAATTGAAAGGAAAGAACGGAGAGGGCGGAGGGAAAAGAGGATTCGACATGGACGAGGAGTTGGCGAGCGTGAAGGAAGGATCGGTAACGCGAGGGGACAAGAAATGAAATGACGAAGAGAGGGGGGGGAGAGAGAGAGAGAGAGAGAGAGAGAGAGAGAGAGAGAGAGAGAGAGAGGGGATAATTCGCGAATGCGAATTCCGAATTTCGAGTCGCGATTTACGCGGAGTTAAGCCCGACTTTCATAACTCAACGCAAACGGGACGCGCGCCACGTTTTTTCCGCGACGCCCGTAAAACGACAGAGACGACAACGACGACGACGACGATGACGACGTATGCGCGACTCTCGACGTGCTGTCACTTTTTTTTAACATTGAGTTATAAATAAAAGCGCGTAGAGTTCGAACGAGAGCCCCGGCGTGGGTGCGCGAGCTAACGCCGAGATATTTTTGGGATCTGTGTTGCAGTCGTTGCAAGTATGAGAGAGAGAGAGAGAGAGAGAGAGAGAGAGAAGCTCAGCTTACCATGATCTCCCCCTCTCTTGCATTTCCACGATTTTCCGCTGATCACAATGATACTCGAGAACGACTATATGTCGAAATGCTACAGATGTCTGATTAACTCATTCTCTATTACACCTACTCGGGTCTGTATAAAATTTTGCTCAGCAGAGTGTTACGAAGCAGAATATAATTAGAAGTATACATTTATATCATTCCTTATTTTATTTCTTCTCGCTAATTAATTACTCTCTACATTCTTGGAATAAAATATCATTCTAAGATTAAAAATTGAGCCAATTTTGAACAAGAGTGGCTCTATTTTCAATCCTTAAGATAATTCATCCTAAAAATTTTAGAGGGTTATACACTCAATAGTTTAATCGTCGATTGGAAAATTTATACTCAGATTAACAGATCAAGTTAGTTGTACACAAAAGTTACCTGTCTCTTATTAGATATTATTCATTAATATTATTTCTCATCGCACACATTTTCCCCGTTACTCTGTCTATTCTGCCGAAATGTTGAAGCAACGTGAGAGTTACTTTGCGAAATTGAACATGGCAAAGAACTCCACTCGTCACTACTAACCATCGGGCATGAACCATCGGGTCGCATTTGGGCCGCAGTTGGAAAAACTTCCGCATCTGCCATTCCCGCGTATACGCGTGTTAAATGACGTGTGGAGGGCCCTTTTGCACGAAGCGGGCCAGTCGATGATATACGAGGGCAATTCCGTAATTGCATATCGGTCGAATTCGCGGTCGACGCGAGCGATCGTAAAACACGATCGGACGATACGTAGAGCACGGTGCTCGGCTGCGTTAAGTTGACGCAACAATTGCGGGTTACGGTCACGTTCGACGGGAATAATAATGCTTCGAGATAAATACTTCGGTGCGCGAGAGTCCTCCCCCACTTCCCTCATTCGCGTTCGAACAATTAAAATCGCGAGCGCGGCTCATGGCGGAAGAATAATTGCTATGATTTGTCGAAACCTTAATATAGCGCTTTTAATATTTTCCAGTAATATTGCAACGTTGCTATCCGGCTTCTAATAATTCACGTTTGGTAGCGAATTGTCTGGAATTAGTACAAATCTCAGCATCGCTTTGATTCTCATGCGAGTCGATACAGAAAGGACCTTTCATTATCGCAAGCTGCTTAGTACCCACGTAATATGCCGAGAATCTCGCATAATATGTCACATGCACATAAGATATTTCGAGGAAATAGATGAAAATAATAATATATATATATATATATATACATATTCTTATCACTCGGTTAAAAAACGCCTCGAATATATTTAATAATTTGCTCTTTTATTTCTTGTGTATTTCTAGCGTTTTCTTTTGGCTATACCAATGCATGACTATACCTTGCTATACTAATTGCATAAAGCCGTACACTTACTTAATTTGAGTGTAGAAATAAAATGCAAATATTTCGAATTGTAAAATATATATTTTACAATTAACAGTACAATAAAATGTGAGAATTTTACGATTATTTTTAATTGTTTTTTTACTTAAATTATAAAATATATATCTTTACGTGTTGTATACGATGGATTTGACATGCACTTGATGTGCACTAGTGCAGCCAAGAGAAAACGCTATTAGCGTCGATCGCGTTAGTCAAAGGAATATTTTTTTTTTTTTATTTGACAATAACGCTATAATCTGAAAAAACGAAGCTACGTAACATTGCAGGATGATATGATTAGGCAAACGCGCATTGAACAATTCAAATTGTGTTGTATAATTCCGTAATTACCGAATAGGTTGTTACGTTTTTCGTCCGTGGGACGATTAACGATAATATGATCCTAACTGCTGCAACACGTCATTTACGAAGCGGATAAAAACGCTTTTATGTCAATGTATGCGAATCGCTAACGAGCGTGGGCAAGAACTCGTCGATTCGTTGATTTTTCGCGTTCACAACCGAGATCGGTCAGGATTGGTCCAGTCGATGTTGTAACACCGCGAAAAAAGTGAAGAGCGCGAAATTATGCATCGGTGACCCATTTTGGCGAGGCGACGGAATATGGAAGATCACAGGAACATTATTTCGACGAATAATGGTGGAATAACGGATAACGAATTTTCGTTCTATTTTCGCGATCAAACTTATGTCACAGCGAGTTTGGATAATGAAGATGGAACGTCATAATCTTATTTCATTTTCTCGTATTATAAATCTCGGTCCCTCGGTTTTATGAAAATGAATATCACCATCGCATAAATACGATCGCACTTATCAAATTACCGGAGCTGTAACTGCAAAGTTTGCACCTGTCAAATAATGGCACACGTGTGACACATGATATTAGGAAATTAAGAAAAATTTCTCTCGCGCGTCGTATTTTCATCTCGCGGCAAATAATTCACCATCGATTACTCGTAAAGACTAGATAATATAATCGACTAGATAATATAATCAAATTAGAATGGAATTATTATATAGGGAGAGAGAAAAAAAAAAATCTTTATACACAAAGTATACAAATATAAGATCCAAATAGAGGACAAACGAGAGCTTATATATTGCACGAGCTTTCGAACAGCATCTTTCAAATTTAATTCCGATATATATTCGAAGCGAATAATTCAATAGCAATTTTGAATCTTCTCCCGTGATCGAATGGCTGTCAAATATTTAACTTGTTAAGACCTCGAGCGTTAACATCTGGAATAAAATTCGCTTATATTTTCGAGAGAAAATGATTTTCTCTGTACTCGTGCTGAAATATCTCAGATAACTCAAAAGAAGTTGGAAAGAGGCTAGGGGGATACGTAACGGGATGCGTGTCACCTGTCGCTTTCTGCGAGACGACGCTAAACGCCGTCGTTGCCGGTACGGTTCTTACTTGGAGCTTCATCGAAAACGATTCGCACGAATACCTGAAACTCGTAGGTTATTCATGTATTCCAAACTTACGGAATATATGAATAACTACGGCGGGGTGTCGAGACGACGGAGGGAAGGGAAAGGCGGGAAGCCAGAACGGAGAGGAGAACGAAAGACAGGAAAACGCTGAACGAGAAAGAAAGCGCAGAGAGCTCGATCTTATTGATAAGGTCGATTTATCGGCGACACGTGGCCGCGTTTACGTTCACCTCGTCTCGTTTTTCCGTTCGCGTCCTCTAGCCGCGATCCTCGATCCTCCCCAGGAACCATTCGTTTTCTCCACGACGACCCGACATTATCCGCGACGTAAACGCCCGTCGTGTGTACCACGTGCTTCCGTTTACGTACCCCGTCGCTTTTTCTTCTTCCTATCTCCTTCCTTCAATTTTTGTTTTTCCTGTGGAATGCGGATGGAACGTAGACAGGATTCTATTACTCACTACTTATGAAAGGCACACGTAAAAGGCAAAGAATGAGGCTAAAGTTACCTAAAAATTTTGGTAGATGTATAATTATTATATAATTATTACTTTTTCAAATTACGTAAGATACTCAAGTAACGTTGCAGAAAATTGAGATATTTTATCAACTCGAGTATCCTACGCGTACAAATTATTTTAATATCCAACAAAATTATTTTCAGATCTGTATCTAGTTACATTTTTAGGCATTTAAATAAATTCTTTCCACATATTTATGATTCTCCGAATTGATCGGTGCAACGTATTGTAATTAAAAATTTAAAAATGGAGTTAATGCTTTTTCCGAATCAAATTATAATTGACACGCATACACGCAGAATTTTTAAAAGAACGTAATTTAATTAAAATGTTATCACACATTCTTGAAAATTTTTAGTGAAAATATAACGTGAGCGTGTGTAATCGTGTGTAATATTATGTAACTCAGTTGACATCACTTTAATGTACGAAGAAATAATGTTTTTCTTTAAATAGAAGTTATTGCATAAATTATCACAAAGATCTCCATTCTGATCGTTCAGCTTCTGAATTCTGTTTTGAATCGCATGCACGTTTTTCTTACAATGAGTTTAACTTTTCTCGAGTTTTCCCGCGAAGCTTTATGTTCCACGGGCATTCTTTACGAAGCAATCGCCGTTCGATATTCTGTGTTGTCGCCGCCAGTCTCGTGTGCTATTGTTGCGCGTTTGCTTTTGTCTTGCCAAGGAAATACCACGCGATCGCCGCGTACATCGCCAATTACATATCGATCGAATTCTCCAGAACCGACAATTTCGTTCCGCTACCTACATTACGGCAACTCAAATATGTCAGCTAGAACGTAAAACCGTTGACAGTCGAGTTACTCGACGTGTTCTGCTCTGTTTTCGCAGTCGGATTTGCAATAACACGCTATCCTGCATCACGGTATTTATCGTAACGACATATCGACTGGCGTGTATCGCGAAGAAATTTATATTTTGTCATTTCCTCATTAAATATTGAAGATTTAATTGTAAGCATTAAAGTATCGGTTGTTATACATGACGTCTCAATCTATTTTGTCATTCACCTTGTCATTTTCAACGAAATATCGTGCCACTCAGCTTGTATTTATCGAAAAATTATGTGAGAATAATCGTGTAAAATTGCACGCGACGCGATAATACGAAGATCGTCTTTGTGTCTCGCCACTTACTCTTTATTTATTAACGAGTTTAAACATTGAACAATTTTACTATGTCCTCTAGGACAAAGGTTCTCAAACTGCATAGCGTTGTTTAATGCTCGGGAAGGGCGTATCAGGTAAAAAAAAAAAAAAAAGAAAAAAAGAGTAAAAAAAAAGTAACAATTAATCCACCTACGTTGTTATTTGTCAGCGAGAGCGTTAACTGTTTTAATATTACGACGATTAACAATGATGATAGGTTGTACGCGTCAAATTACATAAAATGGTAGAGCGATGGAAAAAGTTCGAGAGCCTCTGCCTTGTGAAAATTACAGGCTTCGCAAGGCTTCACATTTGATCAGCTCGTACGAGGAGGCGTGAAATCGCGTTAAACGCGTTAGGTAATTATCCATGGTGAATTTTATTTCTCGTCACCGTGCGAGTTCTAGAATTTTGCGAAACCTTATGGAAACCTACCCGGGTTGGCAACGGAGCCAGCAACGGGAACAGCATGATCCTGCCAACCCAACACTGTGGCGGTAGTGGGATCGAAAGGAGGCGGAGAGCGAAGCCTGTCATCGCGGTAAAGGATTCGTCCTTGCTGCACTCGCTCTCTCCGCCTACTTTCAACCTCGCAACCGCGTCGTCGGCGACGACGACGACGATGACGACGACGATGATGACGACGACGACGAGAACGACGAAGACGACGAGGACAACGTCAGTTCACTCTACGCGCACATCATTTTTTTTTCCTTTCTCTTTTTTTTCCCTCTCGTACAGTGACTCCAAAAAGTCGAACGGCTTCACGACGGTGAAGTCTTCTTTTTGGTCGCGAGAGAATAAACGGCGAGAAAGTTCGAAAAAAGCGGTGACGAATGCGCGATAGTTGCGCCGTAGGTTCCCACCGTCAACTATCTTCGTCGTTAATCTTCAAGTATTCCCAAGGAACTCCGTAATGAATTTGCTGGAAAACGGGGTAGACCGTCGATGAATGTGTGTGTGTATACACATCGGGAGCGTCAGATAGCCTTGACCTATTGGCGCCCCCAAGTCTGGTCCAAACTTCTTGCGGGTTTGGCTTCAATTCTCCAGAGACTCTTCTATACATCAAACACTCCGCCCTCGCCGCTACGTCCCGACTGCGGTACGCTGTATTACATCAGCATTGATAGAAATTGATACGGTAAAGTAAAGAAGCTCTCCAACGTCGTTTTTTATCAAGCCATTTGAAAAAGATTTTTTTTTCGCTATTTCCACGTCATATTTTCTATAGTCTAAAAGTTACAAAGGAAATATCTATATAATTATTAGGCTTCATATCGAAGAGATGATATCTATACAAAAAATTAATATATATGTAATATATATGTCACTTTAAATATACTTTAAGAGCGATATTCATATTCCGTTCTTATTTTGATACCATTTTAAATAATACCTTCAGATGCTAATACAGTCCGTCGCATCTTGAGACTATCTCAAATATAAGAATCGACCTAAATTTATGACTTGGACAGCTTTCTTTGATCTAATTACAATTGTGAAAAGAAAATCAATACTTAATTGTTTTGACTTTATTATTATTATTTTAGAATTTATCAATCTGAAAAAATATAGTTCCTCCCTTTCAAAAATATGTAGCGTTATTAATCTCTCTCTAATCAGACACGCAACTTTATAAAGTTGTGAAGAAAAATTATCACTAATTGTTTCACCTTAGCAGCATAAATCGTAACGAATAGTGATTTATAATAGTGATTTATTAGTCAAGGTTATGTAATCGTAAGAAATTTCGATCGAAAAAAAAAAAGGGTGAATCTTTCTTAACTTTCTCCGCAAAGAAACGAGTTTTATGCCACTCTCAGCAGTACATAACTTTTTCTACTCTTTTATAATTGCAACGCATTCCCGATTGCGTTTTATTCAAGTTTATTCAAGACTGTCTCTTTTAATGTTTACATCATTTTATATCTGAAATATCGTCCTCGCCGCGCGCGCGCGGCGGAGATTGTAAGGAGGGATTCCGTACATCGCGTTGAAACTTCGCCGTCTCGGAAACTGGAGTAACTAGACGGCGACGTCCCCGGTGAAAAATGTGCGGCACATTGTAACGACACGTGGCGGACTCGTTCCCAAGAAAGCACGGCGACTTTCAACGAGGAGGAAAGTACGCGGGAAGAGGCACAAAGTCGGACTGAAACTCGATTCCAGAATCACGACCTTCAGCTGCGCCGCAGCGGTTTTCGGCCGGGACTTTATAGACTTTATAGATCGTTCTTGCGATTGACATTTTAATAGAATAATAAAGAAGGAAAAGCACGTGCCCCGTCTTGTTGCTCTTTTCTTGTTGCGTTATCGCGCGTTATTATGAATCGAGACGAGGCCGTCGTGTCATTTACGTCAATTCCGCTGTGCTCGCAAAAATGGAGCGCCCTCGCGACGATAACCTCGCGACGATCCTAAAGCGGTTGCATAACGACGCGTGAAATTATTGCCTATGAAATGACATACACGAGCACATTTTCACTTAGAGTAGTCGAGAAAGTATTACTGGAAGATGAAGTGACTAGAGAATTACGTTAACGCGGACCATTTATCGACTCATGACGCTGCCCGACTATTTTCAGCGAGGTCGTTCACATAATTTAATGACAGAGAGAGAGAGAGAGAGAGGGGGGGAGGTGGGGAGAAGAGAGGGATAAATTATATAATATTCGAAAATGCATAGCGACAATCCCTTTCTTTCGGTGGCGCAAGAACGTGACGTATTTCGATCGCGTGAATCACAATCGAATTGCTATTAAACTCATTGAGAAATTAAATTTGAATTCATAAAGATTAGCGCTTATGCGGCACTATTGGTTTTGTTATCTTGATGCTCATCGAGCGTGTACCGTGGAAGTATTCGCCAGTAAATGTAGTCGGAAACGTTGGTCTTTCCAACAGATTCTATCCATTGATTACATTCCGCAATTTAAGGATTGCGAGGAGCGCGAGGCGGACCCGACGGCGGCGCGACGAATGCAAATGCACTCGCGTTCCTCAGCGAAACGTGATAAAATTTGCAAGCATCGCTCTCGCCAGAACTTTGCAATTAAATACTAATCAGCACGGCTCGAATCTAATTTCGGTGCGGAAGGATCGAAAAAGACGCGAACGCGTACGATCCGATAGCGATTTCGTCATCATTCAGTGATCTAATTAAAACTTCTTACACGCAAAATGCATCGCAAAATGCACCTTTCCATTGATTTTTATTCATATCAGATATCAACGTGTCAATTTTCTTGGGTGTACATAAATTAGGGAAGCAAATGATCGGCGTGCAGTTTGTATTGAAACTGGAAATTGTTGTTACATTAAAAATTCATACAAGAATATTACTAGACACCGAGAGAGATCTGCCTTGGAAATATGGACCTAATATGGACCTAATATGGACCTCTTTAATTATATTTGTATTAAATTAGGGTAAGTTTATTGCATTTAAACCGAGATTTGAACAGAAATAAATTCGGATGTTTCCTTCGTTTTGATTTGTAGTTTTTATTTGATTTTTCGCTTCAAGACAGTGCATTTCTTTTTTGTATAGGAGAAGAGGTAGGGCCTTATGGCTTGCCTATCGTTATTAGATATTCCCTTCATCTCGTCGCACGTGCGCGCTGATCGAATTATGCTTTTTATCGAGATGAGCGTTTAGCAAATCTATCGATATTTCCGATCGCGAGGTAATCGAGTTTAACTGGAGACTAATTTTCAGTAGTCGTCCGAGTCGAGAGAAAGCGAGAGAGAGAGAGAGAAAGGGGGGGGGGTGAGAGTCCTCCCCTGATAGCGATAAAGCAACGCACACTTTAATTATCGTACTGTCAGATTCGCTGTGCGTCCTACACGGAAATTGTATTAAGCTATTTCATCGAGACGTCATAATACCGCATAATCGAGTTATATGTCTTTATGCCGTGCGCAATACTGTTCGCGATAATTGAAAAACCACAGGGCGCGATATTAATCCGTCGAATTGACGTACCAATTCGGCCTACGAAAGGTTGAAAAAACCGTGTCGGAAAAGTCGCGCACGTTTCTGTTGATTGCACTATGACTTCATCTCGAATCTATATCTCTCACATTTGCGAATTAAATGCGTGGGCGGAAGAAACCGCGTTTCTAGTGAATTGGAAAACGAGGAGCGAAACGTTTCCGCGAATATACAGCTCGTCGATACGCCGGTGATCTCGGGCGATTTAATCCGACACCGTAGTGACAAAAGATGGAGAAAGAAGACGAAAAGGGAGGAGAAAGAGTTGCTCGTCACGACGAGATTCCGCAAATTATACTGTTTAAGGAACGAGGGCGCGACCGGACCTTGCGCAACGAATACAAATGGAGAGCCAGCCGGCAGCCGCGTCCCTTCGGCGCGCGTGACAAAATTCGTAAAGGAGCTCTCGAAGCCAAGCAGCCTCCATCACCCTCTTCCTCTCGCCCGCGCCGCAGGGTATATACTCGCGGGGGATTTCACTGACACACAGGAGAGAAAAAGAGAACCGTTTTGGCGACAACGTGATAATATTTCTGAACTTGGGGAGGGACTCGTTCTCGCTGGTGGAAGAAAAAAAATAAAATAAAATTCGTCGGCCGGTATCTCGAAAGAGAGACCGAGAGAGCCGCTGGTCTACACCGAAACTGGTTTCGTAAGTGACGCTTCGGCAATAAAAAGAGACGGCGAGGGAGAAAACGAGAGAGAGAGAGAGAGACAGAGAGAAAGAGGCACGTAACGCGACCGCATTCACGACGAGCGCATTTACATGTTACGTAAAATTTCGTTGGAACCCGCGATACACGACACGTCGCAACGGACGGCGATCTCTCGCGCTATGCTCGCCTCCCGGACCATTCGCATCTCAATGAAAGTCCGGATGACTTTTGCCACGGGAGATCGTAGGGAAATCTCTCTCTCTCTCTCTCTCTCTGTATGTGTGTGTGTGTAGCGTTCATCTCGCGAACTTTTGAATATTTATGAATTTAAAACAAGGTAGATAAACAGATTTAATTACAACTTCCGCGAATAACGTAAGACACATGGCAAAATCGACGACAATATTTATTACAGTAAAAATCGTGTAGAAAAGGCAAAAGGATATTTATTTATTTGCGTAGAGAAGTTGGAAGAGTAGCAATAATTTCCAATCTAAAGGTTAAGTTGTTGCCTGAGGAAGGATTCAATCATAAAAAGCTCGAATAGTGTTTTAAAAATAAATTTATTTGCAGTGATTTGTCAGATGTGCTGGTTGTTATCAATATACTCTTATTATTCATCGATCGTATTTAATTTTTTTTTTTATGTACCTGTCTACAAATGTCCCTTTCTACAAATATAGATTAAATCTCGTGTTCGTCTTTTTCTAATTTTTAGACCTGGAACTGAGATTAAAATTAAACTACATTGGATTTAGAAACGGACATTAGTGACTTCAATCATTCGTTTAAACTTGAAAACTTTCCATTGCTTTAAAGATATTTTATGCAGTGCATTCGCACACACTACGTATTATCGAAACGTCTGTTTTTATATGGTAGAGACACGCGGCTACTAGGACGGCAATGTAAAACGTCCGATTTATCATGCGTTCGATAGCTTGTTTTAATGTATCGCAGCGACGGAAACGTTGCAAATAGTGGCGAACTAAAAAAAAGGCGGAGCTTTTACTCCAATTTTCAAGAATGATAGATCGTCCGGCCGTATTTCAAAATTGGAGCGGAACGAACGTATAACGTTCTCTCGGTTATCGCGCGCTCCTTCTTTTTTATCCGCACGACATTACCGCGCCGCGACGTTATTTCTGTCTTCGCGACTGACTCATCGACGTCTCGGAAAGAAATGACCCTTGGTACGCGATACCGTCGGCTTTGCATGCTTATCAGTCCGCTCGGCGCAAAGGCGACGCTATCGGAAAGAATGTTCCCGTACAGTCGCAGGCCAAGTCTCAAGTTCGTCGGCGGAACCTTCATTCGCGCCTTCGACGCGACCACCGCTTATTCCGGATATGTCGTAAATCAGATTTTAAAACGTTATCAAATTTGCATAATACACGGTTCAGGACGCTCTTGAACAAGATTCAGGCGCCTCGCCGCTTTCCAAGTTAAATATGGCTAGCGTGTCGAATGTCTCAGAAAGTCTGTTAAGCCTCGTGAATATGTTATTCGCGTGAATTCAATCAGATAATTTGATGCGATATACCTGTGGGCCTTGATTAGGAGTTCTTATCTTAATATTCTTGAAAAGTAGCCTCGCTCTCTCTCCTAGAGAGCTATGAAAAAGAAATTGGAATATAAAATTCAACATTTCGTGTCATAACAGGAATAATAATGCGATAAAACCGACGAGCAACAGTAACCAGTGCGATGACATTCGATCCTCGCACTTTTCTGTTTTTCTTGCCGTTTATAACCGTTCGCACGACTTCTTCTACTTAAAGCCACTTGAGGCTATCATTTATAAAGTCTGGCAAGTTCCTCCTCGCAGCACATCGTGTGAATCTACCGCGTGGTTTTCTCTCTTTTTCCTCTTATCCCATTCATAAAGCAGGAGATATTGAAAAAGAAATGGCAAGAACAATTTCGCTTTTGCTGGCGGGGGCAAAAAAAAAGAGAAAGAGAGAGAGAGCTTCTCTCTCGCTGGAGAAAGAATTCACCTGCTGATCTAAGTTACCATTTGTATTGTCCGCGTATATTGCGGGCACATGTGGCTCATAAAATCGTATCGCGTCCAGCCGTTTCCATTCGAAGATATTTCTGTGCGCGCACGCGGATAAAAACAAATATGAATGGCAGCGATACCGGCGGCAACGTTATACGCCATCCATGACCGCGTCGTTTAAAAGGTTAATGTCGATATTCCAACGAATGTAAATAAACATTTTTAGCGACACTCCGCGAACTGATCATTCTGGCGAATCGTAGAAAAAGATCAGGAATTACGAGAGGGGAAAGGCAATCGTTACAGAATCGTCGACACACTTTTACGTTCCCTTTTCTCTTTTCTCTCCTTTTGGAATGTATTCTTTTTACTATTTCATTAAAAGTGTTTAATTAAAGACGTCCAGGAAGTAGTTCCTCTCCACTGAGTTCGATGATAATAAAAGAGTGGCATCCACACGAGAAATAATATTGCCTTTCGTTGTTTGTTATCTTTCCATTTTATCATTTCGCAACAAGAATCTTACCTAGAAATGCACTAAATTGTACCGTCAGGTGGAGTTAACACGAAGAGATTCGTATATAAGAAATCCTCAAGGTCGCTTTTTCGAACGGATGGATTTTACGGGTTTTAGTGTTCAGCAAATAACATTTGCCGCTTAGTTTGGTATACGAATATGGTTTGCCGTTTTAGTGGCTGATGTATTGATGCAAAAGCCAGCCGTGTTTGGACAGCATCTACTCGGTGGAAAAAGCGAAATGGGTTTACCGGTTATATGCTGTTTTGACCGCAAAAACCGACCAGTTTCTACAACAATTGAAGCAACTGGTCGCAAAATCGCCTTCATTATTCAGCTCTCTACCGAAAGAGTGAAATGTTGAGTATCTTTTTTTCGGCACAATCTTAGCTTCTCGGCTCTTCAATTCTGCAATTTGCGTTCACGTAAACGACTCGGAAAGTCCAGTATAAATTTTATTGTCTCCGAAAATAGGGGGTTCTTTCTAAATTCTTTCTAAATATTAAGCAGCATATATATATAAATGTAAAAATTAAAAAACAATCAACTTCAAATGTATTCGCATTTGTTAAGCTTGTAATTTGCGTAAACCTAAAAAATCCATAATTTTTCAAGAGCTTATTCCAAAAGTCTCCGTAAATGATGCAGAGAAACAAAAAAGTAACTTGACACACCTATACGTAATACAATGGCTCAGCAAGAGACCCTACAACTTTACGAGAAGTCTTTGACGGTCTCGTTCGTAAAGTTAACAACTTGGATGCAGGTATACTGTGTTTGTGGAACGGCCATCTCTCACGCGTGTAGCCGTGTTGCCGTGCTCGGCAAAGCGAGTTCTCTCGGCTCGAAGGTCGAACACTTTCGAGCGTCGAGCACGGATTCCCGGCATCAGTGCTCGAAAAGAACGGCAGAGAGGCGGATACTTACATCTTGTAGTGGTGCTGCATGTGGTGACCGACTAGGTGCATGTCGGTGGCGTGCTGCTGTTGCTGCATCTGCTGGTGCTGCTGCTGTTGCTGCTGCGGCTGGTGCATACCCTGATGATGGTGAGTCTGCGGGGGGTCCAGGCTGGATGCACCCAGCAGGGTAGCGCTCTCCCTGAACAACGTTGCCACCTGCATCCTGGCTGTGTCGTTCGCGTTCTTGGTTTCACCGGAAGTGATCCGCCGTCGGCCGGCGTCGCGATGTCGCACGCGTTATTCTTTCTGTATCCGGATCTCTATCCGTCGCGCTGGACGCTTCCTTATCCTTAGCGTCGTCAAAATCAAGGACGGCTTGCTCTGGGATAGAAACGGATCTAGATAATCCCTGCGTAACGTGAATACGGTTTTCTTCGTGACGATGAAAGTCTACCGTACGTCCCCACGCGTTCCACGGCTCGGGATCGATACCGGCTCCGAGATCCTTCGAAGGTGATTATTAGGATCGCGGGTAGTTCCGAGAAAGGTTCTTTGGATCGCGTGATCGCGGAATAATTGTAGATCTTTCGCGAGTCTTTCGATTACCACGACCGTGAGGGTGCTCGTAAATAATATCCCTTACTGTCTTTTAATTTCTAGAATCGTGAATAATCACAGGATGCGATGTCCAGTCTATAGTGACAGTGGTTGAAGAATTATCAATTATCAATTACTCGAATACGACTATTGTTCGTTTCGCTACCGAATCCCCCCCCGACAACAATGGCTCGCAGAGAACGTGCCGTCGGCACTTGAAAAGCGCGGCTTTTCGCGTTCCTTGTTTCACGAACACCTGATTCGGAATAACACCTGATTAACGATCGCGGTACACACGCCGCGGCCAGCGGCACGACGACGCTCGTCGACGGCCACCGTCGCGGCGGCAAAACAGACGTCGATGACGATGCGGCGAGAATCTCTTTCTCTCTTTCTTTTACTCTCTGTTTTTCTCCCTCTCTCTTTCTCTTTCTTTCTCTCTCTCTCTCTCTCTCTCTCTCTCTCTCTCCCCCCTCTCTCTCTCTTTCTCTCCCTCTCGGTGAATCCCGAGAGTCGAGAACTCAGTCGAGACCCCGAGAAGTCGTCATCGTCGTTACCCTCGTCGTAACGACCGTCGGCGACGTTACCAGCATCCTCTCCGCGAGACCGCGATCGCCAGCCGGAACGCCTCCGCGCCGACAGGCCGGAAGCCACAAAAGTCTCTCTGCTCTCCTCTCTCTTTCCTCTCTTCTCCTGGGCCCACTCGCGTGCGCGCGCGCGGTCTGGGTCCGCTCGCACTAACACACACTCACGAAAGGCGCGGACGCGCACAACACGCGAGCCGCACACGGGATCACTGGCCGCGCGGATGTACTTCGTTTGGGGATTGGGAGCTTTCTTTCTCGGAGGAGTTTCTCTCCCCTCGGCCTTGCGTGCGTCCTCTCCTTCTCTCACTCTTTCTCTTTCTCTTCGCTTCCCACCGTTCTTCTCTTCTGCCTCACTACGTTTATATTATCGTCCCTTCACCCGCGACACAATGCCGCCTCAAATTCACGCACTCCGTGTCGTCTGTCATGTTCTCGCCGCGGCCGTCGCGCGCACCTTTTGAATTACGCGCACCGCCCGCCGCCGTCTCGCCGCACCGCCGTAGCCGTCGATGCGATGCGGTGCGGTGCGGTGCGGTGCGGTGTGGTGTGGCGTGGCGTGGCGCAGCGCGGTGTGGTGCACCCACGCCCCGCTAAATGCAATCGCGCGCGAGGGTGGTTGGCGCGTTATCGTTAGTGGTTCTCGCGCTCCTCACGGCGTGTGCGTGCCGGTCACGTCGCGCCAAGCACCGACGACACTGCGCGGTGCGACGTTTCTTACGATGACGTCTCTCCGCTCTCCGCCGTCGACTCCGTCGAGCGTTGTTGTTCGTGCCGATAACTCGCGATACCTCGCGATACTACGCCGAACGATATATCACGAGCCGAACTGAGAGAGGCGTACCGTGTACGTATTCCGTGCGTATTTCGTGCGTACAATACTACTCGCACAATCTCGTAGTGCTGCGTGAAATCTTCCTCCGAGAGGGACTTGCTCGACGCAACACGCGCGTACACGAACCGTGTTTCGCGGACGACTCGCAGACTTCTCCGCCGCTTTTTACGTTTCTCCTCTGCTCTCGCGAGTGCCTCTCCTCTTTTTCTCTCTCTCTCTCTCTCTCTCTCTCTCTCTTTCGAGTTCTCCTGCCCTCGCCTCCGCGGCGCAAACTCTCCCTGTCCCTCTCTCTCTCTTTCTCTTTCTCTCCCTCTCGTCGTGTAAACACGCGCGCACACACACACCGCAGAATCTGTAACCGCGGCAGCAAGAGTCGGCACCGCACTGCTCGACCGTATCGCTTGCTCGGCCGCTCGAACCGCACCGCTCGTACGTTTCCGTTGTTGCTCGACGACGCTCGGTCGTGTTCGGGTTCGAAGCCTCACGGCGGTGGAGGCGGTGGAGGCGGTGGTGGAGGCGGCGGCGGCTGTGGCTGGTCCGGCATAGTCTGTCCTTTGCTACTTTCCACTCACGCCGATCTCCCTCTCTCCCTCTCTCTCTCTCTCCCGTCCCTCCTTTCCTGTCTCTTCCGCCCGTCTCTTTTCCTCTCTCTCTCTCTCTCTCTTTTATCGTGCGCACGTCCGACTGCCTCTCACTCTCTCTCTCTCTCTACCATTAAACCCTCATCCTCCTTTCCCTCTTCCTTCCCTCTCGCTCCTCAAATGTACTTCTCCGTTTCTTCCTCTTCCTCTCTCTCCCACGCACGTGCGCTTCCTCTCTCTCTTTGTCGCTCGTCTTCCCTCCTTTTCTCCCATGATCGTTTCATCTCCCTTATTCCGCTCCCCTTCTCCTCCTCCTCCTCTTGTCTCTCTCTTCTCGTCCGTCACACTCATCCACCTCCCACACCCACCGCCCTCCTCTTTCGCCCTCTTTCTCCCCGTCTTTCTTCTTCTTTCTTCGTACGTCTCTCATTCTTTGCATCCTCCATTTTTGTTTTTTTTCTTTTTACGACTGTCCTCGTCCCGCTCGCGGCCAAGGATAGTCGATGAGCGGACTCGACAGGGTTAATCGATCGCCGGCGATCGATGGTAAATCATGGCACGCGCCCTGGCGATCGATTGAGATAGATCGATCGTAAGTGCAGCCCGCGCGATCGTTACCCGGTACGCGGCTACGTCGGCCGCATCGACGATAAGGCACTACCGCGGAGAGAGAAAGAGAGAGCGAGAGAGAGAGAGAGAGGGAGAGAGACGAGCGTATAACGGTCACTCTCCGCGCGTGTAGCAGCCAACGACGAAGCCAGGGCCGAATTTACAACGGATCGGTACGTCCTTTCCACCTATGGACCGAGGACATTATGCAAATTAGCTCTCGCGCGCGAGCGACAAGATTGTATTTGCGTGAGGATGTTGCAATGGTAAGATTCTTGAAGATGCGACCGGGGAAGACGGGTTCGCGCTCACATATTTACGTAGGTGATCTTTTTTTAGATTCTACACTAGCGAGCCTCCTTGAGGCATCTCCATCTTATCTTCATCTTTACCTTTATCTTCATTTCGTCTTACTCCTCATTTTCATCCTCACCTTTGTCCTCTCCGTTAGTACATCTTATATTGGCTTTTGTAATCTATTGACAATGCTTGACAGTTTCGTGGTCGTAAATACGGCTCTTCGAAATACATTACTACTACTGTCTGTGTGTAATGGAGCACTTCTTAGATGAAGAACACTCGATTCGATTCAGTTCTGTTTGGTTCAGGTGTACATGTGTAAAGTTACGAGCGATTATCGTCGGCAGAAAGTTTGCGACAAGTATGTACAACGCCGAGTAGCAGTTGCTGTAAAGAAGGCCATAAATATTGCAAACAGTTCGACGACGAGTTTGGATTTAGATGATGCATTCTTAATTTCGATTACTGAAAATACTTCGCGGGGTCAACGTATTATGATGCTTCGTGCTCAAAATTACATCAATGATGCTATATTACGAGTGTTAGCATCTACCAGAAATATCAGGAAGTTGCGAATTTTTAAGCTCGATATAAGAATAATTTTCAGCAATTGAAGTCTGTTTCGATGAATAAAATAACATCTCTTCATTTATTTTATTTACATTTTCTTATACTTTGTTTAATCCTAAGTAGTTTATTCTTTGCCAATTCCAAGATTTTTTTACAGATGCTAGATAATGACGATGCGATCGTTGCCTAAATAAGTTACCCGAACGTTTCTCGAATAGGAGCTCGTTTAAGATGATGCATTTTGAATTCTCTGATTGTGCGCGAGAGTTTCGAATTGAATATAAAATAAGTTTACGTATATATACGGGTTTAGAGAATAGCGGAGAGGATGAAATGCTTAAGTGCGACTGAAACGGGCAGATTCAAAATTAACAATCGGTTTTGCCGGATATATATGTATATACATCTCTAATAACACACACCTATATTTTCCCTACGTTTTCATTACTCCTCGCAATGTAATCCCGGCGACGCCGATAAACAATTAACGATTGCGGTATTAATCGGCCACGTCGCGATGCGGCTCGCCTCATTCCTCATCATCGCCGTTAGTCGTCGTCATCGTCGTCGTCGTCGTCGTCGATCGCGAGCGGCGCGATCGATCTCGCTCGGGGAGAATCGAACTGAATTATTATTCCCCAGAGTTGATTTTCGATTCCGTTCTCTCCGCGGGACACGACGACGGTGCGCCGCGGTGTGCCTCGTGTAACCAAAATAAACCTCGTGTGTACGTGCGCGGTCAGCGAACGAAGAAACAAAGAAAAAAAAAGGAAAAAAAAGGATAAGAGGGGGTGGGAGGGGGAGGGAGAAAGAAGACCACGAAAATATCGGACGAAGGTCCAGCACCCGCGCGAGATCGATCTCCTTTTTTCCCCGCCCTCCTCGCCCCGGCGGTTCTTATTAATAATCGATTCGAATTATCGATCGTATAGTCATCGCCGGTCATCGCTGTGTCCGCTCGCCTTCGCCCTGGCACACCGGTCCGTCTGCCTATATTCCGCTCCGCCTGGATGCACGACCACCGCCACCGCCGTCGCCGTCGCCATAGCGCACCGCGCTCGCCGTTACGTTGTGCGTATGCGTCAGCACGTACAATATCTCTGCGTGCACACGTACTACGTGTCCACGTTCGCGTTGCGTCCGTGTATTTAGTTGTTCGATGTCGTCGTGTGCGATGTGTACAGTGCGCGCGACCGCGGTGCGCGAGGATGTGTTGCGACGGAGCAAGCGCGAGAAAGAGAGGAACGGAGAAAACGCATGTGTGCCTGCGTACATGTGAGTACGCGCGCGTGCACGTGTGTGGGTGCGTGGCACGGTATGGGTGCATACGGTGACCCTGCCGTGCTGGATGAGTGGGTGGAAAATCAGGGGCGTAGCGAGGATCTTCGAGAATTCGGCGCACTCGCGAGAAATGCGCAGCTACGTCTCGTTGCTCTTTAATATCTCGTCGAAGGAGTTACCAGGAGTAATACAATACATATTTTGCCGTGCGACTCTTGCGAGAAGAAGTTTGCGCTCTTCTCGTGAACGAAACGTTATCGTGCCTTGTACGTTTCTCTCTCCGAGTCTTACTTTTATATCTGTTTTCTCTCTCCTCTCGCACTTCTCTCTTTTCCGCGTATATATACCTGTTTTGTTTCAAACACGGAATGCGTTAGAAAGTGCGATCGAACAAAACAAATATCGCGTTTTGGCTAAGTTTGTTGACTATCGAAATCCGTCTTCTTTCGCCAACATCTACCACATTCTCTTTTTATTCTTCGTTTTGAACATCCAACACTACGAATCTCTTATTATCGTCTAATTTTCATACATAGTTTTATTATTACATAAAAACTTTTCTACATGTACTTTAAAAGAATTTCACGAGCAATTGTATTATATTAATTACGTTTCTATCATCTTACGAATAATTTTGTTATTAGATAATCTATGTAATGAATAATACGAAATCTCATATACCAGATTTTATAATGTTCCACGCGATAATTCATAGACTTTCTTCTGATTAAATTTCCAAAATAGTCTTCAGGAAGCCACGATGAAATTCTACATATCAGGCGTTCGCTCTTCTCTCTCTCAAGGGCGTCAAAGCCAAAACCTCTTGACACGCTCCTGCCTGGAGCGACACGTGTCCGTGTGTACGTGTGCGTGTGCGTGTGCGCGCGCGCGCGCACGCATGTGTATGTGTGCGCATAGCCAGGTTGCCACGAGAGAGGAGGCCCCAGAAGGCGAGAGACAAGGGGGGAATCAACGAGCGAGAGGGATGTAATGGTCAGGGAGGACGAGGGGGGTGATGTTCACGCGTGGGAGGAAGAGAAAGGGATTGAGGGAGAAGGAGATCCAACGGGTGTGTGTGAAACATGCGCGCGTGAGAGAAGGACGGCGCGAGGTTGGACGAAGATCGTCGCTTCGCGAACGAGAAAGAGGAGAGATCAGCCTAAAGGAGGGGGAGAGGGGGAGGGGAGGGGATAAGACTAGCACGCGAGAAAGAGGGATCCAGTCGGTTGAACAGCGACAGCGACATCGTCGAAGCCCACATACACATACACACGATCTACACACACGCCAGCGGATGCACACTGGGCCGTCAAGCTCGCGCACTACAGACTACCAGACTCCCACCACGAACTTTTGGAAAAATCAATAGAATACAAGAAAAGCCCATGGTGCGCCAGGCGAGCCCTCTCCTCGTCCACCCTCATCATTTCCCTCTCTTTTTCTCCCTCGTCTTCGTTCTCGCTTTTTCTCTCTTCCTCTCTCTCTCTCTCTCTCTCTCTCTCTCTCTCTCTCTCTCTCTACCTCTACCTCTACCTCTACCTCTCTCCATCTCCCTTTCACTCACTACCCTCCCTGTTTCTCGCCGCATCTCTCGCGCGCACACGCGGTATCCGTGTTCGCCGCTGCTCGCAACAAAGAGAGGAAGAGATCGCGTGTATATACTGACGATCGACGGAGATAGTCGGCATGCGTGCACGCACGATGGCCAAGGACGGAGATAAGGACGATGGTAGGAAAGGGGGATGGGAAGGAAAGAGGGAAGACGGAGGATTGTGTGTGAGAGTCTACGTGTGTATCCGACTGTATCCAAGAGAGTTGAACGGAGAAAGAGACGGAAGGCTAAAAGAGAGAAAAAGAGAAAGAAGTGAGAGAGAGAGAGAAATAAATCGCACTATGAGCCTGGTTTTAGTTGAACAGAGACGGCGAAAGGGAAAAGAGGGAGAAAAATGCGTCCGTGTGCGCTTAATAGACGGGGCGGGGAGAAAGAGAAAGAAAAAAAGTCGTCGCAGGAAAGATAGAGTGAGCTGAAGATACTCGCAGATACGTACATGACTTCATGCATGTCTAAGACGTGCGTAAGTTCTGTCGTTGGATAGAGAGTGAGAGAGAGAGAGTGAGAGAGACGGGGAGAACGAGAAAGAAGGGAAAAGAGAAAGAAGGATACTTGTATGTATGTCGTGTGCGAGAAAGACAGGAAAATACGCCGGTTCGGCCGAGCTAGCGCGAATAGCTCGCGACGAGTTACGTAGGAGCGTTCGCTAATGGGCAGGAGACGAAGAGCCATATGCATAGAGCGAGATGGATAGGGAGAGGAGACAGAGACAGAGAGAGATGCTGCGCGCGCGAACGCACTTTGTCCGTGTTGGTGCACCGAGCAGAAGATTTGCACGGTTCAACAAACGCCTCCCGCTTATGTATATGTGCAAAACTATGTACGAATCTCCTGGGGTAAATCGCACGTGTACATACGATGCACCTACTGCACGCGTACATGTATGCTTGTGTATATACATACGGTGCATGTATGTACATACACACATACACATCACACATACATACACGTATAGTATATATATATATATATGTATGCGAATACTCTGTTATATACAGGATACGTCCCTGACCAATCGCGGCTCTTTTAATGATGGACTGCGCGGGCGAGCAAAAAGAAGTGTGTTTGGCGAAATTTTGCGGGTTGAAAATTAATTGGAATTAATCACGGAAGGAACACGCCGTCAGCTCGCCAATCGCGTATCACTTTAAATATATAACTGCGAAAGTAATATTGTATTTATTGAGACTGTATATTATGATTAATTATGATTTCTTTTTGTGCGATAAAAATTGATGTATTTATTGTTTATTATTTGAATTCTTGACGCAAGTCTTCGGTAGTTTCATTGGTCGGGAACACTATATATTGAGCACGGGAGTTGAAATGGGACACGAGAGGTTTGTGATGTTGACTTTAAAACGACATGCCTAGTGTATTATCATCTTTATCGCTTCTGACGTCCCGAATGTGTGATAAAGTTGGAGAAGAAACACAAGAAAATGAAAAATCTTCGAAATAAAAAGTTTACTAGGTTGGAAGTATAAATATATTTTTAACGGCATGTTTCACTTTGTTAAAGCAATTTAGAGGGTTTCAAAATTTTAACGAAAGTCAAATTGATTTAATCTTCATTAGCTTTACCGTTTTACTTGTTGCGTATGATAAGATACTAGGATGTTTAGAGATATATCTATTGTCTAATTTTATTGACAACGAGGAGAACTCGATTTTAGTAATTTTCCATACAATGACTTGATTCGACTGTCATTGTATTTCGATACTGGTGTTATGGCATGTTCTCGAAAGTGTTAGTATCCCGTTTGCCCGAGTGAAAAAAGCAGCCATCAATTCGTGGTGAGTAAGAAGGTGGAATACGAGCCGTCTTTTCCTAGCACACCACTGACCAAGAGCGCGAACCGCGTACGTGCGTTTTCGCTCGGTGAAAACGAGAAGCAGGACGACGCGGTTGAATTCCCCTCCCTCTCGTGATTGTGGTGCAGATTGCTCTCGTGTGCACCGCCTGCCAGTCACCCACGCCATGTTCTTGGCCCCTCCTCTCCTCCAACCGCATTTTTCTCTCGTAGAATTTTTCTCGATTGCGAGGAGAAAAAGCACGCGCGGAGTTGTCTACGATTTGTTCTTTCGTCTAGATCACAACGGGAAAATGCCGTAGATCACGCGATAATTCCGAAGCCTGCATTCGTAATAATTTTTGCAGACATGCAGCGAGCGAGCAGTCCCATCCGAGGAGTCTAAGATAATAGAAATATATCTTGGTCGGTCCAGCCGCGGGTGCTGTGATGATCCGCGATTTTTCTTCACCTATTTTTACAGTCAGATAAAATTAACGGGCGGGATTTTTAGCACGCGCAGAATAATTTTGGTATTATGTTCTCTTAATTGTGCCAAGAGTATCCGGATGATATATTTGACATTCGTGGCTGGAAAAATATTCGTACGTAGCCGCCGCCGAAATGCATTATTAATTGAAACAAATGCGTTATGCTGCGAGTATGCACTTTCATTAGAGCTCTCTTAATGAAGAAGTGTCACGAAATAATTAAACTTATGATGATAAAACGTCATTCCGTGATACTCTCTCTCTCTCTCTCGTGCGATGCTCGATTTTAGATGCTCCGGAAGCATCTGTTTCGCCTTAGATAAAAAACTGTGGGATATTCGCGCCGTATCGAATTCATTCAAAATGCATATCCGACCGTACCTTCCTTTCATTTGCGACATTCTAGGTTCTCAACGTCTCTAGGTTCCCCCCCCCCCTCTCTGTCTCTCTCTCTCTCTCTCCTGAAGCATCTATTCGAGTAATTACGGAAAGGCGCGAAGGGCAACGGTGACAGATCCAAGCGGAATTGGAGCTTGGCTCCTACTAAACGGAACTGACCCAGCTTCGCGGCTTTCTACCCTCCCCTGATCTGCCTCTCACCCTCTCGCTCTCTAGCTCTCCCAACCTCTCGTCCTTCTCTCCCGTCCTCATCCCGCTCGTGATCTCGGTTTCTCCCCCTCTCGGTGTTCGCCCTCCCCCACGGTCGCCGACGAGACACCCTCGAGAAGTTTCAATTTATACGGAAAGTCGTCATGACCGAATGCACAAATACGTGCGCCGTATCCCGACAGCTTACTAGTCCATTCATATCAGCTGGTACGACGTAAACACGGGGAAATCGTGGCGCAACAAGATCCCAGCTTTGTACCACGACTCATCTTGAGCCGACGTACGTCACATTACAACGTGCTCCTCCGTCGTGCCCTTTAATTGGCTTTCGAATGAAGAACTTACAAGATTTTATCAACTATTTCTCTCAGGCCGAAATGCAATTTTCCATTTGACGAAATCCGACAGATCCATATTACATTTAGATTGAACGAATAATCGAGAGAGTCGGCTTCTTCAAATATCCGAATTAATATTTGAGAAATGTATTAAATATAAATACTAGTCTTTCTCCCATATTTTCACATTCTAGTCAATGAATGTCTGAAACATTGGATCGGATTCAAATACTCGAGTTACGTTCCATTGATGTCTAAAGCATTGAAAGAATCCTTGATATTTTTGGCACATATATCAACTGTAAAATTTAAAATATGTCAAAAATGTCTAATTTAAATTATATTTCATAAATATTGGAATTTTATGATATATATTCAGCGAATATATTTCGAGCATTACCTACTCCACGAATATTCTAAATCTATGAAAATTCAAAGAATGCAAAATACTAGTTCAGACGCACTCGATCGAGTGGAATGTGAGCTGCGTTCTACAATTGTGACGTCGCTTTCGGCATCGGAGCGGACACACCACGCGGTACGTAAAGAAGCGAAAGGGCGACAGGATTGCACGCGTGGCCATTCAGTTTAAAGACCTTGAGAGGCACGCGACGAAAAAGAGCATTCCTTTGCTGCCACCGCCAGCCGAGGGCTGGCGGCGTTATGGTTGACGCCTTTTCTCGGTAGAGGTAGATGAGCGGTCGGTGGGGGACCAGACCGGGAACACCTGTCGTTATAAATTACCGCGATGTGTTACGAGTAACGTGAAAGAGTAGTTGTGCCAGTCTTCCTCACCCCCGCGAGAATTTCACACTCATCTCGCATTTCGCGTATTCTCTCCGTATTGTGCTCTGTGTTGGGAAATTATTTTTACAAAATTCCGTGTGGTTAGAAATATATTACGATTGTAAGTTGAGATTTTAAGCACAGAGAGAAAAATATAAAGGGAATAATAATGTTAAAAATATAATGTTTATGTTATATAATGTTTTATATTTATCACAATAATTAAAGAGATGAAATATGATTTTTACAGAATGTTGCTTAAGCTTACCGAAATCTGTAATACAGTTGGATCTGTAAGATCGATATAATTTATGTTAATTGAAAGGCACTAATTAATATACAAGGAATTAAAATTATATTTTAATGAGAATAATCTAAATTTGTACAATTATGACAAAAAGAAAATTTAATTGTTTGACAAAATTGACATTTTTGACAAAGAGGCTTATAATTAAATGCGTTCAATAGACCCACCGTCAGCTTTGGAAAATTAAATGTGTATTAAGAGACTAATTATAACGACAAATGATTTTTGTATCTACGTAATTTTTTGTCCATTTTTGATCCGAAAAGTGAATAAGAAATTAAGAGTACACGATAAATTGCAACGATAAACGAAGAAATTCACAAATCTTTAATAGTCAAGTCTCCTCATTGCTAAACACGCGAGGGACGGTACGTCGAGAATCTCTCCGTTTTCCACCGTAATGGAGCGAGGAATTATTTTCGACTCAAAGTAAGGGAGGGTGGCAGGTATATTATCACAAGCTGAGGAAATCTCCGCGCGGCTTTATCTCGGGGCGGGCCGGAGCCACCCTTTGGCGCGGCAACGAAATTCTGAATACGTCACTGGTGTCAACCCCCGCGTGGTAGGCAGAGGGTCGTGTACCCTTCCCCGTCTGTATGTCTGCGTGTGTGCATGTGCATGTGTGTGGGCCGCACGGCGGGTGTGTGTGGCGGTGAGAGGAACGCGCGGAACGCTTTATGAATGGAATGTTTCCACGCCAAGTGTGGCGAGAGAGGCACCCGTGTGTCCCGCGTGTAAACACAATAATACCGACGTTTCCATTCATCAGGTCGACCCCGGCGGAGTGGAGCGACCTCGAGAAATGCCTTTGGAGGCGCCACGTGAACTTTGTGTACGCGCGCTTGTGTGCGCGTCGCTCTCTTTCTCTTTTTCTCTCTTTCTCTCTTTCTCTCTTTCTCTTGTCTTTTCCTTTTTTTTTTATGCCCTCGCCAACCCTCCATGGCTATTTAAAAGACGATTCGGATCTCGACCGTGCCGTCGACCTCGATTCATTTATCGTCCCTCGCGTTTGTTCTGCATTTGCGAGTCCAGAGGCCGATTATGTTGCGCAATTTGGTGCTCCTTGAAATTTCTTCGCTTTCAGTACCGCAATCAGAAACGTAATTCGACAATTAATGAAAGCGTAGTCAGAAACGTCCGCGTGTCGACGAATGTAACGGGAATTGCGTGCGCTGGCAACTGACGCTTACATCTGTAAATGCTTAATCACCAGACAATGAAAGGTTTACCAAAGGAAATAATATCAAGGAAATTTACACGGTACGTTCTATTCTCTTAAATACACTAAATAACAAGAAAACGTCACAATTCTGAGAAGCGAGAAAATAAATTCTTAACCGATTGAGTGAAATAATATTATGTGCGGTAAAAGCGATTATTTTAGGATCGCAGGTATATACAAAATACACAAACAAAAATATAAAGTCTGTGCCTATATTGACGGATCTAGAAATTTATGAAGGAAGGCCATTAGCACATTTTCGAATATGAAAAGATAGAAAATATTAAATTATTACTTAAATTATTACATTGAAAAGTATTATTAAATGTGTAACGTATAAAATTCATAATTTTATTTAAAATTATATTAACGCAAAAAAGAATAATACAATGAAATCTGTGTTTCTATACCTAGGAGTTTATTAAGTTAAAAAATATTTTTGTAATACCAAAATTAAGCATTTTATATTTAAAAAATATTTAAAAATATATCACATATTTTGCTGTAAATATTTTTAAAAAAGAAAACTCCAAGGATTTCCATGGATTTTCTCGTGAATTCGCCTATCAAAAATCCGATCGAAGACTATAAAGTGATTTTTTTACATGACACAGAACACACTGCAAAACGTAACGTAAAATTAAGCATTTTATAAGTATTTAAAAAATATTTAAAAATATATCACATTTTGCTGTAAATATTTTTAAAAAAGGAAACTCCAAGGCTTCCATGGATTTTCTCGTGAATTCGCCTATCAAAAATCCGATCGAAGACTATAAAGTGATTTTTTACATGACACAGAACACACTGCAAAACGTAACGTTACTGAGATTATTGCACTACTTGTTAAATAACGTACAATCAAAATGGTGAACTGCTGCCAAGTATACTCGCGTAAAACTGTTAATAACGAGCTTTCCATTCAACAGGTCGACCGTGCGTCGTCGCGGCGCGAACCGGCCTCTAGATGCACGTTTTAGAGGCGCCACGTGCAGCACGTGTCCTCTCTCGTTTCTCTTTCTTTTATGCAACACGAAGAGGGGACAGATCGCTATTTAAAGGGCGATTCGAATGCGGGTCGCAGCATGCAACTCGCGCGTTGTTCAAATTATCTTTGTTTCCGTGTCGCCGAAAATAGCATCGCTCGCCGGTCGGCGACGCGAGGCTCTGTCCACGGGTGAAACGATGCCTCTTATATCAGTAGCGATAATGCAATTATCGTGTGATTCAACAGCATTAAAAACCTGTACGCCGGGAGCATTTTTCTCACGCTCGTTTATATTTTATTTTATCGATTGCTTATTTGAAATAAGACATTGCGGCGCGCGGACACGCCGCAATTACCTTAGAATGGTAGGGTGGAGTAAAAGGCGGTTTTCATGGGGGAGCGCTATACCGCCTCGCTGATATTGAAATATTTATGCCCTATGCAAATTGCTTGATTTCTTCTCTTGTCTCTAGCAATACTTTTTTTATCTTGACTTCGGTTATATGTGTGTGTGTGTGTGTGTGTGTGTGTGTGTATATATATATATATATATAGATGTGAAATTACGTATGTCATATGTCGTATACGCAATCTTACATTTTTAACATTAAATATTTACGGATTCTTTGAAAAACATGGACTTTTCTTTAACATAGACTAAAAAAAAAATCCGAGTCAAACATTGCCGTAAAAATATTTACCGTAAAAATCCTTTTTTTTTAGACTCAAGGGATAAAAGTGTACATAAACAGATATTTCAAAATGCAAAATTCGAAATAAGATAATTGGGTAATGCGTATATACTGATATATACTGATACATATATGTTAATATATTAAGTGCTTAATTAATCTTCTCTACCTAAGGATAAAATATTAAATCGCGTGTTGAAACGTGGCCTGCGGAATTATTAATGTCTGCGCGTTTTCGCGTTATTATTCGCGTCGCTGCACCGTCGCGATTAATGCGCTAAAATGCATTGTCGGCGAATAAGGAGAGTCGCGCGCGCCGACTTCGTAGCGGACATTCATTTTGTAGCGCATCTACATTTCTTATGACTTCATACTTAATTCAGGTCTTCGTAGACTTCCGGGAAGTATTACGAAAGCGTGAGAGAGAGAGAAAAGAAGCGTGAAAGAAAGGGAGAGGGAGGGAGAGAGGCACGCATGCCAAGTACGAAAGTGCGTGCAGCTACTGAGGCCAAAGGGGGATATAAACGCAATGTTTGCGCCGTGCGCGAATATTATACCACGATCAAGAAACGTGCTCGTCTCGCCGCGAGAGTACTATCTACTGCTTCTCGTTTCGAGAGACTACCCTCTTCGACACGATGCGGTAATATGAAAACCGCGTGTTTACCACGGGCGGTAACGCGCGGCCGAAGAGAAGGTTGAAGGATTAATTTAGGTTTAATTTTAATCAAGCGCCCGCGACCTCAATTTGTTTCTCTTTGAGAAACGAGATTTTTGCACATACACGTGCACGCGCGCGAACGCACACACGTACGTATGCATACATATAGGACATCAGAGCTGCAAAACTTTCGTGGTGCCTCACCCCGCAACCCCGGGACACCAGGACTCTGTCAATGTTGCGAGTTACGTTTACCCATGGGAAATCTGCTCACGGATGCGACGCGCGCGATCCAATACATTTTCTTTATACACTTTACTCTCTCGTAATTACGAAATAAGCAAACACATCCCGGATTATGGAAGGACTCTCCATCCGTGCGTCTCTCACTTCCGGTGTTGTGTCGCTGATGCAATTTTAGGTGATATTTTCGCATATTCTCCCGCGGCAATCATTCGATCATTCTTAATTGTACCTTAAACGACACAATTTTTAATTTTGAGAGATAAGGTTTTTGTTTTCGATGTGAATAATTTTTTAGAAGCGACGCGTGCAATCGTTTTGTAAAATTACTTTATATCGATTCAATTAATATTGGAAAATGACGTATATAAATATGTATATTTCTTAAAAGTGAAATAATGTAAATATTATTGTATCAAAATATTTTAGCGCATATATTATAGTTATATAATATAATTTTTAATAACGTTATTTTAGAAAATTACAATTTACTTACTAATAATTTGAACCTTTTAATAATAAGAGATTATGGAAGATTTTTGATGGTATTATTATCTTAATATTATGAATAATATTATAATTAAAATTTATTTTTGTATTTATATGATTCATAATTAAAATTATGAATCATATGAATAGAAAAATAAATCAGATTACTTATCTTTTTAAATTGAAAAATTTTTAATTTTTAATTTCAGGAACCAAAGCAAAAGACGGACCAATCTAAGAAAAAGTCACCTAATTTATCCATGATAGCGAACGTTTGGGCCTTATCCTGTGCCTTAGACCTGGGTTTACTTTGCGAATCTTCTCTCAAGGAAGTCGTCATCGCGAGTTGCTCTGAGTTGGACTTTCCGTCTACCACCGAGGATGCTGGGAAATCTTCTGATCACGAAAGGACGAACGATCAGGAGGATGACGCTACCAAGTCCGCAAATATCTTCGGTAACTCATGGCCGTTCATTGATCCGACGCAAATTAAGCAGATCACTAGTACGAAACCCGCTCAAAGGAAGCGAAGGAGAAAAGTCAGATTATCGTTGAAACGATATAAGAAACCGAGAACCGTACATTCGAAAATCAATGACGCAATAGTGGATCTTGCGATCGAGAATGATACCTCACTGTCGCTGCAAGGATCCGAGCAAGAAAATTTGGACGTATCGCATGATCGGTCGGCAAGATTATCGGCGAGGGAGAACTCTTCGTCAACGCGATCTCGCGTTTTCGTCCGCGATGAGGACGAGCGTTTGTCCGGAAGTTCCGGATCGAGCCAGGACGAAGAAGAAGTAATTAGTCAAACGAGCTCGGAGATCGCTCCGGTTGATTATTCCGGCTCCGGATACTCCAAATTCTACTCGCAAAGTCATGCGAAGGAAGACTCGCAAAATCGGGAGGAGTTATCCGAATATCCTGATTATTTTATGAACGTCTTGCGAATCGATAATAGCATTGAGAATAATGATCTCGATACCTCGGAGGATGTAACGTCGATTGCTGATACTTTTAAGGATGACGACGAGCCTTTGCTCGTCAAGTTTGCAAAATTTTCGGAACGACGTGCGACACGCAAGAGTCTTGAGAATGAAAACGTTTCGCGTAAAACCAGAGGAATGTTATTGAGAAAGAAGAAATCCGAGTTGGAAAACGATAGGAATCATTCTGTCATGTCTAAGAGAAAGAGAAACAAATCGGTGGAACCGAAAAGAAATACTCGCAATTCCGCGGCGCATAATAATCATAATCGGCGGCGAATTTCCCACGATTCGGAGGAAAATTCTTCAAAAAGCAAATCGAATTCAAGAGATGACGTCACTAGCACGCGTGATGTCGTGGAGGAAATTGTACAGAAATGTTGCGACTGTAAAACGCGACGGCGGCGTTCTCGCAATTTTACAAATACTGCCTGTCCGTGCAAGAGAAATCCAAAAGACACAGCCGCCGCAATTATGCGAGATATTCAAGAGTGTATAAGCACGAAAATTGCAAAGGATGACAAAAATATTGAGGAAACGATTTCTAAAAATGGAAGAGATATGCTCGAGAAGTCGAATCATAAGGATCCCAGTCAAGATGTTTCCATGGAATACGAGTGGGTAGATAAGAACGAGTTTAAAGATCAGGATCAATCATCCCAGAAATTTGAACGATCAACAAATGTTGAGGAATCATTAATAAATGTTAATCCGGTTGGCAGGCGTCGCAAGAAGAGATACAGATATTCGATCGATTGTAAACAAGACGAAAATACGGAGACGGCTTATCGTAGCGTCTTTCACGATTGCGTCGATTTCGATACTCCGCGATCGGCACCATCCTTGAAAATAAACATGGAGGAGATCTGGAAATCGGAGGACAGCAGCGACAACGACGATAGGATCCACTCATCTTGGCGTCGATCGACCTTAGAATCTTCAACTGAAGAATGCGGTAACGAAGTTATTGATAGCGCGATGTTATTGGCTATGAAGATTGTTAGTGACGATTCTATAAAAGATGAAAAATGTGATGATAAGGATGAAACATTGAATAATGCGTGTTTGAAGTATCACGAAAAGTCAGATATTTTCCCAATAAAAATAAATTCTTTTGATGATTCGAATGAAGCTATGGAGGATATAAAATTCATGGGCCAACGTGACGAAGCTATAATCACATATACAAATAAAAATAGAACAATTAGGAGATCGGCTTCGGACGGTAACTTTGCCAAAGATGAGGACAATGATTCCAAGGTAAACTATTACTTATGTATTCGTTAATAGAATTGTTTATGAAATTGACTCGTTAAATTTGTTTGTATTTAAAAATTCCATAAAGTTTTTTTCAATGTAAGAAGAATAAAGAGTAGATAATAGGCATATAAAAACATACTTTTATATATAATAATTCTCAATGTTATTATCCAATATATTTTTTTTGAATAATTCATTCTTCGAAATAAATTTTGGAAATTGTCTTGTTTAATTCTGTAAGTTATTACAATTTATGGTTTGAAAGAATAAATGCAATCAATTTTTAAAAAATCGCATGAAAGCATTATACAATCCACAATATATATTAATATAATAATATATAAATAATATATATAAACATAATATATATTTTAATGTGTGTAATAATAGGACCAAGGTACAGTCGCAAAAAATATGAAAATTAATAGCAAAGTAAATGTAATGCGACAATGCTCTCGTAACAAAGATAACAATTTGAAGCATGATGATGAAAAAAGCGAAAGTGGCCCGCGTAGAGTGACCAGAGCTCTAGTAAAGACTAAAAATATTAACGAGAATCATCCCGGTAAACTAGTATGGGGATTCTTTTCAGGATGGTGGCCAGGTAAATATATTAGAGATAATGATTACAAAGTGTCTCACGAATGTGTTGCATGCAAAATGTAGCTCGCGAGTACTGGTTTCATTGTAAAAATTAACTGTCAAAATTAATATTATTAATGTTTTTGGCAATTAGAAATATCGTTTTTGTCGCGCGACTGTATATTAAATAATGCTTATTTTAAGTATTTTATTTTAGCTTAAAGGAATATCTTTTTTTTTTAATTCAAAATGTAACATTGCAGCACTAATCGTCGATGCCGAACATGTAGGAATGGCTCCTGAACCTGACAAGTTGTGGGTCTTTTGGATCGGAGAATCGCAAATATCGTTGGTAAATTAATTATGTCTAGTATAGAAATTTTTTCGTTGATGGAAAAGAATAATGAAACGTAATTGTGATTTCAGCTCAAACCAGAAACACAGATACAACCATTCTCGAGGAACTTGGAGGAGCGATTGTCGCAACCGTCTCGTAAAAATATTCGTTCGCGTGCCATTGACGCGACTATACAGGTTCTTTGATATCTCTTCGAGAATAAAATTAAAGACAATAAGAATTATATAAGGAATTACTTCCAAAAATGCGATGTGCCGTTACGATTATTTTAGATACTACGCCAACGTTTCAACTGTACTCTGACAAAGCCTTATTATTATTGGATACGACGAAACATAGCTAATTTGGAGACATGTAAGTCATAAGATCCTACGAATTATTTTTCATAATCGTTGCAAATAAATGCAAAAGTTATTTGATACGACAGTGGATGATCTAACGTTTCATCCGTACCCGGAAAACATACAAGAAAAATTAGATGGTCTGAAGGAAAAAAACTCCAAAGCTACTAAGAAATTTATGTCACGTCGGAAAAGTATGTCTTTTTTAGATCTATAATTTTTGTATACTGTTTAAAAACGCTAATTTAATATCCTGTGCAGGTTCACCAGAGCCGCCACCAAAAAAGCAGAATACGGAAAAAAATAAAAATGTAAATACAAGCTGGGAACAAATCGATGATGAGCGCTTATGTTTACAAAGCCAACAGCCTGGTGTGATAGCCTGGGCAAAAATCCCTGGACATTGCTGGTGGCCCGGTATAAGCGCATTTACTCTTACTTTTTTTTTTTTTTTTTTACTAATGTTCGCTTAATCCTTCCTCATAAGTATGAAGAATATTTCACATTTTTTTTTCAGCAATGATTATTGATTATCGTGACTGTTGTTTAAAAGAACCGAGTTTTGGCTGTCAATGGATTATGTGGTATGGGGATTATCAAGTTTCGGAGGTGACTAGTTTTGATATCAATTTCCAAAAAATGAAAACATTTGCACAGCAGATGTTCCGTTTTCTATTTTTATATAATAAATTATTATTTTATATTTTGTATTTAATAGGTGCGTCATCTCGAATTTTTGAAATTTCACAAAGGAATAGAAAAGATGCGAGAGTACATTCAGAATACAAACAGACTACCATATCTTGAAGGTGTACTTCAAGCTTCCAAGGTAAAAAATTTAAGGAATTATTTATTTAAGATAATATTAATGGTTTATTTGAATGTGCGATGTGTATTACATGTATGATGAATATTTTCTTGTAAGAAATTTCAAAAACTTTCACGACATTTGAATCTGACTTTTTAGGATTATTGCTCACGGTTAGGATGCGACACGGATAACTGGACTTTAGATAATGTCTTTGAATATTTTTCAAATAATATTCACATACCGTCTAACCAATTACAAGTTTCAGACTCTAACAGAATATATGATAAATATTCCAAGGAGATGGTAAAAAAAATCAACGAATTCAAATTCAAGTCGGATATAGATGTTGAACGAAAGCGTGATATAAAAGCGAGTAGTGAGTTGAATTGTGCAATATGTGTAAATCACAAATTGATACTTTTTAATATCAATTTTTTATTTGTAATTTTTTTTATTAACTATAGATGATTTTCGGCGCATAGTATCAGGAGACTGTGATTTGGAAAATTTATGCTTAAAATGTTTGAAAGTTCCTAAAGGTAGAAAGGAGGTTCATCCGTTCTTTGTAGGATCCTTATGTAAAAAATGCTCGGTATGAAATAAAAGACGTTCTTTCATAAATTATAGCAGTAATCGTAGCAAAATAATGATCACCGTGGTTATTTATTGCACAAACATTTGTCTGTTTTTTTTTCTAGGATGAATTTAAACCGTGTATGTTTGTGCATGGGAACGATGGCAAGTGCGTAAGTATTCAGCAGTTCCGGCGATATTTAAAGATTGAAATATTGATTGTCGTTTTGTTTCATGTTTGATTTCAGTTTTATTGTACAATTTGTGCCAACACCGGAACTGTTCTTATTTGTGATTCAGAAGATTGTCCACGGTTGGTTTATTCGCATTTAAAATAGATTTCTATCGCGTCAGAGTATAATTATTTAACGCATTATTCATTTCAGTGTTTATTGTACAGCTTGTTTGAAATTTTTGATATGTCCAAAATCATTTGATGACATGTTGTTGGAAGATCCATGGGAATGTTTCCTCTGCAGAGACAAAACTAAACAGCCCAAAGATTTGATATTGCGTCCGCGATTAAATTGGAAAGAGCATTTTACAAAAATGTTCCGTACAACTCCTAATTTCACAAATGATGTAGATATTGCAAATTTGAAAAAGCAGAATAAAGCTGTACGTGTGTTGTCTCTTTTTGATGGCCTGAGCACTGGTAAGATAAATTTGCATTTAATTTACAATCATATCTTTTCTAAATGTTTGCATTAAGTTATTGCAAGTTCATGCTCGAAAGATATAATTTTATATGGTGTATATATATATATATATATTTTTTTTTTTTTCTGTTAAATGCATGATAGGTTTTTTGGTGCTTCAAAAATTGGGCCTCGTTGTGGACGTTTATTACGCTAGTGAAATTGATGTAAATGCCTTAACGATTAGTTCTGCTCATTTTGGCGATCGTATTACTTATCTAGGAGATGTAAGAAGTATAACAAAGGAAAAAATTCAAGAAATTGCGCCGATTGATTTGCTAATTGGTGGGTCACCATGCAACGATTTAAGTCTAGTCAATCCGGCGCGATTAGGTCTCCACGGTACTAATCTACAATTAATATGTATCTGTTAAAAGCTTTTATAATGATTTTAATATATTTTTGTAATCCAATGTAATAGATCCAAAGGGGACAGGCATTCTCTTTTTCGAGTACTGCCGAATTAAAAAACTAATAGAAAAAGCCAACAAAGATCGACATATGTTTTGGTTATTTGAGAATGTCGCTTCTATGCCGACTGAGTATAGATTAGAAATTAACAAGTAAATTAAAATATTTGTTAACTTATAATTCAACAGATAATATTATAATTATACGAAATTAACCTGTTATATTATTGTAGAAATTTAGGACGAGAACCTGATGTCATAGATTCGGCGGATTTTTCACCCCAACATAGACTGAGACTTTACTGGCATAATCTTCCCTTTAATCCATATATGCCGCTATTTGAAAGCCGACAAGACGTTCAGGATAAGCTTACTCCAAACTTGAATCGAAAGGCTCTTTGCAAGAAACTTCATACAGTTACGGGCAGAACGGGTTCCTTACTACAAGGTATAAAAATATCTATAATAAAAACATTCATGTCACAGATATTTTTATTGAAAGCGATGTATACCTAATTTCTATTTTTATTTTAGGAAAAGCAGAATTAAAACCAATTATAATGAAAGGCAAAACTGATACGATATGGATTACTGAACTCGAAGAAATTTTTGGTTTTCCACGACATTATACAGATGTGAAGAATTTATCAGCCACAAATCGACAGAAAATACTCGGAAAGTCTTGGAGCGTACAAACACTTATTGCCATATTACGACCTTTATGCTTATATTTTAAGTGCAATGAAGATGAGACAAACAAAAAGTCTGTTTTTTTTAAAGAAGATAATTGAATTATCTCAGCATTGCAATAGATACTTTTAACGAAAATTTTGATCTAGCAAAGTTTTTTTATCGAATAGTACATAGTTAAGCAATGATTTTTTATCTCATGCTATTATCAGGTTAATTTATGACTGCAATTATATATAATATACCTAAATTTTATATTTCTTAATAAAAATAATGTATAAAATGTTTAGGAATGCACTGTTTCATAAAATTACCGGATATCTAGTGTCATTTTCGGATATCCAATAGAATAATTATTCAATCGGATATTTTGCCAGATATATCTACTTCATAAAAAGGGACAGTAAGAGAAAAATAATGATAATAATTTTCTTTATCTTTCAGGGTTGGTAAAAAAAAAACAAGTTTTAAACATGTTTTTTTTTATAGTACTATTTAAAGCGTATTTAAAGGAATAAAAACATATTTAAGAAAAAACAAAATATGTTTTATTCTTAAAAAAAGACATTAATCTTTATCAACCCTGTTATCTTTCCAATATTAAAAGAAAAAGATGAAAGAGAGATGAACTGTGCAAGAAATTTGGCTAAAAAGAACAAAATTCTGCATTAATATCAAAATAAAATTTCAACCAGATATATTGCTGGTAATGATATCCAGTTATTAGCGAGATAATTGGATATTTCTCGGATAATCGATGCATCCCTAATTTCTTGATGTTCAATGATTGATTATAATGAATATTTATATATACAGGGTGCAGAAAAATATTTCAGACAAAAGGGTTTAAAAAGATTTATTTAATCTTATCAGTTTGATTTTAATAACCATCGAAGATCAAACTGATTAAGATCAGTAATAAATCTTTTTAAATCCTACAACTTTTGTCTGAAACGACTAAAACACTTTACTGCAGAAATTATATTTTCTGAGATATTCAGAGATCCCGATCTTTTTAGGTCATCCTGTATATTAAATTGTATATCACACGATTTTTTATATATACAACATGATATTAATATATGTCAATATTCATCATTATATATTATGTACTATTTTATTTTTCGTTGCGTCAACATTCTAGTGATTAAAACAAGAAAAGGATTATAGATTATTTCCTTATTAATTGTGATATCCTTTTATCCTTCTTTTGAGCGCTATATTCACTTCTTTGAATGAAGCACAGACATACAATTAACAATCATATCCTGTATACACACACACACACACATATACATTGAAAATATATGTTTATATTTTATTTCTTTCCAAGAGAATTATTCTAGAACGACATAAATCAATATATAGTTATATGTCATTATTTCCTTTATCACTCGAAACGGAATAATGTAATCATCAATTGTACAAAATAAAATATTATCTAAAAGTATGATATAGTTTCTGATATACTTTTGTCTCATTTAAGAAAATAAAACAGAATAAAGACCTTAAAAAAGACTTCTCTTTATCAATTTTTTTGAAAGTAACTATAAAAAATATGAATTGATATCCATTTGTGCATACTTTGAAAACATTTTAAGAATTTTTGTACGTCAAAATATAAATATATGGCGATTTGCACAGCATTGTAGATTTCCGTATTTAAAAAATATGATCCATCGGTGGCGTAGAGAACACAAGTTGTAATTATCTTAAATAAAATTTTCAAATCTATATGAATGTAGTTTTAGTTAAGCGTAGCGAATTTTTAAAATAATTCTTTTTTATGAAATGGCAGCTGTTAAAAATTCCTGCTTAACTGAAACTATTCACTTTGTGAAGCTACTGCTCAAACCGTGGCCAATCGATCGAAAATTGTTCGAGTTATAGACCAGTTGAAAAATAATAGTTTTGAAAAAAAAAATACGTTTAAAGTTTCAGTATTGATTATTTAATAGAAATATATCGAATTTGTTAGTTTATCATAGTGAACCTATTCCAGGACCGTAAAATGAATCTGTAACAACTGTAGCATCATGTATATTGCATTCATATCCTTCCTGAATTGCATTCTTCCTTCGTGCATCGCCATCCGCGTTCATTATTATTTTGCATATATATACCTAAACATGTTGATATTCGGACAAAAATTAATTATTAGGGGTACAAATAAGTTCGTGCGGTTTTTTCTCGAAATTTGGGGCTTTATTGTGAAAAACCGGTTACAATGTAATCATTCAAAGTATTGTCCATCGCTGGCCACTACTTTCTCCCATCTTTTGGGCAATTTGCGGATACCATCTTGGAAAAACGATGTGGGTTTTGATGCGATCCATGAATCGACCCATTTTTTGGTTTCCTCGTAAGAACGGAAATGCTGCTCAGCCAGGCCATGTGTCATCGAGCGGAAGAGGTGGTAGTTGGAAGGGGCAAGGTCTGGACTATACGGCGGGTGGGGTAGGACTTCCCATTTCAACGTTTCCAAGTACTTTTTCACGGCTTGTGCGGCATGAGGTCGAGCGTTGTGCTGCAAAATTATTTTGTCGTGCCTCTGCTCGTATTGTGGCCGTTTTTCCTTCAATTCTCGGCTTAAACGCATCAATTGCAGTTGGTAGCGATCGTCAGTGACGGTTTCGTTTGGCTGGAGCAGCTCATAATACACCACACCGACCTGATCCCACCAAATACAGAGCATAAGCTTGGAATCGTGAATATTCGGCTTTGCCGTCGATGTTGATGCGTGACCGGGCTTACCCCACGATTTTCTTCGCTTTGGGTTATCGTAATAGATCCATTTTTCATCGCCCGTGACGATACGATCCAGAAAATCCTTTCTTTTTTGCCTTTCAGACAGTTGTTGACAAGCAAAAAATCGCCTTTCAATGTCTTTCGGTTTCAATTCGTACGGAACCCAATTTCCTTGCTTTTGAATCATTCCCATGGCTTTGAGGCGTAAAGAAATGTTTTGTTGAGTCACTTCCAATGATAATGCAAGCTCTTCTTGCGTTTGACATGGATCTTCATCGAGTAATGCCTCTAATTCTGCGTCTTCAAACTTTCTTGGACATCCGGCACCCTCTTGGTCTTCCAAGTCAAAGTCATCACTCTTAAACCGTGCAAACCACTTCTGACACGTTCGCTCAGATAGAGCATGGTCACCATAAACTTCCGCTAAAATACGATGACTTTCGGCAGCACTTTTCTTCATATTGAAGTAATGCAGTAAAACTCTCTGCAAAAACACTTTATTTGGTACAAAGTTCGACATATTTGACGAAGTAAAAATATTGTTGTTTACAATTCGAACAAATGACACATACTGAACTTAACCTACTAATGATAGCTATCCAACGCATACTTAGAAATACGGAACGGTGGAATGAAACAGTAGTTACGCCATCTCTTTCAAAACCGCACGAACTTATTTGTACCCCTAATAATTTTGAAGCGCACGATGGACATTTTATTGTAATTTTTAACTCAAGCTCTCGTTTACTTGATTCTTCATATTTCCTCCACAAGATTTGCATTTTACATGTTTAGCAAGCGCCAGAAAAATGAAGTAAAAATTGATGATTTTATATAGCCGATGGTCTAATAGTCTAATTAACGGAAAAATTAAATGTCTTGGACGATTTCAATTTTTTAGCAGAAGTATTGATAAAATTTATTAGTTTCTCTATTTCATATTTATTTGGAGGACGCTGTCCTTTTCTTATGGTTATCCGACTGTATACTTTTTCTATCCATTTCATTTCGTGTAGAAATGAATATTGATGCGTACTGTACCTCATGCTATAGATAACTAACGGCCAACGAACTTTTTAATTATATGAAACACACACACACACACACATCTGTATGTGATCATGAAAGTACGTAGGTATGTATACAAAAGACTAGGTCGAGAAGCCTATTTACGTTCGATATAGGACAACCGATCAGATGCGTACCTCAGCATTGTGCACCGGTCCGCCAAAACTCACAAACTCGAAAAATATTTCAAATTGCACAAAAATTTTTTAAGAGCATATTTTTAAGACATCAATCTTTCGAAAAAAAAATAATAAAATTTTTTTGATTTTTTGAAAATTTTACTCTGTTTTACGTTCTTAAATTGACAAACATTTACAAAGAATATATTAGCACATATAATATGATTCATTATGATTTACTCGACTCATTTTTATTTTGATATTTCATCTTGAAATACCCTCTGCGAGGTTCACGACTCGTTGGTAATTCTGCGTTTCCACCAACATAAGGAGCACCTTGATGTAATTGCAATAATACTGGAGGAACCGGAATACAGCCTGCCAAGCAATTAACGTGCTGCATGATTGATATTGGTAACGGAGTAATTATGAATACTTCCTGTCGTTCCATATCGACACCTCGAACTATGCCTATGCATTAATACAGGATACATTCATAATATTTTTTTAAATATACATCGTATATATGAATATATATGAATAAATATTTTCTCTATATATTCATTTTAAAAATATTAGAAAATATTTGTTAAAATAGAAGTTCACTACTTACCGAATCCGTAGCACGTACATAAAGGAGATCTTTGCGTCAGTACTTGAAGATTGGAAATATTTGTAGACTTTTTTGGAGAGTCTTCCGTTAAATCTATACCGCATAGCGCTACAATGTTACCGTTTATGACATTTAAAGCTCGTGATGCAGGTACTCCGAATAATCGTTGTGGTATAATGCACAAGGAAGAAAAGGGTGCCCTGTAAATACATATCAAAATATTCACGTCTATCATTATTTAACATTCATATGTAAGATACAAGATACTGACGTATACGGCACTGCTTCGTTAATATTGAATGAAAGTTCTGTGTTGTATTGGCTGAAATAACAAGCAATGAAATTAAAATTATGAGTTTTTTAAAATAAAACATGAAATAATATATACTTTACGTTACTTACGGGGAATCATTTTTGTCATGCACAATACTGCTGAGATAAGATAACATCACGAGTTCACGTCCTTGATGTGGTGTTATGCTTAACTCGTTTCGCCCCACAGCCTCCGCCTGGGAATAGATTAGGCACAAATCGTGTTCACACGGTCTATTCCAATCGATGAATGTCTCGTCGCAGAATGTCCATGAACATTTCTGTTAAACGTCTTTCTCAGGAATCGATTGTTCAACAATACATACTATTATACAAAAGTTGTGTGTTACCTGATTATTTACAACTGCCGCACTAAGAACGTTGTCATAATTATTCTTCTTTTTTGACGACATAATCTGTAGGATGATTGAGGGGTTGATCAGTTTTATCGTGAAAATTATAATGTTCCAACCGAGACTTTTTGTAAAACCCATTGTGTTCACTACAACAGGTAAACGAGACAGGATGGGACACTCCTTCAATTTCTCGATCAACATCTTAATGCCTTCCAGGTAACGTGTAACGCATCGGCTAACGTCCACATCATCAATGAACAACTGGTAAACTGGTGCTTTTAGATGTGTGAAATTCGGTCCCATTAACGGCTCCTCGATCAAATTGTACGAGATACATCCGGGCGGCGTGCATTCTGCCTGTCCGGGATCTACATCTATCAAAACTACCTTCTTCGACGTGCCCAACAGGCTGTTGATCAAATATCGCATACTAGTGGATTTGCCGACGCTTTTACCACCAGCGATCAGCGTGCAGGACCATTCATTCGCGCGCCAGCGATTCAGCATCCTCTCCGCAATGTCCGTAGTAATACAGGAATCAACAATCAACCGTCTATAGTTAAAATTGTATTGCTCGAGGCGCAGTCTCGCTTGTAATATTATCTCAGCTCGTTTGGGGTCTGTCCATGAAAAATAGTGAGGATTCTTAACGTTTGGGAACAATCTGAAGTATGTGAAGTAGGTTTTCAGGAAATGCGTCAAATTATTTTCGAAATTCTGCAGTACGAGGACAGCCGTTCCTGGTTGGACATTGTCAACGTCGATCTGTAATTTGCTCTCAGAGTCTCGAGTGATACCTTTTACATCAAGCGCTGTCCACACATCTTCGATACTGTCTTCCGGGAATTCTTCACTAGTTTCTATGACGACATTGCTGTATCCACGTGGAGAGTATACTTCTGTGTTATCAATCGACTTGTTTAATACGGAACCATAAATTTTCACAGCACCGTACAACACTTTTACTAACAGCTTGCCAGTGAAACAGAATCTACTCCCGCTTTTCATTATGACGATGACTAGATTTCTTAGGCAATAAATTTTTGGTGCTTTCTCATCCATATGTTGATGTGAATTAACATTTTTGCGCCTTGGACTCGATGCTTCTGTAGAACTATTATGATCTATATACTGAAGATTGTTATTTTTAACGTATTTTTTATGCATACGATTTCGAATAGGATTGTTAGTATTACTGGCACTAGCGGCTTTTAATCTGTTAGCATCTTCGCTTTCATCATTTTTAGTTATACTCGATGGCACAGATGATGTCAGTTCTAAATGATTAATTTTTATACGGTCGTTGTACTTAGACTTTCCAGATTTGGCATCTGTCATAATGACTCTATCTATATTGATTAATGAATTTATCTTTTCAAGAGTATCATCGCAAATCATTTCCTTATCTAATTTTGTCATTTGTTCAGGTTCAAATATCTTTGGCAGGTTTATTGAAGTGACACCATCCGTCAGTGCGTTGATCACAAAAGGTGTACCTAAATTTCTTTTCTCATTAAAAGCAATATGAGTCAAATCATCCGTATCCTTTTGCTTACTCTCTGTCTTACTTTCAGAATCCAACCGCCAAGTATCTATTTCTCCAATCGTCTGCTGCTCTAAATTACCTGATTCTTCGGAATCAATTGTGAAATCTAAAATTCATATAATTGCAAAATTAAAGATATTAACAAAAGATATCCTAATTTCATATGAAAACGAATTAGTGGCGAATGTAAATGAAAAAAATTAATTCTCTCTGCATTTCGTACATTGAGTCTCAGATGTTCTGTTACTACTTCCTTTATTGTCAGAGTATTTCTTTTTGTGTTTAAGACTGGCCTGTGCGGCTCTTCTCTGTATGGAAGTATCTACTGGCTCGTCTAATGAAAAAATATTCTGCATATCACTAGCACAGGCATCATCTACCAAATTTACATTGGTACCTTCGTGGTTGTTCTTAAAAGCGGCACGCATTTTTTTCAGACGTTTTCCTCGCAATTTTTTTCTAGAAACACAAATGTAACAAAAATAAAGTAACGTGCAACATTTCATGTAATACCACAAATTTTATCACGACTTCAATAAAACTCCGATTAACTTAATCAGCAATTTACTAACATCTGTTTTGTTTGTAATTAATCGTTAGTTATTTAACATACATTAATCATTTGTTACTTAACATACGCACAAAAGAAAGATTAGATTAAATATAACAAATTATATAATCTGAAATTAAGAATAAAAATTTTACATAGAAATTTTGCTTTAAATAATTTTATGAATTCATTAATCGGAATTGCGTCGTAGTCGCTTTGAGTCACATGAATAACGTAAACGATGAATCTACGTTCAAACTCGAATTATTTCTTACTTTTTAATTTTTTGTGATTTTAATTTAACTGTTTTTTTCTTTGCCTCTTTGTTACAAATCTTCATTGATAAAATAAATATATGATTGTTGATTTAATATATACGTATATCTATGTTGTTATCACAGAACCTTGCACATGTAACAAAGCTACGCAGTTTTCACTATTAGCATTCTTCCAGTGTATTCTTCTCATTCCGCGATTTCCATGAATTTCGTCGATTATAAACAGAGTTTAAGAACAAGTGTTACCAGCAATAGGCAGTAAGTTTTCGATAATTTCCTAGACAGCAAGCTCTTCGTTGCTGCACCGTGTTACGTTTTCTACACTTAAAATCAAATAAATATATAATTAGACGTCAAAAAGAAAAAGAACAAGGATCAACAATGTAAAGAATTCAGCTATAAAGAAGAAACTTAAGATGTGATAAATAAACGAATCTCGCGTTTCAACTTCGCGCCCACATATGGTGTAAAACAACGATTGGCTCGATTTTCCAGCGGGCGCCATTTCTTTTTGCGCGACGCGACGCCTCGACGCCGTTCGCTCGTACCATGCCACCTCCGTTGTCGACGGAACCGACTTGCCACGGGAGATGTACTCGATGCTGGTGACCGACGAGGAAATCGAGGAAATCGAGGAAATGGAGACGTCAGACTCGTACTGTTTTTGCGGCCGTTCGTTACCCCAGCAGTTTATGATACAATGCGATGTGTGCAAGGAGTGGTACCATGGCGGGTAAGCGTTCGCGTGCACGTCGGGATGTGCGTCGAGGCGCGCGCTTGTTCTCTCGAGAGCGACGTCAGTTCTCCCGCGATTTTCCGCGAACGGCCCGATAAACTTCCCACGCGGAATCACTCGCGCGTCCGTGAGCATCTGCTCGATCCGCTCGCGATAGTCGTCGCGTCCCGGACTCTGTTTTTGTTGACGTTAACATAACCTGTACCACGCGTCACTTCGTATTCGATATCTGTTAACACATACGCGACGTGGCGAGAACGATCGAAGCACCGACAGGACTTGCTCCGGTCGTTTAAAGTGCCAATCTGTGTACACTTACGATTTTTAGATCTTTGCATCGTATGTTGCAATTGACACTTTTTCTTCTATTACTAATCAAGTGTTGTGTTATTGTTTTGTTTTAGATGCGTGAATTTGAAGGAATATGTGACTATAGATCTTGACAAGTACCACTGTCCACGATGCGAGCCCATGTGTGGCCCTTCACTCTGTAAGACCATTGATTTTTATTCAGTATTTTATATATATTTACATTCTCTAAAACTTTTAGAGTAAATTGTCACTCTGAAGAATAAAATGTAAAGATTGAAAATTAAACCTCTTTCAAGACTAATTCAATTTTCATTCTTTAGAATGAGATTCCACTCCAAAGAATTTAGAGAGAGTATACGTATGAAATTCGTTGTCTTTAATGTCTATTCTGTTTTACAGTGAAAATTAGAACAAATTATCATAGGCATGATTATACTGAACTCGACGCAAATGTAAAGCCAGTTCAAACTGGAACTGCAGTATTCATACGAGAACTGAAGTCGAGACACTTTCCCAAAGCCGATGAGGTTGTGAAGCATGTGAAAGGCCACCAATTGACTATTCAGTATTTACAAAATAATGGCTTTGAAACTCCTATTATTATTGATGGGAAAGATGGACTTGATATGACTGTACCACCTTCGACTTTTAGTATTTGCGATGCTGAAACTTACATAGGTAAGATAAATATAGAAATATCTTGGAATAGTAATTGATGTAATTAATTAATGATCTTATAATTAATTATTTTTCATAATAATTTGTTATTTTATATTTTTTATACATTTATTTTATATAATTGTGTATTTTATAAACTTTTATAACATATATTATTTTCAGGTGGTGATCGAGATATAGATGTAATTGATGTTACAAGCCAAAGTAATCTACGTATGAAATTAAGAGAGTTTGTAGAATATTACAATGCCCCTTCCCGAATAAGAGTATTTAATGTCATAAGTCTTGAATTTACTAACACTGGGTATATCAATATTAATTGATTACTTACTGTATATGGTTTTGCAAATTGTTTTAAGATATATATTTGATAAATTGATAAACAAAACAATTGCAGCCTCTCGCCATTGGTTGAAGCACCGTACGTTGCACGAAAACTCGACTGGGCTAATTCAGCATGGCCGCGCGATTGGCCTGAGGATAATGATATAAAACGACCGGAAGTACAAAAATATTGCCTAATGGGAGTCAAAGATAGTTTCACAGATTTTCATATTGATTTCGGCGGCACATCTGTGTGGTATCACATATTGCGCGGCGAAAAAGTGTTTTATCTCGTCAAACCGACGCCGGCGAATTTACAGTTGTATCAGCAATGGATGTGTAGTTCAACACAAAGCGAAACTTTCTTTGGGGATCAGGCCGATGCGTGTTACAAGTGTGTGCTTAAGCAGGGTCAGACGATGATGATCCCTACAGGCTGGATACACGCGGTGCTTACGCCGGTGGATTCTTTAGTTTTTGGTGGAAATTTTGTACACAGTCTCAACATTCAAATGCAAATACAGTGAGTAGAGAAATCCTGATTGTAAAACAATTGTAAATCAGTCTGTTAAAGAATTTATTGTTCATTTTGTAATAATATTTATATCCTTTTATTTAGAATATACGAATTAGAAAGAAAGATGAAGACTCCAGCAAAATTTCAATATCCTGGATTTGAGACAATTAATTGGTTCGCGGCGAAGAAATTGTTAAAAGAATTAAAAGAATTAAATAATGAAGGGAAGAAATGTCCATCATATTTTTTACAAGGCGTAAAGGCATTGCTTGGGATTCTCAAACAATGGAACACAGATAAAGATGTAAATTTAGAATGTTTATATATGCGCGATTCTAATTTAAAAATATAAAAACTAAAATAAAAATTAATGTATTCAATTTCAGTACAGCATGATTAGCCGTGGTCAGATACCACACACAATAAATAGTCAGAAATTATTGAAGGATCTTAGTAAAGAGATACGGCATGCGGAACGGTACTTAATATCTCTAAATCCGCCGAAACCGGAACGCGAGAGTAAACGAAAAAAGAGAAAGCCATTAAATAAAGATTTCGTAGACTTCGATTATGCCGATAAGATGGCCGATAACGCTTTTAAAACGAATAAAGCCACGTTAAGGGAAACAAACAAAGCGACATTAAAAGAAACGAATAAGTCGATGTTAAAAGAAACAAATAAAATGATGTTAAAGGAAACGAACAAAATGGAACCCGCATTGATTCAACAATCAGCAAAACCGCTCACATTAAAGCTTACATTGCCGAAACCAATCATGTGTCCTTTAGTTAAAACGCCCGTGACAGAAAAACCCGCCAACAGTAATAAACGGCAATTATCCAAGCCGGGAAAACAGAGTCCTACTGTAATTAGATTTAAGCTCGGCAACAATGAGGTTGTCAGAAGTACAAATGACAATATAAACGTTTATGGTAGCAATATTATGACCGGCTCCTTTGAGACAACGAAGGAATCGTTGGCGTGGAATCAATCGTCATCCGTGTATGATTTTCACGACGGTAGCAACGAGAGTGATTACGGTCTTGTGATAGACGAATCGCAGAAGCGGAAACGGACACCGAAATCGAAACGACTTAAGCGCGATTATGACGGCGATGTCGATGTATTAAACAACACGCCGAAGAATGGCATAGAAGAATTGTTGAAAGCGTCGGCGTATACTCTTGGGAATAACACTCCAAGGGTCGATGTCACGTACGTATAAATTCAGATTCATATTGTTGGCATTGAATTATGATCTATAGTTGTAATGAAAAATAATTTCAGACCATCGACCACGATTCCACAGTATAGTCAACATATACCGCCACCCACTGGGTAAGTTAATTCATCGTGGAATTCTGATCTTTGTGTTTCAGATTTCGTAGTATCGTGCATCTCGAAATTTTCTCGATTAATCTCTCAGAGGCGTGATTAATGAAAAGTTTCAGTGAACTTTTAAATAACTGATTATTGTAATTTAATTATCATACTTTACAAACTTCTCTAAATTTTATTTTATTTGAAATAATCACAGATTTGAATGAAATTGAATTAATATAGAATGATTGTAGACATATGGTTCTTCTTTGAGCATGCAAAAGTCTTCAATTTTGTTTAATGCTTATTTAAAGCTTCTTGTAGCTTTAATGCCGTACAAAGGAATGAATTTGATTTTTTGATGTCTTAGTATTTATAAATTGAAAACGGTCAGTTCTGACAGGGCGTCACCGTCCACACGGGAGGCGATCGCCGGAATGTTGTCGTTCAGCCAGCAAAGTTACTCGACAACGAGTAGTTCTACGAAATCATCAAAGAGATCTATTAAGAGCCAAAATGATGACGAAGATGACGATCAGTTGATAGAAAATATCGATAAAGTTCATCAAGACGATGATTTTAGTATGTATATGATAAACAGAATATCTTGTATAGTTTTCTCGCGATACGATTACTAAATTTGTGCTATTCACAGTTTATCCAGCTTTAGACGCTTCTGACGATGAAGATTATATCTTTAAGCCGAAAGCAAAGAGTCAAATCGACGAAGCATGGAATCCGAAAGCTAGAGTAGGCCCTCTTTTACCGAAAACTAATCGACCGGCACGGGAAGGAGTAAAAAAAACGTCTGTGGAAAAGGGTCTGGAAGCGGCTGCAGCGAAACGAGCAAAGCAATCGGTAAGAAAATTATTGTCTTATTTAATATTACTTTATTTCGCACATTATCATTTCACAAAATACAAATAAATAATGCATTAAGCTTTCTAATCATTACCAGACTAATAATAATAATTAATACTCATTAATATTTATGCTAATTGCTATCTAATGTGTAATATTTTTTTCATATTTTTGTCACATATAATTGTTTGATCACTCACAACTTTTCTTAAGTATCATAATTCCGTATTTCTTGCATATACATTTCACATAGGATGAATACCTGGATAACGACATGGACAAGGTTACCAAGAAGAAATTGGTAGGCATATTTCGATCTCTGCAATTTGATATAATATAAAATTCTGAAGTTCTGTACTTTTTTCTAGCTTTCCAGTACTTATATTATTATATAATTTCAATCTTATTCTCAATTATAGTCCTTGATTTTGCAACTTATATCTTTGTTTTAGTTACCATTTAATATTAAGCTTTCTCTCTTTTCACTGCATATATGTAGTGACCATCAGCTGTAATCTGTCACCATTAATCTACAGATTAAATCACTAGAAATATAATATAAAAATTTCTCTGTTTTTGATGATACTCTACATATCTTCCTTCCTGTATTCATCAATTTTTTTTCATTTTTATTTTTATGTTATTGTAATAGAAAAAACTCATAATAATTAAAAGTAAATTATATTTTGTGCATGTAGGGTACCAACAAACGTACATATAATAAAAAGAAGCAAAAGAATCCTGTAGTTCCTGCAGTAGGAACCACCGCATCTACCGCAACTTCTGAAAATGTAAAATCCACCGGATTCGGGTCAATATTGACAAGTCCCAATAGACTTAAAGATGTCAAAGCCAAACTCGCAGCACCCGTTCCAGCTGGTAAAGTATCAATATTTTGATTACTTATAAGTTTCTTTTTTTATTTGAAGATTAATAGTTTTATAGTTTATACTCGATTAATAATTGTGAAGAAAAATGGATATTCTTAAATTTTCAGAACGGAAACCGAAGAAGGGTATGAAAACAGCAAAGCAACGTTTAGGGAAAATCTTGAAACTTCATAAAATGATGCATTAGAAGTATTCATAAAATGAATATCATGAAAGAAGAAAACATCACATCATTCTTCATTGTGTATAAAATCATATATTACGTCACATTGTACATTACTATGTACATCATATTGTACATTACTATGTAAATATAAGAAATTTTTCATCAAGGTGGTGCGCACCTTATAAAAGCGCATTAGTTATAAAAGTCGTCGTTTTCTAAGAGATACTTATATTTATTACATCGTGTTTAATTTTAAGCAAATATATGTGTGTGTGTGTGTGTGTGTGTGTGTGTGTGTGTGTGTGTGCGTGCGCGCGCGTGTGTGTGTGTAATATATATATAAACATATATATATATATATATATATATATATATATATATATATATATATATATATAGAACAACTTTTGATATCTTGATATTTCAATAAGACGATATTTATATTATAACAATAGATTTATTAATGTGCTTTATGTGATGACTCAGTGTAATAAGTTTAGTTGACTGGCAGGATGATCTGGCAGGAAAATCTAATTTTCTTTTCATTATTTTAATAAGATCGTGATTTAATTTATAACTAATAGAGAGAGTAGATTCAACAAATTAACGATTAATAGTTTAATTTTAAGGCAATAAATGTTCTCTTTTTTTTAGTAGTAAGTAAATACTTCACCGTCCATTGTTAAAAACGCAGAGAATTTCTCATGCGTTACATATTTTTGCATTTTTTAGAATACGCAATTAGCATGGCGCAATTATCTGGTGCAGTTTTTAATCTCAATTATTGTAATACAATTCTTCATTTTGATACAACTATAGCATGATATTTTCTTCGCATGCGACAACTGCAATAGTAGATTAATCTTTAATCGATTCTCGTAAATTTAATCTTTAAATACTACATTGCGATATGGCACACTCATCCAATTCGATTGTTTATAACTTTCATAAAAATATATTATATATCATAAAAAATTGTTTTTTTAAATCGAAATATCAGATATTGAGGAACATAGTAATACAGCAGATACAGGTATTTTTATTAATAAAGAAAAACAATAGAAAAATTGTTATAAACAATAGAAAAAAAGCAGTAGAAAAAGAAAGCTGAGCATGCCATATTGAGAAGATGTTTAAAGATTAATTGAAAACTATCTCCATATCTAAAATGACAATTGCCACATGCTTTTTAAGTAATATATAAATCATTTGTAATTTTTGTTTTCATTTTTGTGAGAAAATACAAAAAAAAATTACAAATGATGCAGAATCCCTATAAGCAGACAATATTCTTAGAATGTTATATAAATATTATTAAAAAATAATATATATTCCGAAAATATTACATATTTTTAATTTTTTAATGTTATGGAAGTATTCTATTGATGTCCATTTTATATAATATCTTAGAAATTAGTCCTTTAATTTTCATGAAACATTACTAAAATAATTATTAATATTTATTATTATGTAAAACTACAATATAAATTCACAAGTAACAACAAACTCTTATCGATAAGTTGGATCTTAGCTTATTAGCTTAAATAATGTTTCAGTGTGATTTTATATACATAACCAGTTCTATAACTGCACACTGAAATCATTTTTAGTCTTTACACACAATTTTAAATCAAATTGATATAATAGTTTTACAAATTAAAGTAAACATTACTATATTTTTTTATGTTCATATATACAATATTACACTAACATTAAATATTATTATTTTTACTAATCATATAATATTAGGAATTGACGTAAAATCATTTATTAATATTTCAGGGGAATATTATTTAATATTATATAATAATAAAATATTAAAATATTTTATTTAATATTCTAAGAATACGCCTAAAATAAATAAAAAAAAATTAATATTAAGTAATATTACATGCTTATAGGGAATTGTCTGTAATTATCATTATCAATAAATTTATAATGATTCATTGTTATATCATTATAATTTTTTAAATTTGTCGATGTTATGTGTATCAGTTCAGTTTGCACCTAATTTATACCTCACAGAGAGAGGCTGTAGGATATTGAGTTAGTTTTTCATATACTTGTTATAAAAGTAAGAGAAAAAAATAAGATATCTGCCAGCGTGAAAACATTTTATATGTAACTTACAAGTATATGGTAAAATATATTTTGATCGTAATGGAATATTAAGTAAAGAAGCGTAAAGGATATTATCGTTTGTTGTATCGCACAGGAAATTGAGTTACCTAATACACACGTTGTACCTGTTTCCTATGATACAAAATACGAGATATACATAAAAATGTAAAATTTTGGAAGAGCTCTTAGTTCCCTAAACATGGATTTTATTTGTAATCGTGAATCCCTTTTACTTAATAAGTTAGACCTTTCGAATTGTTTGATGTTCGGGAATAATTGATAGTTTCGTTGTTTTCGTTGAAAAAACGAAGAAAATTTTGTAAAAAAAGGTTTTCTACTTAATAACTTACGCGTACGTTAAAATTAACCCCGAAGTTAGATGATTTACAGATTTCTAACGAAAGATAAACATTTATTCTAGTAATATATTAATGGAATGTTTATTTATAATTTAATTTCTACTAATATAGATTGTGATAAGCATTACAAATTGTATTTAATCCCATTATTATTAGCACTGTGCAATTTAAAAGTTGCTTAAACGTGTGGCAAACAATTACTTGAGAACAATTACTTATAACGTCTGACCACAAATTCTTAATACTGGTGCATCAGTGAATTTTTTTACACGACGCCTGCACATCGAATACGCATGGATGACATATAATAGATTAAAAAAAGAGCAAAATAGTTGCTGTTTTTACATATGTTTTTCCTGTAATAACTTTATACGAAGAAATGATGTGTCTATTATATTCTACTATAATTCTTTGTATAAGATTATTACAGAAAAGGTAGAAAGGATAATACTTTGATCGAATACAAACTAAGAATAGAAAGACGTTTATATACGATGCCTTCTTAAAACTTTATGCTTTGGATAAGTTTAGTAGTACTCGCTTTCGTTGTCTTAAAAGTAACACGTGCTTCGTCCCGAATTCAAAAGCAAATTCAAGTTATACTTTTATTATTTAGCGCATTAATGAATTTATGACAATTTGTGTACACGAATTTTACAAAATTATAATCTACACAATTATGTAAATGTACATGTATACATATATTTTTTCACAGAGTATTTATCTTGAATTTTGTGTCGTATTTTAATTAATGTCTCGCGTTTTCATTAAATTTAATTGATGTTTCAATGACAGCACCATGTACGTTGCTACCCAGTACTTCGTACATCGTTAAATGTGTTTTAAGCGCAATAGAAGTTCCGTGACAAAGTCAACGTGCGTCGCGAGATGGACTTGTAGATTTTCGCCACGAAGGATCGGTATAATTCAAATGTGTTCATTAAATTATAGATGATAACGCGCAGACTTTCGATGTTCGATGAGAGTGAATACATTCTTATGACAGAAGTAAAATAATAATATATTAAACGTCAGGGAAAGTAACGTTTATTTTCAGGATACGAGCTCTTTTATTACGTCGCTCATAGAAACGTAGTTAGTATTCTCACGTACAATATTATTATAGAAATATTATTATAGAAATATATTAGCAATATTCTAAGTATAAATAGTTTAAGATTGTCGCTCGATTTTCACGCGATTTAACTGTTCTAAAGATTTTTAAATGGTTTTCTAATCCCAATCAAAATTCGTCATTGTTCTCATTCCCACGTTGATAAGAACGTTGATCGACTCTTTAACATGCACGATGCATTTGTGAAAAATATAAAAAATAAATGTATTTTTGAAGATCTTGCCGGCTAGGGTGCAAACGAATTAACTGCAAACGTCTTTCGAACACAGCGTTCTTTCGCTTTATTAACACATTTAAAATTTCATCCTTACACAACTCGACTTTTTACGATTCTTAGAATTTATCAAATCTTTTACAATTCGCATTGTTTGAAAAAGACTTGTAAAAATACTTGGGATATATTGTAAGTCGATTACAAATATTACATCGTTAAGCAGCCGAAAGATTTTTTTCATCGTGTTCGTATTATTGCTGAATAAAATGTTGGATTCATTTATTGCAATTTTGTATGTGTGTGTACCTCTCATCCTTTTTCTTCATTCATATTTTCCCGTTTTGTTTTTATTAATTTGTTACATTCCAACATTTTGTTCAAAATATTGTTTTCAAATGTAGAAAATATGAACGAGGTTCATATTCCGAGCAAAATTAAAATTCATTTTATTTACATTAAATTTCTTCGTCCAACAGAGACTCGCTTTTACACACACACACACACACACACACACACACACACGCACGCACGCACGCACACAAAAATTTGAATCACATTAAATTAATTCTCACTTGATATAATAAGCTTGATATAAATTGTTTTTATTCCTGCACTAGAATTTTCTTGCTTCTGCTAAACATCAAACATATATCTATTTCACTTTAAGTTTTAAAAGTGTATACTAGATATAGCTATAGAAAACAGTTCTAAAATTTTAATAAATTTTTTTTTACAGAAGCAAATCAAAAGGATAATGTCAATTTCGCTCATGATTTTGCCTATCTTCAACTCTCATTCTCTTCTGTTCATTAATTCAATATTCAATCTATTCAAGAAAGTTTGTCAAAATTTTGACAGTCTATTTCCAGTATGATTCCCTATCTTGAAATTAATATCTCCCTGGATCCAACTATATGTTTCATCTCGATTTTTGCGGAGGTTTCTTTGCGAAAATAATCATCAAATATCAATCGTAAGTTTCTTTTAACATCTCATATGAAAGCGTAAACAATAGGTGACAATTGTGAGCCTTTAACCTTTTGCTCTAAATTTTTAAGTATTAAATATTCTTAAAGTACTTACATTAAAAAATTGATATTTTTATCATTATTTTTTAATACATTTCCAGATATTTCTATAGAGCATATATTTAAAAAATATCACTTCTTACTGAAGTAACTTTTAATCCAGAAACTGTCTCTGGTAAACTGTCTCTAATTTTTTTATATTATTTTTAAATAAAATTTAGAATAATCTATATTTTTTCAAATAATTCTTAACATGTTTCCTTAAACCTTACGCACGTGCCATAAGTCCACATCTACAACAAGTTTTTATGCTATAAGAAATTGACGAATCATAATCAATTATTCTCCTCGTATTCGATTGTAATTGATCAATTTCTTACGGCTTAAGGCTTAAAACACCTGTTGTAGATCCGGAATAAAGAAACAAGGGCTAGGACGATAGGGCATTCCTTGAGGCGCGTCGCGCTTGCGGCGCTTCACGGCCGGCTCCGCGTCCGACAGCCGACAAGCCGACTTCGTATTTGCGCGGCAACGCGCGCCACCGCGGCGATCAGTCAGACAGTCAGCAGCCGTCCGCCGCGCGGTATAGATCGTTAGCTGTTGTTTTGCGTACGGAGCGTGCAACGAGTGCGTGACACCCATCTTCGTGCGTGTCCGTCCGTCCATCTATTCATTTGCGGCGCCGTGGTTTGTGTCGTTTCCTCAACTGCGACACTCTTCACATTCTTGCCCTGTCTCGCCCCCATGTATCATCTCGCACTCTCGTTGTCGCTCCGGTTTTTCGCGAACAATCCTTCGCTCTTCGCCGAGCGAACGCGCGCGCGCTCCTTTTTACCGTCACTTTTTACGAATCGCGGGCGAATCGATAGCGCGAACGATTATCGTTTTTGTGCGCGCGGCGAGTCTGTGTTCCGTGAAAAGTAATCGACCTCCCGGCCGCGGTTTTTCTTCGGGAAAACCTAACGAGAACGCATTCGTCGACGCCATAGCGTGAGCTTGACGTTTTCAAGGTATGTATAATACTATGTATGCTGTGTATATTGTGAACATGTAACAGTTCGTAAAGAGAGAATGAAATCAAGAGAGGGAAAGGGGGAGAGAGAGAGAGAGATGGACGTGATCGACGCGTGCACACGCGCGAGTTCAAATTCCGCGTAACGATGGTAAGTGTCAGTCTGAAGTTGAAGTGGATTGAGCCGTAATGACGTCCGCGAGGAGGGAGGGAGGGGGCGAAAGGTGAATTGGCTATGAACGTGGCCGCAAATCGCGCGAAGGGAGGGCAAGTTCAGTTCGTTCACGCGACGCGCGACAATGACGACACGTGCTTCTTTTCTTTCAGCTTGCAGATTTTCCAGCGATCCTCGTGAAGAATCGACACGCACGAAATTTTTGATCGAATCAAGGTAGAGATTCCGATCAAACTTCGATTAATCAATATACAAATTGCTTTCCATTTACAAAACTCAGGTAATTCTCATTTATGACGTCATAACTCATTGTCAGTTGCATGTTCCTTTTCATTCTGACAAGTGAGAATCAAATGAAGTTTTTATTATCTTCAGTCTGTACTAGCTCGTGCGCTTTACTGAGTTTTGTTTACATATTTTCTAAATTTTTTGGCATGAATTTCACTTCAAAAGAGTGAAACCTCACTCCAAAGAGTGAAAATATTGCCACTCTTATTTAGCAAGAGTCCCAGCAAATGAGAATGGATTGAAATAGATTAAAATGGATTTAGATTTTCAGAAATACGGATTCATGAATGTTAAAATGAATCCTTTTCAATCCTGAATGCATTTTTATAGGAATTGCATGAAACAAATGTCTATTCAATCTTGAATGCATTTTTATTTATTTATAGAAATGACATGGAGTATATTTCTATGCTTTTCAATCTAAAAATAATATTATAGTATTTTGTGTCTGTGTGCATTGTGAATACTGCTTAATTAAAAATTCTGAATAGGAAGTACAGTTTTTCAATTCAATTGAATCTAAAAATAATATCGGCCATTTCTGCACATTGTGAGTACTGTCAAATTAAAAATTCTGAATAGGAAATGCAGTTTTTTAATTCAATTGAATAAAAAAAAAATTTTTCTTTTAATGGTCCATTTTCTTAAAATTGTTTCATTTAAAAATACATCATGAATACTATTTTATTCAAAATTATGAATAAGAAATTTTTCGTTTAATTCAACTAAGTTAAAAAAAAGTACTGTAAAAATATATCATGAATTCTATTTTATTTAATAGTTAAAAAACATAAAAAGAACTACGTAAATATATACAATAAATGTTACATATGTAAATTCCTTATTTTCAATAATTTAATAAATTAATCGCTTTTATGTATATTTTATATTAATACGTTTTCTTTATTATACAGCTAGCGTATATTTTTTGTATAAAAGTTTTAAAATAATAACTATAGAATTTCATGTAATTACTGCTTTAATTTATTTAAACTTTTACATGTATAAAAATTTTTTATATGGAATCTAATTCATTTTTATAGGTTTAAAATACGGATTCGGATGGATTGAAAATTTCCAATTCATTTCCAATCTATTTTTGTTTGTTCGGATGGCAGTATTTTCTTTGGAAATTTTAAACGAGAGTGATAATATTTTCTCTCTTGAAGATTTCGCTCCAAAGAATTTAGAGAATAACTTTAGACTCAGTATCATTTGTGTGAAAATAGAAAATAACCATAGTTAACTTAATTGACACCTGTGTTATTTTGCGGCAGAATTACTAACTTTGCGGTATTTAACGCATTAAAAAGAGCATTAATTCATAGTTAATAAGTTAGGTTTTAGTTAGAAATGTGATGAAATCTGCTTTCAGCGATTCTGCAATTGAATCAATCGCCGATTAGGTTAGTCGGAGTTGCTTACAATGGCGTCTCTTGCTTTGGAGTTTCTAGAGTTTCGTTAGTAATTTAAATCATATTTACTCCTTACGTTCGAGATGGAATATATTCGAAAAAATCGAAAAATGAAGAAAAGAAGAAGGAAAATAAATGGAAAAATGAAATGAAAAAAATCTTGTTTGTTATGCATTACGAAACGTTGCTAATTTAGCTTGCGTCGATCAATTTCCGTCCAATCGATAGAGCATCAGCAACCAAGGCACACTTTCTGCCGCTTATACCCATCTTACGATATATATTTTTACGTGACCGTGATGTCACGAAAGAATCCGAGCTAGCTAGCGAGAGTTCTGAGCATGCGCTTTTCATCGTTGTTGCCGGAGTAAACAATAGTCGATTGTAGAAAAACGCGCATGTAGTCTACGTTTTATAAGTCTATGTAAATATCTGACGGACAAAAAAAGTCTAATTTTTTTTTATTGCAAGATTTTTTAATTACTTTTTTTATTACCTCACTTTTTGTTAATTCATGGAAAGAACGAATTTGCTGAAGTATAAAAATTCAGCTACATACAGATCTGAAATCATTTTGTTGGACCATCAAAATAGTTACGTAGAAATCTCAAGCATGATGAGTAAAAAATTTTGATATTCTAGCAATCTATTTGAACATCCTACATAATTATTTTGATAATTCAAAAAAATTATTTTCAGATCTATATAGCTTAATTTTACATATTCAGCAAATTCTTTCCGTGTTTATTATTCGGCAATTTTTTAAAATAATTGACTGCAGAATAAAGAATTTCTAGAAGTTTTGAATGAAATATCTTTATGAATAATTGTATGTATCAATTTGAGTGAATGAATAAATAATAAGAGTACATTATACTTTATATCTTAAAGTTAGAAAAAGAAGTCTTGCCAACGAAAGGCGTGAAATGACGGAGGAAAATACAGGTCGAATGAGTAATTGTGTTGAGAATAATATTTATAAATTCTCTTTTTTTTTCGCTTGTGCACAAATTTATTTGCGAATTGCAGTGTTAATCTTGTCGGAAGCGAAATTTTATAATTTTTAGAATAGAGGAAAGGAGATTTTTAATAAACTTATCGTAATCGAGCTGTTGTTAATGTCTCATTAAAATTAAAAAATATAGCATATAAAAAATAAATAGAAATGAACGATCGTTAGCGTGATCCCAACGGGATCAACAAGTTCTATAAATAGCAATATCTCGAGATTAAATGTCGAGCAACTTCTCAATAATCGGATCGTATGTCCTATTCTGCCAATTTAAAACTGACACGCACAAGTCGTAGTACATCCCTGGGAATCATCTGAAATCCAATCACATTCTTTTAATCTTTTAAAGTGAATCTTATTCTGAAAAATAAAAAAAATCTCTTAAAAATGGAGCCACTTATTTTCAAGACTGGTTAAATTTTTACTCTTTAGAGTGAGATTCCACTCCAAAGAATTTAGAGAGAGACACAGAAATCCGAATGTACGAGAGAGTTGCACTTTGTTACAAAGTTTTCTCTTCTTTTAGATATTTCCTTTCTGCGAAATTGTTACGCTACGTTCATTAAACTAATCGATAAAGACCGTTGCTCTCGAATTGAAGATAAGATGACGTTTCCCGACGAGACACTGACTCATTGCGTATTCACTGACAACGCGGATTGCTCTTCCCACTCGTGAATTTGCAAATCACGTGCGTGTCGTAAACGTCAGGCCGAAGGTCGAGAGCATATCAAGTGTTGGAGTTTCAACTTATCGTGTCCGGAACGTATAGATTATTATGTGACGCATTCGATTTATCGACATTTATATCAAGAGAAGACTACCGGTACCGATTTTTTTTTCACGTGCTCATTCATTTGCCCTTTCTCATAACTAAATGCAATGTATATCAGATTGATTAGATAAATACGTGACTCGATGTCTACGATCTAAAGATTAGAACTCTTTACGAATATCACGCTGACGATCGTTCATTTCTATTCATTTTTTACATGATATATTTTTTTATTTTAATAAGGCATTAACAACAATTTTGCTAACTTCTTATTTTTGCGTATATATCTTCGTTTCTTGTATGTTATATAATCGTCTTGTTATCATTTGCTCGAGTAGCAAGATTATATTTTATTTCTTATTGATGTTAAAGTCGTCATTAAAACGTTATCTTGCTTTAACGTCATCTTGCTACTTGAATTAATTGTGTATGTACGTAACAAATTATTATGACTAATTATTATTATTATTATTCTCTTTTGCAGTGATGCTGGTTGTTTGGCAAGGAGCTCGCCGTTGCCTGAGTTGCAGCGGGCAGCGCACTAATCAGGGTCACCAATTTCAAAAGTCGCATCATCGTCGCGAGCCGATCAGCGAGAAGCTCGACCGGTATCATCTCGTTAGATCCAGGTAAATAAACCGGTTATTACCAAGCTTTGTTTTCTTATTATCATTATTTTTCGTTATACAATAATCAGTGTTATCTGTTATTCTCTTCGTAGAAAGGTTTTCTGATAAGGAAACGAAAAATATTCTTGATCTTATCGTAACACAGTATAAAAATAAAACGATATTAAGAATAGATCAATGTATTCTCCTTCCTTGAATTGTATTAACTTATTATCTTGAGACAAAAATAGAAATATTGAAAACATATAAATTTAAGTTTATATATTAGGTGTTGGAATTAATTCGTAGCGTTTTTTAATGAAAGAATGTTATTTATTTCACATGAGCATTAAAAAATACATTAATGAAAGTACTTCCCATCACTTGTAAAACGCTACGAATTAATTCCAACACCTAATATAAATCTTTTCCCAATGTTATAATGCATGACGTTTGTGCCATAATGTTTAATACAAAATTGATGTCCAAGATCATTCTATTCCAAATTTAAGAACCTCTTTTTTTAAGAGTAGGATATTCCATTGTTAACAATAAATATGATGTCCCTGTCAGTTTTATTTTATAATGGATTGAAGAGAAATATTGTATCCAGAAATCTTTTTCTGGTGCAACTACTCGATGAAAAGCGTAATAAATCCTCGAATGATCTAAACAATCCTAACATATAGATTATTCTAATATTATATGATAGAATAATGAAGTAGTTCTACTGTTTTTACACATCAGTGTGTGAGAACTTTAATGTATAATAATTTAATTTTAATTGATTTTAATTTAATTTTAATAATAATTTATAAATAATTTTTAATTTTTCTATACAAATAAAACTTTCTAATTTATGGCACATTTACCCTAGATTCCTATTGATCTCGAAATTATAAAAAAATTTTTGTTCCTGTAAAAAAATTAATACACAAAATAATATATGCGAAGTTACTATGTTTTATTGAAGAATAATTAGGGTGGGACAATAAAAAATATAATTATGTTATTAGCATAAGATTTTATTGAATGCGTACATTTATTGGTACATTTAAACAAACATCCGAAAGATTATTAGCAATAAAGTCGAGATGGATGTAGCAGTTCATTATCCTACCGTCTGCAATCGAACCGCGTAATTGATTGAGCTAATCACGCTCGGTTGAATTTCATACATGCATCAATGTGCATGTATGCGTGCAAACTCGTACATATGTGTACGCGCCTTGTCGCCGGACTCGAATAAGACGAAGTAATTCTCCGATGACCCGACCGTTTAATCGCGGGACATTTGCGAGAGGAAAATTTTCCAACGACTCGATCCGAACAGCAATTCGAAACACCCATGGCGTATTTCATGTATTTCTCAGAAATCATCGCGAGATTTACCGCCGCGTCGAGATATCTGAGTCACCGGCTACATCCGTCAAAATAAAAATACCGGCGAATAATCGGAAAAATTGCACCTAAGAAAGCGTTAAGATTTACTTGCGGGAAATACAACGAAGAATATTAATCGTCTAAAAAAATCGATTGTTCAATCATCGTCGTCAATAATTTTTAATTCAAATATAGCGCAATCTTTTAGGAATCACTGAATCCAGAGAAAGTAATGTTATAGCTATTATTTTTTCGGAAATCTTTTTTAATTTTATGCAATTGTTTGTAGTTAAGATAAATATTACTCTTTTTCCCTCGTAAAAATGTTATATTAGCGAGTGAATAATTGGAAAATTTATACTTGAAAGAGTATAATAAGATTCACTTGCGGGAAATACGAAAGTTGTAAAAAAAGAAACAACAGTCATCGAAAAAAATCCCTTTTTTAATTAATTCCCATCGTTAATAATTTTCGAAGTGTAGCGCAATCTTTTAGAAATCACTGAATTCGTGAGGAAGTAATATTATAGTTATCATTGTTACAGAATTCTTTTGTAATTTGACGTAATTGTCGTACAGTTGATATGAACGCCACTCTCTTCTTTCATTTAAAATAAAAAAATGTCAGGAAATGCACGCAGATCCATCGTGTCACATCGGATTTAACGTGTCATAATTAATATATGTTTTTACAGTCGACGGCCTTACGATAAAGACGTGAGTAACACTTAACGTATCAGACACGTGCATAAACGGGGCATTCACGCCGTAGCTACGTGTTGCGTGACATACTGCTATGTGAGTAGCTTCTACCTCGGATGCGTGCATTTCCTTTAAAAAAACACATCGTGTGAACGAATTGTGTGACAATTTTCACCTGATTCGACTGCTCGAGCTTCCCATAATCGAGGCACGTAGTAGCGCAGTACGTGTCTCGTGCGGTATCACGATCTCTATTATTAGCTTACTGTCGCGTCATATAAATTACATAATATTAATGTTAACATTGTTGTGAAATATTACGTTTAAGTTTATTTTGTGATATTTCAAACTGAACAATCGGGAAGGATAGATAAAAATAAAGATGGAAACGGTATTTATAGCCGATATTGCCTATTTCATCATTCGTTTATCATCACCATTATACGCCAACGAGTCGGTATCCAACGTTAACGTCACGTTTAATTGACTCTTCTGCGATAATAATTTGATCACGAAATACGAAGGTATTTCGAAATTCGGAAAATCGAACGGTGCACTCACACAGACTCGTCTAAATCTAGAATACACTGAAAGAAAAGATTGACTGAATATGGCATAGCATTTTTAATTGGTTGCAGCAGACAATTAAAAATGCTATGCTATTTTATCATTTAATTTGCTGCAGCCAATTTTCTTTTAGTGCACACGCATTAATTGCAGTAGTTATTTATCACCAATGAAACTTCGAGCTCGACTAATTTATTTCTTCTCATTAGACAAGTCGCGAGTGCGTTAACATACGTAACACGACACGTATACATAACACAGCAGCGTTAATAATGCGTGTTTTGCGATGGATCTACGTCGGCGGCAACTTCGATTGTCGAAGTGAGAAATATTTGCGGTCACGTGACAATTACCGACGAGTATGCCGGCGATTATAAAGCACTTATAAGGCGATTGACGTTCCCAATGGGTTAGTTCACGATCGAACGTCGACGCGCCGACATCTTTTTGTACTCACGCGTGTCATATTGTCATAATATCGTGCGCTATCTTCGAATTAAATTTCATACGTCTACGAGTTTCTTTGCATTTCTTCGCCATCTCGCTGACATGTCTTCGTTATCGTACACCAAAACCGTAGCTGATTTTCGGGAAATTGCATTTGTCACACTCGAGACAAAAAGAGAAATATCAAATCAAAAATAATTCAAGGCAGTGAAATTTTTATGTTGAAAATATAGAGCAACAATAGAAAATCACTCTTTCTTCCGAGTAACTTGTGGAACTATTGTTATTTATACTGGTGTGTCGTTAGCAGGCAGAAAATCTGCGAACGAAGTTTAACTCTTTCCGGTGCGCGAAGTTTCAAGGACTAGATGTTTTTGTGTAAAAGTTGAGTGCGTGGACTTTACATTGTAAATACGATTTTAAACTAGTCAAATTGAGTTATATTGTAAAGAAAGTTCATTTTCATTGCAGCTGCACATCGTTGCATCTGTTTTCTTGTGTGCGTCAAGGTTGGGGACAAAGCGGAAAGAAATCCAAGGTTACGGTACGTACAAGGTTTTCTCAAGTAGTCGATCGATTGATTGATAGATAGCGATTTATTTAGGGAGTCTCTAGGCGACTTAATTGTATTTAGCGATATATTGCATTTCCGCTACTCGAATACTTCCGCTACACTTTATTGTTAGTTATTAGTACGCTTATCGTTTTTTAATTAGATAAATTATAGTTTTAATTCGATAGATTATAGTTTTTCTATTAGATAAATCCTTTAAAAATATGATTTCGTGACCATTATTAGCAAGCAGAGATATTTTTAAAACATTCCTTGCACAAATAGAATTAGGATGCAATTTTATGCGATCATAGCTGCCGCTACCATCTTCAATCGATTTTTTTTTCATTCGAACGAAAATTGAAACGTTGTTGAAGATCATTGTGATTTTCATTGACATAATTCAACGTAATTGATTTAAAATAACTACATACAAAATGCAAAAGCAAGAATCGTAGATAAATATAGTAAAAAAATGAGCAATATTACTGCTTTAAGATGAAAACTCCATTTCTTTAATAATTTATGTTAACAAAACTTGAAATATTGCATGAAATATGAGATGATTAATATGAAATCGTATATATTTGTATTTACTCTCGTATTTACTGCAATATTTTTTATATAAATCTGGAATTTATGATGATTGCAGTAGAGCGCACATAGCATATCTCTATGGTTAACCGCATTGCAATATGAAGATAGTTTTCTCGTGAATAGGGCTATCATATTGGAATCACAAGGAGAGAGTACATATATTTAAAAAAAAAAAGATGATTCAGGGACGGAAGGAGAGGGTATAATTTTTTATACATTAAATGTATGTATTTAATAAAATAAAATTTTAAAAATATAATTTTTATTAACAATTTTTATTAATATAATTTTATAAATATAAAATTTTAATTAATGATCAAAAGTTTTACGATCTTAAAAAGAACAAATGTATTCTTAAAATAATTGACTCTATTCGCGAAATTAATTTAAATAAGTAGGTACTATAAGTATGATGTCTCATTTAATAATGCAAATCGATAAGTTGGCTAATAATCGATCGTGATTCGAACCGCACAATAGCTCTTTAATGAGATATTTGAGTTCATGTAATCTTTTGCTAATATAAGAAACTGTCACCAGACGCGTAAATAATACGAAGATCTCGAATCTGGCATGAAAATATAGCCAAAGGTTGAAAGTCCTCTCTGAATATTTCTTCAGATGCAAAAGTGAATGAGCACGTGCTCAATAATTTCGCGTTTCTCCGTCAAACTTCGTTCGACTTCGCGATAACTACACACTTGACAGCAGTCGACTACGCTACTCACACCTTGATACATAAAAACCAGTTCATTCCGGGTCGCCGACGTCGCCATTCAATATAGATCATGGACGATACCAGAATACGTGAAGTTTTGCTCATCCAGGACAGAATTAGAGCCAGGAAATTCTCTTTGTCTTCTTGTCGATCTTCGCCACGAGATGATTATCGATTTCACCTTTTTCTGTTTCCTGAAATAGCATATATCTTGAAATAATCAAAGCGCTATCTTTTTGTTATCAGTTCGTTGAATTTGCAATAATTTTTTATTCTTTTTTATTCTTTTGTCTGATTAAATGCGAAAAGTTTTTTGTATATCACAATTTTGCTGTTTTTCTTCTTTCTTCATTGATTTTTTTCTTGTGAGGTATAATATTCCTCTTTTTTTCTTCCAACAATGAAAATTTTACGGAGCGATTTTGCCATCAGTTTATGAGTTTTGCGCCTTTAGTCTCTCCTTGAGAACGTGACGCCTATTAATCAATCCCTCACTGTTAACTGGGATCTTTAAAGACATCATCGATATTTTGATTGTGAATTTCAGTAGATAAATTTAAATTTGTAAAAAATAAGTGAAGTTACACAATCCGACTTCTATGATGGTAAAAATTCATTGTTAAAGCTTTGATAATTATACCAAAATTGTTTCACTTAAATGAAATAAGCGTTTGTAAATACTCTCAATATATCAGTTAAAAAATTCATTGAGACTGATTACTGATTCTACATTTACAAAAGTTCAAGACATCAAAGACATGACCTTGTATCTTAATTAGATTTCAAAAGAGCACAGACACTTTTGTTTGATCCCAAACTCGAGTTCAATTAACGCCTTTTCCTGCAGACCGTGACGAATATATCTATCCTCCGAGAAAATAAAGAGAGTAGTTAAACTACGTCTGGCCGGGAATGAAAGAGACACAGAACAAGGCTGACAGTGAGCGGTTCAGTGCAGTGCCGGAGTTAACCGCGTTTGTTAACTGGAGTTGCTGACCTTAAAAACTATTATAGAGTCTCTTTTCCTCATCAAGAGATGTACAGTCACAAATTGAGAATATTTCGATTCAAAGGAGTGCGCCAGGCTATCCTTTTCGAGGTAATGCGAGGTCGCTCGTAACGCGAGTGCGAGTCCGTGCCGTGCCTTGCTGTGTCTCGCGACTCGCTTGGATTGTACGCGAGTTCGGCCCTGATTCTGTGATCAGGAGAGGGAAACAGAGACCCCCGACTCGTGCGAATACTACTCGCGCGAGCAGTCAGCCAGTCACGTACGTAACGCGGCACCATCGTGAGGTCCACGTTTTTCGTATCTTCTTTCATGAGGAGACAAGTTGATTTCGTCAGCGACGCGTGATTGACCTGATCGACTCTCTCATCTGTAATCTCGTACCCTGCGACACGCTTCTTCTCATGGCAAACGTGACAAACGTCGTGAATAGTACGCTGATAGTGTGACCGCGCGCGAATTTCAGTGAATATCCTGCTCTTCCTCTCTCTCTCTCTCACACACATATATTCTGCTGCTCCGGCCTGCGTTAAAGCAGATGCGAAGGTACGTTCAGTTTTCAGACGATAGAAGAATCGCGTTACAACTCCCTAACTGTCGTGCGTTGTCTGAGAGAGCACGTGTCTGAGAGAATCGAAAGCCTTCATGATGAGCATCTCTTGGCTTCATTGTATTCGCGTATCTATATGCGTATTTGCGGAGATTTATTTCTTTGTGTTACATAATACTAAATAAAATGCATGACAATTAGAGAGTGGAAAGTTAGGACCTATGTGATGAAATTAAATTTTGGATTAATTAAAGATAATATAGTTCTAGAAGAATAAAATCACAATGGTAAAATAGAAGGACTACGAGCCTATTTTATTTAAAAAATTTATTAAAAAATTTATTAAAAAAACGTTTGATATTTATTGGTACCGAAATGTTTGTTGGTTTGTTTATAATTTTATATTTATAATGATCATTTTTATATTCAAATGTTAAACGTTGTTTTTAACAAATGTTTTTAACAAAATAAACTCGTAGCCATTCTATTTTATCATTGTAAATTTTGAATATTAATTTAGAAAAAAATATTTTGGATTTATACTATAAAAAATTAAAATGCAGAATGTTAGAAAGCATAATTTTGCGCGTGATATATTCACTGAAATATTTAAAAATTTAGTTAAATACAAATCTGAAAATAATTTTGTTTAAAGCATTACAATAATTAGTAGGAAGTTTAAACTGATTGATATATTAAAACTTTTTGCATTGTCATCAACGCATTGTCATTAAGCATTCTACATAATTATTTTGATGGCTTAGCAAAATTATTTTTGAATTTGTATCTACCTAAATTTTTAGAGACTTCAATAAAATTGTTCTTTCCATGTAAACTTACTAGAGATAGAAATAGTAACAAAAAATAGACAAAAAAAAGATTCTTACAAAAATTGTAAGTTTCGTATCTAAAAAATAATCTTTATTCACTTGTAAAAGTTTTTCTATTCTATAATATTGTGAAACTGTGATTGAAAACTGATATCCTCAATATTATGTCACACAAATGGAGAGAAAATATCTTTTGTGTATATTCGTATGAATGAACGATTAAATATTAATGCCTATGATCTTTTTCAAAATGTAATGATATTCTTAGAATTACTATAAGGATGCGCGTATTTTTAGATGCAAATGTCTGCTCTGTGCTTCACTATTAACGTACTTTGCTATAAGAAGTGAAAATCAGAACATATCGTTGCTAAGAGAGATAAAATTTGCATTTTTCGCGACATCATTCTCATCTGTCATTCACATCTGTCGAATTCAATTCGCATTTCGCTCGCGTGTCGCGTCGAAGGACATTACTTAGTCTTTGTCCTTTTGAATACCATTGATGATGCTTCTCGGAAATGATAATTCGAAGGTTCTAATTTGCATTCGTCGCGACAGTGTAGAAAACGGTGAATTATTTTAATTAAACTTAGAGCATTCCCAACGCGGCATCGTAAAACACTCGATCTTACCTTATCAGCAGATCACCTTACATTTATCATCAGATCACAATCTTAAATTGAATTTTTTGTTATCATCTTATTAGATAAATTATCTATTAGATAAATTGATATTAAATTACGACTACACAAGCGGAATATTACCTATTCTTCATAGCGTAAATCCAGTGATATAACAATAATAGTTTGAATTAGGCGTAAATTAATTTGCGACATATTCAAACAATGCTAATGATACCACTGGCCGTGAAACGCTATACGAATTAAATAATTGTTTGTACAATTGGAGTTAGCGAAGTAATTTTACGCGTTATTTCTTTAATATATTCTTTTTAATTCATGTAACTAAAAGAAATTTGTGAGCCGCAGCCATTCGAACAATTATTTTTAATTCGAAATATTCGAATACTTATTACTTGGATTTTAGCTAATCATAATCCAACTTATCACTTTCAGTTTATTTCAAAATAATTAAGAGATACTAGGATTTTATCTATAAAAAATAGTATATAACATTTCATGTGGAATTGTCATAAGATGTAATACTGCCGTTCGAATTTTTTTCTATAGAATTTTTTTCGTAGAAGAGTTTTCACGTAGACCTTAATTCTTCGTCTGTAATCTAGATCTTTTTGGCACAAGCGAAATTTCACTCTCAATTTTCCGAAATAAAGAAGGATTAAATCATTAAATCCGATCCGCATTCTTAAAATATCTTGTTAAAAAATTTGTAAATATTTGTAACAGAGATGTTGAAAAGTAAATGAATTTTTTAAAAACTTAGAGATAAACAACTTGGACTGGACGAAAGGAGTGATACGCATGGAAAATTAATATTATAATTTCAGATAATAAATAAATATTTGGATGATATTTATAAATTCGGATTATAGAATATTCGCTTCACATTGACGACATGAGACACTTCCAGTCTCATTACTCCAATTCTTTGCATCGTGACATGGTATCTTTTATTCTCTTCATTGCTTATACTTATCTCTGCCGTTATTCGTTGATCTCTTTCTCCAAGGGTCAAAATAATATTAGAACATCAGAGCAGTGATTGAAGCGTAGCGAATGTGAATAAGTTAGCTACACAGCTGAAATTAACATGGGTCTTCGTGAACGAAGAACACGCATTTTGTGTGTCACATTGACATCGTGCCAGGATTGATGTCGACCAGCCTAAGTAAGTTACAGGGCCACGCAGATATTATTAGATAGGTTAGCGCGAAATACCACGTATTTCCTAACATATCATCAACGAGAATCGCGTATAGTAATATCATTTCATGGTCAGAAAGAGGGAGAAAGAGATCATTTCTCGCTTATATCTCGCATGCTTGAATTTCGTTCAGCAGTAGTAAATAAACACCCTAGAGTTTTTTAAATATCCGGACGATCCTTTTTCACGTGACATGTCGACGTTTTCTTATTTTTAGTTTTTGTTTAGATCGCGGATATAAAGTAGCGGCAGCCGCACAAGCGCTGCGTCAGCGAGAATGGATGTTACTTCGTCTGCAGCGAATGCAAAAAGCGCAGTCGCCAATTACGGTTGGGTAATTCTTAAATAACTTCTACTTATGTCAGTTACGAATAAATTCCATTCCGCAAGACGCTCTCGATGTATTTTTCATTAATTATCACGGTTTTCTTCTGGGGGAGTGAGAAGTAAATTAATACGTGGAATTTCCGTTTTATGCGATGATTTGATTTTTTTTTTTTTAGGAAAGAAGAGAAGAGGATTTCGGTAAAATTAAATCTTCGTAAATTGAACAATTCTCAGAACGAGCGTCTGAAATAGAACAATTAAACAATATTTAGCGAATTTAATAATGCGAAAAAAATTATAAACTTCTAAAATATTTTGAATTGAAAATGAGAAAATTTACAAAAATTTGACTACAAAAATGTACAAATTAAATTAGGCACAATTTGTTTGTGATATATATTTTATTATGTGATAGCGATAGTTACATTACTTGGAAAGTATTTATTGATAGCATAGAAGATCAAACTTCCGGCCTTTCTAGATTGGTAACAATCTCATTTCGAGGTATAGCCTCCCATTTTCAGTTTCAAAGAACTCGTTCCCGAACGACAATGCAATTTTGCGAGGAAGTTCCATCATCCGATAGTAATACGCACCTCCGATTGTAAAACGTTGCGTCATGACGTGACGTACTTCTAGTCATCACACCAATATTGATGGGGCGTACATGTGCCGTCATGGCTCGTCTTGATAAACACACGTGATTTATTGTCGTCGCGCGTCTTGCGCAAAGTTTGTTCGAAAAGCATAATTATCAGTATAACGTGGAATCTCTCGTGGTTGGTCGCGACAGCGCTGGAGAGAAAGCCAATGACGCAAGGTGCAAGGTGCAAGACGAGCCTTCGCTTTAGGTAGCTGCGATTCGTCGGTTCGGTAGGCGTTGGTAGCGAGACTGCTCGCGATTGGCAACCTAGCTGGTTGGACGAGAGGCTCGTCTCGAGCGGTTCTCATCCTGAGATTTGTGACAAGTCCGACTGGACTGCTTAGTCCGATGTTCAAAGTGAGGATATGACAAACTCTAATTACTAGAAATATTTTTTATTTTCACAACTGCTCTGTGTTGTAATAAAAGAAAAGAGTTTTAAAATAATTTTGACAATTTTACTGGATATAATTTGGATCCAAAGATGAAATTTATTAGGTGTTGGAATTAATTCGTAGCGTTTTACAAGTGATGGGAAGTACTTTCATTAATGTATTTTTTAATGCTCATGTGAAATAAATAACATTCTTTCATTAAAAACGCTACGAATTAATTCCAACACCTAATATTTTGAAATATTTTAAGAATTTTATTATTATTATAATTTTATTGTTATTATAATTTTAATCTCTATAGATTAATTTATTTAATATATTCTTGTTTAATAATTGCTACATTTTTTTGCCTTAGTAAAAGGCAAAAATATGTCGATGGATTGAAGGCCGCCAAGTATGAATTAATATGAGAGAATGTAAAAATTATTGAATTTAAAATAGACGATAGCAGAGGGCCAAAATGATTTTTAAAATCAACCGGTGTGCAACGGCCTTTAGCGCGTCCAACGCAATTACTATCGGAGATCGCCCTCACTAACATCAACTCGCTCGATTACCTCGCGTCATTGGAGACAATGATATTCTCGGTACGACGATTGTCGTGCGGGAAGAGAATCCCCGTTGAAATTGCGACGGTTATCCAATTGTTTGCGGAAATTTCGAACCGCGTCACGGAAGACATGTATTTTCATTTGATACAAATGAATTTATCGACGTTTATCGACATGACAATTAATTATTCGCAAACGATTCGCAATAATCTCCAGATCACAAAGAGCTTACTTTTTTTTTAGACTAAATAAATTCTGATTTTCCTAATTTATTATTAGGTTTATTTAAGATTATATATCAAAATAACTGGAATTGGAAATTTATATCTTCCGCATAAAAATATAAATTATATATATATTGAGAGATAGAGGAGGGGGAGGGAGGAAGGGAGAGAGAGAGATCAATACTTATATTTAATAATACAATTTTATAATTTAAATGAAAATTTTCTAACTTTATTTTAATTATTTTTATATGTCTACTTATTAAAATAATTTTTTATTCTGGTTCTAAATCGCTACTAAATTTTTTGTATTACTTTCAAATATAATATAGGAAAATTTGTAATTTTTTTCATTTTTTGTTAAAAAATACATCCTCGAATAATGATTAATAAATGTCTTGGAAATTCATAGTTTTCCGACAATTTTTACTTCTCTTAATTTTTTTAGTTGTCAAGCACTGAAAATATCTCGATCTGTTTCCAAAATTGATTTCAGTTTAAAGAATCTATTAGTAGACGATTGCGGAAAGAGATTGCCGTTGACGGCTAATTTAACAGTTACATTTTTGATGACATTGCTTAACGAACGAGGTAAGTCTCGATTGCCGTAATAATTGGAACAATATACGTGACTTTGACCGATTTATCAATAAAGCGTCCCATAATGAGTAACACGCGAACTGACGAATCAACCTGCTTGATGACTTGATGACTCGCAACGTCACAGCAAGAAAGTCGCTGATTGGATAGATTGACTGTCGGTCGAGGGGCTCGTCCAAGTAAACTGGTTCTCAACCAAAGTTTGTTCAGAACTTGTAACTTTCAATCCGCAATTTGTAGAGATTTTAACGTTATCTTAAAAATTCAGAATGAGCAAAAGTATTCGTGATTCCTAAATGTTGATTACTTGCGTCATCGATTTTTACGAACACGTCGCACTATATATGCGTAGATGATATAATAGTCGGATGTACACATCTCGTGGACTTTGGCCTCGTATTAATGAGATTAGCAAAAGATTAAGACATTCACAACTATTTGTCACCTGATCAACATTATTATTATTTTAACCTTTGTCAGTTTACTTATTTTCACGCAAGTTGTTACAAAACAAGTCGTCCATGCAAGAAAAATAAGCTTGGTGATATGGCTAATAAAACAGTCAAAGGTGTTTAAAGAGATAGAAGATTATGATAACGTGAGGATTTCGAAAGCGTAATGTGAAGTATCACGAAGATTTACGATCAATCAGACGGAAAGTAGTGCTACTTTTACCTTTGTTAGCGACCTGTATATCAACATTCGCTCTGGTATTATAGCGTCCTTATCGCTGCAATTTCATCGGCTAGAGTCTCGTGGGAGGATTTTGTGGCACCTACAAATTAGCGTGTAGTTATTAACAGTGTACCTACATCAAGTTTCGTAATTATTTCGTCGGAAAATATCGAGAGCACAAGTGATTATAGAAGCTACAAAGGCTTTCAGGAATAACAAAGTTGCTATGATTGTATGGAGCTCCGCACAATAAAAGGAACAGAAAACAGAGAATAAGAATTTCAACCTATCAGAAATCATGTATTGTGGAATACACAGTTTCTGATAGGTTGAAATTCTTATTCTCTGTTATTTGTTCCCTGTTCCTTTTATTGTACGGAGTCCCTAAGAATTATATCTTATCTTTCGAGAGAGAGATATACTAACAAAACGTAAAATGTATTTATTCATTCTATTCCGTAGCTTATTAGAGAGAATTGCTCGCAACAAGATTAGACATTTATTTATTAATTATGTTACGCGAACAATCGCGATTATTTAATATTCTATGAAACAGCACAGTGCAGCTTGCAACTAATTAATTTTGCTGCTTTGCAATTATAATTCTTCGTTCGAGTTGACTTGCAATCCTCGTCAAACATATAAACAACGTATGCACTTGCTATTTGTGAATAATTAATCCGGATGATTTTAAGTCGTTAAAAATGATTCGCTCGAACTTTATTTTCAAAAAATATCGCATACGAAAATATATTATAACATATGTTACATATGTTATAAATTTTTCTAAGCAATATAAATTGGTATTTATAATCGACTCTTATTTCAAGTTTTAAATAATGTCTTAAGATCTTAAGACGCCTCTGTAATTAGTTTATGACATTTTAAGACTGTATTTAAAATGATCTTAAATATAAAAATATAAAACCCACTACATGATTACTGGCCATATATTCAAGAAGCCCAGATGCTTCTAATCAGCCAGATTTTTAGAGTGACTCACATCTTCGCAGAATCATTACGCGGGCGTTTCTTCATCCGGAATCTGAGAATGATTATATGCAAAAATCCGAATATCTACGATCGATAGTGTGATCTATCGATTCACTGCGAATTGCCTACAAAATATTTTTATTTTTACAAATTTTATAAATTATAATATAATTATACAAAATATATGTTATATGTAATGAGAATGATAAAGAAGATTTTTTAAAGATATTTTAATTTTTGTACGCTTTAAATTACAAGAAGAAGGATTGCATCTCTCGATTTTTAAATCTCTAAATTCGATCAGAATTTTTTTCATATAATGTCTGACGTTCGCAATTAATCGTCATTGTCGGAGGTGAAGGGTCAGTATCGTCTGTCGTCTACGATCGCGAAATCAATGTTAATTGAGCTTGCGCTGATATACCGATTCGCTCGTCAATTTCGCCTTGAGGATCGCTCGCGTCTCTCATGCGATTGGCGAACATATTCGTTGACGTCACGCGGCACAATGAAATAATTGCAGACCGGCGTATTCTCTCTATTGCGTTCTTTATTATTTTATCTCTCCCCTGCAAATTGGTCGATGCTGATTGGTTCATCGTGCTTGCGGACAGAGATAAAAATTTTCCATAGCATACATTTCGCAAATATTTGCGAATGTCGAAAAGTCCTTTTTTGCAATTTAAAAAAATAGCTTCGTACATGTAATTCTTTGAGATATTTAACTTGCAAAAATTACGACTACAAAGTTTTCAATATAAGTAAAGCTCATTCTATAATTGTGTAAATGTAGTTGTAAGTGGTGTAGTTATAAAAATTGACCAATTTCAGTTGAATATTCTTCTTATTTTCGGCTGTAATTGGTAAATTCTTAAAACTACACTACTTATAAGTACACAATTGTAGAATAAGCTTAATACGATTATGTGACGTACTAACACAGAGCGTCGACAAGACTGTGTTATCGCATATTTTGCTAAATGTACTTTAGTAATTTTTTTAGACATTAAATAAACTTTTGCGTTTTTTTTTTAGACGCGTGAAGCAAATTCTAAACGGATAAGATAAAAATACTAAAAACACGATTGCTATTTTTGCGCTGTTGTACAGACCATCCGAAGTTGCACTAAATGCATTGAAATAAGTTTTACGTAAAATATGACGTAAAACCTACCGTGATACCTACAGTATACATTATTCGCTAAAAATTTGTGCGTGGGAGTTTAACGCAGCAACGATTTATTTTCGTCAGGATTGTGACAAGTGGACTGCCTACACGTGACTGTCGACCATTCACTTTCGAATGACACGCTCGTTCGCGAATTTTGCGTTGGCCAGAATTCGGAGAATCTCTATTTTCGCACGAAGGAATATTCTCAGAGGTGCGTTTACGATTAGTCGAAATGTGACCGATCATAATAGAGCTGCATTTTTGTATAACTTATTAATGATTAATAATACTCCATACTTATGAAAATTTATCAACGGTTTTTTTATTTCATCGAGTTAAATTATAGATAATATTTTTCTTTTTCTCTTTAATGTTCTTTTGTTTTATTTCTTTTTGATGATTTTATAATCTATGTATACGAGCAAAATACTGTATAATTTTTTGCAATTTGTTGACCTCTCTATGCATTGCGCAAAGATAAAAATTTGTATGTTGCAACAGATAATAATTCATGCATTTATCTTTTTTTTTACCGACTGACAAACCGTCGTCTGCTTTATCGACAGCATCTTTATCGATGGTTTCTTATCCATCGATGTGCAAATCCTTTTATCGTAAGCTCATATCAGAAGATGGCAGTACCGTTTCTTCTCATGAATGAAAAATTTGCATCCTGTAGGATTGATTTACATAATTATTTCTATCTAATAAATCTACACCGAGCTCGATGCACTGCGGATTCACACGCACTTATATCTTTATTAAGGGTCTTATTCTTTAAAAAAATTGACATACTGAAAAAAATCTATAATATACCTAATATCTGAGAATAAAGCAATTTTCATTTTCTCGCTTTTAAAGAAATAACTAAAAAAATTATGTTTCATTAATTTTTCTTTAAAAAATTGAACATCTTTTTATTCTATAAATGAAGAGATGTAAATTGAAAAAGTATAGTGATTTTTAAAACAAAGGCAATTGATGTAACATAAATTTTATTTAAAAATCTTTCATTTATACGTAATCCTTTCTGTATATTAAATTAAATAAAATATATAGAATCAGTGTTATGTAAAATATTAAATCTTTCGTTAATTGCGTGGCAACAATTTAATTGCATTAAAAAGAAACTGTGTCTTTAATTCAATTTCTCGATTGTAAGTTTTTATCAAGCCTTTCATCTGAATGTGACTTATGATACATATTCATTATTCTCAACATTGTGGAATGCATTATTATCACTCTGTGAAATTATGTCAATCTTGTTTCCAAAGTTCAACAGAAAACACAATCACATATTACATAATAAATCTCGCATACGACATTTGTTGCAAGACAAGAAAAACTGCAAATCCAGTCGATGAAATCGATTGAGCAATAAATTAAGATCGTTGCCAACAATCACACAGAACGTATTTTTCCTATGAGAGAATTTAATTACTATAAACCGGATTCAGTCTAGTCTCGATATCACGAAACATTCATCTTATTCGTTTTCGTGCGCTTTTTCTTGTCGATCGATAAAACAATTCGCATAATTGAAAATCGTGCATTGCGTAATCGCAACTCCTCCCTCTTTTTTTTTTATATTTTCCTCTGACAGTCCGACGATGTTGCACTGTATGCACAAAATGAATTCTCACGCTTCCAGTCAACTAGGAATGATTAACTCGACGACGAGCATCCTTCGGACTTCTCCTCGAAGGCGGATACGTTCGTAACTCGCCGTTGTTTTTCATTGAATCGTTCCTGAATAGTCTATAGTATATTATTTCTACATGATTTAAATGTATTAGCGATCTTTAATCGACGCCCATTGCGTCATCGATGAGTACTGGGGAATGCATATGTAGGCTCAAATCGATGACGTTACGCTTACCTGCGTGTGATGACATCTTCCTCTATCGAAACTCGTCCTATATTCGCGTGAGAAAAGAAAAGTCATTTCCATAAATTAATCGCTTATATTTTTCTAGTTTCCTTACTATATACTTGTCGACACATTTTTATACGACACGCTTTGATCCACGCAAAGACGAGGAATAGCTGCATTTAGCAGAAAAAACAGCTTTACAAAATTGTTGTAAAATTCTCTAATATTATTTAGTCTTGTCCTTAGTTTCTTATTAAATCTACCTAAGTATATGAATTAATCTTATCACAGAATCAGGTGCAAAGCTATTTATATTGCACGCAGTCAATCTATCGCTGTATCAGAGAGGTTCAACCGACGCGTGCCGTTCATTGACGTCATTTTATCGATCGATTTTCTGATTAGTTTTCCGACTGTCTGAGAAATTGATATCGTGTAGGAGCACGCAATACGCACTCCGACGAAGTACACATGTATTGAGTGATGGATTGACTGCATTTACGCAGATGCGTACTAGTGGTATTGAATAAATGATGACGAGTTCCTGAATTGCTTAATAACAGTACCGCTACGGATTGTGATAATTAAATCTATGACGCCTCATAGCCGTCGCCTACTGCTATTAATAATTATCCGCTGATCAACTCGACCTTTCTTATTACGAATTAAGTTTGTTTGCAGCAATCTCGTTCCAATCGAATCAAGTGTGAATCAGCCGAAGTCATGAAACATAATATAAACTCAATTTTCGTGAATATATAAGAAAAGTATGCTCAGATGTTAATTTATTAATAAACCTGTATAAAAAAATATTTTCTTCTCGAAAATAGGTTTTTATACACGGAAAGAAAAAATTTGCTATTAATCCTATGTCATGCCGGCCAATTTTATTTGCAAATATAAGGATTGTAAATTATTTATAGGTATAATAAATATTTATTCTTTTTTATACTCACTACAAAAATTATTTGCAACAAATATAAAATATTTGTTAAATATGCAAATTTGCTACAAACAACAAAATCAAAAAAATTTAACATTTAAATGTCTCTTTGTATTCATAGCAAAATCATTTTTCTTTGTGCATTTTTAAATTAAGCTTACATAAAACGAGTGCAGGCCATACATATTTAACGATATTTTAATTATTCTCGTAATAATCTATGACTAGGGATGATTGATCACTTTGGGAAAAATAGAAAGACAAAACGTAGTTCGCTCCATACAATTCTGCATAGAAACATCCTTTGGATGTGCGATGAAAATAAATAGGAGTTTTACGTAATCCTAGATGTGTGTATGTGTTAATTGATGAGCGTGATAGATGTTATTCATTCTTGTACTTAGTGACACAAGCTTAAATTGTTGCATCGCACACCTGCGATTCTTTGTCAATTTTTTGCAATGGAAATACACTCTATTTGAGCATATTAATTTCAATACATTGAATGTAAAAATTAAAGACACGCAATAATAAGTTAATATATATACTTAAAAAAAATTAATAATTTTAATTATTATTGCATCTGATTATAATTATAATTAATATGTAGTATAGCCAACTATTTATTTGGTTATTGATGATTATTAATTTTAAGTAAAAAGAAAGATTAAAATTTTTTATTTTAAAATGTAGAATATTTTTTTAAGGATTTTGAACTATAATATAATTTTTTGCATATGAAATTTATATATAAAAAGAAATAGATATGATAGAAATAATAGAATAGATATAATAGAAATTTATTAATGCTGATTATTCCAAAAAAAAAACTTGGTATAATATTTGGCACATCAGTTTTATGTGTAATAGATATGATAGAAATTTATCAATGCTGATTCTGTCAGAAGTTAGTGGATGAAGAGTCTCGACGAAAAAAAAGAAGAGAGGGTTTCCCGGAAAGAGATAAGTACGGGATGCACAACTCGTCACATAAGCATAAACACCGACGATTCTAGCTCATCACATTCAAATATATTTATCATACGCGAGAACATCCATTAATCGTCATCGTTAATCGGTCCATATTAATCGGCGAACTTAAACATACCTATCTCTATATCTCGTGGATATATCTTTATTAGATTTTTTATAAACTTTATCGTTCTGATATTGAAGAGCTAAGTGTTTCATTTACTTCTTCAGCTTCTTTGATCATAATGGCAAATCTTTCCGCTTGTCTTATTTTCTCTGTACTCTATGTAAGATATTAGATAGATCTAACAAAGAACAAGGCATTTAACATTCCCATGATCCTACACTTCCAATAAATTACAAGGTCGTAACTAATTGATGGAAGCTGGTGTATTGCGAGCGAGATTTTGTAATTCATTGGAGCGAAACAATCATAAGATTGTTGATATTATAGGACGGATATGGAAACATTAACGAGCCGATCGAGATTCGAATTTAGGATCCTTTGAATTATCTAGCTGTATTTAGCATACTATTCTATATGATTGCTCCATTATAACTCTCGTAATTATTCTGATCTTCTATTAATATTTAATCGCCTTAAAATCGTAATCGCATTAGGAATTGCCGATTGGATTACGATTGTAATTGATAATTACTTTTCGACCACTCACAATTCGATCGGCAACTTCGCTACACTGGAAAAAAATTTATTAGATCTTAATACATATTTCTTTAAATAATACTGTAACTGTAAGTAAACATTTACTTACAGTAAATAAATATTTACTTAAAAAAATTTACTTAATATTTACTTAATAAAAAAAAAAGATAAATCAAATGGTTTAATGGTTTTTGTATCAAATAAATATATGTTTATATTTAGTAAATATTTACTGAAAATTATTCACACAAATATTTCTTAAAAATGTTTTTTTTTTAGTGTAATGTGATTACAGTTTTACTTACCGATTCTCTCCGAGATATCACATTGGATATAAATTTAGTATATAATTATGAATATTTAATAATTATATGTATTTTAATCCTTTTCTGTACGACAAGCATATCTGGAACAATCTTTATATCAAAACTTATCGTGACATCTAAATTAGCAGTTTCTTCGCATATCCAGCGATACTTTATATTCTGTCAGCGACGTTTTTCAGTCATGAATCACTGAAAAAACATCGTTTGCAGTAATTGCTGCGACAGATTGATGCGATTCGGAAACTGCAGAGTCCCATCAACTCGCCGTTGCAGCAATTTTGCGCGGTATTTTCTTCATATATTTTTTTGTAAGACATAAAGAGATATGTCATTAACGCTGCGTGGGCTAAAGATTCTAATCGCGAAATATAAAGACTAGATTACAAAAAGGCATCCATGAGGATGATTGATTCGAGCCTCGTGGCGACGATACCCGCCAGCAGAAACTATTGAGCATGGCCTCTTATTGCCATCCAACCCTCCGCGCACCGACCTATTTCCGGCTAAAAATAGCCAATAGAATGATTGTCGCTAAAACGATGTCCACTCGACCGCGGCGTGTCGCGATTAATTGTAAGTGCGAAGGCGCCGTAACTCAATATCTCGTGCCACCTTTGGCTGCCTCCGTGTTCGAATCTTGCGCCTCCTACCGTTTGAGTCGCCTTCAAACAAGAGGAAAAAGATTTCAACGATTGGAATTTAATAACCCTCGTAAACGAGAACGATTGAATTGCAATGGAAGTTACAGTGATTTCACCGTTGGTATCTTTTATGTTACGTTCATACATTTCGCTCAGCTGCTTGAAATCCCTATTTTTTTCTGCATTACTCATTCAAGGTGTTGAGGTATAATTTATTATATGACGGCTCGTAAGGTTTGCACCTTGCATTCATAAATAGGAAGTTGCTCTCGACAGAGCGATCGCGGATTTCTTTTGTTTTCAAACCGTAAATTATCTTCAATGTGAATCTAATTTCGCAAATGAATTCGCTTTCGATGCTTAATGTATTTTCTTAATGATAAGATTAAGACCAACGTTATCAACCCGATATCTCACATAGAATGTTAGTTCCGACACTTTCAAGTCCGAATATTACCTCTTAATATTTACGTATATTTAATTTCACATTGTGGAACTAATAAGGATTTCTAATTTTTTGGATATTTTAATTCTTATTAAATTGCAAAAATATGCGTATGCGTACTTAATGCGTATGCAGCTACCATTTAGATTCCTATTTCTAGTTATGTATAATTATTATTGAGATACTCATTTTTTGTGATATTTTAAAAATACGATCGCCAACTTTTTATAATTGGTTTTGCCATGGACTGAATTGGAAGTTTTGCGTGCGGCGTCTGTGAAATTCTCCTCTTACTTAGCCCGCAAAAATGACTCTAATTTGCGACGATAAGTAAGAGGAAAGTATACCAGGAATCGATTTTGCAATTTTTACGTTTGCGCAATTCGATTAAAACGGAATGTTACACGTGTAAGAAACGTCACGATCGCGCTCGACAAGGTTCGCCGAGGGAAAGTATTAAAAGAAAGTTCATACCCACGGCAATTAATCTCCTCTACGCTTCGCCGAACAGTAGTTAAGACGAGGTTAAGTCGGTTAATTGTTTAAGAGTATCGCGTGTTCGGTTTTTCCTCGAAAAGCAGATTCAGCTCGTCGAGTAGCGAATACCGTTAATAAGGGTTAACCTCGTTAATAAGGAATAAGTTCTTTCACAAGCACAAATTCGTTATGGGAAGACGCGTGACAATGCGTTAATTACTTCTAAAGACTTGCAAATACGAGCAGAAATAATTGTACCTATAAACCGTAGATAATAAAGTGCTTTTAAACGCTTTAATATAAAGAATACATACATTAAGACAGCAACAGATTAATTGTCAAACAGATTAATTATCATAATTGTTCTTGTTATGCCAATCGCACTCGATAAAAGAATTAAATATTAATTACATTCATTACGCTGGGTATTCTTCTTATTATACGTGGAAGTAACAAATTATAAAAGTTGCAAATTAAAAAGAATGATAGTTGCGATTTAATCGCAATATCGTTGTAAGTAAAGTTTTAATTGCATGAAAATAATCAGACTCATCGCATCAAGGAGATAAGTAACTGCAATTATATTTTAGTTGTCATGTTAGTTCGCAGTCCAAATGCATGATGCAACGAAAAGTAATGTTACATGTTGCAACTGGGACCAAGTCATTGCACCGCGTAATGATCTGTAACTTATTAAATTATGATCGGTCAATGGAAAATTTGAATGTGTAAAATCAAGCCGAACTGAATCTGACTACATTCTATAAAGCGTACGATACGCATGATGTATCATTTTATTTTTGCTTAATTCGCTAAAGAACAAAGTTAAAATGATACATCATGAAATTTGCAAGTCGGATATCTGAATTGTCTTGAAGGTGCAGAAAAGGAAGACCGCGATTACATAAAGCGGCGCGATTCTTGATCCAAAATTGTTTCGACATTGCGAGAATATATGGTGGTAGTAAAAAGAACGTGCCAATTTTCTGTCATAGAAATTGTACACACGCATAAGATAAGATATCGAGATTAAAGCGGATGATCGAACCGAAAATAGGTGAAGTGCAAGTCTAATCACAGTATGTCCTATTTTGTTAACGAGGGCGCAATTATCCGCCAATGAGTAATATTCACACAGTTGCTTCATCCTTTGTCCCTCAGACAATTTATATTTTACGGTGAACAATTAAACAAATGTCAAGCAAATGTGTATACGTATTCATCATCGTTTAAAATACTGTAACTAGCGACCTATTTATCTACAAGAAACGTGAGAGGAAAGCTCATGTGATGATTCAAAGTATTATAAAAAGGATTATATAACATTGATTGCGCAATAATAGGTGAGTTATGTACATTTCTTCCATTTGACTGTCACGATTTACGTCGATACGATTATTATCGCGTCGCGCGAATAAATAATACGGTGGCGAAAAGATTAACATACAATATTATCGACTACGGCGAATGATGATGTATTCATGACAATTCAATAGTTTATGTCGCGATTGTATGTTTTACTGTTATAATTAATTATCTTTCTTTCGGTATATAGTCGATGTAACCTTGAAGTATATTTTCGCTTACTGTCAATGAACCGTGGCAAACGGCCTACTTTTTACCTGCACGAAACGAATGATCGTTTTGGCCGTGTTCCGATATACATTGCCAATATTGAATCTATAGTATACGTAACGTGAATTATATTTTCAGTACTGGCAGTACAGTCTTTGTCCATAGCCTTTCGCGAATTTATACTTTGTTCCGTATCGAGCGAATTTATGGACTCCGAGAGAAAGGAAAAAGATTCTCCGATTGCTGTAATTTTTTTCTACAGCTAAGTAGAACAGTTCCTTAAACACATATACTGTATTTAAACGTCACTTCCGTCAATTATACAGTTCTCAACAATTTCGTACGATTCTGCGATACTTTCACCATTTGCGCCAGCGATCGACGTCATAGATACCAATAGAGAAATTACAAATTTAGACGTCAGAGCTCGGTTAACGTTTACGTATGTGTTTTTTTCATATCTTGACATTTTCCTAAGAAAGTTCTAATAATATCCTTCATACAATTTTACTTGGGGTATCAAAAATAATTTGAACTTATGAATGTCAACGGGGACGATTGCGAGAGATGCTGCAATTTTAATTCTTAGGTCGGTATTCGTCCGTTCTTATTACAAGATCATCTAAAGTAAAATCTTGAGATGCCAATACGATTCTGTGGCTCCGGTATTTATAACCGGATCTTATATTTAAGACTATCTTAAAACAATATTGAAACAAGGACCGACTGTAAATACCGGCTTGTAATGGGATTATGAAATTTTATTACTGTACTTAGGACGGTTAATCTTAAATATAAGAACTGACTATATATGAATACTAGCCTTAAATTTATCGCGAAACGTGATACATGTCAAAAATGATATCTAAGATTTCACGCTCGGATATCTAAACTTAAATCCCTTCTATCTTCTTCCCAGCAAGTCCCAGACGCTCATCTCTCATGACCGTCGAAAATGCGCATCCGAAAAATTTCGCTTACACGTCTACGATAGTCGCGATTCAGTCCTCGGTCATTGTCATCCGAGCGTCCGTCTGCACGCAACGGATCTGTTTTCGTTCTCCGAAACGCGCGTCAGCAACAGCAGCAACAGCAGCAGCAGCCACAGCAGCGCAGCAGTCTCTCCTGGATCCGGATCTCTCTCGGCTCCGTGTTTCGCGAACGCATTTGAAATTTGAATCCGGCGCGGGGTGTGTGTCTCACGTCGACCAATCGACAAGGCTGTCACGGCGCTGCGGTCCAATCGATGATTGCGCTGTCGGAGGCTCGACTTGTACACGGCGTGACGTAATGCCGTTTAAAAGGCGAGCCGCGTGGGACGCGCGAATCAGTCGCACGACGCACGTTGCACTGTGTGCATTGCTGGAGCTGAGGCATCGTCGGATTCCCATCGGCAAGAAAGAGAAAGAGAGAGAGAGAGAGAAAGAGGCTAGTGTGCATTGTCGGCGTGTCCCTTCCCTTCCTTCCTCTTTCGCTCTTCCTCTTCTTCTTCTTCTTCTTCTGTCGTTTCTTCTCTGCTTCCCGGTTCCTCTTCCCTCAGTTCTATCCTACGTATGTCGGAGGTTTCATCGTCCAGCATCGGTGGCTACAATTAGACCAGGCACGAGATCCCGTTGCTGATCCATTACGCTCTTGAGGGATAATTTTATGCGCGACGAGCTGGCGCGCGATCAGGAGCGGAGCGATCACGCGGGCTGAAGGAAAACCTTTTAACTCAACGGTGCCTATGTTACGACTGTCTCGTCTCGCTGGGAGATTGGAAAGACACGCGAAGGTTGACTTGCGTGCTTCCCGTAAGTAGTTACGCGCGCATCGCGCGTCGTGACAGGAGATATACTCTAATTACAGCAATAATCGTAATTATTGATTCATTGTATTTTTATCATTTTTGTTCTGAGAACCACGAATACATGAGATTAAAGCGGGGATTGAACATACGCAATTACTATAATTGTATTATGCTCTTGTTTATTGTAATCTTGTAGAATTTTCCTGTGAGATTGTGACGGATTACGGCACGGGAGGATGCTGTATAAAACGTGCAGTGATGAAACGTATTGCTGTTAATTTGCGATTCCATACCGTTGAATCATCAATCAAATAATTGACTACGATACTTTATTGCGCTTCGTATATTCGGAAACGCAGTTGTCTTTTCTATCTTTGTAACATACTTATTAACCTTCTAAAGCACATGTTATCAACTCAAAAATATATGTTTTATATTTATTAACCTTTTAGAAGAAAGAGCATGTAACAGTAAATATCGCAGAAAGATATGATTATGTTTCTGCGATATACGTGTCGCATAAATTGCAAGGTAGAATTTTATGATAAGACTTTGATTGTATTTGCATCTTCACTTCTACATTTTTAAATTGGACATTTGATCGCAAGATAAGAAAGAGAGAGAGAGAGAGAGAGAGAGAGAGAGAGAGAGAGAGAGAGAGAGATTTTAAATTGCAATGACGTGATATCAATCATTCGATAATAATTGTTGGCCGTTATTTAATATCAACTTTATCTGCCTTCTTGATTTGTACCGAGAACAAGCAGGTGACACGTATAGCACTCGTATGTTACTCCGTGGCTAAATGTAGCCAGTGCCATTTAGGGACGGAAATAAGCGCGAGTGATGTCAATTTGGTGACCGGTATTGATAAACTTAACGACCATGTCGCTGTACACACGTTTCAATGGCGAGTGATCATGCAGAAAATAAAACGCGTCTTGAGACTTTCGGTCAGAATTTCGCAACTTCATATAATTTCAAATTTCACAGCCTTATCTTATAGTTTTTATCTTACTTATTTAACATTTTAACGTTTGTTATCTATTTAAATTAAATGAATATATTATGATAAATTTTTTTAGAACTAAATTATTAAATTTTAACAACACATATAACATATATTATAACATAAATAAATTATTACTAATTAATAAATTGAATATACATTATTATTAAATTTTATTAATATATAATAATTAGATAATTCAAATTCCAGATTAATTTTCTCAAAGTAGTTAGATCTTTATCGTACATTTAATTAATTACAATTAATTAATTACGTGATATATTAATTTGTAGAACCCAAGTATATTTTTATTTTTAATTAATACTCCGAGAAATGTTTCGAGATATTCAAGGTTTCTCGTCGAGGTCAACTTCGTTCGCGAAAAACGACGGAAACCTTATCGCAGTAAAATTGACGGCTGTAAAGATATATAAAAGCCTCATTTTCTTTCTTTTTATTTTATTTGTTAAATTGCAGGGTAATCAACTTCTCACGAATTCATCGAATTATTCGCGAGTTATTCATTGCAGTAGATTCTCAGAATCGTTGTGGACGGCATATTTATCGATAATGCATATCCAATTGTTTTAACATGACTGATAAATCACAACTCGGCACATAATTCATATCGCGCTGAGTGCAATTAGCTAATGAGAGTAGGGCGATCGATTTACTGGTTCTGATATTAAACCTATTACATATCGCTATATCGAACGACTTTACATTTCCTTGATGTGAAAACGCAGCAAGAACCGAGCAGTTATCTATGCGCGTATTGCAAGGAACGTACTACGTTTCTCTCTAATTTCTGAGAACATCGTTTATTATTCCAGTATTTTGATTCATTTTCACGAATGTATATATGAAACACACGATGCACATCGTAAAACTTCTTTATCGATCGTCTTATCGTACATCGCCGCAAGAAATCTCTTCTACGAAGAAAGATATTAGAATGTTAATGACATAAGTATGTGATTGCGATATTATCTGGTAGCGAAAATTCCTCTCGCGCGTAACTTCTACGTCTAATATCTGTTTTTGCATTTCATGTTGCAGGGGAGATGCGGCCTCGCTGTTGGAGCTGAGACCGTCCCGTCGGCTGCGAAAATTCGTGGGCCCGCATCCGAAATCGATCACGAAAAAGTAAGGATCACTCGCGTCAGGATCATCATCCGCGCACTCCATCACCCTCGTATCCCTCGTTCGAAAGAGTGAAGCACGAGAGACACTGTCGAATCTAGCCGGGTCTGAGCAAAAAAAAAAAACGAAAAAAAATTAAAGAAACGGAAAAAATCGAACAACAAAGGAACAAAACGGGGGAGAAACGTTTAGCGAAGAAAGCAGAATCACTAGATCAAGAGTGAAAGAGGAGGAGAGAGAAGGAAAAGCGAGAGAAAAGTTTAAAAAAAAAAGTAAATGCGCATATCGTCGTAACGTCGAGGAGACGGCTTTTCGGTTCTTTCGATAGAAAGCAAGGAGGGAAAGTCGGAGAGAGAGACCGTTAAAATCTGGCTTTCGGTACACGCGTTGTTGGTTTTTTTTTTCTCGTTTTCATTTCGCGTCATTTTCCCGTAAAACCTCAAGAGAAAGAGTGATGCGCTCGTGCTTCTCCGCGCGTGCTTGTGTAACGTAAAACCGGATCGCGATATATTCGGCCGAACATACACGACAGTAACAAACAGAAAGGAAAAAAAGAAAGAAAGAAAGAAAAGGTAGATCGTACACGCACGCACGTATAGTAGTACGAAACCGAGAGAGCGAAAAAAATGGCCATGGTCCCGACATGCTCCGTTTTGATGTTTCGTCCTCTGGTGCATGCTGCGCTCTTCATGTTCCTCGTCGTTCTTCCGAGCACTTCTATCGCGGATAACACGGGCACGACGAAACCGCCCCCGTGCTCAAGGTAAGTGTCTCAGAGAACCAACCAAATGAAATTCATTCTACACTCGATCCATCCTAAGAACTCGATTCGAACTCGCACTCTTTTTTTTTTTTGCCCACGTGTCATTGTGATGAAATGACACCTTAACAGATAATTGCTTAAATGACGTTAGAAACCGATACTGCTGCCACTGGCCTTCGAAACTGCGATAAACTGCGGTCAAGTCACATTTTCTTATTGCTTATATAATTTAAAGCTATCGGCGATTGAGAATATTTTTTAAATTCTTCATTACTTGTCTTCATAAATATGTCACGTTAATTTAATCCATAAATATTCTTAATTAAAGTGGGTGAAGACATTTCGAAGAAAAAAAAAATCTTGAATAAAACATTTGAAATTTTTCTAAAACTGCTTTGTCATTCAGTGTGAATTTACGTAGATTCTATCATAGTTAAACACTTGAATTCGAGTGCTTTACGCCACTGACTTATACGTAACTGATATGTTAGAGATATAATAGTATAAAATTTTATATTCTAATTATCGTACACGTATCTTACTAATCATTATTGATCATCGTTTGCGAAGATAGAATTACAAAATGACGTCGGACTAAATTAGTTAGGACTTAGATATTATCGCATTTTCTATAAGTGCATTTAAAACTACAGACTATTACGTAAAAAAAAAACAAGAATTGCTTATCATTTAGCTAATTGTTTTTACCATCAACAATACTTACTTAAATATATTTTTTAAATTTAAAACAACATAAAATGTGTTACTACGTATTAGAATTGTTTGCCGCGTATAAAAATATTTGTAGCTGTCGCACCTTATTTTTAACGGGACGACCTGCATTTGATTTAAAATTATTTTATTGTAATTAGAAGTAGAGATTATAACGAAAATTTATGTAATTGCCGAAGTTTATTATGTATAGAAAGATACAAAGTAGAATATTAGTAGATTGCCAGCAACAATATCATCACAACTCTCAATTTTCTCAAAAAAAAAATTTAATAAGTTCAAAAATGGATTTTTTCGAAAATAGAATATATTTGTACGAGTGTTTTTTTAACAAATAGATTGTATAAATTACAGAATCCTAAAATTCAAAATTTTAAATTCATTTAAATATATTCGCTAGTTATCAGAAAACTACGACATTAAACGAATAAATTCCGACAGCTGACCAATCTTAGGTATCAGACATCTCGAGGAAATGTCACTTCATATGATATCATGTCGACAACAAGATACGTTGTATATGCGATAAAAAATAGTCGTGTCATATGTAAAATTTCTCGATGGATTTGCAAACACAATTTTGTTTGCAATAAAATCGCTCATTTGCAATAAAATTCTCAATTTTCATTTTATATAATATTATTTATATTTGAAATTTTTAAGATCATTTTTGTTGTACAACTTCTTTGTAAGATGTATTTTTTTCGGCGATGTTATTAACTTATTTAAATTATGTCATTTTTCTAACACTTCATGACTTACAAATGAAGTTCGTAGCATCGTGTTTTTGTTATTTGGGACTTTGCCCAAGTGATTCCTATTTTATTTTTACATAGACGCGAATCACATGCTGAAAATACGTAGAAAAATAGTCCGTTTTTCTAAAATTAGATCAATGTGCTGTTTTTTTCTTTTGCATGTATCTCTTCTTTATCGTTATTTCATTTCAATGTTAAATAAAATATAAAAGTTTTTTAATTATTATAATTGGGAAATAAATTATTAAATTGAGAAAATCAACCTTTTGACATCAATATTAGATTTTTTGATTTTGAAAGTACAATCGATTTTTTGGTTGTGAATTCTGATAGATAAATTTAAATTTGTAAAAAATAAATAAAATACAATCCAGTTTCTATATAATAAAAATTCGTCATTTGTATTAAAATTTTCAGAAGTACGTAAGAACTTTTTCAGATTTTTACACACATTTTGGAACAATACAAAAATTTGCATTAAATTCAAAAAAATTGTGGACGAAAGGTAATAATTTCATGCATCACGGAAAATTAACGAAATCTATAAACATTAATGTTATGAAATCTATAAACAACGACTTTGGAGGGAGCAATATTTTCTTTATTAGATTCGAGTACGTGTGCCGCTTCTCAAATTTTATACTTTCCTCTTCCTTGTAAAGTGTCATTATACAGTATAATCGTACCTCTGACGCACTAAGGAATCTGTGTCGCTTTAAACCGACGGGATTACATATGCGATATTGCATTAGTAGGCACGCGTGGCGCGAGCATTTAGGGAAATGACCTTAGCAATGAACCTCGTCCCGGAATCAGACGCGTGACAAGTTGGGCTCTAAATTATCGTGTTCCGCAAGCACAATGAGCGTGACCTTTACAGTGTCTGCATGTGTGTGTGTGCACATGCTAATGGTGTGCGTCGAATTGCAACGGAAACTTTTCACTCGTATGATCGATGACGCGCCGTCAGCATCTCTATCTAAAGATTTGGCGTTCGTTCTCTGCCCGCCGAGATCCCGCGAGAAATGCGGCTGATGCACATCGAGGATTATTGTTATGCTTGTTTAAATGGAAAAACATTGTTGAAGTCACACACACACACACACACACACACACACACACACACACACACACACACATGGCACATACTCTAAAAATATTTTACACACGATATATAAGGTATTTTTAACCAGACGATTACTCGGAATTGATATGATACAGAATCAGGTTGTCGTAATTGCGAAACTGTTTTGCTTTTTGCAGATACGTCACGGTTCTTAAACAAAGCGAGCAATGAAGGGTATCGACTTGTTAACATAATGTTAGATAAAGCAGTGATTGTGTATCGTGTTCCTCATAATTCTGCATACTCAAACAGAGGAAATTTACTATATCCTTCGATATTCGTACTCGACATTGAACATCTATTATAAAAATTTCGAATTTTATTGTGTGTGTGTGTGTGTTACGTAACATGAAGTTTATAATAACCGATTCAACTGGCACAAATTTAGAAGGTATTCTGGGCAAAATGTCAATTAAGTCATGAGCATTTATCTCATATCGAGATTTCTAGAGATATTAAACATTTTCGTATGCAATCTCGTAAATTTTGGCGGTGCGCCATTTCGACAAGTTCTACGTACTATTTTCCGCAATGCAGAGAAAAATCGTCCAATGAAAAAAATATATATGTAATACTTATTTCTTGGTAAAATTGCTTTAAAAAGACGTAATGACTTTTTCCTTAAAGTGCTCAAGGATCACGATAGCACAATTTGCCGATAATGACAGGATATGGAATTATCTGCTAATTTACGGACGCAAAATTCGGTAATGTTTTTCAAAAAGACAAGCACTTCTCGTATAATATCTTACGCATCACACGATGAAAACATGTTTATCGAATATAAGTGTGTCGCGACATAGGCAGATCCGAATCACGTCTTCGAGATAACGTACATCGGGTATATCCGATAATGGGCGCACATTTGATCGCGACAACGATTAACTGATCTCCGTCGAGACACATTCCTGTCTTTTTCACCGAGACGCGCATATCTCGATTTGAGCTATCCTTGATTATGATGACGACGTGTAGGATAACGTGACGATGTAAAGGATATGAGAGGCGGCACACCGAACACGCTTAGAGTTTAGTAAATTGAATCTTCCGGAGATCTTTCGAATGACGTCTTAATAAAGTGGCGCGATCACTTCTTGGCCGAGACTACAATGACATTTCAGTTCTAATGCCCGTTTCTACCAATGTATATTAATCTCAGTTCAACTTACTCTTCATCTTTTCGTAATATTCTTAGAATTAGAAAAAGATGAAAAGTTAGTTGAACTGAGGTTGAATTAATCTACATTGGTAGAAACGAGCTTAAGAGCACCGGATTTTTGTAGAAAGATCTAATTCGACTTTGTTTTTTTTTTTATACGTAAATATTATGCGTGAAGATTTATATTCGGGAGATTAACGAAATGTGTACAATATATCAAATGCAGATCTTCTAATGCAATAGCATGTAGCATTAATTGAATCAATGTGTAATTAAAACGGTTTATCGCTGGCATCTCATGACCCGCTGCATTTGACACGACTGTTCGAATCTGTTCGCGATAATTATTGCCATTTTCCATGATAATTTTTTACGCCCAGTTTATGTAAAAAATAATGCTTGTCTGCATTGCGATCGATATATTATTTGAGAATAATAAATATAGAAGAGCTAACAATTTAAATTAGATTAATTATTATGTGAAATCAGCAATATTTATTAATTAGCAATATATCACGCATAATTGTGGATATATAAGGTTTAGTAACCAGCTTGACAATGATGAAAACTGAATGATTACGGTTATCGCATGCATGAACGTGTATTCAAACGAAATTATCATGGATACTGCTAAATTACGCAAACGCTAAAATCGCACTATCATTCCCACGCCATCGTTTCCATCTATTTGAAAATGTATTAACATAGATAATCTGACAACAGAACAAATAAACTTGACATGAAAAAACTCCTTTAAATAATATTTTTCTAGGAACAACAATAACTTGACGATCACATATCCGATCTTTGCAAAGATAGACATCCTTCCTTTTAAAAATACTCCCATATTATGCGACGTGTCTCGATTAAAAGATGCGTCCGTGCGTGCAGTTATTCCACGTGGATAATTATATTTGTGTTAAAAGGATCGTACCAGCACGTAATCACGGATTAATAATCAGATGCTCACAAATCGGAGACCCCACGAAAATTTTCACACATCTTTTGTGGTAAAAAAAAAAAGTCTGATAATAGCAAATGTTGAATGAAGTTTTAACCAAATGCTCTGTTAATATAATAAAAAATAATTTTACTTTTCTAAATATTTGATAATTATTACCAAATAATTGATTATATTGTTATGTTTGGTAATCCTTATTAAATATTTAGATAAGTAAAATCATTTAGAAAAGTAAAATCGTTTTTTGGTTATCAAGTAAAATTAATAACGCCAATTGAAACGAAAAAATAATTAAAAAAGGAATAATGAGAGTAATTATTCTCACAGCCTTGACTTTTCATTTTTGTATTAACCAAACATTTGATTGAAATTATTTTACTCAACATTTGATGGCTACTACCAGTCTTTTTTTTCAGTAATCAGATTTTTGCGGTAATCGCGTTAATACATAAAGAGGCGACTCGCTGGAAATCAGTTCGGTTCCACGAATGGGAAAACCATTATCCCTCGTAACGTATCCCTCATAACGTTCGCGAGACGCGACTGCAGTGCGCGTATTATTAATGATAATGAGGCGGCACATTTCGCGAGCCGATCGCCAGCCGCCTCGCGCATTCCGTCACGCGAACAACGCTCGGGATCTCCTCCATTCCACGCACAGATACCACGATCGATTTCATTTCTAGCCGCGAAACGAACGAGCACGCAGGGATCGCGTTCATCAAGGCCATCCAGGAAAGCGGGAGTCGCACGATTTCGTCTGGTAGCCGGACTGATGTTCACGAATCCGCGCGATATCGCGCAACCCGGCGTGTCCGAGATCGCTGAAAAATAATCCACGCGAGAGAGAGAGAGGAACGGAAGCGAAAAGAATGCAAGCAGAAAAATAACAGTCCAAACAAGAACAGTATTATATTCTCGCTTGCGTTGCTCTCACGACAGTAGAATCTTTTTTTAAAATTCGAATTGATTCTAAGAAATATATCGCGAAACTTTTGAGCGTTTTTCATTTAATTTATTGTACACCTTTGATATTTATACTCGCTACGCTTCGTAATTTTTAATAATCGTGACAGAATTTTCATATTTACGACCGTTGCCGCATGAATACGTGCTCGTTTGAATGAATACGTTCTTTTTATGAGCTCTGATCTAATCCCGGCCTACTGAAGATATTCCCGGAAATAATCAAGATACTTGCAACGCCTAGTTCATAGGAAAAAATAAAAAACGATATAATTGGATTGGAATTGTATTACTATTAAGCAGACAAAATTTCTTTACATATATTGCTTGCACCTTCATTGACGTGTCATCATTGTTTATGAGGATAAACAATAATAGATAATCCTATTTTGCAATTCGAAGCTACAGCTCTTTTTTTTTTTCTTACAATCAGTGGCTATAACTTCCTTTATTCTCGTTGGAAATTGCGCGTTTTAAAATATTTCCGGCTCAAGTGGAGGTCGAGACATTGGTCCAGATATCGACCCAACCGCGAAAACCGCGAATAGTTGAAAAGCGTGTCTCGTAAAGTCATTATAGGATTGCACTACAGTTCGAAACCTTAACATAGCTTCCTTTAATGCAGGATTGACTTTGCACAGCGGTGAAAGGAGATTTGGAAGCCGTCTAATTGATACCATACTTATGAAATTAATTAATAACAGGAACTCTTATGTCAACGATGTTCCTCATTAAAGCTATTCATAATTATTATCTTATTGTTACCATAAGTCTACTATAAATCACCGCATAAATTAACAGTCCCGTTCGTTATTTCTTCATACGTTTGTCCTTTCTTTTTACTCCGGTGCAAAGTTCGTTCTATCGATTTCATTCACGTAACACTCCCGCCCTGGCGAGAGAGACCACCGTCGTGATCAATTGTACGCGATCGAGAGGGTCTCGTGCTCGTCGAGCAGTCAAGTAGCCATGTACCGTGCCTTTCCAGTGAGATATACTGCCACGGCGATCTGCTGCACACGGTACAAATGGCCGGCATATACAAGGACTCCAAGTACTTCGTTGATATGAAGATGAAACGGCCGGCAAACGAGACGTTGGCGTCGTTCTGGGCCTTCATGAAAAGCGTGAACAACGCGCCGAACAAGCACCAGGTGGAGAAGTTCATCAATGACACATTCGAGCAGCCAGGTTACGAGTTCGAGGACTGGGACCCGGCCGACTGGACGGCCACTCCCAAGTTCCTGCAGAACATCGAGGACGACGAACTGCGGAAGTTCGGCTCCGATCTCAATCACATCTGGAAACTGTTGGGCAGAAAGATGCGGGACGACGTGCGGATTAACGAGCAGCTCTACTCGATCATCTACGTACCGCATCCGGTGATCGTGCCCGGTGGACGATTCCGCGAGTTTTATTATTGGGATTCGTACTGGATCATCAAAGGCCTATTGTTGTCGGAAATGCACAACACCGTCAAGGGCATGCTGAACAATTTCGTTAAGATAGTGGATAAGATCGGTTTCATACCAAATGGCGGTAGAATCTACTATGCGATGCGCTCGCATCCGCCACTGTTGATACCTATGGTAGACGAATATCTGAAGATCACCCATGACGACGTCTGGTTGAAGGAGAATCTCTGGTTGCTGGAGAAAGAGTTCAACTTCTGGATGACCAACCGTACCGTGGATATTGAGAAAAATGGGATCAATTATACGCTCGCTAGGTATTACGAAGAGTCATCAGGTCCCCGACCGGAGTCTTACAAGTAAGTACCGCGATTTCGTAATAGCGTGAATGACGTTGCGGATTTTGAGAAGAACTAAATGATCTAGAGTTGAAGCAAATGAGTTAAAGTATATATACGCGGATATAATATATATTATTTTTGACGATACTTATGTTTATTATCTTTACGTCAGTTTGTAAGTTGCGTTAATGCGTTGCGCAATGCTTTGTATTTTTTTTGTGTTTGTTGAATTATTTACAAGAGATTCTGACTCTCTTACGAGATGCACGAAATCAGCATTAATTTTGGAAATTCCATTAATAATTAGTAATGCTACTCTCACTTTCGATGTCAATTCTGACATTTCCATCCTTTTTTTAATCTCGCGATTTGGTGATCAGGGAGGACTATCTGACGAGCCAAAGTTTTCGAACCGCCGAAGAGAAGGACAATTATTATTCGGAATTGAAAACGGCGGCCGAGTCCGGATGGGATTTTTCCAGTCGATGGTTCGTACACGAGGGTACCAACAAGGGTAATTATCATTCCTATAATTGCTTCCCGCGCGAGGAAAATAAAGGTCTTTATGGGTGAGCGACGTTGGGTGCAGCAGTATTACACGCGAGTTTACGAGTACAGTTTAAAATAACTTTGATGGCTAAATAAAGCGTTATTGTCACAGAGGCGACAGAATTATAAGCTCAATAATGATAATATTTGTTATTTAATAAGGAAGAAACAGATATTTATATATAAAATAGACATATATATGTTTATGTATAAAATAATATGTATAAAACAATATATATAAAATAATATGTATAAATATAGGAAATCCCGCATTAAATAATTCTTTTGCGTGTAGATTCTTTGATTATCCACGATGCCCATTAGAAACTACTATCGTACACTAAAAAAAGCTAAGAGCGCAATCCTGTTTGTTCGTCATAAATTTTTTTAATAGATTGAACCGAAGCTATAATGACGTATTACACATACATGAGCAGCATTACCCACAATTATCGTGCTATTCCACATTAAACACCGTATCTTCAATGAGATCTGCGCGCACTTCAAGGCCCTCCAGCTCGTTTCTTAAGTGAAAGCAATGTTCGAGGCATCGGTACTCTAAAATTGATTTTCGCAAAAACTGCACGTATTGCAACTGAAATCGTTAGATCGTGTCGTTTTTTTCTGCACAGCGTTTAAACTGCCCCTACCTCACTCAATTCCATCATAATGAAATTGAAAACTCGATTTAACTTATTTTATAAAGTGATCGTAACGAATTGCGCTTCGATATAACGGCTTCTCGTAAGAGCAACTTAGCTTGTAAAAGAGAACTAGAGGCTGATAGCCAGATGGATTTCAGGTAATCTAACAAATCTCAAGACCAGATCTATAATTCCGGTCGATCTGAACACCTTCTTACATCGAAACGCTATACTGCTGGCGCAGTACAATCGTCAGATGGGTAATGAGACAAAGGCCGCATATTACGATGACTTGGCTGAGAAATGGAAAGAGGCGATCAAGATGGTATTGTGGCACGAGGAGGTGGGTGTTTGGTTGGACTACGATATATTGAATGACATCAAGCGAGACTACTTCTATCCGACTAATATTTTGCCACTCTGGACGGACTGCTATGACACTTCTAAGAGAAGTGAATACGTGTCGAAGGTGCTTAAGTACCTCGAAAAGAATCAGATCATGTTAAATCAGGGCGGCATACCGACGACATTAGAACATTCCGGTGAACAATGGGACTATCCCAATGCCTGGCCGCCTCTCCAGTATTTCTTCATCATGTCGTTGAATAACACAGGCGATCCATGGGCGCAGAGACTAGCCTACGAGATTAGCCAGAGATGGGTCCGTAGCAATTATAAGGCTTTCAATGAGACTCACAGCATGTACGAAAAGGTAAAGTAAGGTTCTGATGAAAAAAAACGAAAACAAGAAAGAATATAAATGAAATGAAAGAATATAAATTTGTGTACATTGCGATTTTGAAAAAAAAAACTCATGTCGCATTAAAAAATAAAATTATTATGTCGAAAATGTTAAATCGTTCGATAAAAAAAAATGTTTTCTAAATTGTTTATGCAATTGTCTTCTGAATAAATTTCTAAAATAAGAGTAAATAGAATTTTGTTTGCAGTACGACGCGACCGTCTCGGGTGGCCACGGTAGTGGAGGTGAGTACGAAGTACAACTTGGTTTCGGCTGGTCAAATGGACTCGTTATGACATTGTTGGATAAGTATGGTGACAGGTTGACCGCGGAGGATTACTTTTCGGCAGACGCCGTGGTTGAGAGTGCGGCGTCTGCACCGCCAGTCATTTCACCAGCTGGTCAAATGCTAACCGGGCTTCTAGGTATCATCATAACATTAGCAGCGGGATTTATAGGGTGAGGTGAGTGTCGAACTGATAGATTTGTCTTTACAAAAAAAAAAGAACAATGGGAAAGACTTACTCACATTAAAAGAATATTTTTTGCTCTCTGTTTCAGACATCCATGTGACCTAAATCAGCTAGCATAAAATTCGCGAAAAGATACATTAGAAAAATCGATACGTATCGATCGATGATAGTAGATACTTCCAGTCTTGAAGAAACGGAAATTGATCTAAATAATATTTTCACTCTTTTTTCTCGCTCGTTTGATTTGTATGATTTAATAATTGAACGATCGATGAAGAGAGCGTAAAACGGGTATAAAAGGACCAAATAGAAGCAAGTGCGGGCACTGTTCTTCTTATATTATTGTAAGACACTCCAAGTGTGCGAGAGGGCCTCGAAAACAGCGTCATTTTTATTCTTTTGCCACACATGCTTCCAAAGAATATTCTATAAGCCACAGGATATATTATATATTAATGATATTATTTGCATTTAAGTAACATTTTAGAAGGGACATGCATCTTTGTTGCCTTACTTGCGATATGTCATTGATATCGTACTGTTGTTTAAATTTATTATCATATGATATTGTATCTACCATTCCGCACTTTTTACATTCCTCATAATTTATGATTATTTTACTAAAAATATCTGTAGTACATATTTTCTCTGAGATTGTCTCTAAGAGTATATCGCCAGTATGCCTAAACATATTTGCAAATATGTGCCTTTTTAGTTATGGAATTATGTCGTTATATTATTTATAGGAATGTCTTGGTCCTTCTCACTGACGGCTAACGTAGACAGGATCTATTATCGCTAGACAATCTTACTTAATCGCTCCATCAGACGTGCGCTGTTATGAGGTATATTCTGTGATCATTTAATGAACTACTTCGCTGGTCGAATTATGTTCTATTATCCTTCCATTGCAGGAATTTATTCTTTATCTTTAGATCTAAAACTTTAAAAATACCGCAGGCGATATCTCGAATTTAGTTTCTACGACGTATACTATAAATCGCTGTATATTATATTTTATTTTGAGATTAGCCATTGATACACTACTGTACTAGTATTATTAGGATAGATAAATTATTATATCGCGCATATCTATGTAACAAACAAAAATATCAATGTCTCCAAGATTTTCCGGAGACCGATTCCTCAGAATAAGGTTCCTTGACAGGAAAAAGGAAAGGTACAAAAGTGAGAAAATGAAAAAATTAAGGGAACAGTTTGCAGCAAGACTAGTTACAAAATAAAAGATACAACGGGAAAGATTCCACTCTCTCTCTCTCTCTCTCTCTCTCTCTCTCTCTCTCTCTCTCTCTCTCTCTCTCTCTTTCTTCTGAGAGACGAGTGGACTCATCTAGTCAGTTATGCGTACGGCGCCTAGCTATCTTATTTTTATGAGTCGCAATAACAACATCGTGAAGGCTCGGCGTCGCCAAAATTACTCCTCTAATCTTCGTCGTTACTCGAAGAGTGCCTTATATATAACTTGAATCTAAAACGGGCGGATAACACGAAGTATTAAACGAGTTGAGGAAAGCGCGAGAGGATGGACAATGAACGAACGACCGTTGACGGTTGACAGTCCATAACGATGACTGATAGTTTGCTTTCAATTCGCGAATTACCGCCTCTATATTTTATAATCCTCTCTTGCCCATTCGCGACAATCATTCCCCTTGTAGTAATTTTGTGAGCTCGACATATACGCAATATACTTATAAATATTGGAGCAAAATATTAGAACTATGATCTCGAAAATTACTATGTCTGCATTCGTCGAATCTATTGAATAAATTCTAAAGAAAAATAAAGAATATAGGAAATTTAAGAAACATATTTAAAAAAAAAGTTTATCATAACTGCTTTAAGATAGTTTATTTGTAAAATATGAAGATCTCTAATACAATTACATATACATTTAAATATTGGCACAACTTGACAATTTATTTGATTGTAAAATTATTAATTAGCGCACAAACAGCATTAATGAATTATCCGCCGATTATTTTATGTTTTTAATCTAGAAGAAATACCGCCATTTTTTAGAATTTTATTATAGCTGAGCGACATTTAATAACGCATGAGTGTATACAAAACTCGCGTTTGTCTTGCCCCAAATAATATTGCACGGTTTCTTTTTCAGTCGTAATTATATAACAATACTCGAGGTAATTGTTTTTATTAATCGGATACCATTTTTCCTTTTCCCACAGCTGTTTGTGCGAAGCAATGTGTTATGCATGCTCCCTGCATCCAAATCCAGCTCCCTGAACAATAACTTCAATAAAATAAATAAATCGAATGTCTATGTGTAAACCCATCCTGCGATGTACCGAGTATTGCATGCAACCGTTTACGTTATTCTGTAACATATCCGTAAAGTAATTACTTAAAAATAATAATTACTTAAAAAAAAGAAACATTCCAGATACATTCGTCAAAACTAGATCGAATAAATACGCTCCTTCGTTCTGTTTGGTAAGTCTACGCCTAATGAGCAACCGGATTTGTCAAGGATCAGTTATGAAGGAATTGCATTTACGAGATGAATTCGTTAAACCAGTATTTTCCGGTATTAACACGATACCAGAAATTAAACGTAATTATGTATGAGTAATTTGTATTTGTTTTTTTATGTGTAATTAAATACAGATGTGTGTATATTTTTAAATGTTTGCATAAGAATGCATTGTCAATTTGCACACAAGGATATTCCTTTCGATGGATAGCATTCGAAGAATCTTTTGTTACAGCAATAATTATCATTCCACCGCGAGTGGAAGTTTTCGCGCACCTTCGGTGGAACTTAGTGTACCATTAATAGTAATTATGTAGATAACATTCGAGTCGTGATGATCATACAGGATGACCCAAAATATATCTGAAGGCAGAGAAGTATTCGAAGACGTTTTCTTTAAAAAAAATTTAATTTAAAGAAGAAATTCAATATAATAAAGATATAAATTTTTGCAGAATCAAGTTTTTTTCTTGAATTAAAGGATTTAATAGGAATTTAATAGGGATTTTACAACCGGCAAAAAATTTGAAAATTATACGCAGTTTAAAATATGGCTAAATTTCCAAGCCGTTGATTTTTTAATTACTTATATGAATATCTAGTAAATATCTTAATTACGATTTAAATGAAGTATTTAGACTTTAGGCTCCTCAAAATTAAATACACCTCGGATGAAATTTTTCTTTAGAGGGAGGAACTATAATACTCACAAAATAAACAAGAAATACTACACAAGAAATAATAAAGCCTTACTTCTTTATTCGCGTTAATTACAATATTTCTGCCATTAGAATAACGCGAATTTTTAGACACTCCGATATATGTCACTATTACATGAAGAACACCGTGGTTTCGACGTTATTGCAACAGGTGTGATGAAGCTACTAATTGCATGTAGCTATCAGTATCTCCCGTGAATGTATCGATACAATTGCTAGCACCAGCACACGTGCTGGTGCAGAGAAAAAGAAGGAAACGAATGGCCGTCAGTGAACAATACACGTGATGTAGGCGTGACTGCATTTGCCATTCAAACTTTTTGCGCAAATTCCTGCCAGCGTTAGATCGTGCTCAAGGACCTGCGATTGAACTGATAAAATGCGGTAATCCCATGTTCACCGAGTCGTTTGTGTTTATAAAGATGCGAAGACGAACAAACATTGCGCAGTACCGCGTAGGCGAAGGAATTATTTTCGAGAGCGGAAGATTATTTAGTTTATTGATATAATAAATTAAGAAGAAACAGAAATTGTGATAAATTTTTTCGATCGCGATAAAAATGTGAAAGTGAGATTGCTCCTGTGAAAAATGAGGCTTTTTAAATTTATGAGAACTTGATGACATTTCAAAAAGGATCTGTATTTGGAATTGAATTAACATTTTAAAATAAGAGAAAAATAAAATTTGTTTTGTGTTTTTAATAAATTGTATTTTTTTTTTAATCGAAAGAAAGATAGATGTTTCACAGGAAAATACCATCTTGATGTTTGAAAAAATTAACTGCGCACAGCACTTTTATAAAGAAATTTTGTATATTTTGGTATATTTCCAATATAATTATAGTATCATTAATCATTAATTACAATAATTGTAATAGAAATCTGATCACAGAATTACAAAAAAAAAACAGTGCACGGAGATGGACGATAATCAAAGATTGTTATTTAATATCGTATTACTTCTTTATAATGATAAATGATTGACATTATTGTTAATTATAATAAGTCATAATTTACAAAATGAAAGCAACACTCGTTCAATGTGTGCGTGCGTGTGTGTGTGTGTGTGTGTGTGTGTGTGTGTGTGTGTGTGTGTGTGTGTGTGTGTGTGTGTGTATATATATACATTAAACGAGTGTTGCTTTCATTTCGTAAATTATATATATATATATATATATATATATATATATATATATATATTGTAGGAAATTAATCACCAGCAGATATCTTAACTAGTTTTTTCTTTCACAGGCTGGTTATGTACAAGAGACGACATTATTACACGCCCGGTCCGTCGACAAACAAGAGGAACGTGCTATCGAGTGGTAGCAATCTGTACCGAAAGCGAATCGCATATACCGAATTGAAGGATATGAACAACGATTGATGACCGCTCGTTGTCTAGACCGAATATCGACTTGTTACATGACTAGTGAAAGCAAAAGTACGTGCACACTTGTAGGAGAAAAAAAGAAGAAGATAAACAGTTGGCAGAATATATCAGGATGGAGTTATATTAGGAATGATGTCAGGATGAAGAGAAGTTCCGAAACGCTAATACAGAAGAATACACTCGCAAGAGAAGAAGAATCAGCGCAGAATATTAAATGGAGATGGAAGACCTACTAGCGAGAGAATGCGTTCGAAGATGGAACGTAGCGTGAAGCTTCGACAAGGTCTTTCAGCTTGTGAAATCGAATAACGACAGGATCGACGATCGTGCAGGATCTCGGAGATATGAGCTGAGGTTTATTTAATTCTAGTTCCGTTTAGCTTAATGCAGAGTTGAAATAAGGAAGAAGCAGGAGTAGATTTATATGTTTAATATATATTTAAAAATCAGGATAAAGAGAATGCGTGTGCATGTGTGTATGCCTGTGTGTGCGTTGTGTAGGTACACGAAATGGCCTACTCTTGTGATTGGATTTAATTTTAATTTAGTGGAATATTAGATAAAAGAGTGTAATGGAGTTTCATAAATTATTTATTGAATTTGCTGAAAGATACTATATATCGTGCGGGAGCTCCACAGTGCCCTTTTGAGCAGGATTCGTTTAAAGGAAGGAAAACGTTGTTTGCTTCGATATTACATTTGATATGCTGTTTACCGGGCTAATATTATTATCTTTAAAGATAATTTTCACGAGCGTGAAACCGATACGCTAAACGACTATTTAAGCGTAAAGTCAGAATCTACAGTGCCATCCAAAAAGATAACTGTATGTATGAAAATCAATTCTGTATAATGTTATGTATACCGAAGTAAGACTTTCTTTCGCGGCGATGAGAAAGTTTGAGCGGCGTTTTTATGAGTATATCGCGCTATAATGACTCACGGAAAGTAATTTTATAATGAGATATGTTATAATGACGAATTGATTGATAAAAAGAAAAACTGTAGCAAAAACGAAGATCGAACGCTATTTGCGGACTAAATAATGCGTACGTATAAACCTGCGAGATTGACGAGTATACGATTTATAGAGTGCTATGTCATGTGTGGCAGAAAATCACAAAATTAAATAAATATGTATATGTGTGCATATATATATATATATATATATATATATTATAATTTATAATTTTATATATATATATAATATTAAATTATATATATAAATTTTATATATTATACATATATAATCATATATATGTATAATTTAGATAAATGTAGATAATTGACAAATAAATTATTGAGGATGTTGTATTTTTGCTGATATTTTTATATGTAAGGGAGCACATTTATCTCGCGTTACTAGCGATCAATTCATGGGTGTCCATTCGATTAAAAATCGGTGCGTCGTGTGCGACAATTGATCTGCATCTTTAGTTATCTGTATTAGAAGACTTGGCGATGTGTAGGAGGTTGAAAGTTTCTTTGCCAATCTTACAACAGAGCTTTCACGCGCTCAATTAGTTTTATCTGTTAACTCTAGCAACTCCATGATTTTATGGTATTTATATTTTATTTAGCATAAAACAAGGCTGCTAAGTAGAATTATTCTAGAACTATTGAAAAACCTATAGAATGTACATTTTGTTGCGTCTGCGTATTTAACTTTGCTCTCTCGTTACGTATTACTAAGCGACCGTAATGACTCAAAACGATCATTTTTTGTAGGTCGTTTTTCGATGGCGTCGCAGATATTGTGATTTTTGAATGTATAGAGACGAGCATTAAATGATATATATATGAGAATATATATATATTTTTTTGGCCAGTGTGCGATACGAAAATATCTAATGTTTCTTTTGCGACGTGTTCGAGAAAGTCTATAACGAGATTGTACGGAACTTCTCATTTACGCACGTTCCACAGATTATGACCTAAGTTAATTGTAAATAATTATTCATATATAGGAGAGAAATACGTGAGAAGATATCTAATTAGTATATCATGATGTAACATATGATCTTACATCATAGTGTCATATATAACAAAAAATTCGATCTATTAAGAGAATACCTTTTTCTTCTTTTTATGTATTCTTTTTATGATATAGACATCTAGAAATTACATAAAAAAATAATTTCTGTTACTTATATATTAATAGAGTTCGTTAAATTCTTGAGTTTGTTAAGTTGTCGTACACGACACATTTAATCGAATGCCCGAGACAAATAAAACAGATAATTAAACGAAGATGCAGTCAGATTTAACTGCCACTGATAGAGCGATTTTTCGAAAAAAGATATCACCGATCTCAATATTATGATGAAATAGAGCGTTTGGTGTCGTGCTTACTGTGATCCTTACTCTCGTTGTCGTCTGCTTATTTTTAGATTATTACGGCCGCGTATACATGGATCATGCAGCGCGTAGTGCCAAGAGATGTGACAGATCGGCAAATCTAGGATGAATAATATTACGTAAGAATCAATCGGCCAAAAATATTTGAAATTGTTTAGCAAATTGTTAGCCGCAAAATCTAGGTTTTAATTAATATTATTAGTATACATTTCTGTAAATAGTCTTTCGAATGTATTGATATCGCCGGCGTCTTGATCTCGAATGGATCTTCGTTTAAGTAACAACGACAATGAAAAAAAAAAGATAATTAGGAAAAGATGATAGGAAGACGTCTGCATCATGTAACATTAGCGTATATCATTTTGATCATAAATACGCTCTGTAAATAGTTCCTTTCTATCTGCCTCTTTCAGATATATGTATAATTAAAGCTCTTAGTATTCTAATTACGCAGCCTTTTGCATCAAATTTTAATTGACTTGATTTTAATTCGCATTTGTGTATATAATTATACAATATTAAAAGAGGCCGACATGAGATGTCATCGAATTATAATCATTTAAAAAAATCTATTATAATGTAATGTAATTTACATTACCAGTAGCAAAATTATTTGATGCAATGGAATGCAAGTTTTAAATTGCCAATTTGTAATTATGACGAATTTATCTTGCGTTCCCGCGCGGAATTTCGGCCTACGGCTTCATTAAAGCGAGAATGCCTGAGGAATTCTCAATTAGACCAATTCGACGATACTTTATGCTGCGTTATTATTCCTTCCTACAATCGTTTGTATGGAAGCTAAAACGCGATGCCATAGGGACGTGATTGCATGTAGTAAAGTTTTACACAGGTATCGATTAGATATAATCATATAAGTGAAGAGATCGAATTGTTAAACTTTGTATGACGGTAGTTTTTTGAATCGCGCGCGTCCGAAGTTCGTTGTAACGAGGATCGATTGCAAATAAACGATGTCTCGTATTGGAGATATGCTACCTCAAAGGAAGCGTTTTCTTATATTTCAATGCATATGTACACGCGGCGAAATTCGCATCACAAAAAAATGCAATCGGCAAATTGGATTTTCTTCCCATTATGATAAAATTCTTTAAGATTTTCTCATATAAATCTACTCTTACATAATCCGGCATTAAGCAGTAATGCAAATGTTCTATTTTAATTAGCGAATAATGTTATTCATGACGATAGCAATATTAACAGAAAACGTGCGAGAGTGAGTTAAGTTTCTGCTGATATGACATTAATTATGTGGAAAAAGCAAGTGATACTGTTATTTTTCACAAATTTGCGCAAATAAATGTCAGTTTTCAAGAGAATTATCAGAGAATATTGATCTCTCTCGCAGCATAAAAAAATTAAATTTTATAAATATATTACATATATATATTAAGGATTGATGATTTTTAATTGCTCGTCAATATTTTAAAGGACAGAACAAGGTTAATGCACGTACATATATATTACTTGGTAATATTTCTGTACTGAAAAAAATAATTCTTCCTCTTATTTCGTATTTTTTTAATCTTTCGCTCTTTATAAAAAAGAATTATTGAAATAAAAATTTAATTATTATATATGTAATTACATGAAAAGAATGCGAATTTCAGCCGCGCGATAAATACAAGCGAGCAACAAATCTCAAAATTAAAGAGGATTGTAGAATATATGTATTATATATATGTACACTTGAATAATTGTGATACTTGGAAATAAGTAGGACATTTTTGCTGTACATTGCATTTGGTTTCTCTCTATCTGTATTACATCGAAAACAAAACCCTCAGTCGCATCTAGAAAAATTCTAATGATATATACCTATAAATAGAAAATATTTATTGAGCACTATGATCAAAGATAATTTTGTCTGCAATTCTTTACAGTCATCTCGATAAAAATGTATGTATGAATAAGTTTATATATGTGTATATACATTTATTCGGTGCCTTCATTAGTGTTAACTTTTTTAGTAAAATTATAGTTAATACTGAAATAAGTTTATGCATTCTTCTCTTCTTCCATTAACTTAAGGATAATTTGTTATAAGGTAAGTGATGTTAAAAAGCTTTAATATTGTGGATAAATAACGTACGAGATATATTGTAGATGATTATTTGTATTTGTACACAATACTATATAACAAGGAAAATACTGAATGAGAAACAGATGCCTTATTTGGTGTATCACACGGGCGCAAGCCTAAAAATCATGTCGCAATAGAGCATCTCTCTCTCTCTTTCTCTCTGTTGACTATATAATTTAATACTCATAAGGAGAAAACAACTCTACACAGACTACATTAATGAAACATACATGTATCTTCTTTTTCCTCCCCGTCTTATTCGAAAACTGCTCTCACATATCATTTAAACATATACATTACGAGTTACACAAATAATTGGAATATTACAGACTATTTTTAATTTATACAATACTTGAATTTTACTTGTAATGAGCACGTTATACTCTGCGCATATAAGACACTTGCGTAAATAAGGAGTAATAATTCATGGAAGGAATCACGCGAGTTTACGGTTAATTAAGTAGTAAAAGTAGTACTGGCTCTTCGTCTTGTGCGAATTTCATATGATTCTTTAAATTCTCTTTTTGCAATATAAGTGATAGAAAAATATATAGATTATATACATTACGAAAGTTTTCTCTCAATAATATCCATTTGATGCAGTAAAGGCATTCGTTGAAATTTTTACTTTCATAATAATCACTTGCGCGTTATCGCGTTTGAATCTTTTTATTAAACAATATCCTCGCTCTCTTTCTCCTACTGTTTCTTTCTTCTAAAGAGCATCTTCAAAAGTTCTTTTACTTATACATATAAAATGTACATATCGAATGAATCGAAATATTCATAAGCAAAAACTGTCACAAGTACACGATGAAAAAGCTATTAATATTATTAAAAGTACACAATTTTATCCCATAACGACATAATATCAATATATTCAAATATTTTAGACTGAGTATGAAATAAAATGAGATACTGCAATCAACAAAAAAATGTTTTTACATTGTTACGTAATAGAAACTTCGGTCTAAATATCTCGCAATCATACAGATTTCAATATGCAAATACAAAAATCACAGAGGAAAACAAAAATAAATTTTTATATCTTTCATAATTATTAATATGTAATAATGAAGAACCTCGAGATCCCCAACACAAACACTACTCAAACCCTGAAAACAACTATAAACTATACGTAATAGTACGTGGAAGATTATCCGTAAAGTCTCATGTCGTATGCGTTTCAACTTAATCGATATAATACTAACGAAAATGCCTACGAAAGCTAAAGATCCTACATATCTGGAACACAATGTATCTATTAGTAATGAGCAACATTTTGATCAGTAAACGAATTAAATTAATTCAGAATACAGCGGTTTGATGTCGCGCACGACTGCGAAATAAAAGAGAAAACAAAGTATCTAAATTCAACGCTTTGGTGCATAAATATACATCCACCCACGTTAACAACGTTTGCGTTTTTCCAGAATGAAATATTTCTGTTCTCATATTTTCTTCTCATTCATAAATAGCCGCCTACGCAATAACTCTAGAATAAATATCTATCACAAAAGGCTGATCTAATATAGTGGCTTTTATAGTTTATATAGCAATGTCCTCGCGCGCGTCGCAATGGCTATATTCAGGAAAAGTGCAACACTTGTGCAATCGAGTAAATGTTTACAGAATACATGCTACAAGGAATGCGTTTAAATGTTAACGCCATAATTTGTTAAGCAATTTTCTGGTATGTTTAACAAGCGCCACAATTAAGCGGAACTTTAACAGCAGAACATTAACTTGACATTTCAAATTTTAAAATAGATAATATTTATACATTATTATAGTAAAAAAAAAATGGAATCTTGAGTTTCGTTCTCGCTTGAATACTGTATGTCCGAAAAATTATCCGCAAGATAGACCTAGATTCGTACAAGCATTGCATTTCCAAGAGATGCCAAATGAGCGATGCGCGCTATAATACTAATTTTATGGGGCCTTAATCTAACTATTTACATTTATATCGCTCGATGTTTCTACGTCGAACGAGAGTCGCGTCAATAATAAATACAATGACGATGTAAGTGTTTCGCTATCGTTTCTTATGTTGTACTTATGCCGTGACTCGCTGATCCTTATGTCCAATAGTAATGAATACTCTGTTGTGCATTGGACTGTTGGGCGGATCAACGTCCACTATAGGTCACTTTTTTGACAATGGGACTGATAAGTCCTTGCTCCTCATAATACTATGGCTCGTTAATGTACACGACTTGCAGAATATTTATATCCTTTAAAAAGCCGTGTTCACAAATACTCACTGCAGAAACGCTATAAGCGTTAACTCTGCTTGCTCAACTCGCATCTTCGTTTCAGATCGCGCTATCGACGTTTTCACTCGCATGTCGCTCGTGATTCGTGTAACGCAAGAGAGGATCGTTTATAGTTCCCATTTCTTCATCGTTATTGGCAGAGCTTATCACGACCTCTTCTGATAGAAATAAGAACATAACGTTATTTGCGATAATCAATAAAATACATTAATGTTAAACATAAAACCACATTGTAACAAACTGCGGTTTTATGATGGAAATATTAATGTTTTTACAGTCTTTAATAATTATTTACAATCTTTAAAAATTATTTACCGGGCAAGCATAATTGTAGTTGATCGTTGCTGGGATTAGTGCTGTCTCCGGTCCCACTGTCTTTACTGTGCTGTGAACTCGTGTCCAGGTATAACTGCGTTTGTACCTCTGGTACGCTGGTTAGTATAACAGTCGTCGTTGGTTGCGTGACGACGTCTTGCGTGGAATTCAATTGCCGTCTGGTTTTGTAAATCACGAGCACCCAGACCACAGAAGTAATGACCGCGCAAATAACCACGGTTATTATTATTATGCCTAGTATCTCGGATTCGTTCAGCGTGGAAACCGGAGCTATATATCAAATAAATAATCTTTTCTCATTATTGGAACTTACGTGAGATTTTTTCTTGTGTGTGCATGTGTAATTCTTTTTAATAATAAGATAGCTTATTGTATTTATTAAGTGTGCATCAACTACAATGTTTTGTTTCTACTTGCTCTTATTATTTTATTATTTGACATTTTCAAGAATTCTTTAATTATCTATTAATTTTTAAAAAATCATAAAATGTTTAGACAAGGAGAAATGTAGTGTTAAAATCCTTCAATCGTAATATTAATAATTAAAATTACCTGGCTTGACTGTGAGGTGCGATTCGCCGACGACGCTACCCAGTGAATTACTCATTTCGCACTCGTAGGTACCCTCGTCACTGGCGATTGTACTAACGATGATCAAAAGTTGATTTTCCGCAGTGAAGAAATGACGTTCCGTTGTTTGCAGCGGACTACCGTTCTTGCGCCACAATAACTTCGGACGTGGCGAACCGCTGGCCATGCATTCGAGCACGATCGAGCTACCTATCATTACTTCTTTATTCTCCATCGGTTTTACGAAGGATGGTGTTTCTAAAAAAAAAAAAAAAAATTCTTATAAGTATTATATAAAAGAATAATTTATATATTTTCGAAAAATGCTTTCGACTAGTTAAAAAAAAATAGCATTACTTTTTAAAATAGTATCATTACTTAATATTGTAAGAGTAGCGTTTGCAACAATAACACCAGCCAGATTTTGCGCAGTGCACGAATAAACTCCACTATCGGCCATTTTCACGTTTATTATGAATAGTACGTCGTCTGTCGGCATCATATGCATTCGTCTTTCCCTCGCAGCTGGAAAATCATTCCCACCGTCCTTCTGCCAGGCTATTTGCGGGGATGGTTGTCCCTCGGCAGAGCACTCTAGACGAGCGGTGCTTCCAGCAATTACTCGTATATCACGCGGAATTTTGGAGAACGATGGGAAAACTACGAAGAAAAATGTGTAAAGATTAAAATTTTTATATATATTCTATTACATATATTCTAAAAAAATGAGCCGTTAATTAATAAAATGTATAATATGTATATAGCTATATATATATATAGCTTCAGTAGCATAGTTAAAAACAGTATACAATATATTTAATTTACCCAACACGCTTAGTTTAGCTTTGGCAGAATATGTAGTTCCATACGTATTCGACACCATGCATTGATATTTTCCCGCTTTAGCATGGGTAATGTTAGTAAGAAATAAAATGGACGTTGCCTCGGTTACTCCGCTCTCAGAGGAACTGAGCTGGGTCTGTAAATTCACGTCACTTAACTCCACATTGTCATGTTTCCAAGTGAAATGCAGCGGTTTATCAGCGGTACTAGTTGCACGACAAATCAGTTTCACATCGTCTCCTTTGATACTCATTTGACTCGCAGGTTCTTCAATAATCCGCGGTTTTGGATATTTATCTATAAATAAACATAACAAAAAAATTTAATTAAAGATGTAAAATTATACACAAATAATATGCAAAATATAAATTATTCACAATTTTATTCAAATGTATAAAATTATTTATAATGATACTGACCACAAGTAAAATTTGCATAATGTAATTGAGTTAACGACATGCCCTGTAACCAATGTGGATAATCACAGTGCAGCTGAGCTTCACTGTATGGATGTTCTCGCAACCACATACTTAGCCATTGAAGTGTACAATCGCAAAGCAAGGCGCCTAGGTAAATAAAGATAATTTATATATATATATATTATAAAAGTAGCAAAAATAAATCACAATTATGCTCTTATATATTTGGTATGTAAGATTTAAACTTACTGGTATTCATTTTAAGTTTGCTCAGACTAGACATTGAAAGGAACGCGTTTTCTTGAATCGACGTAATATTGTTTCCGAGTAAATCAAGCTCGTCAACATGATTCAGACCAGTAAAAGCATTTTGATTTATGGATTTTATTCCATTGTGCGATAAGCGTAGTTTTATCAATTGACCGAGTGCAGAAAATGCGCCATTGATATCTTCTACTATGTACGACATCTGATTCGAATTGAGTTCCCTTTAAAACAAAGTAGCGTTTATATTAACAGTAATACATAGCAAACATTAAAACATATAAATATTAATAACATACAAGATACGAAGATTTGTCGTATAATTGAATGCTCCATCCGATACATATGCGATTTGATTATGATCCAGCTTAAGTCTCTCAAGCTTCATGAGAGATTCGAACGAACCTCGTTCTATAGAAGTCAATTCATTATGTGACAAGTCTCTGGAAATAGATGAGTATCCAAAAGTCAATGAAAGATAAGGGTAAAAATTTATAATCATTCGTATCACATCATTTAATTGTAGTATTTGCAACAAAAAATAATTTATTTCATGCAATTATGAAAACATTACTAACAGCTCTACTATCTTTTGGCTCATTTCCCATGCTTGAGGTTCAATCATTGAGATCTGATTGTGTGATAAAGTCAATTTTTTCAAATTCTCTAATCCGAACAAGCCTCCCTTCTCTATAGTAGTCAATATATTAAAGTCGAGGTGTAGTAATTCTAAATTTTTAAGCGGCCAGAAAGCTCCATCATCTAACTTATTAAGTTTGTTTCTTTTTAGATATAATTCCTTTAGACTCAATAAACTTTTCAGGCTTAATCCATGTATTTGTTGTAGATTATTTCTATTTACTTCCCTGTAATATTATCATAGACATTATAGATAATAAATTGAAGACACTGCTTTCTTACTATATATAATATTTCATATGTATAAATATTATAAAGATATTAAAAAAATATATATTAGGTGTTGGAATTAATTCGTAGCGTTTTACAAGTGATGGGAAGTACTTTCATTAATGTATTTTTTAATGCTCATGTGAAATAAATAACATTCTTTCATTAAAAAACGCTACGAATTAATTCCAACACCTAATAAATTCTTACAATATTCGCAATTTTCCCAGATTCGTGAAAATATCTTTCAGCTGTGTCAAATTGTTTTTGTTCAAGCGAAGTTCCTCCAGTGAAATAAGATTATCTAAACTTCCATTTTCGATAACTCTTATGTGATTTGCATTTAAATTCCTTCAAATTGAAAAATATTAGACAATGGAATTAACATATAATGTAATAAATTTGTAAGATTAAAATACATACAAATGCGTAAGTCGATTAGGAGCGAGAAAAGAACCCCTTTGAAGGACACTTATTTTATTCCCACTGAGATCCAGATATTGAAGATGTTGTAGATTAAACAACGCCGTCCCATTTATACTAGTAATTAAGTTGTGGGCTCTATAAAAAAATTACAATATTAATAATTATTGATCTACTGCATAAATTTTATTAATGATTGAATGATGAATTTTAAAAATAACTGCTGAAATTATATTTAAAAAACCTTTCCGATTTATACATGCCGAGTACTTACAATGTAAGATGAGTAATATTCTTAACAAATACAAGATCTGGCACTTGTGTTAAGCGATTTTTATTCACTCTGAGTTCCCGCAATTGTGTTGCGTCTGACAAGGCAATAGTAAAATTATCTCCGAGGAAGTTAGCACTTACATCTCTGAAATTATAGACAAATATGTATATAAACATTTTTGTCTTTAAATATTAAATGTTAAAAAACGGATGTTATAATGCTTACAATTTTTTGAGTTCCGTTAAATGAAGCAATGAATCAAATTCCAAATTAGGAATATTATTACCCTTTAATTCTCTAAAAAATAAGAAAACATAATATAAATAAATAAATAAATATATATATATATATATATATATACACATATATATATATATATATACACATATACACATACATATGTATATACTTAGAGTACAAAGATGTATAAAAAAATTTATATAATAAGTGTTAACATGGAGTGCACAGTCCAATAGGTGAAAGAAGTTCATATAAGTTTATGTCCAAAAATTCTTTATTGAAAAGTGTAAACGTTCAAAAATTCAACAAGATTCTGATAACCCATAGACAGAACTGTTGACTCAGAAAAAATGACGCTCAGTTATTGTTTGTGTATCTTGACTTTCAACTGTATCTTTAAACAATACCTTTATAAAAAACTGATAATAAAAGACTAATTTTGAGTATATGATATTGAGTTCGATATTGAATTCATTCTTTTAAAAGGAAAAAATTTCGAACTCTTGCAACTATTGTAATAATTTATAAAATTCGTTTGTACAAATCAAGATATATAATCCATAACTGAAAGTCATTTATTTCTGAGTCAGACTATAACACACAAAAAATATAAAGTAGTAAAACATAAGCAGTAAGCTGAGTAAGCGAATCGACCAGTCATAAGAAATGTAAGATAATAACGTAAGCAACAGCAAAATCAAGATGTCGATTTGCTTACTTCTGACATTTTACTGCTTAAATTTTTTTGTATTTTAATTTTGCCTAACAAATTATAAAAATAATTCTGCTTATAAATCTTTGCAAATTAATGATTCTTTAATGAAGCATTTTTAGATTTAAATTCATATGAACTTTTTTAATCTATTCATTAACACCGTATAAATTTCGTTTCAATCTTAATGAATATCCTGTACATTATCTTAAAATATAATATAAAATAATAGGTCTCTGCTTTTAGATTTCTTATAAGATATTATATAATAATATTTACGAACATTAATGTATAATCTTATAAACTTAAGCTATTTCAACATTATATAATGATACTGATAAATTATGTACAACATAAATATAAATATATAAGAATTATTTTACAATTATTTCTGTACAAAGAATATATTCTGCTTAAGACTTTTCTTCTTATTTAGATACACCTTTCAGAAAGCAGAAATGTTGTAGTTACATAATTATATATCTTAATACCTTAAATAGCATAGACATAAATTCTTAGACATGAATTCTTCTCCCCTACTTAGATCTTGCTATCCTTGATTCTGAGCATTAAAGGACTTAACAGTCAATCATCACACATAGCACCCTATATGGCTATAGAAACCTGGCCATGTATTTCTATAGAGCCAATTTCATCAATCTAACCATTTAGTAAAGGGACAGCAACCCACATGCAGCCATAACAACCAATATTACTCCCCCTCGATTTGACTTCCAAACAAAATAGTATAATAACAGTTATCATCCAATAAATAATAAATTGCTGCATAATAGTCATTGCTTGTGAACTTTTATTTGAGACATAAACACATAGATTGTTAATCGACATTTTTAATAAATTATCATATTTTATTATAAAATTATAACTTTATTAGAAATTATTAAAATAAAAATGTTTGAAAAATTATTTTAAAATAAAAATTACATTCATACTTTAGTTTCTCTTTTAATATTGTTTCAATAATTCAATAATTAAATTAATTTTTAATTAATATATAATATGTATATTGTGATTTAACAAATTACAGGTAAGACAAGAAATAGATTTCTTTAAACATTAAATTGTCAATTTATATTATAATATTTATCATTAAGTATTATTTCCCCATCCTTCAACTATCTTAAAAGCACAAAAATAAATTATAAAAATCACTGATAGCCGTAAAGTATCTATATCAGTGATTATTTTATTTTTGTTATAATTCTTCTATCTTATCTGTGTTAACTCATATAACACAAGCCAGGCCTTATAATCAGTAAGACCGTCCTCTAATTCTTTCAACGTGTATAACAAAGCATTATCACATCTTTATCCTGAAAATGATGAATGAAAGATACTCCACATACAGATTCATCCCCTGTGAAACCTGACTGACATCGCAAGAAAAACCTAGATGCCGATTGTCATATACAAAGCCAAAGTCGTTATCCTATCAACGCCATCCTGCCACCGACAGGTCACAGCGTTTACTCACAGGATCTCAGTCCACGGGGGCAGTCCGCTGGGCGCCTGGATCAGCTGCAGCTCGTTGCAGGCGACCAAATTGCCAAGGCAGGAGCATTCGACTGGGCAGCGATCTGTATTGTCGTTTGGCTCGGCGAAGGTCGACGATACGTTCAGCGTGAGCCAACATGCGACCAGCAGGAACACGACGTTCCATTTCTGCTCGAGTCGTCGCGCAAGGCGATGGTACTTCTCCGAGCACCACATCGCGCACAATACGCACGCACACATACACGCACGCACACTACCGTGTACCCCAGAGTTCGACTCTAGACGGTTGTACGACAATGCTCACCGCTGTCGTGCCGCATCATCGCCGTGGCATTGAAGGACAAATTCGACGAGCCCAGTGACCGAGCGAATTACCATAACACCACCGAGGAGCTGATGTATCCGCGTCGTTGTCAATTCAAAACAAACTCCTCGGCTTCACCCTCAGAAACGCTGTGACCTACGCACCATGATGACGCCTACGGAGTATGGAACAACCAGAAACAACTCCAATTGACGCGCTAACGCCGCGCCATCTCGCGAATTGCCTGAAATGGTGGCCGACGCGATCTTTACGGTTTTCGCACGTAAAACGAGGAAACTTGTCGTGAGATAAAAAAAATATACGTGGCATAGCCAATCAATTTACTGTTCTTACGGAAAACGAATAAGTTGATTCTCTAAGATTTCGAAACCGAGAAAATCAAGGATCTCGAAAATCGACAAAATATAAGAAGATTATAGTTGAGACATTATTGAAAATTTTTCAAGAATTTCTTTAATTTTTAAGAATTGCAATTCGGATTTCGCACTGCGGAAATCTAAATTCTTCAAAATCGACGAAATATTCTTTGACACTTGTCTGTGCACTAGCTTTACTTATAGCTCCACTCTATGATCGAAGCCTAAGGAAACATAACGTTGAAAACAGGTTGTATTGGTCTCCGAGCTTTCTTTGATTTCTTCTTATTGTGCAATTTGATCTATGTCAGTGCCATAACCGGTACCCGGTTCTGTGCATTGAATACATCGACGTCGAGGAACTGGGGGAGTTCAAGGCAGTGAAACGTTTCAAGCGTAGCTTGTATCTGCATTAATTTCCAGATAATACGTACACGGTATATGCTTATTGCATATCTTACTCCGTAATATTCGAATAATCCTTCCCAAAAGACGGTTGAAATGGAGGACAAGCTGTTACAGATGCTCCAAGATGTTGGGTGAGTAATTGGATTACTTTATGAAGGATTTATTCGGAGTTGAAAAGAATTGAAAACTTAGATATTTTGGTTAAAGTTTTTATTATTATAATGTAGTCGCACCTTTTATATTTTTTACCGAAAGAATAAATTTTCAATGATTTTATAGATACACTGGATCGATGCTTGATGCTAATAAGCTGTTGAATGCCTTAAAACTTGGCGCAAAATCGCCGGATTATACTAGTCTCGTAAGCTGGTTTACCGAGCAACTGGCGACATTTATAGATATAGATGAAACTGTTCATGCTACAACAAGCTCGGACGATGCTAGTTCCTTCCTCTTAGAGTTAAGCTTCTTTCTTAAAGAAATAGGATGTATAAATGAGAAACTGATGACTGGACATATGAATCAAAGACTAGCTAATGAATCTGAAAGAGCTATTCTTATAGAATTTTTAACAACAGAGCTTATGGCTTGTAAATTATTGGAGGTGAAATGTCCTAAAGAAGAGAAGCAAATAGAAGTCACCATTGTAAGTAATTTTAAATGTAGTATTTTAATTGTGTTTTTTTATACTGACATTGCAAAAGATTTTAATAAAATATACTGATTTAATGATATACTTTATGTTTTGTACAGGATGAAAGTGACACTGCGAGAACTTTGAAAAATATGCTGGTTATACTGAAGTTTCAAAAGCCACCAGACAATATTTCGCCTGACTTATTGTTTTCACGGCTAGAAACTAAATTATCAGAAGTTCTAAAGACTGTACCACCTAATCATTTAGATAAACCACTTATAGATGTCGAGCTTTCTGCTAAACAGTGGGAGAAACTAGGTCAGCTACAAGAAGAAATGCACAAAGAATATATAGTTCGACGTGAGATGTTGCTCAAACGTCTTGACGTTACAGTTCAATCATTTTTGGTAAGAACAAATGCTTTAAAAATATTTGTTTATATATATACAGATCAATATATTCGATGATCACTTCATTAAAAATTATACAATTTCGCTTATAGTGGTCTGATAGAATAAAGTCACAGGAGACTGAAGTAAACAATAGATACGACGAGAAAAGAAAGACTCTGAAAAATGAACCAAAAGTAACATTAGCCGATTTACTAGCAGCTAGAGACGATCTAGCAATAATTGAGAAAACAAGTAACGCGAGTGTTCGCAAGAATACACGAAGTAAAATCAACAGCGTTATTATTGGAGCAGTTCCGGACAGAGGTGGTAGACCATACGAACAAGAGCCACCTCCACCAGAGATGCCACCATGGCAGAAGGATAGAGTTCAAGGACCGCCATCATTCCAGTAAGTTAATAAAATAATATATTCTCTAAGATTTTTAGAGTATATCTCACTCTGAAGAGTAAAATCTCTCATTCTTAAAAATTGAAAATTTTTTCAAGATTGGCTCAATTTTTCACTCCTTATAGTCAGATTTCGCTCCAAACAAATTAGAGAGTAAAAGGATTGGGATTATAATCAAGAGATAATGAAATGATAGTATATGTGCATGTATATACATATTTCTTTTTTTCAGGGGCGGAAGAGGAGGAGGTGGAGGTGGAGGTGGACGCGGCGGCGGCGGTGGAGATAGAGGACGCGGAGGTAGTAGAGGTGGCAGAGGTGGAGGTGGAGGAGGTGGTGGTGGTGGCGGCTATCGAGATCATAAAGATGCTAGTAGTAACTTTGGCCAGAACTTGAATTATCAGCAGCAATCTCAATATTCCGGACATGGACATAGAGAATGTTATCCGGATCATAGAGATGCAGGAGGATATCAGAGAGGCGGTGGAGGTGGATCTTATCGTGGAGATTCTGGCATGAACTACAATCAAAATTATGGTCAAAGTTACGGTCAGAATCAGAATTATCAACAGCCACAATATTCCGGCCAGAGAGACTCGTATGGAGGTGACAATCGAGGTGGGAACTACTATCAGGACAGGAGAGAAAGCGGAGGAGGAAGAGGTAGAGTTCAAGGTGGATGGAATCAAGGTGCCAATAACTCGAATAGTTATCAACGTGGCGGCTACAGTAGGGGCAGAGACCAATACTGAAGATGTCACTTTGCGTACATTTTTAACGATAGCAGATTTCTCATGAAAAGATAAAGTTATGATATTAAAATAATTATAGTAATTATTTTAATTAGCTCATCACTTACGCTTATAATATACTCACGCACATAAATTTGATCTTAAAATAATGTTTGAGTTCCAAATATTTATAATAATGTTGTTGAATCATGTTATTTTTAAATTTCAGCTAGCTAACGAAATTATAATATTGTATTAAGATAGAATTATTATTTATCTCTTTCGTATATAGAACGCTACTTTTGTATTGACAGTTTTTAATTTCATTATTCGATTTATGTAAATATAATTACTGTTTTCTACGCAAATCGAAAGTATAGTAACTATGTAAATACATACTATAGTTGTTCATTTATCAAAAGTAGCGGATTGAAATTAATTTATAACATGAAGTATAAAGACTGTAAATTAAATCATTTGAATTTTGTATTGAATCGCACATCATATGTATCAAAATGTATGAAATGAATAATATTATGTATGTACTTGCAAGCATAATATACAAAATTCCCAATATATGAAAAATATTTCTGTACATGAATTATACATAATAATATCCCTTTTAATATTTTTTTATTTCTTAAAATAAATCTTTATTTCGAATTACATAAATTGAATGAAAAGTAATTTTGCATCCTCATATTTGAAAACATAGTTACACTTGTCCTAGTAATTTTTGAAATCTTACCTTCAAAATCTGGTAATTTTAGAAATACCGTTTGAAGAAATGATTCTTTCACGATGGCGCTAAGTTATGGAGTCTGTTCTTTAACCTAAAATTCTTGCACGGTTTACCTTTTCTCTTTTTCTCTCCAATGTGGAGAGAAAAGGAAGAAAGATGAACTGTGCAAAAAGTTCTGCTAAAAAGAACAGGTATGATAATAAGCATAATATTATTGGTTAGTTTGTATGTATACATACAGAATAAAGGTTCATCAAAACTTTTCGGAGTTAAACAATTATTACTTCGCATAGTATTAAATTAACATGGTCACACGATTACACATTAATAAGAAAGATTTAGTTAATCGAGACGAGTCCGAGTTACATTTTATGCCATGTAAAATTCATGGAGACGAAGCTGCGAATGTTTCGTCCTTTTTCAAGCCTTACATTCGTAAGCTAGATGAAGAATGTGAGTGAATGAAAGTTGAAAAGAATTTCCTCAGTATCGCATATTTGTACAAACAATATTAAAAGTATAGACAATGTTAAAAGCAAATAAATCTGTAAAATTAAACGTAAAATTTTATTACATTTTTTTTATTTATTATTCTGTGTTTAATTTTCATAATTTACATGACACGTTAAATGAATATAATAATTGAAGTAACAAACGAATAAAAAAGTTAAAGAGAATTTAAAGTTAATTTATGATATTAATTTATCTTTTGATTATTTAAAGATTATGATTGTTCTTTTCGTGGCTATCCACTTCAAGGGAAAAAAATAACTGTACCTGCTGGATTCAGAGGCATGATGTTTATGGAAAATAAAAAGACAGAAACAGAAAATAAGGACAGGAATTTGTATTGCACAGGGACTTTTTCACAGTTAATGTATTGGAATTATGATAAAATACCATCTAAGAATGATGCTTTTGTGGCAGCATTAGATTGGGTCGACATAGCTAAAGTGGTTAGTTTTTTTACATTTGTAAGTTATAACGTGTTAGTTTTTATATTGTTATAATAAATATATTGTTCTAATAAATTTTTCTAATAATTTTTAGTTACATTCACCAGAAACATAGATGATATCAGAAGCAGATTATTTTAATAAGATATAAAATAAATATATGTTCTTGTCGAATGTTACATTTTATACTTTGATAGGAAAAAAAAATAATAAAAGCATGTTTTGTATAACAGATTTATTTTTATGGCATCATACTCAAGTGGTTATGCCATAAATAATGACCTGCATATGTTCTATGATTAAGATGTGTAAAGAGATAGTGACAGATATAATGGTAGTATTGTTATAGCCTAATTAGCAGTGACATTTGAAGAATTTCCTATTTAAATATTTGTGGACTTCATTATTTCGTTTAATGTAATAATACAATTATATAAATGCATTCTGCTGATTTTTCTTGAATGTGTAAATCTGTTTTATGGAAGATTATATATATATATATATATTTTTTTTATATAGCTTTATATTTAATTTTATATTAAATGCATTTATATAGTGTCGTCAAAATAGCTTATGACATCTATAATAAGTTTAGGATGTATCTGAGCATCCATACATGCTATCTTAGTTATACAAATGTGAGATTTACAAAATACATTTTTCAGTACGCAATATGTGCATTGAATTATTTAGGCCAAAGAATCAGATCGATTTGCGATAGCGTGTATTGTGTGCACGATATAATCGATATTTAAACATACGTTAAAATGGAAAACATTTTTATTTTTGTGTTATGTAGAGTTAGTGATAATGAATGAAAGTATCCTACATTCGTTTACAATCTTACGTTAATAGATATATGAAATAAATAATTTATTACAGTCTCAATTTGAATTATCTTTGGCGTTATTTATACTGAGGTACGAGACTTACAATTAAAAAAAATCCTAGATGTATACATATAGAATTATAAAAATTTTTACACATTCGTTCGTTTCCTATATCCTAAATTATTAAAGCCTCGATAACGAAATAATAAATATAATAAAATATTTCTGACTTTTCCCGACGCTTTACTATAGACATCACTAGTAAAATAACTTTTCATAGGTTCTAGAGGACCTATTTACAGTAACATTACAGATTTCTAAGGAACTACACTAAAAAATAGGTACGTTGCATGTCACTTTGTTTCATTCATGCAAAAGCTCTCTAATTTATTCGTAAAGTTGAGGAAGTATGTTGTCCTATAGAGGGACGTTAGTCTTGTTATCGTTTTTTATATATTTAGTTAAACATACACTTTATATAATTACTTCTTACATATATATATATATATATATATAAATCAGACGGGTGAGTACCTGCCTATCTTCGATTTTTAAATCTGTGAGGCCAGGAAAACGAAGCCTTAGGCGAACTAGGAAGGTTCCCGCCCAAATGGCAGATGTAGGCAAATTCGATCTGCCTGTTTTTGTTTATTTCCATCAATGTAGATTAACTTTAATCTTGGTTCGACTTACTCTTTATCTTTTTCTAGTTCTAAAAATTAGGAAAAGATGAAGAGTAAGTTGAACCAAGATTAAGGTTAATCTATGTTAGTGAAAACGGATATTAATGTCTTTAAGCTAGACATATATATATGATATATATCACATTAGCTATAATATATTATATAACTGCAATATATTATTTCTGAAGAAGATTATGTTTTAAAGTAGATTTTCTTTAATCTTATGTGCGTGAGGTTCTATACTTGTTTACGATTCATAGATATCGTGAAATTATACAGAATTAATAAATATTTAAATAATTCACGATTTTTCTTACTATTGCACAATACTTGTAGAATAGCATTTTCTCTCTTTTTTTTTTGTACCCTGATTTCAGATGTGCATTTTCATACAAATAAGATTGAATTTCCTAAAATATGAGATATGTCCCGTTTGAAAGTTCTCGAAATTGATCTAAAGAGACTAAACGGAAACTAACATTTGTGGCAGTGATTGCGACTGTAATATAAATCTTGAAAAACATCAGTTTATATAAAATGCAAGACACTGCAATAGGCAGTATATAAGTAAATTACATGTTAATCTTTTTGGTATTGTCCGCGCTCATTGTTGTCTGTATAACTTTTATCCCAATTCGGTAGAATATCAAAAAACTGTTATATAAGTGCCACTCGTGAATAATATAATGAAGACAAAGTCGACAGTCTTACGTTTCATAAGGAAAATCTATAAAAAGTAAAACCTATAAAAATCTCAAATAAAACAATGCATTCGAACCAATCGGTTAGCGTGATCGGTTACACTAAAAATGTTTTCACTAAATTTGTACATTTATAAAAATAAAGAAATCAAGTTCCTATTTATACATGTTGAAACGTGCCCAACTCATTAACCTGCTCCTGGTGAAACTTGTTCTGATCCTGTTGTTGCTTAATGAAAGCGCTGAGCCTGTTCAATAAGAATTGTTTATCATGACCTTCCAGTACTAATTGGTTTTTCAATACTGTCACCATGTGTTTGTTTGCCAACCACATCACATAATAGTAATAGAGAAGCAAAGAGAGAATGACAAACGCCGGTATGCCGAAGGCAGCCGTACCTAAAAAGGATAGAGTTGACTGCAGCCAGTTAGGGAACTGCGAAAACGTCATGCTCAAGAATGACCAGACGGTCTCCAATCCTCGGAACGGCCCGCACGATTTCGATGGCATGATCTTCGCGATGGAGTAGCCAACTGGTATCATCGCCAGGATAAAGGAGATCAACAGATTGAACATGAACAGGCAATTCGATCTACTGGCACGGTAAATTTTATTCGATGGTGTACTGTTCACTAGACAAGTAAATTTCTTGATGTAAAACAACAAGAATGTTCCGATGACGGCGACCATGGGTAGTAACGGAGCAAAGAAGCAGCCGAGCCAGCAGACTGTCTGTGAATAGAAGATATCCAGTACGTGCTTGGGCAAGTCAAATTCCTGCTCGCCTACGAAGCGCAAAACCTTGTTCTCAGTATGACGTGCAATCAGCGACCGTGGAAAATTGATGAAGAACGTCATGAAAAATTGAATGAAAATGTCGGTGCTGTAAAGCTTGATGAATTGCTGTCCCACGAACGTTTCCCAGCACAGTGGCTGTTCGGTTTTTTTATTGGAGCATTCGTTGTCTGGAATTTTGCCCGCGACAAGCGCATGCAAAGACGTTAATAGAACTGCGAGGGAAGCGAATCTAAAGAACATAGTTCTATACAGCGTCACTTCAACGACGTACGATGGATTATAATGCTCCAGAGCGACCAAATAGCGAAAGAGAAATGGCACCGCTACGTTAAGTATGACAATACATATATATGGAAGAAATTCGAAGAACAGATTCAATATTTCGTGATCCTTTGCCAAATGCGCCGACATCTGAGTGAATGAGAAGTCGATTATGTAATAAACGAACAAGCCGCAGCCGCCCAATACTGTGAGAATTATTAAATTAACAAACAGACGCGTGAAGAACAGTTTCGTTTCCTCTTCCGGTGTACGATTTCGTCGCTCCTCCTCCAGCCTTTCCGACTCCAGAAGCGCTTTCATCTCATTGTACAATGCCTTGTGTTTTATGGAAGCAGATCTTTCATTGTTAATACAGTAATCCCAGCCGCCGAATACCAAATTGCAGTACCGATAAAACTGGCCTTCACCTTCCACGATTCTCTCCCTGAAACTTTTGGCGGCCGATCGTACGATCGCTACCAGACTAATAATGAAAACAGTAAGGATAGTGCAGATGTACGACAGTGGTGAGTTGTAATAGAAATTGGTACCTACACTCTCATAAATCTTTTGCGTATATGAACCGTAGAATAGAAGAGAGAGGACCTTAGATACACTGCTATTTTCATCGGTCTTATTTCTATACAACTCGGAGCAACAGACTACGCTAGCGACGTTATTGGACGAGCACGTTTCGTTCTCCGGTACCTCCAACACTATCACTGGCAGTACTATCAGCAAGTATATAATGGCGAATAAAAGCAGATTCAGATACATGAGCCACTTGATAAATAAAAAATATGCTACTATGCCCATCCCGAAATTTCCACCTATCTTCTTGAGACTGTCATTCCACAGCTCCATCTTGGAATAAGCTTCTTTCATTCTGATGCGGAATTGCTGCCAAGCTTTCCTGCGCTGCCATTTTAGCTGCTCGAAACCCTGAAGTCTTAACTTCGTAGCACTCTGAAAAATATGAACAATTATTGCTTCAAGTCACATCAATTTATCATTAAAATGTACATTTTTCAAAGTACTTGTAACTGGTTCTTCAATTGTATTTTCTGAGACATGCAAACGGGCATGGCCTTGATCTGCATAATCTCCTCCCAAGTGCGCTCCTCGTTGGATAAGTTTTCTGATAAATCTGGCAACATTGACACAGCCGCGTCGTGTATATTGGTCGACATACGCCTTGAAGTCGTGGTACCGCGAGATCTAGTGCTTGTACGCCTCCTCAATGTGGTCTTCGTGTCATTACGAATTCGTTTTGCTGTGGCTGTATCAAACACAGATGTAAGGGAGGTATTTATTTGGTTCTTATATTTTAGACAGTTTTAAATATAGTCTTATGATGTCATCAATCAATCATAGAGTCATATTAACATTTTAAGATACTACTTATAGAAATAAGAATGAACTATAAACCTACCAACACGAGATTTCTTGCTAGGAAGTAAAGTTGCTATATGCGAGGGATCTCTTTGCAGCGCCTGTTGCAGATCCGCCTCCATGGCTGCTGGATAACTTTCTTGATAGAATTCAGCACCAGCCTCCTCCCATCCATGCCCTCGATCACATCCTCTTTTCTTTCTCTCTCCACCCGACATTGTTAGGATATAATTTTTATCTTATTCCAAGAGTTCAGTCACGTACGAAAATCACGATCTTAATCTAATTCACGCAAACAATTCGTATGGTTTGATGCATAACTTTAATAATTAATTTATCAGCTCTCTTTGATCCAAAATCTCTCATTAAGCTTTCATATACTGTTTGAAAACAGCATATTATTCATCAGATAATTATTATAGCGCGATAACTGTGGAAAAAAATTAATTATTGATGAATCCCCCAAAGGTACTATAAGACAAATCATAAAATAATAGAGAATATATATATATATATATATATATATATATATATATATAATATACGTATATATACATACACCATTCAAAATGATCAGGTCAGACAAGATATTTCTTGCAATCGTGGATATGGAATTTCCGTCGATCGATACTGACTGATAGAAACCCGAATAACAATTTATCTCTGGCCGTGACCCAGCTGGTAGCACACCGCGTTTCTCGACGTCGCGAAATATATGTATGTATGTAAATGTCACACGCCGTCGAGACCTCGCGAAGCAGCTCCTGATCAACGTGGCCGACGGCACCGCGTCCGACGCTTCGGTTCTGTCAAAATCGCGACGGATGAAAATAGATCGCGAGGGCTCATCGATGCGAGCTCGCACGTTGGCATCCTGCTGTTTGTCCCATACGTCAAACCATCAGCCAAGCAGACGGCTATAATAACGAAGTCGTCGCGAGCACAGAGAGAGAGGAGTCACGAGAGTAGACATGCCCGCTGTCCGCACTTTTAGATGGTCCTCGTCCATTAGCGCCTCTATACGCACAAAATATGAACGTGAAAGGACATCAACTAGCCATGTCCACGAATATTTCTGATGGCTAGTTTACGATGTTTTGGTTCTGTTCTGTACTATATCTAGAATTCTAGAGTTGATATTATATGACGCCTGTAAACGCAGCCATGTATACACATATTTTTTTCGGAGGTAGAAATTACATTCTTTCGAAGGAATTAAAAACGAATCAATTACAATAATTAGAGACTAATTAGATCTCTAAAAAAAAATCTCTTTAAAAAAGAAAAAATATATGCTAAGTGCATGAAAGTATCGAATATTATAAATTCTTTTTAATAGAAAACAAATACGAAATAAATGCAGCTAGCCAAATATTTCAACGCAATTAAGACACATAAGATAGATTGAAAGTGCCCAGCAAACAAGAATGGATTAAAATGAATTGAAATTTTTTTCTATCCGAAGGCGTATTTTATATATAAAGAGCGAATACTTTTTTTTTATTTAACTGGATTCAATTGGATTCAATTAGATTCAATTGGATGCAATTGGATTGAAAAACTATATTTCCTATTCAAAATTTTGAATTGAACAGTATTCACAATGCACAAAAAAAGCTAATATTATTTTTAAATTGTTATTTTTAAATTGAAAGACATACAGATATGTTCCATGCAATTCCTATAAATGAATAAAAATACATTCAGGATTGAAAAGTATTCATTTTAACATTTGAATCAATATTTCTGAAAATCTGAATCCATTTTAATTCATTTCAATCCATTCTCATTTGCTGGGTGACTAAAATGGTCACTATATTGCAACTGGTTTCTATATGCACGCTTTGTGCATGTAGAGACACCAATAAACAAGTTTCATTTAAAATATAGACACGTCCACTCTCAAATAAAAGAAAGAGAGCGAAAATTTAAAAATATTTTTAAAATCTTATCATAGACGTTTTTTGAGATTTTTAAAAAAATTTTGAAAATTATCTTTTATAATTAAGATCTTTTTGATGCATAGCATATTTTGTGACTGTAATATTTATTTCTTAAATACCTTAATTCATATTATATGAGATTATCAATTTTCAACACGCTTGATCTTTGCAATTGAAAATATCGAATTCTCAGAATCACAATTCTTGAAACTTCAAAATAATTTTTAAAATTCTAAATAGTATCTTTTTTGCTAGTTCTTCTTACCTTGGGATTTTGCTGTACAATGAAAGAGTAATAAAAGGTTTTTTTACTTCTTTTTGGATGTATGTTTAATCTATTTGTCATAACAATACATAATTCGAAAATATACTCTTTGAGAAGCATGTACGTATATTGTGCTAGAAAATGGTAGCTCTACCATGAATAAAAATATGTATCTGTAAACCGTCGTCCTGATAGGACAACGACAAAACAATTATTTTCACCGGATAATAACCGATGCCGATTTAAAAAATATATATTTATATATATCTATATAGCGCATACATCGCCGTTTGATTTGCTTTCTCTTCTTATAGCATGACTGCAATTATATTTCGTGCGAAAAGCAGACATTTGCATAAACGATAGCGAACAGTACATCTCCGGCTTATCGATCAGTTCTACAGTATCTTTCAGAATTATCGACTTACTATGTAATTAGACTAGTTTGCACACTTGAGATTCCTTATTCATAAATTTCGTAACACATATTTCGCTCAGATAAGATGAAAAAACAAACAAAATATTGATAAAAATCTGACAAACCAGAAACGAGATTTAGACAAATATTACTAAATTTATGACATTTAAAGATTTCGTTCAATTTTTCGAAAACTTTTTTAACGCAACGATAGTTCCGTACAATATTATTGTTGAAATTGTCGTTTAAAGTTCTAAGCTTTGCTGTCCTGTTCGCAGAACTGCCAATAAGTCGGTGACGAATCTTATCGTAGATTTATTTTTTCAACCGCAGGATCTCTCGAGGCGATTATTGTCCGACCATGATCTCATATTCAGAGGAGGCAATCTCGGAACCGGCATAAGGGATGTAACACACGTTGTGCGATGGTTGCACCTTGCCGATGGTCACGGTACCCTCATGGTGTACACGGCCAACGAATAGCGGCTCGCCATCTTCGGTCTCGCCTCCCGGAATCGCATTCGGCGGGATGGTGCCACCACTTACTGGCACCCAAGTGGGTTTGCAGCCGCAAAGGACCTGCGGAAGTGCAATGGGAATGTTTTTTAAACTGGGAATAATCGTACTTTGTCTATTCGATGGGTTCTTTTATACGTTTTCGAGACTATCTCTATCTGTTATTCACCTGGTAATCGGTTTTTCCATGTTCCGCGCCGCCCCAGGCGACGTAGCAGACGGAGTGACCGGGCTTTACCTTACCGGGGATGAGGGCACCTTCGTGATGGGCCCTACCGACGAATAGAGGCTCCTCGTCTTGTCCACCCTCGACCGCGTCGGGTGGTATCATCCCTCCGGACGCGTCACACCAGGACACACTTCCCGCGTCGAGTCCACGGACTTCCGCCGGCGCGGACGGCGTCGTGCTAGGATCTATAATTACGTCCTTATACTTAGTAACATGAAACATTATGGAATCATAACATTGCGTTGGCACGACGTAAAAAAAGAAAAATATAAAAAAGTGATATAATCGAAAAATAATAAAGTGCAGGTCCCATTCATCCTCATTCCAGTCAAGTCATATAAAATTTACCAATGTGCGTGCAAAAGTGATATTTTATTCCATGCGGTTAATAGAGCGTGTGCTACCAGAAAATGCTTAAATAAAATGACACCAGAGTTAATAAAAATAACGAAAAAAAATTGAGCGTTTCAAGCAATTTGATTCTGCAGGAAAAAATGTCTAAAAGCCAGGTTTCAACATATATATGCGTGTACGTGAAGGTGTAATACAGATTTAACGTCGAAATCAAGCGTAATAGAACATAACGCTCGGTGGTCCCGAGATCGCGTCGATCCGAATTTCGGAGTTTTCTCGATCGCGATCAGAGAGGACGCCGATCTCGGAACCGCCAGAGACGTTCAGAGAGATCATTACATTTCTTTTGAGCAGTAGCAACTGCGGGATAATGTTCGAAACGGAGCTTCCAGTTTCCGGTCGCGCCCCAACCGGTGCGCACCCCCACATAGCTCACGCCAATGGGGTTCGGGTCTCGCCATTCCATGAGGACGGCGCCGCTTGGACCGCCTGATCTGACCGTGATGAGGCCCTCGAGCCACGTGATCGAGAACCTCTTGTGCTCGCGATCGGTGAGAAGATTCGGCGTGTCCACGCGAACCTAACGGGCCGTAAAATTTCCCACGTGAAAGCATATCGTACGTTGAATGCGCCGTTCCGTTTAACGCTTAAATTAATCTGACACGAATTAACGAAATCGTTTCGAACCTTATCGGGCTGTTTGCGATCGTATCTAATAACCGACGTCTTGTTTTCCCACCCGCCAAGCATGATCTCGTACATGGGACTCGACTCGCCCTTCCGGTCTGTCAGCGCGATGTGCCCATTGCTCATAGCTTTCACGTCGATCAGCACCGAGCCGCTTCGCACGGCATGAAACTTGTACTGTAGCTTGTTAGGGGTGTTCAAAGGTTTGCGACCTTATCGAATGTAAAAAAGATTAAAAAACAATTATCAATTTTAAACTCTAAAAATTATCTAGACAAAAAAAATGCGAAGATAAATATTTATAATAAAGGAAAATATATCTTATCGTATTTTAATAAAATAATTACGTTCATAGAAACACCGAAATTGCTTTCGATACGCTGCTCTCTGAATCGAAGGAATTTCCATTTCAAATTTAATTTTGCGTGCTTTTCATTAAGTCAATACAATTGATTGACTTTTCAATGGCTAGAAAGTAATTAAATAAATAAATCTAAAGTGTCAATCGATGTATACGTGAGCGTGTTGAAAGGAAATCAATCACTACCTACGATGCCCCTGATTTATCATAGCCCAACGTGCTGTGCATATCGACGCAATGAATTAATAAACATCCTGCGTTTTTTCTTGGATCCATTAAGAGTCACGTAGGGACGAGTCTCCGCGAAAAAGAAATGTTCTTAATTCAGCGTCGATCACACGTGATGGGGACAGGTAACGTGCTAGGAAAGCATCAAACGTACACTCGGGCAGAACTAATGAGCAGAAAAGCAGAATCTATTGGGACGTCACGTGCGACTACGTCACGCTCTTGCAAGGATCTCGTGAATTTTCTTTGCTCAATACATTACGTACGCCCACCGTAACCGCCGCCGCAGCATATGGCTGTGCGAGTGCCGCGATGCCACAATCCGAAAGGATACCAAAAAGAGAATCATCAGAGAAAATCAGAAAGTGATCAATCTTATCTACGGAAATATAGGAAATACAGGCACTGATCAATTATAGAGACAGCCTAATTACGAGAGTCTCGTTCTCTTTATTATTTTTCTACCTGTTGTAACTACGGATGTCTACTGTTATAATCTGTAAAATATAAGATGGAGATTACGAGGGGAAAGCTATTGACGATTACGAAAGGGAAATCTGTCAAGAAGAAGTGTATCGTTAGATCGCGGGTACAGGAAAGAGTTCTGACTTCCTACCTTCGATGAGCCATTCACCGGTTGCACCCCAGCCGGTGCAAACGCCGAAGTAACCTATCCCGAATGGTTCTGGATCGGCGTAGCTCAGGAAAGGATTTGACTCGCCTTCTTTGCCCACCGTAAGAACTCCGTTGTCCCACCTGCGGGTTTTGTAAAGCGAATTAAAGAATAATAAGTATATAAAATATCCCACTAATTATGTAGGATTTTCCTTTGGATTCGTACGACATAGACTTGTAGCGAGTTAAAGCACAATAATAATGTACCATTAAGCTTAACGACTTTTTAATTATAATCATAAATCTGGCAATTCTAAGCGCCTACCTGATCCAGAAGCCGCGATAGTCATCCGCGCTCAGAATACCGGGCGTTTCCGTTTCCGCTACTTCCGGCTTAGCTCTATTCTTGCGCACGACGGACTTGCTGTTGTTCCAACCTCCGATGAAGATCTGAAGAGAGAAACACAGTCTTCAAATTCAACGCTTCGTTGCAATACGGATTTAATTATTACGACGCGCGACGGCGCCGTAATGGAGCCGAGGTTCATCGTACAAGCCAGATAGGATCTACGGCTCGAAAGGATATCCGTCACTACTCAAGCATCCTGGGCAATAAAATGCGAAAAAGTGTAAAACGAAATCTTACCTCATACATGGGATCTCCTTCCTGGGGTCCCGTGGTGAGGGCGACGTGGGCATCGTTCGGCGCTTTTATCCGAAATTGAATTTGCCCGGCTGTCACGGGGTAGAAATGATACTCCAATTTGTCCTCGGTGTTAAGCGCTAAAAAAGAAAATCGCGTTAAGCTTCAAGAAGCTGCAATATAAATCAGATCGAATTGCTGCTCGTGACAAATCAGCCAGGGTCACAGTCGACTGGCGAGATGATTACTTAATATTATTACGGATGTTTTCCACATCGCGGAGACATCTCGACGCCAGACTGACCTGTAACAGTTCGGCAAGTGGTTGAGAAAGTAGGGCAATGCAGGATTCGATCAATATCGCATGTTGGTGGTGATAATCATTGCACGTGGCTTATGTTACATCTCACAATTCGATTTAATGATAGGCTCCGGAAAAGTCATTCAGTGTAATCGGGTCACATAACGCGCACGCAAAAAATACACTTTTAAAAGGCTAAAAAATGTTATGAATCGTCATAAGGATGAGCCACTGTCATTTACAAATGTGTAGATGCAAAAAAAAGAAATACGTTTGCATAAAGCTAATCGGTCGTAAAAATAGACATACCGATAATTTCGATACTGCACGCAAGGTTTTAGAATTACCTTGCGCATTTCCGAGTCGCTTGAATTACGAGGTCATAAATACTCATCTATGATGTGTTAAATAAGCGACGTAATTTTCTGTTAAGATCCATTCGCCGTAAAATAACATCTATAATGAGATTTTAAGGCGTAAAATTTAAACTTAAATTTAAACGGCGTAAGAATCTGATCAATCATAGTCGATTATTCTCCTTATTCGATTATGATTGGTCAATTTCTTATGACGTGGGCTTAAACTTCAATATTACACATTAAAACCTGATTGTAGACATTTAAGAACTGAACAAATCGCTATTCTTAGTCCAGTGATATTTTTTTTTAATAATTCTATACTACAAATCCCGATAATGTTTTAGAAAGCAATCGATGTTACTAAAGTCCGAATCGAAACTTTTATCGAAACTGAAAACGAACACTTATTACGTGTTAATTTCGACTGAAACCATATAACTTTTTTTCATAAATATTAATTTTAATGTGCGTAATTATTGGTTCAATAATTAAATTATGACGTTTATGAAGAAAAAGTATTTATATTCTTTGGCCAAAATTGACACACAACTGTTTCAGTTTTTGATTTTGATCGAAATTTAATTATGAAAAAAAAGTATATGATATATAGGCATTGTCTATACATATGGCCTTCATAGGATTTCTATTTTTTAATTTTGATTTCGGTTTCGGTTGAAATTGACATTTAGCCGAGTGTTTCGGTTCAGTTTCGGCAAAAGCTTCGGTCGAACTCTAGTGACTACCTATGACTCTTCCGCTTCTGAATTCTTCGTTTCTCGATTTTGATTCGACGAGAAATTAGAATCGGGCAACCTTTGAATGTTATTACTATTATCACCGTTATAGTTTTTCCGCAGTGTTGACTGCCCATTAATTCCGAGATCGTAAAAAAATTAATTGGGTGATTTAACAAATCGCTAATGTTATTCAACAGTCAACTTTGCTATTTTAACATAGAAAATTGACTGTCTGTATATTACGACTATAGATTTGCTGAATCAGTGAAGTTTTCAGCTGTGTTTTTATTTCCGTGTACGAAATACGAGATAGTCCGACGTTGAGCTTTTTTTCTATATATTTCCCATTTATTCTCCCTATTTCGTTGGCTTTGAAAATCGAATACTGCGCGAGCGACGCGGCACCAACTACAACGCAACGATTATAAATAGTTAGGCAAGTATGTGTCGCGGTCAGTTCGCTACGCTGACATCATACACATCGTAAATGAGGAAGGGGATCGCACGAGGTGGCTTGGACATCGCCACGAGAAATTCAGATCCCTCTTAAGGCACTCGTTGCGGCGAATATATATATACATACGTCGCCGATACTAAAATCGAGGCCGCCGCCGCGCGTACCAGGTCTAATGCCGCCGTGCTGATGTCATTCTTATTTCGATGTCAATTACTTCACATTACGCGACGTCCACGATCCAGAACAATCGCGCGCAACGGTCTTTTAATATGTCCAGCCACGACATCTGAGAAAGAAAAGAAGAAAGGAGATCGAGCGCTCGCAGCGTCCGACAGAACGCCGAATCAAATCTCCACTAATTATCTGCCTTTCTATTGACAATTAGCTTATTATAAAATTACGCAGTGTCTTGCTTCCGTAATTACGTTAAATTAAATTTTAGAGAATTCTTGAATGCAAACAAGAACAGAGAGAGAGAGAGAGAGAGAGAAGGAGAGAGTTTAAGCGTTCCGTGTTGAACTTGAGAATCCTCCTATCGTTGAAGAGATCTCATCGAGTCCTGTAATCGCGATGGCTTAAATCGCGTTAATTTAATGCGTGGCAAATTGATTAGCTTCTGTAATGTGGGTCGTGCTTCTTTCCCAATTAACATAACAACGCGAGAATTAGAACCATTGAGTCAATTCGCATTGCGCAACTACGAATGCCGCTGTTACAGTTACACTCATCCGAGCGTTGCGCGTGCGAGCGAGTTTCCATTTGGCAAAGTCCTCTTAAGATTTATCTCCGCTGAAATCGATCAGCATACCGGTTTCTTCTTCTTTTTCTTTATAAAAGAAGAAAAAGAAGCAGTGTGCCACTAAGGAAATGAAAAATTGCAAACCAATCGCTCCGAGTTTCCAAGAATTGAAATTAGATACGCAATTTATTGCTGTATAGATTCATTTCAACGAGCCTTATGGCTTTTCTACAATAAGCTTTTACTACAAATACCTAAACTTTAAGTCTCAAGCCGTAAGAAATTGACCAATCAGACTCAAATATGAGAAGAATAAGTGACTACGATTGGTCAATTTCTTACAATTTAAGATTTAAGCTTATCATTGTAAAAATTAATTTCAATTCAAACCCGGAGTGATCGGTTTACAATTTTCCTTTTTCTTCCAATCAAGACGAAGCGACGAAGCGGACAGAATCTAGCTGGCGCGCGAAAAAAGATAATCTTCGTAATGACCTGGTGGTTTCGTGCTAAATAGTCGCGCGCTGGTTAATCCTGTGCAGTAAATCGCCGTCGATAGCTCGACGTAACGGTATGTAGAACTATTCGTAAAAGCCATTCGCCGTCGTGCTGCCATTGACCTCGCATGGCAACTGCGGTGTCGCTTCGCCGGCAAGGTGGACCACGACGTGCAACGTGCAACATGCAACGCGTTCTGCTGCAACCGCTGCAAACGTGCATGGCTACAACAGGTGCCACGCCATTCTCGGTACCAATCTGTCGCCTCCCGTGTGGAGTACGTCCTTACCGAATTTTCCTCGGTGATGTTACACCGGTCTGAACGACAGAGCTTCTTTTGTGGAACTTAATGGCGCGAGGCATGTTTTAACAATATTTGTACGATCACCTGAACGATCACCTATGTAACTCGTGATTGAACGTTTTTTTTAATTGTTAGCACAGTTAGTATCTTTGGTTCCTTTGTTTTCGAACGATATTTGTCTGCGAACTTGTCTTTCCGTCGCACCGGTTACGTAAGTAAAGAAACAATGCGTATTTTCGCGTGAGTTTCGTTTTGAGGGAGCGAAAAAAAAAATGATCGATGAGTTTTAAAAGCAACGGGCGAGGCTTCATCCGTGAGATTTCGCGAAGGTAAAAGTTGACGTGAAAGGGCCCGGTCGGCGGGAAGGTTACGTGTAATGTAATTAGAGCCACGCGATAAATTGCTTCAATTTCACGGTAAGATGAATGGGAAAAGTGTCTATTCCTAGATTTTTAAAACGTTCCCAGGGATTCTATTTTAATTATATTTCCGAGAACGATGTACGAGAAGCGCAAAAAATGAAAAGATAATGAAATTGAATGAGACATTTTAGCATCATAAATACGACGCGGTGCCATCAATCCAAGAGTATAAAAGTACTTTAAAGAAATATTTAATAGATATATTTAATAGAAGAATTTTTTTTTTTTTTTTTTTTGGAGAAACAGACCGTAAAGATGATTCACGCAGTGGAAAAGCGGCAGGAAATGAATCCGGTCGATGGGATGGTGCGGAGGCCTCGGAGGCGGCAAGCATTACGAAACGCAATCTGGAAGTCGGATTACACAAGGACGCGGAGGGATGGCATTCTTATGACGTGATCACAAGCTGTGAGGCCGTTACACGCCTCGGACATTATCCAAGACGTACCTCTCGCACATTCGCTGCCTTCGCAATACCTACTCGTCGCAGTAACTGCGCAAGTTTCTCGCATTTACTCCGGCCTGTGATAAACTTTGGTGTTGTAAAAAAGCGAGAAGTTTTCCTCGCGACGACGTAAACACATTAAAAACTATACGGCGCATATACATACACATATCGTCGTTTATCGTGCAATTTAGCATACGACTGCAAATACCTTCGTGTTGACTTCCATTTGTGTCGTTTCTAAACACGTTTCGCGGAACGTTCTGAAAATCCTGGAAAGGACTCCTACCTTTCTTTGGAATCTTTTTTCGGAGGGGGCGAATTAATGGCCTGGTTTCCACCGAAGATTCGAACCGGATCAGAATGCAATCAATTACGGTCGAACATTCCCCTGTCGTTCGATTATAACAGGAGGCTACTCGACTATAGTTGGTTGGTTCTTGCATTCTGATCCGGTTCGAACCCTCGGTAGAAACCAGGTCAATCTTGTCGGAGATGCTAACAGCTGTAGAACGCTTTATTCGCGTTGGGTCTTATGATTGTCCGTAGAATTTCAAAGAATCGCTCGAACGATCGTAGAGTATCAAAATGCCGGCCGGCTTGTCAAATCGGCAGCCGCGCCCCAGCTCTATATTTAGAAAGAATCTCTTGTAAAGAAAAGAGCAGTGCGGCTTCTTAGAGAAGATACTATTTTCTCCGCCTGGAAACTTTTTCTATTTCCGTCGATCCGATCGTTAGGCCGTTAAGTTTGATGAACGAAACTGTATATTGAACAGCAAGAGAACGAAGATCGCGAAATGGAATCTTATTAGATATTAACACGACACACTGAAATCCTTTATTCGTTTTGGAGCAATGTCAATTTAGCGCTATACAACGTTATGCAATATTACACTTCCGTATGAATCAAAGCGGTCAAATAGCTGCTTTGAAATAGAGGCGCAATAATGAATAATGGAGTAGATTTCAAAACCAGTTATCGCGACAGGAGTCGCACAAATTTGTGTCAAAGAGAACAAGAGTAATAGTAAATTATTATTTTACACCCTTAGAGGTTGAATTATTTAAATATTTATAAGAATTATATAATAATTATTGTCTAATACATAACAGAATATAATGGAAAATTACATAATATTATTATTACTAAGTAATATTAATTATACTAAATAATATAACATAATATATATATATATATATATATATATATATATACATATATATATAACAAATATAAGAAATGTGAGTTTGCGCAAAAAATTTCGAAATCAAATAAATCAAAAACTTACAGACTGCCATGTCGCTCTATCGACTGTATATGTGAAATCCTTCGAGAGAAAAGACGAAACGAATACAACGTGCACACCACGAAGGCGGAATTCGTACTGCGACGCGGCGCGGTGAAATGTTGACGTCTTTACCGATGTGCCGGTACTGCCGGCAAGCTTGGCGCATGCGTGATGTCCAGGTGTGACGCGTATATATACAAGTGGTAATTAATGAGCGAGATGAGTCATGCGGATCAACGCGATGTAGATCCGCGGATAGAACTCCGCTCGATGTCCTGTTTACGAGATCCTCCCCTCCAAAGAGATCCAATCCGATTAGCATTGACGTAAAAAAATTGCTAGACCTAAATACGATTGCGTGACGACTAAATCATGGCTCCCTGGATTAATGATCTCGTGTTTTATTATCATCTTCCACATGATAAGCTCATATTTGGATCACGCATATTATGCCGTGCACTGCGTTTGCTCGGTAAAAGTTTATCACGTGATTCACAATATCGCGATTCTTTCACAATACATCATTATTATTATTGAGCGTTTATACATATATTATACATTCATTATGCGGAACAGATAACAAGTGGCACACAGTCATTGTCGTTATTAGTCGATGATTTCATTTGGACTGCATCTGGCGAATAGATGAACTTTCCATTTGTTTAACAGTCTCGCAAATATGACGTGATGGTTTGATGATACATAATACCTTAATAGCACTTTTTATTCGAGAGACGTTCGTGGCAAACGTTATTAGGACATAAGGATATTTTCTGAATGTTCTTTGGAATGTTCCTTGGAGATCTATGTTATTAGGATAATAATAAATTGTGAAATAATAAACTTTCATTGGAAATTTCCTTCGCGAATTTCATCGATTCTGCTTGACCATTAAATCTTCGTCAATAATTTCAATTGAATTTACACGAATTATTCAAATCGATTTGTAAAACATATGCGCTTTTTTATACACTATATTTAATTTATATAGATAAGGAAGCACAGTTTGTGGAAAGGAAAACTGATCATGCAGATTGTTATCGTTTGATAGCAAGTAACTAGTTATCATCGGTTACCAGCTGTTGTTACTGAGAAATTCTCATGATCCAATCTCCGTGTTGACCCTCTGTAGATACACAAGAAATTTACAGTTTGAAAAGTACACTACTATTTTAGCAAGAATTTCTTTTCATTTTATGTAGATGCCAATATCGATTTTTTTTTATCCTTAGTACAGACGATTATTTTCTGATCCTTTATTACTTTTCATAAGTCATTTGTATCCTGGATTAATTTTCATCATTTTTACAAGTATAGAAAAATTATTAACTGATTCTTACATTATATAATTTAACATCTTTAGAGTATACTTATAAAATTAATATTATAAAATTATAAAATTACTATAATAAAAAGATATTTAAAAAGGAAAAGATAGAAACCAGTAAGTTAATCAGTAAATGTAAATTCTAGTATTAAAAAAGTAGTAGTAAATTCTAGTATTAAAAAAATTCATAGGATACGAATGACGAATCGTGTATTAATTAACAATTAATTTAATAAAGTATTTTTATCTCGAGATTATTCTTGAAAGATGTTGCATACAAAAAAATATTATGATATACTTTACGTATATTATAGATTTTTCAGATTGTTTTTGTGATATTTTTTGAAAATGAAAATCTTTTTTTCGCAATCAAAAAATATTTACCACAAAACTTGTAAATATTTAAAAATACTTTCAACACCGCGCTTATCATTCCAGTAACACAATCTTCATTAGTATTACATAATGCGTTAATTGCGTGATTGAAAATAATTTATTCGTAGCGTATTAAAAATTGCGTACGATGTATACAAGAACTGCAAGCTCAAGATATTACGAAATGTATAATCGCGAACTGCAATGAAATGGCGTAGACGCATCTCGTTATTGCAGGGCGGCACTTCGTTCGTCTCTATTAACTAAGCTGCTAACGCATTTCTTAACAGCTGACAATTGACGTCAATTACCAGCTTTGCACCAGCAATTTATGCATTGACATTAAAGCCATGATTTGAAGGTAATAAAAAGAATAGAAAATTATTGATGACATCACGAATAATAGTATATAACATTAACAGTTGCTTAAACATTTTTTAATCCTCTGTGATAAATTTGGATCTCATATTTCATAATTAATTATAAGCTGAAATAACTTCGTCTTTTACCAATATTAATCTCAATCGTTATACGAATAAATATTTATCGTTATATGAAAATAAATTATGTACATTCATCTAACAACGTTTCTCTCTTAGACAAAATATTATTCAGAACCTGATACGAGTGGCGAAGGAACTAAGCTTGTTCAGCACAAGTGTGGTAGGTTCAACAATACACGTACATCGTCAGATGCACTGACCGGTTCCGAGGGGGCTTCATAAAAGCGCCAAGACTATGCAACACGACTATGCGACGAGATCTCGACGCTAAAGCGTGTACGGAGAGATCGACATTTAAAATATTTAACCGGAATCGGTTTATTTAGAAAAAAAAAAAACAAAAAAAATTAATGGCTAAAAAATATCTGACTGGAGAATCTTGAGTTCTTAAACTCTCAAACGAGTTGTATTAAGGAATAATCCGCAATCTTGTTTTTCAATCACTTGTTACATGATGATTGCACCACTTTATCGCTTTGTCAATGCAGCGTGCGAGACGTAATCCCATATAGCTCCGGGGTGTTATGGAGTTTCAAGGAATCGCGGTGATGTCTCAGTTGTTTCCACGCGCATCGCATGTCTGTATACGAGTTTCCTCCTCACGTCCGGCGTTCCTTGAAACTGGTCCCGACCGTGAGCACCAAAGTCAGAGCGGTCGCTGGCCTTGTATCCTTTCGTACGGATGTATCTCGGAATAGAGCCTCGCTCGATTTCCAGAGCGAGAACTCATTTTCAAGTGGGACCGAAAGGAATACTTGCAAAAAGAGTGACAGAAAGCACGTCGGATATTATCGTACGAAAGCAAATAAAACGGTACTTTATTTTTCTCTCTCTCTCTCTCTCTCTCTCTCTCTTTCTTTCTTTCTTTCTATCACAGTTGAGACTACGAAATACAAGCACAATCATATCTCACATCACCAACAATAGTTAGAATATACATATACATACATTTATAATATATTTATAGCCAACAAATAAAAGTCAATCGACGAAATATCGTCGCGATAAAAGAAGACGTTATCTTACAGTTTATAGAAAGAACGAATGAGCAATTCCTGAGAGCATGCATGATAAAATATCCGAAGTGACCAGTATAATAAGATAATTAGATATTCAATATATCGCAATGTAGTACGATATGTAAAATTCGCCAATATGACACTAAATATTTACGACTGTCTATTTTAAGCGACTGTTGACGCTCGAGACTTGCAACGTACAATTCATTTTATCAATTCATTTTAATCTATAAGAAATTACTTTCCTCTCTTACGTTCATATATATATATATCAGATATTTTTTATAAAAAAAAATTTACCAGAAAAAAACGTTGGATTAGCGGAAAGCATTTTCAAGAAAAAACTTAGATTATAAAAAAAAATCTTTAAAAATCATATCTTGTCATTTTTTTCGATCAAAGAAATAAATAAATTTCGTAATTACTACAATTCTTTTTTTACAATCTTAAGGGTTTTCTTTATCTCAATTATCTCATAGAGTTAATTGGTTTGATTTTTGAGGATCTTTTAGCTTTGGACAATGTCAATGTTATTTGTCGCTACATACATACCGTCGAAGTTTCATCCGCGATATAACGGATATATCTCGCACTTGTTGCTCGACGTGCGATAAACTTTGATTATATCGCGCAAATATTTTGACAGAGAGCTAACTACATTAAGCACATAAGGCTTGAATGAAGGCGTACGATGCTTCCCGGGGGTCTTGCCCTTGTCTCGCGTGTCAACAGTAACGTACACGATTTATAAATACGATGCTATAAACAGCTATCTCTTTTACGTCGCGCAGTATGTAACTGCATCCAAGATAGTTGTACCTAAAGCCACTCAAAGGCGATACGATGTGCCTCGGATCGACCGAAACAGAATCCTCATCGCGCGATACACATAGTACACACAAACACACACACACACACAAATTCATGATTCGTCATTAATATCTATCGATCTAACATGTATAACGCGATACATAATGAGACTTACCGCGCAGCGAAAATAATCGCAATTATCGTTGTATTTTACTTTATTATCGTTCACGCGTTTATACGGTACAGGCACGAATGTTCTCGGAATTCCATGTATGTGTTAGTAGCGGTTTCTAATTAATTAACGAGAAAGCGATATTCGCCGTACGCACGTAAAAGCGGATGTTCTAACGTTGTTAGTCTACTTTTTACTCGCAATTGCTCTTGGATTAAAATGAAACACGCTTTGTGCATGTATACTTATACATATTAACCATTATTGCGGTGTCCTTTAATGAACGAGCTTCTTCTGTTGAAAACACTCGATAAGATTAAATATCCATCTGACGCTCTGCACTAATGATTCAAGACAATCACGTTTGAAGAAAGGATAAGTTGATGATAACTAGCGGATAAAAGACAATTAAAATTAACAGCCTATTATCTCAGAGATACAATACATCCAGATAAACATTCTAAATGACATGAATGCGAGTTCATCATCGATTATGTTTCTGAAAATTATGTTGCTAAATTGATTGTGTTGCTAAAAGTCAATAATTATCTGTCATTGCTTTCTACAGAGTAATAAAATGTTTTTTTTCTTTTCAGCGTAAGTTCTTCTAATGATTCGCGTAGCATATCGTCGAGAAACATTCGACTAGTCAGGGGAGTATTGAAAAAATTATGAAATTTTAATAAGTATTTTTGTTTGAATGGCTCTAAGTAAATAAATATTTACCCAATATATACCCAATATAAATATAATATATTTATATATTTTTATATATTTATATTTGATACAAAAACTGTTAATTTTATTAATTATTATTTCTTATTATTTTTTTCAAATAAATATTTATTTATATAACTAAATAGTTTATTTAGTGCTATTAAAAAAAATATGTATTAAGATTTAGTAATTTTTTTTTTCAGTAGGTAATATTTTGTTTATTTAGAAGCAACATGTCGATAAAAATTAAACGCGCTGTGCGGGTATAAAACGAAGGTACGAATTATCTGTGTGAAATTTATCATTTTTACAGAATAATATGAATTTTATAAACATTTTGGTTTTGCGTTCATTTGAATTTGAATGATTCTGCAATAATGGTGCCAGCTGGATTCTAAAGCCTACTCATTGTTAGGTTAAACTGCGTTAAATAACATGAGAATATGCGGAGCTAAAGCTATCAAATATTCTCAATACGTTTCCGCGACAGGAATTTCCTGCTTGCAACGGAAGTCTCTGTCAGCGACGGAGTCAATTACGAGAAAGCAACGAGGCGAGCAGAAAGCCGTACCTCGCGTTTCGCGAGGCGAGTCTTCGTTGATTAATCGAAAGGCACGTTGAACGCTGCGGTTCGTTAGCGACTACATCGGTCGTCGCTACGCGATCGATGATTTCTCAAAGAAACGCAGAAAAGTTAAAAAAAATCATCCGGTCTTCTGTCTCTTTCTATCTCTCTCGTCTCTTCTTATCTTCCGGGCGGGGGCCGACCCTCAGAAACTGCCACACTCTCGCAATACGCGATTTCCTAGCGGCAACGGTGGACGGAAGTTGTTGATCACCTGCGGAGTGTCAGAGAAAAAAAAAAGATCGGGATTATATAAAAAAACGAGGGCGTGTCGCGGTGCTTCGTCAATTCGAAATATTACACATTCCCGCTGGCCGCCGGGACGACGACGCGGTGGTCGCGGTCGTCGACGTCTAAGGCGTTCTGAACGCCTAAAAATAGCCGTCAACGGCAGTACTCGCGTATATCGAGCGAAAGAGAAAGAAAAAAAAAAAGAGAAAACGCCGATTCGCTGCGACGATATGCATCTCTCGCGGCAGGAAAATGGTAATCGCGTCGCCGCAGAGGCGTTCGCCGTGTCATGTTCATCGCCAATCGGGATTCATTTATCAAACCGAGTGAAGGATATATTGAGGGGAAACGATACAGGGAATTCTCGTAACCGTTTTAGATAAGAGACAGACGACAAGCTGTCGCACTTCGCGATATCCAGGGGATTGACCGGAAATAAAAAGGAATAGCGTCGCGGAAACGGAGGTACGATAATTTCTCCGTGACATTTTTCTCACTTACCACCCCGTGATTCTCGTGGCAAGGGCACTCCTCGCCACGTGGGAACTTTCGCAGATTGCGGAAGATGTTGAGCTGATGATGGGACACCTCGATGTATTTTTTAAAGAGGATCCAAGTGACGCTCTCGTTGCACGGCGGCGTCGTCAGCGAGCCCAAGTACGTCCAATATCCATTGTCGTCTAAGTCAGAGAAGAATTGAAATAGTTTTTTGCATTCGTGTGCGCGAAGATGAAACGAAAAGAAATTTTAAGTGACAAAGAGACATACAGAGGTGCGATTGCACCTTAAATCAACAGTAGCATGCCGTTAAAGCTAGCGTGACGTAGATTATATTATTTTGATCGCGCGTATTTTAAAACAATCGCGTTTGTATTGTGATTTTATCTTCCAACGTGATAAGATTATTATCAAAAAATACGTATCGAATTTCACTTAAAAATTCAATTGTATCTCGAAAGCGATATTTTTGTGACGTCTTTTAACTTGAAATATTTCCTTTCCTCTATTTATATCTTGTGTGAGTCGTACAAATCGCAATAATGGAGGAAATTGCTCAGAGAATGGAATTATACGGTTTGATTAATGTACTGTCTTTTGAAGAAGCATATTTCGTGTAGTGCGAACCTTCTATTCGTTTTATCTTTCGGTGTTATCAATAATACGAGCGACATTGTTCCGAAATAATATATTAATAAATAATTCTAATGACGACACTACTAGGTGAATATCTGGATGAGATCTACATATGTACAATAGTTGAAATATAGCCACGTATACACAACATCGCTTAGGAAATATACAATAAAATCTAGTTGACACTAACAATAAACAGAAATTGTGAGGATATTATATTGACGTGCTTGATATTCATACACAGATAAATACGTGTGCAATAAAATGGGAAACCTCAATAAATTGAAAACAATAGTTATAGATTACATCGCGAAACTATACTCACGGAAATAAATTTCTTTTATGTCGGGATATGAAAAAAACCAATTACTGCTACGACGTGCATCGTCGCATCATGCCAATCATCCTGTGACATGCGTTTATTTATCCCGATCGTGCGCGTTCGGCATGCAAGGCTTTCGGAAAATTGGAAGCTCCTTGAGAATTGCCTTGAGAAGACATAGGATAATCGCGCTCGAGGATTTTCTTATTATTATTATTTTTTTTCTCAGGCGTTGATGAAAATCGGGAGCCCCACGCTCGAGCGCGCAGCATCTCAAGTTTCTCTCTCATTTTCTCGCATGAATTAGTCCAAGGCGATACGAACCTTGGAAGTCCCATTTGTTCTCGTGACGTGGTATGATTCGGTCGGCCCAGCGCATACACGGATTCACGCATCTCTGCGTGCCGGCCCGTCCACCACGCACTGTGCGTGCCGTGCCGCGTCGCGTAGCGAGAGCATAGAGCATATGCGAGAGATATTTCGTTAGTCGATGAGTTAATGCAGAGGCACGTGCCAAGTAATTGTTAACGACGGTTTCTATCATCTCAGGGACGGTTCTACTTTGGCACCGTACATTGTTTTGCTCTAACTTGGTTGCGATGAGTCAGGAGACATTGTAAATATTGCGTATATATGTATAATATATAATACAAAAATATTATACATTATTGTAAGTATTTTATATTTTATATATTTAGAAATAATATATATATATATATATATATAAATGTTTATATATATAAATAAATTGGATAGATGAGATGAAAAGAATTTCACTTGACTAATTTCTGATTTCGCAGTCCATCAGAGATGTTTTTTGTTCAAATTAATTAATAAGTTAAGATACCTATAGACTACGTTAAGATTGATTCGATTCGATTAACTTGCGCAAATAGATTTAAGCTACAATTGAATATTACGGGAGTAACAACAAGAACATATATCACGAACACTATGCATCGACGAGTAGACGGAATATTTGATCAAAGAGACGATCACCAAATTACCGGACGATCATTCGGTCGTAACTTACCAGGAAGAAGTTTACCAGGATCGATAGGTTCCGTAATTCCTACAACCTCGTCCTTGTGCGAGACGTATGGCAACAATCGCGCAATCTTGTCCATTTCTTCATGAGTCTTGCCGACCTAGAAGCAAATCTCTTTCACTTTTCTTTCTTTTCGATTACAATGATACGCTTTTTCACGTGGTTGAGACATAATCAAGCCGTTCTCTCTGAAACCCTAACTATTCTCAATTAAATCTTCCGATCGATAAAAAGGATATCGCATATCCCAAATCTAAGTTTCTAAAACTAAGTTCCTTCAATTTTCTAAAAAAAAAAAAAAAAAAATTTAGCCAATCGTTAACAGGCTCAAGAATTCATTGCGAAGTTAAAAGATCCCCTTATCGAATATTTTTAAGTATAGCGATTGTAATGACCGCAAAGCTGCATGCACGAGGAACAAATAGGCGCGATAAAAACGTTCGACATTGAGCCATTGATTACGTAATGTCATTTTTAGAATTGTGTCTGGTGCATTGTCACCGTTACACGTGGCACATAAATTTTCTTCGATACATGTGTCCCTTGCGTTCTTATGCGACATATCTCGAAGTAGTGCGACATTACATAATCGCGATGCACGCCGCGAGGAAAGCTCGTGTCACGAAGTCTTTTTGCTCTCCGAGGATTATTATCGCGTTCGTGTTTTTGTAACGCAATGTCGCATCTTCGCCGGCGAGAAGTGTATCATTTGCACGAATAGAATTTTGCAATTGCGACCCTCGCGTTCTTCATGAGATATCGCGAGCCGCGCAGCTGCAACCTAAATATTAGACACACAAAGCGCTGTGCAAAGCGGAAGAAGGTAATTGCTGTTGCACGCGATCGAGGTATTCTTTCGCTACAAAACGAAATGCAAACGATAGCGTCGCATACGCGTCTAACGAAAACGTGCATTTTGCGTGTCTCGTTTCGAGTCTGATACAACGACGGCGTAATTATGTTTGCGTCTCTTGTTTATATAATCGATGATCGACGGTGACACTTCTGTAATCTCCACAGGGATTCTGCTTGTGCAGCTTATGTCTTATGTAAAAAAGCTTAAATGACTATAGATAGATTCATATACGACGAATATAAACGAATTAGAATTCCAAGTGGAAGAGGTGTGGCTTCTGCAGACATGTATACTTGTATGATATTTGACGAATTAAGGTATTAAATATTTCAGATGCTATCACTTTCCATAAAAACTAAGATAAAAAACATAATTTTTTTAAATATCTATATTAGTGTAAATAAATTAGAATAGAGTTGTAATTAGATTTATTCTGATTGTATATAAGGAAATTTTAATTATTATATTATATTATATTATATTATATTATATTTTATTTTAATTATATAAATTATTTTTAATAATTATAATTTCATTTAATAAAACATTAAGACGCTACGAACCTTAAGAAAGACTCCCAGAACGGCCAGACCGTCAGAAGCTTTCGCAGCTTCGGTGAAGGTCTTGTATTTGCTGGTATTCCAGTGCACAAGATGTAACTGAAAGCAATGTTTTTACACTCCAATGAATCTAAATCGTTGCCTATTAAGTCTAATAGCAGACAATCAGAGAGGAGCGGAATGGCAGGTTGACTGGAGCTAACGAGTACTTAATCCCTCCAAATAGCCAATTAAGAAATGTCAATTTCTGTATTTGTATCGTCAAAGAATGATTTATTTTTGATATTCTATTCTATTAATTAAATCTTGTCTTGTCTCGATTAGCTTTAACATTTAAAATATTCTTCTTGACCGCGATTTACATTACTCGATCGCAAAGAAACTCTATCAGCATCAATAAATGATAATTGCATTTGACGGGTAGTCGTTAGAGAAATTATGTAATCAGTGCGGTAACTAGAAACTCTTTCTGAAATCCCACGGATATCCGTGCATCCGATCGACCCGGTTTCCCAGATGCGGAATCGTTATAAGATAGTTTATATCGCCGTGTAGAGTCTCGCGATGGAAGGAACGTTGCGTCGCAAGATTTCCTGACTAGGAAGGAGCGCATCCGAAGGAAGGGAGGATTTGTGCGTAGTATTTGAATGCGAAGTCATTACGATAATCAAATGATTCGCTAATGCGTTTAAGACTGGATCGTTTAAATTAACATTGAGTTCGGGCCGGAAAGTCGCCTGTTGCAAACAGTGCATTGAATTCCAAAAGAAGTCGTAATCGTTCAGAAAAGGAGTTTCCTGTCTGAATTCATATTCGAGATGCATAATCTTAAACTTTGTTGATTGACGATTATATCTATTACGTATATTGTATATCAAAGAAATTTTCCATGCGTCAGACAGTTATCAATATTTTCTTGATCTTTTCTGATGGCAGGTCAGGTTGAAGTCAACTATTTATAATAGATTAAAGACCTGATTGCCACGTATCCGATTACATAATCAATAGCGACTTAATCGCGAGTTGAGCGAAACCGAATGTATTTTACGCTTGTGAGATAAGTGAACAAGATCGGGCGAGCTTCCGAGACAATAGGTAAGCTCGTCCATCTCGGAATCATGTCGGAAAGAGTGTTCAGGAAACACGCAATTTTCTGTCGGCTAATTATTAGTATCCTTTTTACTATTCACGAGTGGGCGTTTGTTCAAGAATTCCTTCGAATGTCTAATGCGTACACGTCGTTACGCGAGTCAGCTATTATTCGCGCACACGAGTGGCAATTTCGATGATAATGTTCATTATCGTTTCACCTCCGTGAGCGTTCGTTATTTTTTTCCTTAGTCGCAAACCGATAAAAGCGTGGCTTTGTGGTGAACTGCACGTACAGCTGCCAGAACATAAAAAAAAACCTTTGACACGTCGTTGGCATTCTATCAATGCGACGTGTATGACGGTAATAGCGTATTATTTATGAGATAAATGAGACGCCCGCGTAATTATATTATTAATGTATGTCTGTTAGTAATTAGAGTCTCTGTACCGCGCTTGCACACTTCATCAAGTTTTATTTATATCCGCAAAAAAAGAGCCATCTCTCTCGCATCGCTCATAACAGTGTTGTGGACGACTAATAACTAAGACTAGAGCCTCGGTTTATCCTCGGTAAAATGATCATGCTAATAAATCGCACACGGCGGTTCTCGGACAAGGTCGATACCATAAGCTCCGTGGATGATCTCAAACAGAATGAATCATACTCGATGTGACTGAATTGCTAATAAACTGCTTTGGCTATCAAGTGGGACGATTGCATTCGTCATTTTTGAGTCGTTAAAATCCAGTTAGCCGAGGTTCCAATGGTTCCAAAGAAATAAGCGAAATAAAGACGCTTTGGGAAGAGATAATTATATTTCATTTCTTTTATACCTCTAATTATGTTTTATACCTCTCCGGCGAAGGCTTGTCCGTCGACCGTATGTTCGGATCCCCTGGAATCGCTGCATCCCCAGTGACAGTGATATTGCTCCAACTTGTAGACGTCGTCCATCAGCGGTCCGCCGCTCAAAACTGTCGATAACAAAAAAAAAATCGAGATATAATATTAGATGACATACGGTAATACTGCGAGATAAGATGCAAATGAATGGATAAACGTCTAAATTGGATCCACGTAAACGTGGAAATTTTCGGAGCACGATTCCTCGAGTCACGAACGGACGTAACGTCGGGCTAGTGGCACAGACCGCTTTATTACAGGATACGCTTGATTAGCCAAACCACGCGGATGGGAGCTATAACGAGAGAAGATCATTGCATTTGTACCGCGTGACTTATTTGCGTCACGGCGTATTTTATTATTTTGTGTCTCGCCTCTGTTTAGACTGCGATAATAAATTGTTAGAGAAAATTCGGAGCGCCAAGTCTACGTTCTCTCTCGCGGAATTTTCCGAGTGTAAATAAGACTAAAATTATTGTGTACGGTAGGTGTGTAATAAAAACTTTCACGACATGTATTATGTGAACTCTGAAAGTTATTTCAGATCTAAAAAAAAGAAATTTTTAAACATGTCGCTTCAGCAAAATTATATATTATTTTAAAAATTATATATTAGTATATATATACATTATATATTCTCCTTCTTATTTTTTGCAATTTGGAATAATATTGAAATAAAATTTTCCTATGTTGAATTCCTCGAAAGGTCTCTGCTTGTAGCGACTGTCTGCGAAGTTACATCGTGACTTTATTATCGCAACATTCTATCTATTGTTTTGTGTCACATATTGTTGTATAGAGCGTTCTGCTCCGCTTCGTGCACACCACATATGAATACACATAATGCACCACGGCACGGTCGTCCTCATTTCGAATATGCCCCGAGTAGTCGGCGAAGGTAAAAGCCCTCCCTAAGTGGCACGAAGTCGACAGTGAAACCTTCGTAACGATATACGAAGATCGGGGTATAGTCGCGCGAGAATTCTCCTGTAGCCGCATGTAATTTCGGAATACATAACACCGTGACAAAACAAATCGCATCGCGTTCGTTCCTTATGTAACGTGCATGATGCACGAAATTAATAAAAAGCATTATGTAACGTATTCATGTGGAAAGAGAATTCCTTTATATGGCTCGCTACAAAAGCTGCGAATTTAACGCGGCTTTAATCGCACGGCGTATTCACTACCGCTGCCAACATTAATGTTTATATAAATACACTTAAGATGGGATGCGAGGCCGAGTATCACGAACACAATCATCTAAAATTATATTGAATCACTCCATCACTGGATTACAAACGTCGCTACGCGACGGTTTCGCAACGCGTCGCACTTTGCAGCCGCGATGATCTGCAATTCAAAGTTTAGACCGCAAACGCAACTCCAGATTTCCCCTTGCGAAAAAATTTGTTCGCTCACGTATTTATACGAAGTGTTGATCACCTCATGATCATGGATCATTAAGAATGTATTAAGTGTATAATCATAAATATATCATAAATATATCTGCAAAAAGTGGAATTGGAAATGTATACCTCCCGTACAAAAAATAAATGTATATATAGATGAAACAGTTAACAAAGATTAATATTTACATTTAACAATACAATTTTGATTTAAATGAAATTTTTATCATTTCATCTTAATTATTTTTTAAAAACGGCTTCTAAATTGCCAAAAACTTTTTATATTATATAATATTATACTTTCAAACACAATATACAGAAAAAAGTAATTTTTTAATAATTCTTTTATTTTGTTAAAAAATACATTTAATACATTCTTAAATTACAAAATTATGTATCCGTAATAGCGATGTTTTTTGGATGTTGTTCGTGCCACGATAAATCGTATAAATATTAGTCGCGCAGAAGGCAAAAGAGAGAAGAGGTCTATGTGAAAAAAAAAAAGATAGAAGATTTCGCGATTCTAAATTGCTATACTCACATGTGCCCTCGCCATCGGTGTCCACTCGCCAGCAGTAACCGGGATTGACCAACTTCCTGGATGCTGTGGCGGGATATTTCCAACGCAGGGGCTTGCTACTTAAAGCCTCGTGATCGGATTCCACTTTCTTGGTCTCGATGTTTACCGGGCTTTGCCTGGATCCGGCTGCCATGGGGAATTTCGTTACCCACGTGCTGGGTCCTGCAACGTACATACGCCAAAATTTAAAAAATAAAAAAATTAGCACAATGTCATGGCTTACTTCGAGCTTTAATTAAATTAATTTTGAATTAATATAATTAACAAACGTTTCGGCTTACAAAGCCTTCCTCAGTGTTACAACGCAGAAATATAATCTTAAATTAATGCACAAAGAATAACGGATACAATGAAAATTTAAAAACCAATGATGAAGTGAAAATATAAAAAAATATAAAAAAATTTCGAACGTCAATAAATATCCCGCCAGATGACAATAAAGTAGGAACATTTGGATACTTCAGTCAACAGTAGATTAATTATGTTTATCGATAAAGATAGATTTGTCAAATTCCTCGGTTGAGATCGAGAATCTAATCACTTGTATCATACGATTTGAGAATTCTTTAGTTATGAGTATTTTATGATATTGATAATTTATATATATAAAATACTGCAATCTAAACTTTCAATCAAAGATTTAGTTAAGTACATTAAAGATACTGATTGTTGCTCGTTTGCAAAAAAATTAGATTACATTAATATTAACCGGATAATGAGTATCAATGCCGCAAACAATGAATTTCAACGAATCTATTTCGGTGATAAGAATAGCAGACATAAGATAGACAATCTGTGTATTCCTCTTATAATCGCTTATAATCAATCCTTATAATGAATATGTTGCGATAAGAATGTGTATATCGTGATAACAAGATAGTACTATTCGATGATATGAGCTCAAGCTCAAGAGAGCAAATGAAGAAAGTTCGCACGCCAAGCTCTTGAACAAGAAACAAACTCTTTATCACGGTGCACGTCACGTGCTGATAATAGATTCAAGTTTACACTTATCGAAATTCCGGTCTACATGGACTACCTTCATTACTATATAAAGTCTATTCTTTCTATTTAATGCACATATGCACAATGAGAATAACATTTGCAAGAGCAATAACATTTATTATATTACGATTTAACGAGGCAATAAGCGACTTGAAAATAATTCATGTCACGAAGGCTGCGTCGAAATTATATATAATTTATTGTATATTCAATAAATTAAAAATGTTATTATAAAAATTAGTATCTGTGGATATTAGACTGAATGTCAATTTCGACAACAAAAAAGAGTTGATCAAGCATATTATAATAATCTCGTGTATATCTGGTGACGTGCGTCACGTGTCGACATTAATCTTTCTTTATTAGGGCACGTGATTCCAACGCTGTTTGCTTTGTAATTTATAGATGTTGAACGTTTTAACATTCGAAAGATCGAGAGAGCTAAAAAGAATTAACACACGAATTAAATAAATTGATCGATTAATTAATGCTAGAATGATATTTGTAACTGTCCGAACTATCACTGATTTCCGCGAAATCACATTTAATTATGAGGTCATCATGTAATATAGTATATTTGTGCGAATCACATAAACAAGCATTATATCACGTGATGACTTCGTAATTACCCGACTCGAAGTTGCGGTCAATTAATCGTCATCAGAACTCAATTAAATTCGTGGAATTAAATTAATTTTGATTCATTTCGTACTACATGCAAATTATGGAGTTGTATATAAGAAAAAAATGAAAGAAATTTTATATATATATATATATATATATATATGTGTGTGTATATAACTCATACAATGTAAATTATCCAAATACATTAAAAAATATACCATCAGGAAGATATAGAAAAAGAAAACTTGTTTAAACGGTTAATTATGGTAAATAATTACCATAATAATATAATAAAGCCATTATGTAGAAATATCAATGTGTTCTTAAATTTAGTCCTCGTGACAATATTTTAGCGTATTTATACGATATTTTGCTCCGTCTGTAAAATGAAAACTTGGAACTCCACAGAATGAGACAAATTAGTCATTCGTGTAAGAAACCGTCCGCAGCATTGAAATTGGCGTCACGTGAATTCTCATTGAAGGATAGCTCCGTGATAGTAATAAAGCAGCTGTTTATCCGGTTCGATCCGAAAAATACCGCAATAACGATACGCACGTTGATCAGTTATCTAGCAAGCAATGATACGAGCCCACATTGTTATGCGGATTCGTATTGTTTGCTAGATAACTGATCAAAATGTAAATTATCAGCGGGTTGCAAACATCGTGAAAACACTGAATGAAGATAAGTATAATTAGATAATCTATATTTTGCTAACAGTAATTCTCTAGCAATTATATATATATATGTACATCCTAGATAATTTTAATACTTAAATATACATCTAAATCACTCAAAGATTTTTCTTTCTATTTAATTTATTATTCTCGAAAATATCATAATTGAACAATGCAAGTATTCTTATAAGATTAATCAAATATCAATCATTTCGTATTGTGCAACACAAAGGATTTATCCGTTTATTAGAATTGAGAATACAGAAGATTCTTCATTCATTAAAAATTTAGTTTAATCTCAAGTTTAATCACAATAATAAATTATTATTCTAAAAAAAATGACAACATCATCAAATGTTATTGCCATTGAGAGATCACAACGATCTATTAATGCTAGTCGACGAGTCGGCTCGAATCTTTGTTGAAGATAGTAAGAATGACGCTCGTTTGAAGGTTCACTCAACCTTGTGATGTGATGATTCAACGAATCACAGGAAATACTGTAAAGTTGAATGCGGAAAACCGTGAATGCATTTGGTAAATATTTCCCTTTCTCTCGATATCGCAATTGTTTTGTGCCAATCAAGAAGCTTAGTACATCTCTCGCATAAACACGTGTACATTTTTCACGTATTTATTAATGTTGTAATCCTGGGGCTGTCAGCCCTCATTATCGAGGACTCGATATTACATACAAAGATGGTCATTTAATGACAGAGCCTCGCATTCCGTCACACATCATTCCGTCACGCGATATTTAGATATCTCCGTCATGAGATCTCTTTTCTTATTACATTTTATTTATATCCTTAATGCGCGCTGCGCATTATTATTAGATAGTAAAAAAATTCTATTCAATATTCACGAGTCGCGGATCAAAAGGCTGCGGCGCAGGTCGATCTTCCTTTTGAACGGCGACTCTTAGCCGTTAGTAGTAAGCGAATATTAATGCTGCTTTAAAATATACGACATATTTAACCGTTAGAGAAAGAGAAGGGATAACTCGTCGTTGATATTAACGAATGCAAATAAATCATTGTGAGTTTCATCTGTGCGTGCATAATAAGCACATACCTAGCATGGCGGTCATCGGTCGGTGAGCAATTTGCAAGTAAATCGTCGCGAATGAAGACGCGACCGCGCGATTATTTCGAAAGAATTTCTCCTGCAATTCTCCGATTGTAAACTTTCTTTTTAGCACTCAGACTCATCGATATTCCCACGCATCCGACACGATATTTATGGCACGTTGATGATTCGAGTAGAAAACACGTCGATTTTCGTGATTTACGTTGTAACATATGATTTACGATACACAATCGTGAAATATCATCATCTTCACGCACGTAATCCGTAAATCGTGGAACAAATAATGCACGAAAGATGGTCCCCTGACTAGGTAAAAATACTTCTTATACATAATTCACAAATCGCAAAACATAGTTCGCAAATGCTGACGTAGAATGACGATCATCGCACGTAAGATAAAAACCAATCGTATGCCATGAAAAAACAAACGTAAATCTTCATTCTGTGTCTGCGAACTACGTTTTGCGATTTGCAAATTATGTTAGAGTACCTTAAATAAATCCTCGCAAAATCTTCAGAGGTTTGAGATTTATCATACAACTTGGTAAAAATTACAAAACTGAACGAATTTATCAGAATATTTATAATTTTATTGATCAACATCTACTCTCTAAATTCTTTGAAGTGGAATCTTACTTTAAAAAATGAAAATTGAGTCAAAGAAAGAGTGACTTTTCAATTTTCAATCTTTAAAAGTAAGAATTCATTTTTCAGAGTGACAATTTATTCTAAAAGCGTTAAATTAAAGAGTAGTGATTTGCTCACTTTAAAAATTATCGAGCTGCGTGATGTACAATCGAACCGATCATTCGAGTTTATAAAATTCTTAGATCGCATCTGTAGGTGTTGTTCGAGAGAAACTAGAACTTTCTTTTTTTTATTCTTGACGTAACAATGATAGTACTTTCTATTTGTATCCAGGATGAAATTCTCGATTAAAATCACAATCGCCTTAGGCGACAACCTAAATCGATAGGAAGTATCATGATAGCACGTGGCATTGTATAACACATGAAAGATCTCTCATCAGATTCTCTAAAAGCCATCAATTTTTATTAATTTTTATTAATTTTTCAATCTACTCCCTCTATTTATTTTTCTAAAAAAATTATCTCGATTTCGACTCGATTACGACGAGCGCGTCAATCCGTTAATTAATTATTACTTGCACAATCTTTCTGGGTCGTACCTGTCAGCTCGTACGTTCGCATATTGTTTACAATTATCTCATATGTATGCTAAGTAACTAAGATAGAATATCTGTCTTCTTCATTCACTTACAAGCATGGTCGGAACCGACGTTCCGGTATTCGTTAAGTAAACGGGTGGAATACGTAAATAAGGAGAGCTCCGTTATGCGATTTCGTGCATCGAAACGTCGACCTCAATTACTCAAAATCCGAATTAATCTGCATTGAGCATAATTTCATTTTCAACATCGTATAGTGTTCTGAAGATATCCAGAACAGAATTAGAATCAAGGGTGCGTATTCTACGCATGGATCATTGGCAATCGGCCGGGCCGTTCGGAATTCTTCGATCTACGAATCGCGAGCCAAGATAAATCCGCTAGGAAAACAATCCCACGCAACAGCGGGATCCGCAGTTGCGGCACGCAATTACGCGAACGGCGTCATGGGAACGGCGGATCCTTCGGAAATAATTAACATGACGGTCGAAAGCATCGATCAATTTCAAGCAAACGAGTATTGCCGCACCGCGCGCAACACTCGTTTAAAGAGCCAAACGACTCAATCATCCCTCTCAACGACGTTTCACCCTCTCGTTTTGGCAGCGGGCCGATCCCCGAGAACTCATATATACCTACGTGGAATCACGAATTTTCTCGGCACGCTTCGCTCCCCAGCTGCCGCACGTTCGTACGGCGCGGCGCGTACAATCGGCTGAGAGATAGCGCTGACAAATTGACTCGAGATTAAGGGCGTTTCGGGGGCATGCACGGCAACCCCGGTCGGTGGAACAAAGTGAAACTGGGTCTGCGACCCCCTCCGACTTTCGGTGTGCGTGCCCGTCCGTGTAGCCCGCGCGCTTGTATGCGCACCTGTACCCTTCCCCGCGCGGAAACACCGGGTGCATCGGCCTACGGCACTACGGAAGAAAACTATTGATTTTCATTTACCCCGCGGAGTCGCGTTTCACGAAGGCTGCGAGGAAAGAAGCACCCCCCTTCGGTCGCTTGGCACGGCCCGTTCGCCCTGCATTCGGACGGGAAGACAATGGCCCCGGGTCAGTGAGCCTGCGGTGCCATCCGGAAACCGAGACGAAAATCGAACGAATGAGAAAGGGGAAAGAGAAACGAAATAAGCTTTCTAACAGGGCTTTCCCTTCCATGAACCTCGACATGTGTTCCGAGACTCGTACGCAGGCGATTAATGTTTAACATGTGAGCACAATGTGTCTAAAGCTGCAGAGATACAGCAATTAAAATTGATGAACGATTTAAAGGATCTCTAAAATGTAATCTGTATATCGTTCGATTAAATCAATATTTGTGATCATTAAATCTAACAGCGGCAGTTGTAAAAAACCAATCGAGAGTAATCGCGTGCAAATGTCTCGCAGCGAAAGATTTCTAGTAAGATATTATTATTTGAAAAATTAAGGTTGGCGAAGGATCGATAATTTCACGAGAGAAAAACAAGCGAGACGCCACGCGGTTATTTCAGAGAGCGAAGTTTTCACAGGATCTCAATTCCAGAGGAAAAAAACTTTGTGAACAGAAGAAAGAGATTTACACGTGCTGCTCATCTTTCCCAATTTCATAAAGCTTGAAGAAATATATGGCTTTAACAACGAAATGAAAAAGTTGACTGGCCCATTGTCCAACTTCTTACTTAGTAAGTGTTAGATATATCAAGAGAAAAAGAGAGAGAAGAGAAATAAAGAAAGTAATCGCCAGCACAAAGGTAAAAGAGAAAATCTCTGTGGAATTTAACTGATGTTTAAAAGGCCAAGAATCAGTTACGCTCGTTGCTTTGTTCGAAACGCATTCTTGATCATCACATTTTTTCACGTAGAGACTTGTATGGTTTCCTAAGAAAAAACAATTCTGTTTTACAATGAAATTGGCTCGTGCCGCTTTCGCAATAGGATTCAATTAACTGGCCGCGATAGGAATTATCGCAAATGCATTCGTCCGCCGTGGTTAATCTGGAAACGAGATACCAGCGGCTGCCAGTCCCAGCACTGATCGTAATGTTAAGCACAGAAATATCCCGGTTATATGCATATTGAATGCACGACGATTGACAAAGTGGCTAATCAATAATTTCCATGCGTGCTTATCAGATGTACGAGGAAAACGGTAACGGCCGAGTGCCCGTGTGATTTGCAGGAAAATTGTCTATTTTATACGTATAATTAAATACAATAGCCGTGGGAATTAATTATCTAAGTTACCATTTCCTCTAAGATCTTATCCATTTTCCTCATAATTTCTATTCTGCACAAATACATTCGCGCGTTGTATTCATTTGCGATCCAAATTCGCATGAAATTTGCCAGTCATTCCAGACTCGCGGGATTGCGACGCAAATTCAAGTTTATGTTTATGTGTAGTAAAAATCTCTAAGCGGAACACACAACTTTGAGAAACAAAACATTAAAATATTTCTAATTTGTTTTTTTACCATTCCGAAAGTAGTCCCACTCGTCCTTCGAGCCCATATTTGTGTCCGATTTTTCTTGAGAGTCTACGGGAAATCGAAGTCCACGAAATCGAGGTCCAAGTAAAATCTGCACTCGCTCGTCTTGACTGCTTGCGCGTCGATTCGCGTCGATCGGCCGCACAAGCACTCGCGTTCCGTGGTCGCCGATACGTCGGGGAAACGTCGGGATCGCCTGGACGATCACGTTAGAATCCCGTAACGTTTTCCAGAATGACGAGAGGCCGACGCGATTCGCGGCCTCCGCGATTTTTTAGCTTTGCGAAACCCGCGGGGTTTCGCTAAGCTCAGAAACGCGAGAGAAAAACTGTTAAAGTCACACGAACGTGTCACCGTCGCGCGTCTCTTCTGTATATTTTTCGCGCGGTCGTCGAGGTTCTCTCTCGTCTTCGCTTTTTTCCTCCGCGATCGGGAAAGCGACCGGCAAGCTACGCGTCCTACTCCGACAGCAGCAATACCGGCCGGCGCGTCGGCATCGCTTTATATCGCGCGCGGTCACGTGACGCGTGGACGCGCCAGCCGCGCATGCGCCGGTAAATATTTACACGTGCGCGCCCACCACGCGTGCTCACTGCACGTGCATGCAGCGCGGCACATGCGACGCCGACGGATCGATGATCGATAAATAATAACTACGCTGTCTTATTCATAGAGGAAAGCCCGCTATTATGAGATAAGCGCCTAATATGAGGTAGCGGCGTTTCTACTAAACTAATAAACGCTATCTATTGGTTCCACTATGAATTTATTGCTCTTGGATTGAAAAATATTTAGTGTAGAAAATTTGTTATTAGATCATGTCTGTAGTCATTGTAAAACAAGATTTTAGAATTTGAATGTCTTCAAGTTTCATGAGATGAGTCTTTAAACCTTGTTTATTATTTAATAAATAACTATTTTGGCAATAAATTCTTCATGTAATGATAGAGTAAGATCGTACTAATAGAAAAATACGGACTATGTGTTGATTTATTTAATTATAGAAGATTCGATGATCGTAAAACCATAAGACGTGGAAATTGTAATATGAGATATCTAGTATCTCAAAATAATGGTCTTTCCTCTATGCGAATGTATACAATTTTTTTCTTCATTCCGTTGTTCAGTATTGAACAAATCTCTCTGTTCAATATATTGGTACAAGGAATCTATTATTTTTCTGAACAATTCTACTTCATTAAAGTCGCTACGTTAATTTTATTTTTAATTTTATTCGATAATTTAAATAAGATTAATTACTCTATTTTTAAAAGAAATATGTTGGTTACGAGCCAAAAATAATAGATTTAATATATTTAATGTACATTAACAAAAGATAATAAATATAAAAGCTCTATATGAAGATTACAGACAAAGTTCCGATTCCTATCGAGTCATTTTCAATGTTAAATATATAAAGTGCGTTTATCATTGATGTCGTCATTACAGTTTTTATTCTATTTTTTGTATTGTTATTTTTAGATAAAAATTCGCGCGTATTCAATAATGTTTTAATAAAATACATGCATATATACATGACTTTTTTGCAATGTAATGTTTAAAAAAATGCATCTTTTGACAGTTTTTATCGCCGAGATAAATAAAATACAATGCGTCTTGTATATATCTGATGCTGTTACAAAAAAAATTTGTTTTAATAAAGTTGTAATGACAAAAGATTAGATTGAGAATCATTCCTTTGAAAGAAAGATGTTTATCTATCTCTCTTCACGTTTGCGATGAATAATCTAATCACTCGAGTGGCACACTTTGTTTACACTCGTAGATAACGTCGTTTGAGATTACGTCACGAACCATGTTGCAAGTTACAGTGTCATAATTACGTTTTTAGTGTTAATAAAGAGAATTCCAATTTAAATAAAAATTAATGATTGCTGAAGGATTTTGTTATTAAACATCAATATACTCAATCGTTTAAGAGACGTCTCTTCAGATGTAAATTAATCATGTAAATTAATTTTGCTATTTTGCTTGTGTTTCTATTTTTACATACATGCGTCACGAAATGTCTAGATTGTACTAAATAGCAGCATTTTATCTTCTCGACTCGATTAATTTTTGAAAAGTGAATTGCGACGAATTCCTTTCAACATAAGACATTATTGTGAAACTCAATTTTAAATACGTGAGAAACATAATAAAATAACAAAACAATAAATACAGCAGTTAAAAGATATTCGAATTTCACAAACGTACTTACAATATTCCAACTTTTTATCGAAATTTAGAATATGTATATTATATACATATTATATATATTCTATAATTTATAATATTTTAAATATTATATTTTATTTTTTTATCTTTTTTACATATATATATATTAGGTGTTGGAATTAATTCGTAGCGTTTTACAAGTGATGGGAAGTACTTTCATTAATGTATTTTTTAATGCTCATGTGAAATAAATAACATTCTTTCATTAAAAAACGCTACGAATTAATTCCAACCCTAATATATATATTTCATATATATTATATATTCATATAATATATATAAATATAAATATAAATATATAAATATATATATATATATATATATATGTTTACTTACTCTATTACTTCCGACAGAATTCTTATAAAACCATTTAAGCTTCCTTGTCGTTCTTCTGTGGCAAGACGTAACATTGTCTAAAACAATTAGTGTGAACTGTACTTATTTCTTCATATGATGCAAGTCAGCATACGAAGAAATACACTTGCTAAACTGCTCTGCATGTCAACACGAAATATTAACACGTGGAACGAAAGAATTGTGTCGTATCGTGCTATCTTGAAAATCTTATATAATCATGGAAATTCATATTACATCACATTTAATGTATTTCTTTTCAATCTAATCTACTAAGATACCGAGTCACTTTTATGCATGGATTCCTCTTAATCATCTTGGTCTTTAGTTTCCTTATGAAAGCTATAAAGAAGCTATTTTTCAAGCACTAAAATAAATTTAAATTTCATTTCAAGTATAAAATGTATTATAATTTATTTAATTTATAATTTAGTTTGAACTTAATCTAATCTTTTTTTATGTGATAATCATATAGGTATATATTATATATAATCATATATGTATATAATAATTATATGGAAATATCAAAAATTACGTATATAACAGAAGATTAGAATAAAGTCAAAAATTAATTAAAATTATTAAACGAGATTAAATAAAATTAATTTTCATCGCGTGACTGTAATTGCCTGACTGGTTGTTATTGGGATTCTCGGAGATGATATCTTCAATCACGACTCACTCACTTTTAAAGAGTAAGCGCAAAGACGAATCATGCAGTATCCTAAAATGGTTTTATTAACTCTTAACTTTACACGTGTTTCTTTGTCAGTATACTAGTCTCGGAGAGATATCTGTATATGTATATCATTAATTCGACATAACTTTTCCCATTGATTATCCGACGAGCGTACCATTATATGGTCCCAAGATAATCGCACGCGATCCATCTCGGGGCGCAGGTTCGGTCTGATACTTTGTATCTTCGTGGATTTTGGTTCTTCCATTTCCTCTCCCTCGAGATATGTCACTTAGCGAGAAACTTAGAAGATAAATATCGATGGCTTTGTTATTCAACGGAGAAACTCGTTCGTATGAAAGATGTTCCGGCCTTGCAGTTTGCGAATATATCAATGCAAATATTTTCTGATATATATATATATGTATATCGAAAGTTTTTGCAGCGAATAAAAATAATCTGAAAATTCCCGTCGATATGATATTTTTAGGTGTATATTATGTATATAATGTACAATTATGCTATTTCATTTCGAGCGACGCTTTAAAATATCTTCATGTAGATATTTTTTTCTCTCTTTCTCTCTCTTTAAACAAGAGGATTAAATTCGCATAAATTGCAGATCAGTCTAAAGCATAATTCGAAACGAAATAACATAAATGCGTGTATACGTATATAGCTATGTATACAACACGTTCGTATAAGCGATGCGAGATAGTTCTTTTCTTTTCTCTGTAATGTAGTGTAATGGAACTTTTTCACGTCGTGCCCGTCCCACGTTAGCCCGATTTTCTTTCAGAAAGCGGCCGAAAGTCACAGTCGTAAATAGCAATTTGCCGTCCTCTCTTTTATACATGCAGTTATAAAATACTTTCGATCCATTCTCACACAGGCCAGAAAAGTCGCCGCAAGCAAGTATGCTATATTTGTGAAGTTTCCCTTTCTTCAACTCTCCTAGGAGAGTTCACCCACATGTTGTCTCTATATTATAAATATCGTACATGCCTATTTTTATACATTACCATCATTTTCACAGTAACGCAAGTTGCAGCGCTTAGGGGATACGCAACGATCAGAGCGATGATATGATTAGAAGCGTGATATGGACTTGTGCTTGTTTACCGCAGATCACAAACGGATGCTCCTTCCATTTGTGACGCATCGCAAACTCCTGATTTACCATATCCATTCACTTTCAAATACCGCTACGTTACTTTTCCGCCGTTAGCCGCATTATTACTTTGTGGGGATCTCGCCTGAAATAATAAATAGGACTCCAGCGTGTCCGTAGCGAAATGCTAATTTTGATTTAGCAAAGATCTGACATATGGATGTCCGTTTTAACATCCTTTCCACGCGCGCAGATTTATATTTATTCTTCCAACGAGAATCGCGCACAAAGGAACATCACAATCCTAAAGATAATCCCACTTCGTAACAGCAAGTGGGATTGCGTTGCATTCAAGTCTTAGCGTAAGATTTAACACAGAAGATCTTTATTCGTACATTATAAAAATAATAAGAAAACATACTTACACATATTGGTTCACGATATGAAAGCAATCGCGTACGGGCGACAATCGCAATCTCTCCTATCTCTTTCATAGAATTCTGCGATAAACAAGACGAGAGCGATGAAGAGAGTATATCCGCGAAGGAAAGTCTTTGATGTGCGACTGCGGCCGATGATCCTTCTTTGTCTTTCGCGAGCACAAAGCACAAAACGGTCAAGGACTATGCGTTTTAGTTATACAAGCGAAAAAGCGCGTTTCTCCAAGGATTGCATAGATAAATTTGACCAGTTTTCATACATTCGCGAAGAAAAATGAAAAATCCTTACGCGAGTCGCACATCACGTGGCTTCCTTTGCCATGCACTTAAATCCTCTACGTTATACAAAGACACGAATTAATTCGTAATATTATATCGTGATAACTTGCACATACGAAACATTCTCGTTATTATCTTACATACGTATTAATCGTCAGCATTCACACCAATATATAGGCGCGCCCGTGAACTCGTCGCTCCGCACGTCGTTCTCTGATGAACGACGTGTAGAGTTCCTTGAAAATTCGGAACGCATATGAAATTTCTTTTTTTTTACTCGTTTCTCGTATTTCCTTTTCAAAAATATCAGGAAACTGTCGAGGTATCAAAGAAACGATTGCGTACGTATCTGTACCATATCTCGCACTCTTTCGCCGCACTGAATAAAATGAGTATGTGCACGTATGTATGTGTTTGTGTGCATCGTGTATACGTCTCGCAACACGATAGTTAAAAAATTACAAAAATCATTGTAAAGAAATGCGCCCTAAAGAGTGCGAGCCACGTTTCTTAGTGCTTTTTCACAGTTACAAATATACCTTATTACTTTACCTCTTCCGCTCTTTTTTAAATAGTAATTATTTTTTGGCTTGGTAACTATGTAAAAATCTAAATTAAATAGTCCCGTCGCTGTGTAACGTGCGCATCACGTTTTTTTTTATTTTTATCTTCATCCTGAGTTAAGCCTTCAATGCCAACTCACTCGTACGCATTCGTGAACAATTCGCGGATCTGAGAAATAAAATAAAATATTACGGCTGTTAAGTCATAAAAATTGCAAAGCGTCGGATTGTGCGTGAAACAAATAGTGGATCTCCTTCGTAGCAAAAAGTAATTGCTAAACAACTTGATTGGTCTGGCAGTATTTAAATTACATTGTCTAAATAACTGCAGACTGACGTCTATCGAACGGCAAATAGGTATTAATATATATATTTATATATATATTTATATATTTGTATATATTACCTATAATTAGTTTTCTTATTTTAGATAAGTTATCTGCATGGCCTACTGTGCCAATGGAAGCATTTGCTGTCACTTTGCAATGGCATTGCATGTATCATAATCGTTCCTTTAAATGTCTCAAAAAACGTTTCAATTCTCTGATATTTTCTCCTTAACTAATAGCGATCGCCAAGCAAACTAGTTTTATCTATTCACAAGAGTGACATTAATTCCGTTTCATTTATCTCGTCACGAATTATCCTAAATGGAGGGTTTAGAAAAGAAGCTAGAATATATGATATTATATATATAATAGATAATATTATATTTAATATAATATTACATTATATATCTAATATATATATAATATTTTAGATATTAAATATTTAATATATATATATATGTATATATATATATATTATATTTAATATATGAATAAATTATATATTAAATACAAGTATATACATATATATCTCAAAACTTTCTCGCTTGGCGACACACCATGCATTTGTCGTTCTGGCAGTGTTATACGTTGTAGGTGCGTAATATAATTATTTCGTTAAATCCGTCGTTCTTGATACCTGGAGACTCTCTGTATACAGTAATTGCGATAAATCCGTAGAACCGTAATTATTATACGTATTAATTATACGTACGACTGTTATTCACAATCGGATACCCTTATTGCTTAATAAATGGCACTGATTATTGAAATATTTATGAGTATCGTTGCTGTCTCGAATCTACAGAGTCGAATAAAGTACGTTTATTCCCTACCGCTGTCTCGGTTCTACAACGATCTAAACTAAATTCGCGTATCAAGTTCGGAGCAGTGGATCCTTCCCTACAATTGAATTCTTTACGAAAGGCAACACGTGATTTGTATTCCCATACTCCCTAGAAAATCTTTCCTTTTTCTTTCGTGTGAAATATAGATGATTGAGAGAGTGTATGTCGATCGAATATCGACTAAGGAATATTTTTTCTTCTTTTCGTTAAATCGATGGTGAGATGTGCCGTTGTTGATACATATATAAAATAAGTAAAAACGCGCGCAAATTCGGAGAATGTTCTCGCGGAAGAGTTCCATTCACGCTATATAAAACAGTATATATATTGTCTCATACCGGGTGAATGGAGAAGGACTTTTATTTAAACGTCGCTATAAACGTTCAGAGTCCCACGATCGTCGTCGTCGCCAATTCGAGATTGCTTTTTATAATTAATTTGGTTTTGCTTGTGTATCGGTGAGTCTCCGAGCATTGCTAGCATATATTTTCGCGTAGGCGAGTGTACCGTATTTTGTTAGGGAGGCACGTAAGGGGGTGGTTTCCTGTACGTTGGAGTAGGTTTGGGACGATTTTGTCGATTGGTGTCACGATTTGTGGCGAATGGCGGCGGCGGTTGGTACGGTTCCTCGGAGTTCTCCTTAGGCAACATCGGCACATCAGCGCCGTCCTCGGTTTTCTGATATTCGGGCGGTGGAAGAGGTGGCTTTTCTTCCTTCAGAATTACGGGTGACTTATTGCCTAAAATCACGCCAAGTGTCAGTGACAGACAAATATATTTCCATTAATATACTGTTAAATAATCGTTACCGGGATCCGGTTTCTCTTCCAGCTCATCCTGGAATATCACGGGAATTCCTTTGTTCCGGAAACTTTGCCGCTCGTCATCTTGCTCACTGACGCTCATCTTTCCACTACGTCTTCGCTTGTGTAACACGCATGCAATTATTCCCGCTAGAATGAGCATAGCGGCGATAATGATCGCTGGCAGAACAAACGTGAGAAGATAATCATCATGGAACGCGCCAACGGATGTCGAATCGTCCACTGGTGGCACGTGGCTATCCGGTGAGTGAACGCCCGTTAATTCACCAAGGCAGATTCCCATGGGAATCACCGTGATCTGCTTCACCGGGAATTTCAGACCCATCACATCCAACACCTCGTCTGTTACGGAACGTCGGTCATTATCGCTCTTCACAAGCACAGATCGCAGCCTGTTGACTTCGTCGTGGGCACAATATGACGTAGGTAAAGTTCTATTGTGCCATGTGATGACGGTATTGCCGTTTGAGATATTGTGCAGCAAGATAGCGCTCGTGTCTCTGTCTCCGTAGAGATCACGTAGTTTCTCGATAAAATTGCGCTTCTGAAGTGCAGAATGCGCAAAAGAATCGTAGGAAATATCTAACGTCATCGAGAATTCTACCGTATGTGCCATGGGAGGAGCTGAATGAACGACGACGACCAATCCATCCGTGGCACTTGCACCTAGGAAATATTAATTTTTAATTATTTAATTTTTATAAATGTTTCCAGTTTTAGAAAATAAAATATTCTTCTACCTTCTTTATCGACAACAACCAACTGATATTCCTTACGGCCAATGTCGGTAATCATTGGCACACCGTAAAATTCTTGATTTTTGTTGTCAAACTGCAGCCACTCGTAAGGTGGAATAGGTCTTCGGTCAATAGTTAAAAGTGACATTTTCATGTTTCGTGACGATCCATCCTCGGCATCAAAGAATGTGTCCTTAAAAAATATAGACAATTATCTACATTGTTGACATTGATAAAAATGATAAGAATTAATAAAACACATACTTCTGGCACTTTAAATACGAGCAATTGGCCAACTGTCGCATTAACATGATCAACTTGATTCCTCGGTACCGGCGGGAAATTCATTTTCGGCTCTTCCGTAGAGACTTTTGGTATCTCGGAATGATTCATATCTTCGCATTGTCCAATACCTTGAAATATGATCCGCTTTACCCTGATTTCTGGAGCGAGAACTGCTTTTAGAGAAGCTGATGGATCTCCATCACTGTCGATGAGTACCTGATAATACATACATATTATTTTTTAAATCTGTGTAATTTATTGTAAAAGAAAAGCATGATACAGCAATTCTGTGTTCTTACGCGCAATAATTTGTTTATATGTTCTCTCGGACACTCGCTACTTCTTGGAAGACTATCATTAGTCCATGCGAACATAACTTGCTCACGATCAGGATTGATATTGATGGAACGAACTGTGATATGCTGGGTGTCACTGTCTCCGTAAAGTTCAGCCAAACTTCGGATTACCTATAATCGAAAGACAATTAAAAATCAACGAGAAACAAAAATAGTTAACAGAATTTAGAAGATACAATAATGTCAATTATATGTATTACACACACACACACACACACACACACGCACGCACGCACGCACACACATTTAATACATACCTCAAGTTCCCAATCGATGTCTGTTGGAAATTCGATTCGTTTATCGATTTTCAAGTAAATGTTAAATTCGTGATTGACGCTACGACTCAGTTTATGTTGTTGAACATGAATATCGAGACTATCAGTAACATTGGCACCTTCTCTATCCATAGCAACTAGTTCATAATTCCATGTAGATATGTCATTCTCGAGAGGCCTGTTGATAGAAAGATTGTAGAAAAAAACATGTTCTGCTTTATGAAAGAAATAAATACAAAAAACGTTGCATAAACTTACAATCCATAGACTTCTTGGGTATGATGATTGAATTGAAGCCAGTGTGTTGTCTTGAGTGGTATACCTTGCCAGTACAAACTCAACTTTAGGTTCCTCGTGTTGCCGTCTTCAAAATCGGTGAAGGTATCGGCCGGAATGACATAACTCAGCGGTTTACCGGCAGTTACTGGTATCTTCTTTAATCTCCTATCGCGTCTCGGTGGGAAGTTGACTTGGCCATACTCGATACTCTCCGTGGTAATCCGAGGTGTTGTCGTTGTTGTAGTGGTTGTAGGTGCCGCGGTGGTGGTAGTAGTCGTGGTCGTGGTTGTGGTTGTGCTAGTAGTGGACGGCGTTGTGCTCGACATCGTTGTGCGAAGATCTGATGTTGGTGGCATCGTAGTCGTAATTGTCTCATTCGTTAAGACTACAGGTATAATAGTAGACGTGCTAACATTCGTTACGATTGTAGGTGTAAGAGTGGTGGTGGTGGTGTTAACGTCCGTGACGATGAATGTTGGTACAGTCGATTCTTTCATGGAAGTAGTTTGTTCCGACTAGGCGAGAAAAGAATGCATATCAAAATGCATGACAAATTATTGCGTTGAGAAGAGAGGTGTAGTAATTCTATGTGAGAGAAATTTGCGTAATAACGGTAGAATATATATTTAAGCTGCTATTAACACGCCGTTAATAACAGACGATTTCGATTAGGACGATAACAATTTGTCTCAGCGAAGCGACAAACCGACACGCTACAGCGCGAGGAAGTTGGTGTGTATAGGCGGCGTGAACTATTATACAAATGAGAGAAGCGCTAAAGCACGTAAGCATTACCTCTTCCGTTGTAACATTAGTAATACCGACGATCTCCGTCTCGATTTTGTCGAAGACACTAGTCTGGGTGATCGATGTGCTAAAAGGCGGCAGAGTGGTTACAGGAGGAGGAGTCGTAGTAATATCCGAAGGAATGGTTGGTAAAACGGTAACGGGTTTGGCGGGTTCCACGGATTCCACGGATTCCACGGGTTTCGTTTTCTCCGTCGACGATTCCTCGTCCGTGGTCTCCGATCGCGGAGATTCTATCGATGGGGCTACAGCGGTGGAGATACTAGCTGTTGCTGTTATATCGGCCGATGTGACGGTCGTTGTGGTGCTACTAGTAGAAGTTACGGTCGTTGGCGTGGCTTGGGTGGTGGTTGTAGTTGTCGTCGTGGTGGTGGAGGTAGTTGTAGTTGTTGATGGTGATGATGTAGTAAGTTCAGTGGTTCTTGTCTGCGAAATCGTTAGTAGATGCGATGTATGGCACGAAATACGAGTGGTTAGTTATGTTTGAAGGGACCAAGAAGTTGTACAAGTAGAGAACCAAGTCAGGCTTACGTCTGCGGAGATTTTCGCGACGCAATCTGTACAGCACACTTTTGAACGCACGTATTGCACGGACACGGAGTATACAGTTTGCGAAAACGAAACAGAGGCCAGCGATAAAATACACAATACCCAGTAGCTATTCTAAATTCTTAAAGCGCAACGATTCCCCCGCAAGCGGTATGGCAAATGGCGAATGAGGAGTGCAGAAATAGGAATTTTCTTAATGTCAAACCGTAGTAGAGCCATGGTCTATCTCGAATATAAACATTGATCAAAGGGAATCAATCGCAGTGATCTTTGATTCCACAAGACACTTACCGTAGTCGTAGTTTTATTATCTAATTCACTTTGACTCATTCTCGGTATTATCTCTTGTTCATCATCTTCGCTCTGAAATGAATAACGTATATGAATAAAAAATAATATTCGATCGTTGCATTTATTGCACATCTCATGCGATTAAAAATAAAGTATGGTCGTGATTGTGACAAGCCATTCTATGACACTCACCTTCCAATCAATCGTCTCCTCGCCATGATGATGCCGATGCGGATGTTTCAAGTCTGGTATGAAAGTTGGTGGTACTCCGAAGTTATCATCGTTATCATCTTCCTCGTTTTCCTCGTCGTAATCACCATCGTAGTCGTCATCGTAACCGCCGTAATCGTCCGAATCACCGTAATCGCCGGAGCCAGCTTCTCGTCTGTTTCTCAGAAAAGAGTTCAAATCTGTCCTGACGCGCCACGACATCACAGGAAGCTGCAGAACTTCTGCTAGAGTACCATCCTTCGCCTGCTCGCGTAATTGTTTCACCAACTCTGTTTGATGTTTCCATAAGTGACCGTCGCAGCCAACCTACGAACGCGCATAGATGTACCTAGTTTTTTTTCTCTTGATCGGTGAGATTTCAAAAAATGAGGTATCGCAAAAACTGATAACAAAACTTATGTAAAATACCGTGATTAAATATCGTTATACATAAAATAATCGTTAAGAAAATTAATTTCGAATCTCACCTGCCACTGAATGGTAGTTAAATGACTTTCTTTGTTTTTGTGATGTCTAACGTTCCCGGGTCCGGTAAAGATAACGGAGGAATCCAGGGTGGTGGCATCCTTGATACTTTGGGAATGCATCGAGAATGCGCTCTGAAGAATGTAAAAATAAAAAAATCCTATAATAGATTCTTAAAAAACAAAGGAAATTTAATAGAATAGCCAGATGAATAATTTCTTAATCACTTTTTTACAATAAGTACGATTTCTTTCAATCTCTGAAGTATGGATTATGTCTCAAAGGAACTCAATGAGAATTTAACGATTAATATCAAATGGTAGAATCGATACCGTGTGCATTCCCAGAAATCCGGCGAGATTTTCGATAGCATTCACCCTAATGGTAGGCGACAGTTGGTCCATCCGCGCATCCAGCAGAATTGTAAGGATCGTCTGGTCCTCTCCATCCTCGCAATGCGTCTGCAATTAGGATCGCACTATTTCACATCAGTCGCCAACTTTCCGTTTATGCCTAACCAACATGCGAAATTTCAAAGATCGAGGTCACCAATCGCGATATACAACGAGATGACGCGTTATGCACGCAGCAACGTCAATTGACGTCAATCAGTTAAAGTCCACAACGAGTAATGTCTTTACGACATTTAAACGCAACAATGCGATTGCAACGGGTGATCGCCTGACGGATTCTGACGGATTTATATCATGGCTCGGGATTCCACTATAAATTCATCAAACGCGGATTTTATCGCTCGCGACTAAATTACGAGTCGAAAAATATATAGCATCCGGAAAGTAGATATCTTTTCACTCATGTTTCATTCAGACCAGTTTTTCAAACGTTATTTTATTTTGTTCTTTATCAGCGTCACGCAAACGACGCAGAAACGCTTTTCGCTGACGATTTAAACGTGCAACGTTCACCAAAAGTTCACTCCTTTGTCCACGCCTTTTTATTTTTAAATTCTATTAATCATTAGTGAATGGAAGGCATATATAGCGGGGACCTGTTGTTCGACTTGGATAAGAAACTTGAAACGATGCCAGCGATACGTTTTCGCAGCTAACGATCCTCTCACCAGTTCGTTGTTCGCATTATCGTTACGCTGAGTTAACGTTTATCGATATAACTCACCTTACCGTCCTTATGCTTGAGTTCCTCAAAGTTCTCGGGTATAACTTGCACGACGAATTGATCCTTGGCGGTGTCACGGTGCTTGCCGACAGCCGTGACGCTCAGGTGATAATTGCCGATGTCCTTCTTTGACGGCACGCCCAAGAGAGTGGAGACAGCGTCGTCCCAGTGCATCCATTGCGGCAAACGATCGCGATCTGCGGTCTCGTGAACCTAATGTGTTTTTAGCGTGTAAAAACCATATTCCCCCTGCTGCTGTTCCTCTCGAGAGGATAATTATTCGTGCAGTCTTTGCGTCGGAATATCATGCAAACTTTTGAGTTGCCTTTGCACGAATGGAAGAAGCGTGTCCCGTTGCCCGAATAATTTCGAGGACAAAGGGAAGACTAGGGCCATTCAACTTAAGAAGGATTTCCGGCGATGAGACCTGACGATGCCAGGAGACGGCGGGGGGTAAATTGAATCGCAAATATGGATTCAACGAGAGATGTCGAGTCGGCAGGGACTCGGAGAGAGAAGAAAATGACAGATGTGAGGACAAGCAAATCAATAGCGTTCAACAAGCAACGGCAGGCGTCGCTGATACTTGACGGCGCTACGAGGCTCGATAAATACGAAAGAAGGACTACGTTCTTAAGTAGTTTAAATCCGACGCGACTTTTATCTCGGACGCACACTGAATACAAGTACGGCGTACTTAAATAAGATTTTTTCCTACACCTCGTACAAAAAGATCTTTCAACGAGATACAAACGTTTGCGTGTAATTCGCTAACGCAATCGATTAGTGCTAAACATCTAGTAAAAGAATGCCGTATTCTCTAGTCAAACATTAAAGTGAAGAAATGATTCTTTTTTTCGGCCTGATTTGTAATTTTCTGGTTAATTCGTGGATAAATTTAACTTGATAATAATGTAAAAATTGTATTTTTTCATGGTTAATCACTAAACTGATAATTTTGAGTAATTTTTGAAGTTATTATTACAAAACTATTATAGCTTAGTGATTAATCGTAACTATAGAAAATACAATTGTTACATTATCATCAAGTTGAGTAAGTTTAAATCACAACTGGAAATTGAAAAAGCCTTAAAGTTTCAGAATTGATAGGAGAATCTTTTTGCGGAAGCCCACTTTCGAGATTTAATTTAATTTAAAATTCGAGTAACGTAGGACGGATATTTTTCTCATCAGGGACTCGTATAGTGCAGAACGAGTAGAGAGATGGTCTTCCGGTCACGTTCGTGGTCAAAGAATGAAGAAGTCGTGTCGCCGAACTTACCTCATAAAAATCCACGCTTCCCGAAAAAGCTTGCCGCGGTATTTTCATCCTGAAGATGTGGCCGACCGGGATGACGGAGTCCGGCACGCCCCATGCTCTTTCGACCCGAGAGACGTGCCTTCTGCCATCACGAGACGACGATCCGTGCTCGTAACGATCGGATCGACCGTGAGACGTATGATGATTTATCAGGACAGACCCGATGGGCACGTTGTCATTGTCGTTGTCCTCACCGACGTCGTCGAAGACCAGGTCATCCTCTTGCAGACTGAGGCCCAATGACAGAGGCAGCAGAAGTAGGACGCACACGAGGATGTAAGGATACTTCTTCATGTTTCGGGGGAGTTCTCAGTCACTGATACCATACCATGCTGCTACGCCTGCAACAAATCAAGCCACGTCCATTCAGTTCGAGTCACGATCGCCGTGATAAACATCGAACGATGTCAGTGTCGTAATAATTAAAGCGCGCGCGGTTAATTCTGATGTAAAATCTCGATTGCTGAAACGGGGACACGCTCTGGTGAAACGAGATCATCACGAGTTGAGCTTCCGACCCTTAAAATGTCGCGAGATCGAACGTAGCTTTCCATTCTTCGTCTCAAATTGAGATAAACGACGATCTCTCTTCGCCACATTGTTTGGTGCATTAAAAGACGTATGGTATAACAACCCACGTAAATCATATCAACGTATAACATATTCTAACAATAAAATAATTCGTCTGCATTGAGAAAAAAATTAAAAATTTGTGAGATATACTTAATATTTATTCCATTAAATCCTTTAAATAAGGAAATCAAAATTTTATTCTTAGCGAATAAATCATCTATTTTACTTTTTTTTTTTTACAGTTAATTAGAAAAGTGAAATATATTTTATAGAAATATATATTCCGCCAACACAAATAGTTTTATAATAAATAACAAAGTAGTCACAAGTACAACTTGCTTTTGTATATTTCAAATTTTTTTTTTTCAATGTGAGTAACGATATTTTTTTTCCGAAAATTACAATTCTTTATCTGAAGACAATGTGGGGTTTGAAAGATAATGAAATAAAATACAATCAAGCGCGATGCGATTGAATAGAAAGGCGTATTGTATCGATCGATACTAACGATAATTATTCGACACATCTGTTTAGGTTCGGCTCGAGTCTAATGAAACATTTTCGTAATCGGAGGAGCAAACATCCAATGGTGTCCAATGATAGCCAATAAACGCCTCGCCATTACTTTTTCATTTCCCTTTATCGCTCGTACCGTCGAGCTACCGTTTCATTAATCGGCGCGGCCGAACAATGAGAAGCTGACAGTTAAGCCGTTCACCGCTGGATTCTCTCTCGCAACCGGTAAACCGTCGATAAAACCGAGAGAGATTCAGTTTTATCGAAACGCAACTCGTACCTCTCGCACACGATGTTTCGATCGCAAAACGATCGATTCGTACTATTTCGGTAACATCTGTTGAAATTGTTTGGGGAAGCCGAATAATTCGGGATAAATGGAATGGCTCGAATAATGCCTCGGACGATTTTTTCCTGGTCGGCGTCACCGCGTGACAAATCGAGCAAATTAATCGAAACGGGGACAATAGTGAGTTTACAGGGAATTCATCGTCAAGCTGGTTTAATCGCATGGAAGTTATGCATGTCGCGCGACATTTATCGTTCGATTTTCGAACTCTTCGATCAGCCGTGACAACGATAAGAAAAGTTTTCATTAAACGCCTCCGAGGTCAGACGCGATAGAAATCAGATCGCAAATCATATTTTTAGTTGCCGATAATGGAAATCAAACTTTAATACGATGATTTATAACTGAGAGTGCAGAAAGGTCGGAGAAACGACTGCGATCGTTTGTATCGATTTCAAGGACCGAGAGAACTCGGCGGTCCGTCAATCATGTATGTAAGAGTTTGGGTCGCGCATTAATCGCGCTGATGAAAACGAGGGCAACGCGATACGCTAAACTCTCGCCGGAACGAGACTTACGAGACTGCGAAGACGGTCAACAGACCGCGAAGGTTATACAGTGGGTGTAGACAATTGAGTTTGTGCCCGCATTTACATGCGTTCGCACGGGGGTAAGATATAGCAGTGAGCTCATTACTCCTCGCTTATACCGCGATCCGATAGCTGCCTTAAATAAAAGTAGTGGAAGGCCGATGCGCACAAAGAAGCTCCTCCATGATTTTATAATAATTCTCGTGAAGAGTCTATCACGCGACAGAACTATGGACGCAGAACTATGAGCGGCTATGAGTGGCTCGCTCGTTTTACGTTGCGGCGTTGTCGACAAGTTATTTATTTAACGAGTCGACTTCCCTCGCATCGCGTGACACAAATATTGAATCCTGATATCACACGACGAGCCGTGATTTTTACAGGATGAGCACACGGTCGGCGCACGACCGTGCTGACCGATCGTAGGTAGGTAGATGAGCGTGTCTGGTGACAAACGGTTTAAAAGTCCGCGGAAAATGAACGCGGAAGGGGATAGGATTTATCACAATAGGGATTGCAAAACGATCGCTCTCGTATGCGTCCACCCTCGCGAATCCCCGCGTCGGACTTAATACGATTTCACGGTCGCAATATCGCACGACGCGAGAGAACGAATATTTATCAAAGCTTAACGATCGAATATCGCGATTGTTCGAACGAGGGAAGTGTTGTTTGATTGCCCGATGAACGCGATGTGATTTTCCTGCCTCGGCTACCTCCGGAGGATTCCAGGAATACGCTATTTAGATAAAATATATGTTCGATAATAATATATGCGATACTCCGATCGCACGTGAAAAATTTATTGCTTATTTTTGTTGCTCGAAAAAAAGGGTAAAGAATGCAAGTACTCAGATATCATTGGAAATCTATTGGAAATATCGTAGGTACATGAAAACAATTCTGTGCTGAAGAATCTAAAAATTTAGCAAAATACAGATCTGCAAATATTTCCGTTGAACTATCGAAATAATTATGTAGGACACTCGAACTGGTTCCTACTTGCTAGAATATCAAAACTTTGGCATTGCTCATCATGCTCGAGATTCCTGCGTAATTATTTTGATGGTCCAATAACATTATCTCAGATCTATGTCTAACTAAATATTTAAATACTCCAGCAAAATCATGGCTGCGTTCAGCTGAAAAAGCAGTTTTGCAACTGTTGTAAAATTTAATATACTATATTAAATTATGTTACATTAATAATTCATTTTATCTTACTTAATTATACAAATATATTATTAATACACATTAATTAATACATACACATTATATTATATTATTATAATAATTCGCCTTAACCTTAATTCCTCATTGTATGTATGGAAATGTATCTAAGTGTATAAAATTAACCATATTAAAGAACTTTACAATTACACAGTCGCAAAGCTGCTGTTTCTGCTGAATGCAATCATTTCTTCTATGTAACCGTTCGACGCATATTTTTCACACTCTGACATATTCGACGACACATATATCCTTTGACTCGCATCCGTATAATCATTCCTCTATTCACGCGCGACAGATTTTGCCGCGTGCTCGAGACCTTGTCTCGAGTCTTATATACCTGCATGATATGCAGGGCGCAAATGCGTCGCTGCAGGTGCAACGTGCCGTCGGCGTCGCCGCGAGACGCGCGTGCGATGAATGCAAGAACAGTGAGACCGGGCCGATATATAGACGCCAGGGAGTCGAACGGAAGTGTATAAGGAACGTGGAAATCGATAGCTCCGTAATCCCGAGAAACGACGCAGCGCGGAGTACGGCGTATTCGGCGCGTCGCGGCCCATTGAGCACCGACCTAACACGTGTACCTTCGATTTGTTTGCAACTCAGTTTACCGCAAATCCCACGACACGAGATCTCCACCACGATATTTCTCCCGTCGTAATAAAAAGGCGTCGTATTAATAGAAAGTACTACATTAAATTCATTCATATATTATATTACCGCCGTTCATTCATAAAATCGTCGCACGCATTTTATTTCTTTTCTCGAAAGCCGCTTACATAGGTCTTTCGAGTCAGTGACCTTAAAATTAATCGATGCTGCCCTACGCGAGCGTATCGCTCGACGATGTCCAGAGACGCGATGCGAATTCCGCTCGTCGCTGAACGGGAAGAGGAGCGCCGTTCACCAATGTATAAAGATTGAGAGACGGTGAGAAATATGAAGAGGAACGTTCTCATCCAAATATAATAATATTATAATAATATTATTTATTGCGCGAACTACTTCGCCGAATCCCGGCGCCAGTATGCAAGAATAAACGAGCCTGCAGTTGACTTTATGTTGATAGTTATTTGTAAAAGTTTAAACATCGTCGTCGGGGGTCTGCGTGTGTACGAGAAATGAAATTTTTAAAAGACGTCGGAGCGTCGTCGTATGGATATCTAAATTTAAAGCGACAACGCAACGCCGTGCGCGTAGAATTTCCTTTCTTGCGCCAGATTCTTCCGTATCTTCGGACAAATAAAGGCACACAAAGACAAAACGTAAGGTAGTAAGATGTAAGCAATAGCAAATTTAAAATGTTTATTTGCTTATTTTTACGTTTCACTGTTTTAAGTTTTTTGTACGCCATATAGTAAAAGGAAATATTAACACATATTTCTTTGAAGTAGTGCTAAGCAAATATTTATCTACTAAGCAAATAAATCTACATTTACTCAATAGAAAGAATAGTTAAATCAAATTAATGATCCCTGTATCAAATAAGCATTGTTTACGTTCAGTAAAGATTTACTTACGACTATTAAAATGTTTATTAACATTTTTTCAGTGCAGTCTTTAATTAAAGAAAAAAAAATCAAAGAGCGGTGAATGATGAAAAAATCTAACGTTGTGTGTGTATAAATAGATTCAGTTTCGAGTCTTCAAAAATGATACCAAGTGCTAAAAAAAGAAATGATAAGCAAAAATGGTAATCGCTGTGCACAACGAATAATAGTATGCGAGAGAGCGTATTGATAAGCTCGGGACGACTCTAATTATAGATATCGTATCACTGGCGCATTTATCCTCGTTAGCAACGCTCTGTTGCGTAACGTAACATCGTTATGCACGTGATTCATGCTCACGGACAAGTCAACCGCGGCAGTCGGTCAATAATATCAATCGTCGTCTCCATCATATCATCTATCGCGCGTAACGCGTATTTTTCCCTGCCGAGGAAACTCTCGCCGCGAAATGGTCGTAACTTTGACCGGGAAAGTGTCACGTCTGCCTCGAGTCTCGTCGCGATAACCGCTTTTCGTGGCTCGTGTACACAGAGGCCAACGTTTACATAGCCTTTGTTCTTCCAGATGCTGTTGCGGCAGTCTTGGAAATACAGGCGAAGACGTTAACCCTCTTTTTACTCGATGCTGAAAACAGCATCCTGTTTTAGCGTTAATCACATGGCAAGCCTTCTACACGGAGAAAAAGTAATGTGTGCTAGATTTTAGTGAATTTTATGAAATTGGCAAGTCCATATATAGGGACAAAAGTGTCCATTTATGAAAAATATACTTTACCTTTCTGCGTCGTTTAATCATACTGTAAGGTATTTTTTACCGCGTAGTAAAATAAATCTTGTTCGTGCTTGTATAGTCTTGAGTATAATATGATTTACTTTAATGTGACGTCACTTGGGAAGGGATTTACACTCTAAATTTCTTACGGTGAAATCTCATTCCAAGAAAATGAAAATACATCCACCCTTGGAAAAAGAAAAGTGAGATTTCATTCTAAAAAGTGTGAAGTCACTTTTTTTTCAAGAAATATTTTCACTTTTTTTCAAGGGTAGTTACATTTTCACTCTCTTGGAGTGAGATTTCATTGCAAGAAATTTAAATTGTACTATAATCGTAATGTATTTTTTAAAAATATTTTTTACTTTCAGATAAATAAAGTTTGTCATAAATTCGGCATTATTTAAAAATAGCGCGGATATGTTTATTAGTCTCGGCAAAGCAATAATTAATCAATTAATTTTTCTCCATGTAACAACATCGCACGATAAGCGACGCGAATAACAAACTCAATGAGCGATATATTTTATTCGACCGGAAATTAAACAAATTGTATAACAATCCAAACACATTCATTCTACTGATATATTGGATATTATATGGATTACAGATTGCTTAATACATATCAGTTTACTCAATCACGGTTCGGATGGATTAATAAACGAACGTGTCTACTGAACAGTACAGTAACAACACGTGCAATATAACGACGCACCACCACGATTTTCGCTCTTGTGCTAATTCAGCGCGAATATGCGCGGCTTCGCGACAAATATTTGCGTGCGCAGCGCGAATAAGGCGCGTCGGGGCTTCTATCGCGGCGGCGACGATCTTGGCAAAGGGAAGTAACGCGATACGTCGCTTACTTACTCGGTCTTTGCGTGTAAATGTAACTACCATATACCGAAAAGGATCTTAATTATACCGAGCGATACAATTATGCACGGCGACAGTGACCATGAAAGTTTATGAGATGAATTATTAGCGGATCCAGAAATTTTTATCAAAGAGAAAAGCCATTGGCGAGTTGCAAGCGAAATTTTGTTTAAGGTCAAATATGAAATGATAAAATATTCAATTATTATTTAAATTATTATGTTGAAAGAGTATTTTTTAAATGTGTAACTTGTTTAAAACGTTTTATTTAGAATTATATTAACATAAAAAAAAATATATAATGGAATCAATTTTTTTTATTTAGGAGTTTCTTAAGTTAAAAGTGTTATATAACATTTTGTTAAAAGTATTTTTAAAAAAGTAGACTACGCCAGTGAGTCAAATAATTGAGAATGCTCGATCGCGACTTTTAATGAGAGAACGCTGTAAAAACTACGGGTTGTTAAAGTGTATTTTAAGACTTTAATGTCTCAAAGTCTCGCTAGTCATGTGCGAATTCCGTTTCGAACCGACCTGCGGCACTCTCGAGTTCTTCGAATAGAATGACAAGGAGGTTGAACTCTCACAGAGACGCGGAAACTTGAGCTAAACAAAATATTCCGTACAGTATCAAGAGAGAAAATGGCTTTGGCAAAAGTTGGCGACTCACGTTCTGGCGAAAAGAGAACAAAGTGGGAAAATCGTTGAGCTTCTGAAATAAAAGAAAGTTATGTCGGACTTTCAGTCGATTTCTTGGCCGTTTAGCTGCAGGAGATTAATATCTTATGAAATATTTTAAAGATAATGCGCGAACGAAGTATTCCGTAATTCATGCCATTAAATTACTAGAACGAAGAATTAACGCGGCGTTCGTTATGCGAAGAGCGCGACAAAATATTTGAGATCGAATTAATTTAGGGGAGACCGGGGTCAGTTGAATATAGGGGTAAGTAGAATAATCGAGGTTACATTAAAAACAACACACGAGACATGCGTAAACGTATCTGAGCACGCAGCAGCGACTGCCTCTAAGTCTGCTGTAACATCTTGTTGTGTACACATCTATGATAGAAGTTATGTCATAATTTTAAAAAATCGTACACCTAGTACGTAAGTAAATATTTTTATTCTTAAAGTTTTTGTTTTACTATCGCATATGATTGTCTGAGATATTTGATTTCTACTTAAATAGTAAGTGTAGTTCTTACTTAATAAGTTCAACAGATTTTTTTGTTTATGTGTCTCTGTTATCGTATATTGTTAATATTTTTAAAAAATGAACGGATGGGGATAGTAGACTAATCACAGCATGGAACTGTATGACTCATTTAGTGACGACTCTTATAATACTTATTCAATATTTTATTCCTTTAAAGAGATTTTCCTTGTGATAAATGGTATAAGTTTAGTTCCCTCATGTCTAATCTCGAAAATTAGGCTTATTCAACGTGCACGAAATGAACAAATTTTACAAAAAGAAGTATTGTTTGCCCTGCCAAGCGAATGTTTGTGTTTAAAATATATTTTTATAAAAAGTTTTATTAATATGTGCCAAAGATGTAGCTTAAAATACATTAATCTTTATTTTAATAATCTTAGTCGAATTACCTCGATCCCGGGGCTAGTTGAATCAGATGAAATGCATTGGAAAAATGCATTTTTTTTCATATTAGTTATCAGTTTCCCCTTATTATTAAAATATTATTAGGTAGTCAAATGTATGTAATAACTGGTGTAGAATTCATTTTTTCGATAAATCTCTTTTGTCTGTAAAAATTCGAAACTGAAAAATGAATCTATTAGCCCCGGTCTTCCCTACTTCGGGCATGGAACATTCTGGGTTAACGAAAAATCGTTAATGTACATCCCTCCATCAGGAGCGACGGATGAATTAAATCATAAAGTGGATTTAATAAAGCTCGACCATGCTTAGCTTATTTCATAAACACTCAGGAATTAACTCCTTGTCCCACAGGATAAGGTAAAACCATTCTGCACTCTCGATCCACTTAATGCAAAACACGACGAAACGCACTGGTGTCCAGTGATGAACAATGGTGAACACTCCACAGGAGAACAGCTAAAAATTCTTATAATTATATTACTAGATTACATGGAATGATTTTGCTGAAGCATTTACACGAAAGGAAAGATTTAATTAAAGTATCTATTTAAAAATTTAGGTATAAATACAGATTTGAAAATAATTTTGTTGGATCATCAAAATAATTATTACCTATCAAAATATATTACCTAAGAGGCTTGAGATAATTGCTAGAATGTCAAAACTTTTTGCAGCATTGTTCATCATGCTTGAGATCTCTTCGTAATTTCAATTTAATTAAATTATTTTTAGATCAAATTATTTTTGGTTCAATAAAATTATTTTCAGATATCTATCCAGCTAGATATCTATCCTTGTAGATACTTCGAAATCGGTTTTTCCATGTAAAAATGTAATTAGCCACTAATCTCTAAAAATAGTTTACTGGATTAAAATATAAGGCACTCAAGCTTGTTCCAGAATGGTTACTATTAACCTTTTTGTAGGATTTATCGTGTTGAATTTTCTACATAAATATTTTGATAATTTCACAAAATTATTTTAAAATTTGTATCTATCTGAATTTTCAGATACTTTGGCAAAATTATTTTTTTCGTACATGTATCATTCCACATACGTAAATAATTATATTACGAAGCATAGATTTTGAGTTGACAGATTTATTTAGTTCGTTTTTTTTTTATTTTAGAATTATCACTAATAAACCAGAGCGATATATTAATATTACGAAATTAAATAAAATATATTATAATTAATTATTATCGAGAATTATATATTGTACATAAAACGAACGGATGATATTATTCGATTATCGATTCGAGAAAATTGATAGAAAAAGAATGTCGTTACAACTTCTCGCAACGTTTGCTGAATCTTGACAGATAGTCTTAAGACTATTTTAGGCGTGCCGGTATAAAAGTTTCCTCGGCCCGAATCAAAGCTCCGTTAATAAAGCAATCGCGTGTTATCGCGTAATAGCGGAACGGTTTTGTATTGAACGACCTGTATGCGCGCGGACATCCTGCGTTCAAGACCTGGCTAAATTCGGCACGCCGACCGCCTCTGCATGGCATAATAATAAATTAATAACGTACCACCTCTCGCGTTGTGTACCACCTCCTTTTATGCCTCGGTAAAGTCCGTTACACGTAAAACGAAAATTCATTACGCTCTTTATTGTGCGCGGCAGGTAACAATCAAATTATTGCCACGCTTCGGAGCGAGTGAATCGCAGCGTTCAAATATTGTACCGAAAACAATAAAATACATAGGTATATTTATATTACACGCGAAGAACGCTCACTGTTTTTTATTCCTCTATGAATTTCTCGATTGTGTGATGAACGCGATGAATAGGATCTTTGAATAGAAAAACAGATTTCGGACAAACGGTCTTTGTGTTAACGTGACGTGCGTAACGAGAATAATAGACAAACGATGGAGATCCGTTTTATGTAAAGAAAAAAAAAAAAGAACTATCTCTCGAGTGGCTCTTGCGAGAGCACTCTCTAGACATCGACGTCGCATCGTGAAGAAGACGAGCTCTTTTATGGAGGGGATATTGGACTGGTTTCCAATATGTAGGACGAAAATATTATACTTTCCGGATGCTGGACGAAATGAAAATCGAGCCCCCGAACATCGATGAATTTCTCAGCAGCATCATACCCGCCAGTCGCTATGTAAACGTTGATGTAGTAAGTCGGGGAGGCGTCGAGGAAAAGGTTGGTCCTTTTATATCTTCCCAACATGGTTGGTGAACTCGGATATTGACAGACTGCATTTGCATATATTCGCGAGAATCGAGGTTCCCGAGAGAGCACTCCGCGGGGGCAGATGCGAGCAAAACAGGAAAGAGAATGAGAAAGGGAGAAGAGAAACCGAATGGACGTGACAAATGTGGAGGTCTGGAGAGAATTTTCTATTTCCGGAATAATTTTTAATCCCTTGGATAAGACTCTCCGCATAAATTAAAAGAACGTTTGCGAGCGTAGAAAACGGGTGTGGTTTTTGGACACCTCTGAATATCTAGTTGAATATTCTTCTTGATAAAACAACGCACAAATGTTTTGTTCGCTATTAATGTAAAAGAGAATAAGATAAGCAAGCTTAGCATTAATTTGTAAATACAATAGTTATTGATCGTATGAGTAAGTCGCGCGCGCGCAGGATCGGAATTTTTAATTATTCCTCCGATAAAAACTATTCTCTAGTCTAGTTTCTTGTAAATCAAACCAGATTGTTTTCAAATTTACAGAAACTGGACTCAATATGTATAGCATAATTCTAACAATTTCAAAAATCCCGCATTATAACTTCGCAAAGCAGAAAACAACCCATGTAAAATATGATATTCCATCAAATTCACAAGTTACTAATTCTGACGATAAGCCTGGCGGATCATCATCGACATCCGCGTACGTGAAATATCATAATCCCGCGTAACGAAGTAAATCAGACATTAATCGGAGTTGGAGTTAAGGTACTTTAGACGTTATCTCATTCGCGTTGTGGTCGATAAAAGTCACAATAATTTTTGATAGATGCCACGGAAGTTTTGTCGAAGCCGCGTAAAAAAAGGAAAAAAAAAAAGAAGAGTCCAAACCAGTACTCGGTCCCTGAAATACGATTCGAAGGTCTTCTCCGAGTTCAGACGTGTATGGTACCTTCGCGTGCGAATTGAACAGAGGGCGACAAAGAGAGGAATCGACAATGTCCGGACATATCGTTGGATAAACGTACAACCATCCCTTCGGTACTCACCGTTATTGCGAGATATTGTGCAGTTTGGCCACGTGCTCGTTGCACCGGGACAGTGGAGACAAAAAGAGGATCGCTCGCTTGGACAAATTTCCTGCTGGCCGCACACGAACGGTACAGCGGTAAATGTCACGGCTTTATTTCTATGCTGGAGGGCATAGAGAGAGAGAAATATTTGCTTTGCGCGAGTTGCCCCATACGACTGGCCGATTGAAGAGCGCGATAACTGAGACTCGACGAGCTCGAAGCGGACGTGCAGCGAATCGCAATAAACGACCGTGTAAATCGTAATTAACCCGCGAAGATTAATAGACGGATACGTTTTATTTAACGGCTTAATCTTCTTCCGTATGCGCGAGCCTCCGTCGCGTCGTCGTGATTCATAAACCAATAAACGGTCGGTGTAACAATCGCTTAGCGCGACTCTCTTATATGCTCGTTGAACAATCTGTATTTGTTTAATATCCTTCATAGTTAATCATATTTCCGAGGACTTTCGCCCGACCAAGTCTCCCGCTGATTCATCGCGAAGAGACATGCTCTCTCACAAAGCTGTCGCGAGATAGTCCTCCTTTCCGAGCATGTGCATCGAGACCTGGATGTCGTTCCCTGAATGTCGAGAGTGTTTGTCATTGTCCTCGAAACACGTTGAACTCTTCCCGGTAAATTTGATTTTTTTACGGTTCGCTCATTTTTAACTTTTAAGGAGATAGATGAGGTCACAGCACCTCAAATATAGTTATGGAGTTATTTCTTTTAATTTTGTTCTGAAAAAAAGAAAATAAAAAAAAAACTGTAATATGATATATCAATAAAACATTTTATTTATTAATATATTAATAAAAAATTTTTTTGGATGTTCTAAATCTCTATAAACTTACGCATCTTCGAACCACTTATCTACTTAAAAGTTATTTCTCCATCGATAATGTTGAACTTTAAAGACTCAATTGATTATTTTAATT